>NC_083555.1:2508967-3763451 GCF_018135715.1 Danaus plexippus | reverse complement strand
TATATATGATGCATTCTTTTAATCAATCCCAAACTATACAAGGAATGGTATTCACTCTACACCGACTGTTCGCCGTCAACAGCCTGCCATACATCAGTTACCACTCCGTTTAAACGCACAAACAAACACACATTGACATGAATTGTTCATCCTTAAGACGGCTAATGTTATGAAGAACAACACACAATATATATATACAACCTTTGTCGTTACAAGTATATAAGTGTATGTGATCTATCTTATTTTGAAATTAAAAGAGACAAAACCTCTTATCATTCCATGGACGCAGAGGAGCTCCGACAGTGCCTGAGACTTGCGACCCAGGTGTAGGTTTAAGGTGCCCCTAGGCCCTATCTAACGCGCGTTAAAGGCTCACCTCCGTCCAAACTCCTCTCTCTACCTAAACAAATTGGATAAGAACCCACTAACTCTGCCTTCGACGCACGTTTCAAGAATCTACTGATGTTAGTTCTAGACAGGCCCAAGTCTTCAAGTAGGTTGTATAGAGATTTGGCTGTTATTAATCATTCTGATTAATTCGATATTTTTATGAAAATTATATTATATATTATATTTACAGTATAATTTCATCAATGCTGTTATTAAATTAGTATACTTCTATTTCGGAAATTTCATATACCTATTCTTATTGTAACAATATAAAAATATAATGAGATCTAAGATTTTCGCGAGTTTTATTCATTTAAATGAAACTAGTATTTTTCGGATAAACTACGCGTGATTTATTTTTGTAAAAAACTACATACTCCCGACGTTTCGGTTACTTGCAGCAACCGTGATCAGAGGCAGAAGAGATCATTTTTTCAGAGAGTTTCATTTAAATAGAAAAATATTATTTCGCACGTACGAATTCGGGAGACATGTATATATATTACATAGTATAATAAAACTGCTAATATATATATATGTGACAGCAATAATAGCTGCCAGTGTATGACTTCACAGGTAAAGTATCTCGTATTTACTTCACACTCGATAGTAAAGGTGAGAATCTCGCAGTTCATACCAGTGTCGAACTGTCGAAGTGTGAAATATTACAGCTCTTGATTTCAACAGAAGTTACAGTATTGTTGAAACAACTACAACACTTCAGTATGATACAAAGTTTTCGTCTTTCATTGACGGAATAAATTTTCTTATAATCGGAATCGGAATAAATTTTTTTATTATATTTATTAAAGACACCTATCAACTTCGAATATAGATTAGGGTTAAGGAATTTATTGTAGTTGAGGATAAAAAAGATATTTGGATAACAAAAATATATAAAAACGAATATTCATATACTTATATACCTTGAAAAAAACCTTTTTTTTTAATATAAATTTATTGAAATAGTACCAATTAAATCAACCAAGTGAAGTCAGAGACTCGCGACACTAGCGCCGAGCGGAGACGCGGCGAAACTCAATAATGGCGCGGTTGCCATGACAACCGGTCATAAAATTTTATCACCTCCAGCCCCCGTTGTACGTCGGCTTTGAAAACGCACTTATATTAGATTAGAGTGTACAATTACATTTAGGGCTGAATATTCGAGATTTGACTCCTTAGTTTGTTTTGTTTGGATTAAACTACGAGTATACTATGTTGTGTAGTAATGGCGTAGATCGATATCTGCAACAAAGTTGATACAGTCAAATATATTATCGTATTATGGCGCCCGAATAGTGATCAATTCTAGACGTTGTATTTCGACTTTGCACGGCCAGTTCAATGTTTTTATTATAGTAATTTTTTATATTGTCTGTGTGGGGTGCGTTGAAAAACAGTTGAAAAGTTACGGCAGCTTTTGTTAAATTGTTGCGAGGATATAACTACGATTTTAAATATATTCCTGTCTCGTTCACTTAAACACGCTGAAACTCATAGTAACAAAATAGGTTTTTTATATCTAATAACTAATTATATTTTAATATTACTTAACAATTCAACAAGAAAGCCAATCGCATGGACGTAATGAATAAGTTTTGATAGAATAATAACTTACACGCAAGCAAAACCGCGTGCAGAAGCTAGTTACATACACGGAGACAATATTAGCAGACGTGTAATATATTTGCGAAAACACACTGAATATTAATGTGAGTCGTCTGCTAGATGTATTGATCTTGTTTAAAATTGACAGCTGGTGTTCCGTTTGAGGGTAATAGCTGTATGCTCAGTGGTTAGAACGTCTTGCCTGCGTCGTAATTGGTAAGGAGTTCGGTAACAACACGTATATTGATTTAATAATAAACGTAAAATATATTATTTTATAACAGTTTGGGGTACGAGCGACTTAATTAAATTTTTTTATTGCGATTTTAACGGGTGCTACTAAGGGGTAGTTTTACGACTTCTAGGGTGACTTCTACGGTTAATTGCTCTGAAACGCAATAGGAAATACACATCGAGTGAGTCACAATTCCGTGAAGTTTGAATCACGCTAATATTTTCCGTGAATTTGAAATTGATATCATAAAAAAAAAACTTTAATCAGTCATCAATTAAATCGGTCTCAATAAGCCCCTCAGAATCAATAGTTAGATACATCTAAAAATGTTCGTCTCATCGGGTTCCGTAAAAGCAATATAAAACGCCCGCCATTACAGCGAAATTCCAATTAGTTTTTTTTTTTGATATTTGCTATTCCAAAGAATCGTTGGAATGATAAATATATACCATTCAGTTGTGACGTTGGTGTTATTTTTTTTTTTCTATTTAAATAACATCTCGTTTTGAAAGTTTTTTTTTTTAATTTTATGAATCTAATATATTCCGAAGGGTTCCACGGATTATTGAACGCGGAGTGTGAATTCGAAAAAAATTAATTTACCGTATCCGTTATAAACATTTGAAAGATCTTTATTTTCATGAGTATTTTGATATTGAGTGAGTATCAGAAGAATTACATGCTACTGATATAAATGCTAAAGTTTTTGATTATGTATGTATGTCGGTCTTTTACGTCAATAAATACTTAACAGATTTTGAATGAGCCCTTCAGTGATGTAGTTTAGACGTCAGAATAGGACGAAGGCTATAATTTATACTGAATTTCCGTTTAACTACCGCTGGATTAACTGTTAAGACATAACATTTGTGATGTGTGACGCCACGTGACACAGACTGTATGATTCTCGGACGGTTGGTTAATGTATATATATATTAATACTTTATACATTTCTCTCCGTGTCTACTTTGAAATTGACGCGGACGAAGCAGTACACAAAAACTAGTATATGTATTAATAAATTCGTCAGACATTGTCTATTGGTGTCAAAATTATAAATTAATATATTTAAATGTATTGTTAATATCTTCATATGTATATATATAATTTTACATTGAATTAAATAAAAGAAATAATCTCAGATATAGAGGTTTCTTTCGTTACGCTAACAGGGGCAATTAGGGGCCAAGATTTGGGACCAGTTTGGGACCCAGTTAGGCAGGTTTTTCACTTAACTAAATTTTACTATACATATATATATGATAGTCGAACTATCCATCACATACAAACATCCCAACCAATAAATATGTCAACCTTTGTCAATTTGTTCATCCCAGTCACGTGCGAGTTACGAGTACCCACGTAATTAATATCAGCAACGTGACGTAACAAAAAACGGTCTATTAGAGAAATACTATACGTTGATTTCAACTGCGACATGTTTGAGTGATACTTAGAAACATATGTATATATAATGAATTTCGAATTAATGATTTACGTTATGCGACCTGACTGAACTAAACTAAACCATTCTCTAGACAAATCTTATATATGTGAGCTTAGTGTTACGTTTTTTATTAAATATAAATACAGAATTCAATTATTTTATATAAAACATATTCATTCGTTTCCATTCATTCGTTCGGTGTTATTAAATTACTCTGTAAGGAACGTACATTTATCAATCCATTATGTTCAGGGGGTACGTTTGTTAAGACAAAAAAAAAAATACGTTTCAATTAACGTGATTGTATTCGTATTCGGTACGTGTTTTAACTTTATTGAATTTATTTTATTAATATAAAAGAAATATCTCTTATATATATATTTATATAATTAATATGAGTTGTATGTTTGTTAATCAAATCGAATCTAAAGAATGCCTTAATAAAAAAAAAACAACAGATAAGAAACTATGGATTTAGTTTAATTAATATATAAATGTTTTGATAATAATACTTTATGAATCTTTTTAACAGATTATATTTTATTTTCTATTATAATAAGGTAGTTTTTTCTTCAATTCAGACAAAAATATATACGGACTGACAAACAAAATAGTCTGCATTAATTATTGTACATACAGACATATTTCAGTACAGTTATATATAATGTTTTTGGTTTTTTTAGTTAAATTAAACTCAGTTATAATAATGTATGTATGAACTTTGTGTACTTTGGTATAAAAAAATATGTTTTCGAAGGTGACATCCAGACAGAAAGACATTAAGAGGTCAATGACCGGAAAATTCGTCCAAAGTCCTAGACGAGTCTTCGACATTCACAACAAAAGAGACCTTTTCTAACTTATGTACTGAATAATGTTTTATTTATACCAAGTTCATCTGCTCAGAAGACTATTTTATTCATTGTATCATGAAAAGCAAATAAAATTTTTAAAAATATAAAAGTTTAAAATTTAAATCACCACTTATTTTATGAACTATATTTCGGTGAAAATCTCATTAAAATCGATCCACCCGTATCTCTGTTTAGCGGGAACAAACAGACAGACAGATAATCATTAAAAAAATATGGTAATTGATATTGGTAGCATATATATACATGTACATTTAGCAGAAAAAGGTGTTAATGTATTTCAAAAATATACTAGAATTTATATACATATATATATTATATAATACATCATTGCAATAGTTTAAAATAAATTTAAGTCTAAAGATGTCCTTAGAATTACATATTACAATTTATAAAATATTCTCTATCAAAAATTCTATATATTTTTGTCGAATTCCTAACAAATATTTAAACGCTCGGTTTTTATGATTCACTATCTAACACACGCGACTTTGTATGCTCTGTATGATATATTAAGAAATTGTTCGTATATACGTGAAAACACATAACTGAACGTTTGTAATAAATAATAGTTGTTTCTTAATACTTTAATACTATATAAAATAAAGATATGGCAATATTCTCTTTAGATGACATCTTATACAATGAAACATATAAGTATGTAAAATATTTTACGGCATAATGATCTATATTTTTTACGAAAAACTTTATAAGATGGAGTTATTATTGTTTGCTCTGAATTGTAACAGATGTGCCAAATTAAAGTTTATGACACATTGGATTTAGTTGGAAAGGACGACAAAGTTTCCGCTCAAGAATTCCTCACAGACAAACAGAAACTATACAATATACATGTATATATATATGTCGAGTTTTTGGCGTCCGCACTGATTGGAATGTCAAAAAAATATTTGATCAAAATATTTATATATATTTGATCAATAGCCTAAATTCTGACCATAGACTAATGAATATTATACAAATAAAGGTATACTGAAAAAATAAATAACAACTAATATTAGAAACGTAAGGACATTATTAACAGAAAAAAAATAATATTAATCAAATTGCTGTATCTATATAGCAAAACATATAAACTATGTTAGTATATAATATATGATGTAGCCAACGAATGATTATAATGGCTCCCAAAAAAATACCCTTAAACGAATAAGGGTCCACATCCCATTGTTTTATGGTACACGTCGTCAGGTAGCCCGCCATCCCATTCAGGTCACGACCGACCCAAATAACGTACACAGATGCCGTTGATACTAACGTAACGAGATACGTTAGTTACGATATATATTATCTGCTTATATTGCAACGGAAATGTATGTATGTTTGTTATTCTTCTCATTGGAAACCATATAGAGAACTTTGTATAAAATCTTAGCAATACTATATATATATATATATATTTGTTGAAGTAAGAAAAATATATGAACTTATAATATTACTAGAATTATAATCGTATAAATGCAACATAGAGATTGTGAACGCTAAATTATATATATATATATATATATATCTCGATACCAACGGACACCATAGACAAGTATAAACATACAAACCAACACCACCTCCGAATAAAAGCCTGGCATTATGTGAATTTCTCGCGGGACGAGCTGTAATAATCCCATCAAAATATCCTTAATATTGTTATCCTGTTATTATAACACCATATTAATCATTGCGTTCGTTATATTTATTACTAATGGTTTATATTAATAAAGTTTATACATTAATTTTGCCGTTTATTATTAATATCTTCCAGTATGTGTAGGATTATGGAAACTGCATACTGTCTGTTTGGTGTGACCATGATTACTTATGGTAAGAATGATGAAGAAATAAAATATAACGACGTTTGGATCTATTTTGGAAGCTCAAAGTAGTCTTCTAGAGGCCGAGCAACAAATGAATATTCAAAGATGTTATAATTAATTGCTTTCTAGATTTTGAGGTACACAATTAATGTTGTAAAATATATTATTATTGAGATACTGATATTAATAGTATAATTACATTTTTATATTAATATTCACACAAACTAACACGCATACAGCCTTAAATATGTAAAAAAGTATATGTATATAAAGTTAAAAAGACATTAAATATGTAAAAATCGTACGATCCTCTCAGTGAAGGAAATCTGAACACTCGATATTAGTTTTCATTGAAAGAGTTAACGTCATAAAAACATTAAAATCGCACCAAATTATTAATTAATGTTAAATAAACCAAGCTATGAAAACTACACAAAAATAAAAATAAAGTAAAACAAACTAAAAACTAGCCCGCCAAATTGGCAGAGTTTTTAAAGCCAACGTTTACCAAACGGTTTATAGAAAAAAAAACTAGACATTTCTAAACTGTTCTAATTCGCAAACGTTTCGAAACGAAAATGTCTTATAAATTATTCGGACCCGGATTTTTGTTACTGGCAACAATGGGACATCAATCCGTTTAAAAAAAAACAATGACAGCACTAGCATTCCGGACGAAACGCGAAAAAAGCGCGGGAATTCACTAACTTCTGTTTGTACTGAACATATATTTGAATGCGGTTTTATTGATATGAGAAAAATACTGAACTGTATTATATAACTTCACGGTTATATTAAAAAATACATCTCAAGCAGACATTCCATTCAAGACGTATCCTACAGCTATTAATTCCGCTTCCTTTCTTTTTCAATCTGTCACCAATCAGCCGGCCATTAATATGCAATCCGCGTTCGGTGGAGTCGGTATATGTTTATATATATCCGTCCCTTTCACTCCCATACGATATGAAAGGTATGGCATCACACAAAAGAGTTCTCGCGTATTCATAGCTCCGAAGCTAAGCACTACACATGTCAATGAACATACGTGGGTATAAATGTAACAGATACGTTCTGAAACAGGAAATATTTATAATTATAAAATATTATTAAATCTTTTTAATTTTTGTAACGAAGTAAATTTAGAACGACATTTAATTTTTGTTCTATTTTCAAAATTTATAATTACGTGAATGTAAAAAATTATAACAGGTCCATTTGTATGATGCTATTCATTTAAAGAAAGCAAGCTTTGTGAAGTTATAATTACCATCACACTTTATGCAATAATAATCATATTTGCCAGGAAAATTTGTGCCGATTGTTAAGTTATAAAAAAGAGTTAAGAAGAGGTATAATGACGTAGAATCATAGCAACGGATCTGAATATAGTTTTTTTTCCCTTTCGACTTGATAGTTCTTAACTGTGATTGCACTCGCAGGGAGGTGTAATGAAATCGTGGGTTGTGAACGCAGTGTCTAAGTAACAGAGTATTAATACTCCTTAAAGACTTCTACATTGGAATTCAAAGGAAATACAGACGCGCGGAAACTGTTTCATTCTTTGTGGTGCTCATGAGGAAGGATGGAGGGTCACCACACGTCTGGTCGTCCAATGTAGCATATCAGTAAGATTCAATACTAACCAAATAAAACTTTTTCGCTTCATCCGATTACATGTAACTGTCGTGACGGTGTTGGACGTAAGAAAAAATATATTCGTAGCTCAGTGAACATGGAAATTTAAATATAATTTCGTAACCGCACTTAGCTGGCTTAACACCATAGACGAGATAAAACCAAGCCCGTCTCAGCACCATGAATGACCACTCGTGTCATTCATAATCAAAAAACCCGGCTCCTATATAATAAATATAATTACTCTCTTAATTTATTAAATTCGCCCGAGTGTTGCCAGCGTCGCTTTTATTAAAACTCTATACATCACAAGTGGTAATTCATTATGGGTGTTATATCATTATATTTATTTATTAGCTTTATTTATATATAAAAAATTTACAACCCCTACCATCAGTCTGTTACCGTCACGCGTGATATTAGTGAAAAACTATGTATCGTCTGTACAGTTCGACTATTGAAACCCGTTGTAAAATTACTGTTGATAAAAAAACCATTAAAAAAAAAATGTGCACTGTCGTTCATTGTAAGTGCAACATTTACACTAAAAGCATGTATTAAGTATAAAGCCAGTGTTACATCAGAGACGTGATTACAAAGCGTCTATGCATATGGTCCCCACCACGCATTATGTTAGTTAAAGTTTTTTTATTTCAAATCAGTAAATATATAAACACAGATTAAAAATTCTCTTTTATTATGTTTAAAAAGATATTATAATATATTATATGATATATAGTCTGTGGTAAACATAAACACGTGTTCTGCTCAAGTGAAAATGACAATGGCGATGTTGTAACAATGATTTCCGCTACCGCTGACAATATGGCGGACTTTTGTATTTAAGATGAGTTATTTTTTTTTTGTCCTATTGGAATATCTATGTTCTGTATATATAATAAACATATATATGTACTATTATATATTTTTAGATGATGTTGTAATTTTATATTACTATATATGTTATGACGAACAGAAAGAGTAACTATATATATATATTCATTTGAACAATATAACTAATTTAATATATCAATCAGTCAAATCCTCTACATCCGTAACCTAACATCCTGTGCCGAAATTAATGAGACTTGTGTTTGAGAGTTGAGACGCAGCTTCCATCAGGAAAAGCATTTTATTTAAATTACCAAATCGTTTTGAGATAATATAAATATTATATATTAGTACGTTCAGATGTCTATTACATAAAAACCGCTAAACTAATACTGATGAAACTTTAGAGAAAACTGGTTGCAAAATAACGACTTAGGTACATTAATATGTCTTCGGTAATAAAAATATCAATGACGTCATAGGTGCGTCCCGTTTTAAGGTACACAGCTTTACATGTTTTTGTATTTTACCCCAAAATCGTGTTCAATATCATCAGAGGACGGCGTCGTTCATTGACATTCCCAGGACCGTCTTCTCTCAGACGGAGCCAATAGTTTGGATTTAGTATTTTTTTCACATATAATGAGTATATTTTCAAACTAGCGCCTGTACCCGGCTTTGCTTGCGATAGATGCATTTATAATTGGAGCTGTACGTAATTCAATCGTATATTTAAATTGAAATCAATAAATTAAAAGTTTATATTATATGCGTAGATTAATTGAAAAACGTGAAAACTGTAAGCATTTTGTATGACGATTAGAACAGATACGCACAAAGGGTACGTTATGCTTACTCCATGTGCGTCGTCGTATATACGGAACGTTTACAGTTTTTCGTCAATAAATCACGACACATGATATGGTATTATCGTAAAATAAAAACTAAAATCTTACCTCGGGTGTATTTCGCCAGACTGAACACGGACAGTAACGCAGTCATGTACTTACGTTATATTTAGTAAGCTTTGAACTTTTGTCTTTGAAACCTTTGCGATTTTTTTTTAATATCAGTTTGTTAACACTATGGAAATAGATTTTCGAAACACTTTTCTTTCTAAACGACAAACAAACATAAATTGTTTATATATTTATATATATATAATTCCTAAGTCAATACAATTTTGTCTCAAAACAAACAAATTTGTCTTTATTTTAAACTACTTCCATACATTTTCTACGTAACACCCTTTCCATTTACATTTTTATGATACACGATTTATGACGTCAAATTTATGACGTCACCGCACGCGATACACCGCCATGTCTAGCCGTCTGTGTGTACAAACTTGAATTTAATATATGTATTAACTACGAACGTCCCGCGGATTTACATGCATATAATAGTTTTGTTATTGATGTGTATCTACAATTAGATACATCTATATCAAAATGTAACGTAAAAAATGGTTATTTTAAAATATGGGGTTTTCCAATAGGGACGCTTGAACTTTGACAGCTGATTGCGGCCATGTTGTTTGAGTGACAGCTGTCAAATGCAGTGTGTTATATTCCTTCTGTCCTCCCAAACCACCATGGCAGGTTAGAGTGTCGAGCAGCACGTGCAAATCATAAAATTGTTTTATGAAAATGGGTCTTCAGTTCGAGCAACGTTCCGCGCACTTCGCCCGTTTTACGGTCGCGATGATCGTCCTGCCGAGTCGACTATCCGTCGATTGGTGGACAAATTCGAGTCAACCGGATCAGTTAACAATCAGCCGGATCCCGTGCGTCAACGTAACGCGAGATCTGCCGAGAATATCGCCGCTGTGCGCGACAGTGTCCTCGAAAACCCGCGGCAGTCAATTCCGCGTCGCGCACAGGAACTCGGCCTTTCGCAGACGACAACTTGGCGAATTTTGCGTTGTGACTTGAGCCTGCACCCGTACAAGATCCAGCTGACCCAAGAGCTCAAGGTTAATGACCATAGACAGCGCCGTGTGTTCGCTGACTGGGCATTAGAGCAGTTGGAAGGTGACGCCGATTTTGGCAAAAAAATCATCTTCAGCGACGAGGCGCATTTTTGGATGAATGGCTATGTCAACAAGCAAAATTGCCGTATTTGGGACGAGACCAATCCACACGAGGTTCACCAAGTGGCAATGCACCCGCAGAAAGTGACTGTTTGGTGCGGATTTTGGGCCGGAGGCGTGATTGGTCCGTATTTTTTCGAAAACGATAATGGTGTGGCCGTCACCGTCAATGGTGAGCGATACCGGTCGATGATAACCAACTTCTTTTGGCCTGAAATCGAGAATATGGATCTGGACAACATGTGGTTTCAACAGGACGGCGCTACGTGCCACACAGCACACGCTACGATGGAAGAAAAGAAAGATCAAGCGCCCTTAATGGAAAACCCTATAGTTCCTGAGATAGGAGCATTCAAACGTACATATACATTAATCAATATTACAAGATAATAGCTGTGTTATATTGTTTTGAGAGCGCGTTTTATGTGCACGAAATTTTTTTAGGACCATCAAATTCAGATAAAAATAATGAAATAATGTTTTTCGGTTGAGATTTTGAAGGTCTTAGGATGCAACATTATGCGTAGATTTTTATAGTTAACAGGAATTTATTTAATGAGATATAAGATTTCCGCGAGTTTTATTCATTTAAATGAAACTAATATTTTTCGGATAAACTACGCTGATTTTTTATTATTTAAAACACTACATAATCCTGACGTTTCGGTTACTTTTCAGCAAGCGTGATCACGGAGACGAGATCTCGAAACGAAAAATATTAGTTTCATTTAAAGGAATTTGAATTTATTTACTTACCAGCAGTTGAGGAGTATTGGAGCTCTGAAACAAAGTAACAGTACATTTAATATATGAATCATAAAAAGTATATTTTCACTTCTATACACATAAAAATCAGTTTCATATTATTATTATCAAACGGCAGACAAATCTGCGGTATGCTAATAGTTTTGAAAATGATTTAAACATCATAACAATGGTTTAAACCGATTTTTACTTTACACATAGAAATTGTGTTACTTATAAAAATATTAGATTGTTACTTAAATTTTATATCTGTTTATGAATAAATTTAATATTAGTCGTAAAACTTTTGCCGCGTTCGTGTAATACAGACGCCGTACACGCGAAAGGGATACCAGACTCAGGCGCGTAACGTAACGCGTTACGTTACGAAACGGTTTACAATCCACTTCAATAAGTATTGAAAATTCTTAGAACATTAATGAAAAATACTGTGTTTATCAAAAATGCTTGATCGATAGATCCCTTTATACATAACACAATCTCATTAACTAATCGCTGATAATTGATATTGTTTAGTTAATCATCGTACGGAATAGAAAAACTCGATACTGTATGTGTGTTCGTCTACGTGTAGTAGTGATACTGACAATATATTTACGTTATAGTTTTAAGATACTGATGAATTTCAGCTATTTATTTTGAGTATACTACCAAACTATATATATATAATTTGAGGGTATAAAGATATTACGCTCGCACTACGCCTGACCCAGGTAAGTGACAACATTTTAATAACTCCGGGGTTCTCGCGTCAAGGGCCAGAGGTCGTTAGTGGTTTTAATTAAACCGCATATTCGGAGTCCGACTGCTGGAGAGTTCCTAATGACCTTTTTTAATGTATCAAAATAGTTTTGGCCATAGAAATGAGAGAGTTTGAAATATTAAACATTTTATATTGATGGATACTTGGATTTATTAAGGACTTTTTTATTTGCGTACTTCGTACTGCAACGCAGTGAAAATCATTTGTCCGTTTGTATGATATTCAATGTTAATTTTATTATTTAATTTTTATATGTCCGTATGTGCATACTGTTCTGTATATAATGTTGGATACGAAGTTTTTTTTATGTGTATAATTATCTATTTTGGAGGACATTTTTAAGGTTATGTTTCGTCTTAAATATATTGGATTTCATGTAGGTCAAAAAAATTCATATATGTGTATTTACAATTTAATTAAAAATTAATGTTCAATAGTACATATAATAAAAATGTCATTGCGTTTGTCATTCAGTGACGATACGATTGATCTGTATTATATTTGTGAGAGTCATTATGTAGAGTGACAGATTTAATGTTTCTTATATATTTTAGACTAGTTTTTGCCCGCGACTTCGCCCGCGTCAATTTCAGAATTAGTAACATAAAGCTGACCGGCCTAATCTTGTTCCGTCTTAGAGACCTTAAATAACCAGATATTGAATTTTATTACGTATTTTTTTTTTTGATTTTTCGATCACACTTAATTAAACATCCTACGTCCCTCTCCTTATTCTAAGCTATCTCAACCAATTTCCAGCCGAACTCGTACAGCCGTTCTCGAGTTATAGTTAGTGTAACTGACACGACTTTCTGTAATATACATACTAGTTTATACCCGCGACTTCGTCCGTGTTAATTTCGGGATTAGTATTGTATGTATAGCTAATCGGGCGATCTACTTCGCCCTAGAGGCCACAAATAACCAGATATGGAAATTTAGTTTTTTTTTTTTACTTTTTTGATCAAACAGAATTAAATATCCTATGTCCATCTCCTGGTTCTAAGCTACCTACCTCCCCGCCAATTTTCAACCATATAGCTACTCTTCTAGAGTTATAAATAGTGTAACTAACACGACATTTTTGTATGTATATATAATAATATTTTTGTTCACTTCATCATACAAACTTTGACTTTGTTACATTTTCAATAATTAACGTCCATTTTTCGAAGACAAAGTTATCATTTCACGTATACATATTATGACAAGTATATTAGTATGTGGGTTTATCAAAAACATTTTTTTAACAATTTTGTTGCTTTAAAACTTATTTTAGTCCCGAAAAGATCCAAGAACAATGTCAAAACATTATATATATGTACTATTGACACTAAACACATGCTAATAACATAGGTTTATGTATAATGGTAAAGTAATACACACACACACATATATATATATATATATATATGTATATACGTATTCCATGTTTCTGTCTAGAGATCATCCCAAGAGATGCCGTTGTTCAAAATTAGCTTCATCTTCAACATTAAACATGACGTTTACTCTACCGGGTTGTGTAAAAATTTTCTGCACTTTCAATATCAATTTTCCTACTATGATTTCCGTGAATAAAATTTAAATAATATACGAAATATTTTAATGGAAATCTGTTTTAATTTTCGTTACTTTTGATATTTGATTTGAAATTTACGTTTCGTTTCAACGCGTTATTGGCTTAGAATATTCAAATAATATAATTGCCATTTCAAAAGAAACTCTGTACCAAGATATCTTTTTCTTCGCACGGCGTCTCTGCTGTTCATGGTAGCGGTTTTAATAGATTTCCCTTATTTACATCAAAATATAACTTCCTATATTTGTTTTACCGTCTCTATTTGTATGCTTTCGTTACAGCCTGAAAGCTTTACAGAGCTTTGAAGGTACACTCAGGAGTTATCAAAGTTCATCAAGAAACGGCGGAATACAAAACATTTGGGAACACCAACGATGTTGCGCTAACACCTAACAGTAAAGCTCTAAAGAGCCGGTAGGCTTGCGGTTTAAAAACATCTATACTTGGGATAGAAAAAAACCACGAGTGCACGAAACATTGCCTAGCTGCGTTAAGCTCGAACAAAAAACGCTGGCACACCTCTCATTTAAGCTACTTTTCTAAAGCAAGCATTCCCAGCACAATACTGATGTGAGGGCACTTTAATTTGGGGCGGCGGTGACGTCACGCGAGCATTCTGAATAGAGGTATTTGAGGAGCCAGGATTTTTAGAATCAGTTTCAAGCGACCGTCACGACAATGCTTACGCCGGGTTTGCGGAGCCGGGAGGAAATATTGGAGTTTTTAATGCGAAAGTATTCGCTATTGAAATAGGAGGCCTTTTAACGTGTTCTCAATGTTGTGGACTTGCAATGTTTTTCCTTCATAATCTCTAATATTTTTGTTAGAGCACACCTTTAGTGTATGTAGATTATCATATAATAATTATATTTATAGTAAACAGAATGTATATATTTTACGTCATTGTATTTTTTCATTAGCCAAAACTTTTTTGTAACGAACTTTGGGCTTGGACATAATTTTTTGAGACATCTTCAGAATTCTCACGAATCTATACCTCTTTTGTCTCGTCACCGAAAAAAAAGCTGCTACATTGACCTAATGTTTAGGCAAAAAGGTGACACATGCATACACACACACACACATATCTATATATATATATATATAACATCTCGTTATGAAATTGATTTATTCTATCTAAATGTAAAAAAAAATTGAAATATCCATTAAAAAGGCTGAAATACGAGTGGTACACAGCGTCGGCTGGGTTCGTACAATGAGGGTTCACGTTAATTGGAAGATCAGCTCTATGATGTACGGCATACGGTTTATTTTGCTATAAAACTACATTCTATTTGTGATTGGCTTAATTTAGAGGTTGTAGCGATTATAAATATAAACACGTCTGGAGTATTGGAGGTCTATCTGCGAATGAACTTGTCATTTCCGTCTCGATTTCCTTTACACGTTTGTGTTTTTCAAATATCATTTCCAACTTTCCAACGTGGTGGTGTTGAAAATCATCATGGTGTAACTATAATTAATTCGCCTGACTTTCCTTTTATTATACGTCATTCGCGAGAATTTGAATTCGTAGTGTGGATTGGAGTGCTTTGTTATATGGTAATAAAACCTTAGGAATTAGTAAATTAACTCGCTTCTACCCTTATTTTGTACGGCAGGGGTAGTAAACATGGGCTAGGGGCGCCTGTTTACTCTCCGCTTGTTGGACCTCGATTGCTTATCTCTGGTTATAATGCCTAGGTTTTGTTTAAGCACTTTATTTTATTACGACACCATCGAGTTAACACGATCACACTTAAAGTTTGTTCGTATAGATTTATAGCTGAACTTTTCAAAGCATAACATCGTTTGATTTCTTTTTAAATTATTACATGTGTATAATGCGAGTCACTTTCATTACGGGCATTTTTTTTTTAATTTCAAATAATGACAGTCAGAGTTATTTTTCGCGACATAAATGAAAAGAAAATTTTGTTGAAATAGAAGATAAAATGATTAGAAAACTTCGAAGCGATTTTTTAAAACTAATAAATAGTTATATATATATATACACACACACACACACACACACACACACAAAGATATTCCTCGCGTGTATAATAATGTTAATTTAATTATATTATTATATATATAATTTTATTCATACTGAAGTTATCTTGAATCTTGACACGAGTGATGTCTGAGTGTGTGTGTATGAGCGTGTCTTCTTGTTACCATTATAGCTGCAACCAATCTTGTACTTCTGATACGATGAGAGTTATGGTATAGAAATAAACATACAGATTTATTAAAAAATATATTTATATATTTTATGAAAAAATGAACAGCGTAACGTATTCTTGAAAACCGAATGCAAAATGTATAGAATATTAATTAATTACTTTAGAGAAATTCTTTAAAAAAAAACTATTATTACATAATATTTCCATTTTACGCTTTTAAGTAGTATTTTGTACGGATAATATAATATATTATATCGTACAACGAACATACAATACAACGAACATAATATATTATATCGTACAACGAACATACAAAAAAACAAAATTGGACAGGTTACCTCCCTTTTTGAAGTCGGTTAATAAATTACACTAATGTTTTTAACTAACGCTAATTACGAGAAATTGTTAAATATATATATATTTTATTTATCTATTATATAAAAAGCGGAAAAACCAGTAGACTGCTTAACATTTTAAATTGACAGTTAATTAATTAATTTAAATAAGACATGATTTAAAGTATCTACGATAGTGATGATACACAAAAGTGGCTGTATAAACTACAACCGTAGCGTAAGTTTCAGAAAAAAAAAAACAAGTTTTTTTTTATCGCAGAACCAAAATCGATAAAATATGAAGCTGTAGTGGCGCCCATTAAACAATACTTTACCCTTTCAACCCTTTGAACGTGATTCTCCCCAAAAAAACCCTTCACAATCTTCATCCCAAAACTTCGTTCAAAAATCCATATACTCCGGACAAAATTCGCTTCGGTATTTTTTTTTTCTAATTCGTAAAATAGAACCTGTTTTGTAAATATAAAAATCTGGTTTTCTGAATACGAAAGGAAAAAAGAGTTGAGAAATATTATAATACTTTTCTAAAGCTTTCATGAAAAATGTTATTATTGAATTATAAAACTAAATTAAACTTCATCATTAACCTTTTGGTGCTCACTGCTGAGCAGAGACTTCTTCACATGGAGAAGGTTAGAGCATCAATCACCACGCTTGCTCGAAGCGGATCGGCGATTTCGAACTTATAATTTGAAACTATAAGACCAGGTTTCCTCACGATGTTTTCCTTCACCCGTCAGTGGTGTCTAAATACTCTTAGAAAGTACATGTGACTCGGAAAAATCGCATTGGTTCCCACCAGGTTACAACCCGATAATTAAACTTAATTCTTGTTAATTATATTAGAAACAAATAAAAAATAAAAGATGTCCTCGCACCAATTTCAAAACAGGTTTCGATTTAAATTATTAAATTTGGAGGACTATATATATATGACTAAGTTAAATCTCGCTCGATTTTTTAATGAGATTAACTAATGATTTACAATATACTGGCCATTGCATGTGACTTTGTCTATAATTAAAATGGTTTTAGATACGATAATCCTTACGAGGTTTGATTCGTTTTTTATCGACGTGCTGACACAAGGACAAACTTTTATTAATAGTATTATTAGTGTTGTAAATTTGTTTTTATAGCTTACGCACTCCTGTTAAATCCAATGTATTGTTCTTCTTATACGTAAGTATTAAATAGATCTTTATATATAATTATCTATCTCATTAGGCTGTCCCGCTGAGATATTTTTTTCTGGCCCGTTTTAAGAATTGAAACGCCCCAAACTTAATAAGGGTTTTTTAGTAAAGAAAAATTTGTTTTTTTTTTCGTTTTTATCTTACCACAAGTTCGTGCCGACAAACTAACAGTTTTAACTTTATCATGTATATATTAAATTTAAAATTTTTAGAAAAGATTTATTAATGATTAACTACAAACTGTATGTAGAGCTTCAAAACGCCGCCTCGTGGTAAAAATACGAATTACTTTTTTTTTCAATGAACCCAACGAACCACACTTTATTTGTCAAATACTTAACAATGATTACGTTAAATTATATGTAAGATTTTCTCGTGTATCCATCTAACTAAGGTTTACGTTAAATCTTTCGTTTTAGTTAAATATTGAGACAATACAAATTTAGTTTTTTCGACACAGTAAAAAAATCACTGTTAATTAATAATTGAATATTTTCGTTATACTAAATTATATATACGACCTTTTTTATAAAGAAATTCAGATTACTTTCCTAATATGAGTATCATATATAAAATTTAGATCTTTCATTAGGATGATACGACGTTAATCTTTCCTTTGTGTAAAAAAAAAAGAAATCTAAATTTTATCTTTTGAGGCCCCTTAAATCTACACCTGGCTCGCAAGTCGGAGTCCCTGTTGAAGCTCCTCTCCCAGCAACGGTGGACCCGGCGCCCGGACGGTGAATCCATCGAATGCTGAGAGGTTTCGTCTCATTTTTTTTTTGTGGTTTAAAAATTAATGTTACATAAATAATATATATAATTATAAAATACGATTTTACACTATATTATATGATGCTTTAGAAAACCAAAAAATAAGCATCAGCAATTCCAAAAGTCTATTTTAATGACAGATTTCATTCTAATCAGTTTAGTAGATTTTATATCAGTGAGTATAATACAAACGTACACTTCACCGATGCCCATAAATGTTATATGTAGTGTTTTCAATGAAAAAAATATACATTCTGTATATTGAAAGTTTCAAAAACCGATCAATATTTGAAAATTGACTACAAAATTTGTCAAATATCAAAGAAATGATACATTGATTATACATAACATAACTTATGTAAATATATGTTTTTGCTAAGAATAATATATATACATATATATATATATATATATATATATATACCTATTTAACAATTTTAAGGGAAATGAGTATTACAATATATAAGTATATACCTATATTAGTGTGATAGTGTGTTGCATGCCGATACATAGAAATATACCAACTCAGATTTCAATAGCACAATGCAATATCTCATTATGCATCACAGATCAGATATCAGTATCCGATTGTATCTTCATATCAACAATTTGGAATAACTAAATTCTTAGTAATCAATAAATAATAAGCAAGATTTTTTTTTTTTCATATATAATAATATATTTCTCGTAATCCTGATCTCATTGATAATGATAAATTTTTTAATAGTAATATTTTTAGTGCTTTAATTAATTGTGTTAATTTTCGAAAAACAAATGCCTATCATAAATTCACTAATTTCACACATGACGAGTAAAATAATGAAGTGGTTTAAAATATATAGTTATAATTTGCGAGACAAATAAAAATCAATAATAAAGATTGAGTGTTACTTTTAGACTTCTGTTAAACAATAAATTTCTATTAAAAGATAAAAATAATTATATATGGTTGAATTGAAAATAGATTTCATGTAAATGATCTCACAAATGAAAGTGATGTTCCGAATGTTTAAGTTATCTTTTATTTATAATTAATACTTGTCGGATATTGACATTGCTTTGTGCCGCCGACAGTAAACAACACCACTGTCAACATCAAAGACGAGACAACATGCGGTGAATTACAAACAAAATACATTAATTCAAACCGAATGACCGTAAAATACTAAAAATAGCAAAGGACGAAGGAACTCACCGGATAGAAGGAGCAAAACGAATGCGAGACGAAAACACATCTTGAAAAAACAATCCACTTAAACGAGTATACAGTCTATTTGATTTTATAATTAATCATTTTTAATTTAAAGAATACAAAATGTAAGCATTTCTAAGCAAGCCCGGCAAATAAATCGTTGAGTTTATCCCGACGCGTTCGTCATTGGGCAAATGCAAACTAAAACTTGTGCTTTTCTCTGGGCTCTTGTGAGCTTCAAGAGCAGCTTTTACTCACACTAATACAGCCATCCCTTCATATATACACACACTAACAAATTTACGGACTCCAGACGGCGGATAGCTTCATTGCATATTTGACAGTTCATTCACACCGTAACGTTCCTTTACATATTATAACTAAACATTATTTTAAGAGTTATAATTTAAAAAAAATAATTTAATTTACAAATATATATATTTAAATGAAAAGACTCTAATTTAAAAAATATCTAACAATCATTAATGTAATGTATGAGAATCGGAACGCAACGTAAAAACTTATGACATAAGAGATGGCGCTATCATAAACATTTTTAATCACTATTGTAGCACGTAGATGTCACTATGTGCTACAAAATAATTTTATATTTATTAAATACTTCGATTATAGGAAGCAACGTTTTTAAAAGCCATTTTAAATTCCTGTTAAATTTTGCTGTTTTGCATATTTTCCGTCGGAATTACCATTGTCAATAAAAACAATAGATTATTAAAGAAATAATATAGAATCAGCAGGCTGTTAAATAAATGGTTACAACCCACAGGAAAGTTGTTCATAAATCATAACTTAACAGTAACAGGCAAAAAAGTCTTAAATAAAATGGAATATTTTTAAACATTTTTTTTATTACTAAAGTGGTGCTTAGCAAATGATTGTGCTACAATCAATGGGAATACGAGAGTGGCTTCGGCGTATAGCTTGACTGGTGTTGCATTTACTCTGATTTTCCCCCAGGATATTGCTTCATCAGGCCGCGCACCAGAATCACTGCCGTCAAACTCACTGGCTGTATTAATATAAACGGCAAAATCGGCACCGTTTCTCATCAGATTTGCGTTACAAATGTGGTGTTTTATAACACCTCCTCCCAAAATGACCATGCCAGTGTTATTAGCTTTTACAGCCATTGTGTTCAAGCGACGTAAATCGCTTAGAATGTCTATTATCAAGCCAGGTTTCTTGTATGAGTGGAAGTACATCATGTCGCCTAACGATCCGTCAGTCAGTGCGGGACTGAAGATAGGTATATTGTTTTTCCATGCCCAATAACAAACTGAGTCTTCGTTATCTATCCGTTCACCTAATCTGGCAATAATTCTAGATGGAGACCACACCACATTGTGCTTTGTCTGCTCATCTAACATTTCATCTAGTAAAGGTGTCACCCATTCTTCGAATAAACAATAGTTGTCATTAGGAACAAGCAAGTTGCCAATTCTGTTTATGCCTCGAGTTCGCAATATTTTTCCACTTAAATTGAAATCTCCAATATATGTTGGTGCAAGGCACTTTATAAAGTCCTCTTCGACACCTCCTGCTGTAGTTACAATGCAATCAACAAGTTTGTTCTTCACCAAAAACCGTATTGTATCTCTTAAGCCTGACGAAATCATATTCGAAGTGTAGCCCAAAAATATAGTGCAATTGGTTTTCTTTTTAATGAAAATATCTTCTTCATAGGGATCGCAAGTTTCTTCGGTGAGTGGTGTTGATCTGCATTTAAGCATTTTATTTATTTCTTCAACAGCTTTACCGAAATTCGTCGCTTGGAAGCCCGAATGAAGATAACTTTCCAGTATTTTATTGTAATCAGTTCCATTTTCCCAATTAAAGCCGGAGACTATCGGAGTTTCTGCGGGTAATTCTTGACTTGGAACTAAAACTGCGTTTACCGCTACATCGGGAGCTAACGCTTTTGTCTTCTCAATATTAGACTTTATGTCCATTTTTACCTGATTGTGTATTATATTTTAGTGAAATTCCAGCATTTCTCACTTAAATATAAAAATTATAAATATATAGTAAATAGTGACATTTGTCACATTTATTTTGAAGTTGATTTTAGCTCCCAAGACACACTGACAGAGAATTAAGTTCAGAAATTAAAAACATTCTAAAAACGACAAAAAGATTAAGAACCATATATATTATTCTGAAACAAACAAACTGTGATTTTATTAAAAATTTTAAAAATATAATTTATTTTGATTGAAAAACTATGTAAATTATTTAAAAAAAGTGATTAAGTATTATATCAAAGTAATTAGTCTCTGATATAATTTTATAATGTTACCATATTAATTTGTTACTAAAAATTTACAATTAAAATGCTTTGACTTTAATTTTGTACTGAACGAGAACCCACCATAATTAAGAAATAAAAACTCTTGGTAGAGTTAGTATAATAACAAGACAGTTAATAGAATATGTAACATATTCGGCAGAATATAATATTTTAGTATTATACATCTTCTATGGTTTGTTAAAAATAATAATTATTATAGAAACTGGTTTCCTTCATAGTTAAAAAATTGTTGTAGATTTTTAACTCCCCCACGCAAAAAGGACGTTATAAGTATGACGTTGATGTAATCACGTGTACATGCTTATTGCTAGTGTGCTAGTTGTGAGTGTCTTTGTGTGTGTGTGCATCTACTATAACTACATTAAGTTCCTAGCTCAGTGTTTTTTAACCATAATTTTTTTTTGTTATCTTATAAAACTTAATATCTTGAAAAGTGAAGTGCTTTAACTTTATTGGTTTAGAGTGTAGACTGTATCTATTATGGCTGATTCAGTGTCAGTTCCTTAAAAAACGAAAACCTTTGTTTCAACTGAAATTTGTTTCTCACGAGACCACAACACGTTGTGGTGGTAGACTAGCTGTGGTTAAGGAACTATAGCTCGAAAATGGGCTCGCTCGACCGGGGAAGTATCCTCCATAGAAGAAGTGAAGTAAAGTAGTCTTTAATGCCTGCGTTTCGACCGATGAGTTAGAGAGCCAGTGCGCTTTCCCTGTTCCCACCCTTTCCAGCCATTTTCTTATTCCCACCCCTCCCTCTTTCTCAACAACCAAGGCTGGCAACGCATCCGCAACATCTCATATGCTGCAGAAGTCCATCAGCGACGGTGACTACCACCCATTAAGTAGGCCGTCTGCTCTTTTTTGCCACCTTTCTTATAAAAAAAAGATCAAATTGCTCGTACATTTCAAAAGAATGTTTAAACTATCCAATTGTTACGTATCCACTTACGAGCATTTTAAAAACAATTATAATTTGCACATTTTTTTCGTTCATTTTACTGCTAAACGTTTTTTTTAAATGCTGAAAGAGGAGGAAAATCTATGACCTAGATGTTAAACTAGGTTGATACTATCTCCGGCGTCGGGACGTGACGACCCCATCGCCCACCGGCTTTTCCGGTGCAGTCAGTCACGGGGAGGGGGACCTTGACCTCGTTTTGGGGTCTCGGTCCGGGCCGGGCTGGGGGAACAGCCCGTAGAATGAAAGGCTTGTGAATGTGTGATGGATGAATGCTGATGGATGGGCTTATACGGCCCCTAATCTTTGGTTCTGGTGCCCGGCCTTGGGATGCATGGCGAGCAGGCGGCTCGTCCCAAGGGCACCAGGTCTGGCCCTACCTCAAAGGGTCAAAACAAAAAATGGAAAATCGTGTTGAGAAAAATAGTCCCCGGGTGGGTCCCGGTATTATTGCCGGGGAATCCCACACTCCCGCTTCGGCGGGGGGTCGGCCCATGTATACGGGGGGTGCCACCAATACGATCGGAGGAGAAGAAGAGAGGAGAAGTAACGACCATGGCAATATGACAACGGATTCCGACTTGCAAAACGTTTCGGCTTTGGGCATTAGGCCGGGCTCGGCGCACCTTACCGTGTCGAGACCGGACCCTGTAAGCGATGTCGAAGAGACCAACGCTCGCAATCAGTTTGAGCGCGAGTTGGGCCTCGGAGCCGCGTCGCGCATTCCGCGCGTTCTACTCACACGGCTACCAATCGGACTGGACAGAAGTGATAGAGATAGTGACGACGATCTCTCTGACTCCTCGGCCTTCAGCGCTATGTCGCTGGAGTCCGGAAGGTCATCAATGACCGGAGCAGACAGGCCTCGCAAGAGGAAAACAGAAAGTGACGGGATGCACGCCTTGAGCAGAGGGGCGGCACCCACTTCTAAAAAGGGACGTAGGCGGCCACCAATGCCTGGCCAGTATGTCGGCCTCGCGACGGCCCAAGCTGCCTACAACAAGGCGAAGGAGGAGGCCCTTCGACTTCAGGCCGAGAAGGATGTGGCCGAAATAGTTAAGAGAGCGAAAGAGAGAAGCGCGTCAAGGAGCGCAAGCCCTGTACCGAACGTTGCTACAATTGAGAATGTGTCAGCGCAAACCAATGCCGCTCTGACTAAAAGTGTCGAGGCCTCGTTGGCGAACATTCTGATGGTCGCCACGAGGTCAGGAAATTTGAAGGGCACCTTCACAAAATGCCTCAAAGAGGCGGTCGTCAATATAAGGACGGCCGTCTCGGAGTTGAGGGAGCGCTCCTCTTCGGAGGAGATCAAGCGGTTGGAGGCGCAAAATACGCAACTCCTCGCACAGGTGGCGGACCTGCGCCGAGAGATGGAGGAGTTGCGCCGACAGGCCTACCGCCCGGCTGAAAAAGAAATTCGCCAGCTGATGGACGAGGTTTCGAGAAAAAACCTCCAGACCCTCGGCACAATGCTGGACGCCAGGCTGGCCGGCATTGAGGACCGCCTTCTGCCGGAGCCTCGAAGACGGCCTGCTCTGGCCGTAGAAGTAACAGGTGCCATAGAGGCACCGAAGCGGAAGGGCCCAGAGCCCCAAAAGGTGACGGCTGCCCCCACATATGCAGACATCGCTGCGGTTACAACAACCGCTGCAGCCGCGAAAGCGGCCCGCCCTGCGCCGGCCAGGAGGCGACATCAAACAAAGCAGCCATCATTGGCTGCTCAAGAGGCGGCGCAGAGAAATGAAGGGGCCACATCCAGTCCCTCTACCGCCGAAGGCCCGCACATTACAGACGGGTCACGAAAGGCGAGCAAGAAGAAGGGGGTGGCTACTCCAGCTAAAGCCACCCCAAAGAAGAAGAAAAAGAAGAAGAGGAAGGTGAAGCTTCGTTCACCGACCACCGCGGCAGTCACGCTCACCTTAGCAGCGGACGCCGCGGAGAAAGGGGTGACATATGTCGGCTTGCTGACGCAGGCTAAGGCGGCGATCGACTTGGGGGAACTCGGCATCCCCAGGCTCGGTTTCCGCTTAGCCGAAACTGGTGCGCGCGTCCTCACCATCGACGGTGAGGGAGCGCAGGAAAAGGCGGACGCCTTCGCTGAGCGGCTGAGGTCCGTCCTGCCCTCAGACGTCGTGAAAGTCGCCCGTCCGGTTCGGAGTGCGGAGATCCGCATCGCCGGGCTGGACGAGTCCGTAGCGACCGCCGACGTCATCCAAGCGGTCGCAAAGGAAGGAGGGTGCTCGGTTGGGAACATTCGGGCGGGTAAACTGGTGGTCGGGCCACGGGGCGACGCGTCCGTATGGATGCGCGTCCCGGTCGCAGCCGCCAAGAAGCTCAGCAGCTCCGGGCGGCTGATGGTCGGCTGGGTGTCGGCGAGGGTGGTGCTGCTGGCCGCGAGGCCTAAGCGCTGCTTCCGCTGCCTTGACACCGGCCACGTGGCGGTGAAGTGCCAGCACCCGGAGGACCGTAGCCGGAGATGTTTCCGGTGCGGGACTTCGGGTCACAAGGCGGCCGAATGCGAGGCAGCGCCAAACTGCCTCTTGTGCGAGGCTGCTGGCAAAGCAGAGAGGGCACACGTGCTGGGGGTAAGCGGCTGCGTCGCAAGGCCGTCTCTCCCCGGCACGAAAGCAACAAAGACGCGAAGGGCACCAAGGAAGGCCCGGCCTAAAAAGCCCAAGGCCAATGGCGGAGGAGGAGCGGTTCTCGCCCCGCCTGCCATGGAATTGGACGCCTAGCCCGTGGGCGGCGATCGGGGGATCGCCGCTCACATCAAGAGGGCCCGAGAAGCAAGCTCCCCAATGTCCGGGGAGCTCTCGGAGAGGCAAGCGGCGGCACGTCACCAAGCCACCGCACTGGGCAGAGCCAAGCCCGGACGAAGCCGGGAGAGGCAAGCGCTGCGGGGTCGTGGTAGTTAAACAGTTCCCACGTCCCCCGCGATAGCGCAGAAAGAGGACATCGGGGGGTTTTAGTGGGTAAGAATCCCACATGCCCCGGTCGCGTCCCCCACGCGGCCGGAAGTCTTACGAAGATTTCCCCCCGTCACCAAAAAAAAAAAAAAAAGGTTGATACTATTAAATTTTATTCTTCAGCTGCCACTCCGAGATTGTCCTGCAGAATTTTCGTAGGGTATTCACACACTGACCGTCACTAACTAGTTAAACTTAGTGATTGGATAAATTCAGCAATTGGCCAAAGTTAATGATTGGCTGAATTCAGTGATTAGCTAACCCTGTGACTGGCTGAACTCAGTGATTGGCTAAATTTAGTGGTGGGCTAAACTCAATGATTGGCTAATTGCTGATAGTTTTGGCGGCATACTGTCATGGCACCACTACCGCCTAGCTTGGGCGTGGGCTTGGCTTCGGCTGGATTCGGCTTATGACATGGCGTTACAGTCAGCCATCCTGTGATAACTGCTCCCTCAACGGTTATTAGCACTCCAGAAGATCAATAAGGTCTTCCGTCTCAAAATGCTCATCGGAACTGCTGGCACAGTCAGATACAGAAACTATGCTATAATAAGGTCGCAAAGTATCGCCAGAGACTTGACCCTTGTAATTTTTTCCCCCTTAAACCCATAATGCTTCTAATACTGTATCTGTGAGTAAGAATAATTTTGCTGATAATATATGGTACAGTACATACGTCATCTAGTTTAGTATTAACCTTAGCAACACTGCTGGTAGGTCCTTTGTTCTATAAAACTAGGTCTCTTCTTTTGTAAATATGACAGGTTTTACGACCTTATCAAAATTGTGTTTTATCTTATTACTGGCTTCTTAAAAACTTGTGTTAGTATTTTCACGCCTTGACTGAATAGGTCCAGGTATATGACTTAGTGTAGTTACGACATACGGGTCTAGCACTATGGGCGAACATTAAGTCTTAAGGCTTAGAACCAGTGATATCATTTATGGTATTATTTATACCCCAAATGATATGAGACAGACAATTAGACCAGTTATTAGCAGCTTCACTAAGGCGGGTAGCGTGTAATGCATCGAGTAAAGTCCTATTTGTACGTTCGACTTTTCCGTTAGCACACGGGCACGCAATTGCATTAAGAATCTGCTTGAATTGTTCTTCAGAAGCATATTATTTGCAATACTTGCCTGTAAATTCTTTATTGTGATCCGCTGCTACATTATTTGGATACCTAAATGTTGGGTATATTCTTTTTTGCGTTGCAATTGCTTCTATCGAATTAATAGTCCTTACAGGTTTTGCTGTAACAAATTTAGAAAACTTATACACAAAACCTTCCTTACTCCTACAGAAGGGACCTAAATGATAGACATTTGTCGTCGCAAATGGGTTCGTTGGTTTAGTTATGGGATATGACAGTAAGGGAAAGCTCGTCCAACAAAGCAATCGCTGATATGTAAGGTTGCTACTGTTACGTCAACGTGAGGACTTCGTTCATGATCTAGTCACAAGTAAATCGATGAATCCTAATAGAATACGAGACAGAACCTATCAGCATTCCATGGATTCACCGTGAGAGTGCTGGTTCCAAGGCGTTGCAGGGAGAGGAGCTCTAACAGTGCCCGGGACCCAGGGGTTAGGCTTTATATATGTAAGGTTGATTTAAGTTGAATATTTTTTTGAATCGGAACATCCATTGGAGAAGTAATCATTCTTATTATTATATTTTGAATACAACCAACAAGAAAAACAAAATAATTTAATTGTGTTTACACACCTGCTATATTACAACTACCATAATACTAAATGAAACTAGTATTATTCGGATTTACTACGCGGATTTTATTATTTAAAAACTACATAATCCCGACGTTTCGGTTACTTTGCAGCAACCGTGATCACGGGCAGACGAGGTGTGAATGTCTGTCAGTTGGTCCTTGTTATTTATCATCTACCGCCATCGATTTCTTAATTTTCTGGCGTACCGCTCTGGATGCCGGCAGAATGCGCTCACGGTGTCTTGAGGTCCTGCGGTGTGGTTTCGGACATCGGATTTTATATTTTTAAGAACGGGGTCCCAGGTGTTTGATAGATTCCAGCCATCTTCTCTATTGAAATTGGGATGTTTTTTAATTTCAATAGCCTCGCGAATTAATCTCGGTATATACTTGTCTTCCCGAGCGAGGATTTGAGGTTTATCAAAACGAATGTAGTGGCCTGGTTTGTCCATTGTGTGTTCACACACAATGGACAAACCATGGACAAACCACAACCGAAACGTCGGGATTATGTAGTTTTTAAATAATAAAATCCGCGTAGTAAATCCGAATAATACTAGTTTCATTTAAATGAATACTCGCGAAAATCTTAGATCTCATTACCATAATACTTTTTATGAAAAAAAAAAAATAGTAACTTTACCTCTTGTTAGTTAAATCTAAAGTGAGCACACGCCTTCCCTTTGTAATTATTTTTTTAACATCAAAGGACAACATTGGAAATGTACTCGTAATTAATTTTGTTAAACACACATTACCAGCACAGAGCTCACAGCTATAATTCGTTAATAAATTCACTAACTATCAAATTAAAACGTATTCTTTTGCGTTTAGAAAAACAATAACACAAAATGGCGAAAAATATTTGATTGAACACTAAAAAATCCATAGTTTTTGCACACACACATGCAAATATTTCATGCATACAACACGAGATTTGTAGATCGTCCTTGAGATTATTTGTATGGAAAATATGCACTTACTAGTTATGCATACGGCCGCTGTGGCTGGGAGGCGGCGCTAGACGCCAGCAGCGACCGGTCGAAAATGTTAGTTTTTAAGTTGATACACAACAGCTTTACCAAACCATGAATCAAGTCATAATAAATGTCTGTAAACATTAGTATTTCGTAATGTATGATTAAAAGTATGTGAGTAAGAATTAAACAATATAGGTTTAGTTGTTGTATTGTTCAATTCAATTTAACCCACACAAAACTCATTGTCGAGCTAGGGCAGTGAGCAGTGTGTAAGAGGATTTCTCCCCGAAAAAAAAAAGGTTTGGTTGTTGTGTGGGGAGGGTAAGCAGTGCTTATTTGCATCTCTGGTGTGCACGCAACTTTCTTGTATTCCGCCTACCGAGACGCAGACAGTGGCATTAAATTTATCCACTTCATCCAACAGTGCTTGACAATGTTTGGGGATAAAATGCTTGGGTTGGAATGCTAAAATGGATCTTTGTATTTATTATTAAACTTATTATCTGCTAAGATAAACTTATAAGTAATAATATTGAAGATAAACAACGGCTCTGAAATATTCCTACGTTGTAACTCAAAGTTTGAAAGGCTTTCTTTAGTAATAATAGAAAACTTTAATTTTGAGTAATATGACGCGATCATATCACATACTAGTGTTGTTAGTTAGTTGTAAATTTATACCTACAATCTAAGCGCGGATAGCATTAATTCATGTTGTATCGACCCGAACGCGTTCTCTAAGTCTATCCATCAGACTGTAATTTGCCTCTTGCTTTTCCTAGCATATTTCCTAGCTCTGCGACAGCAGTGTTGTGTTCTAGGCATCCAGAAATCCCGGGTAGAAACTCTTTCTGGTGATTTGGCCTAAAATACCTATAGTCTGGTGATTTGGCCTAAAATACCTATAGTGAGCATGAATCGTGTCATTCTCGTTTGTAGAACCGAGAAAAAGATGTTACATATGGTATTTGTTAAGGCTATCGGTCTAGTATATTTCGGATCAGGAACTCGATCTTTTTTGGGAATGAGGACAAAAATTGCTTTCCCGACGCACACCAGGATTTGTTTTTATTGAGGAACATTTTTTAAACACTATTTGGGATTCCATCCAGGTCCTGGTGCAGATTTAGACGATTTTCTCTTTAACTAACTACTTATCTCCTCTAGCGTTGGAGGAATGCTGCGGAAAATGGAAATCAATACAAGGAATTTCAGGTTTTTGTTCGTCGGTATCCCAATATAGTCTGAAGCTTTTATTGACTTCATATGTGCTTTTAATGGTCGTAAATTTGTTCGTTTATCAAGAGAAGCTTTCCGCGTTCTTTCTTAAAAATGGTTTTCGAATACTCAAAATGGTTTTTATCAAAATTTACTTCATACTTTTCTTGGTCGAAATTATCGCGATATTTACCGTCGCTCACAGACATCCGCGACATAGTTTTGCAAATGCGTTACCACCCTTGATTGGGGAAGAGGGAGAACAAAATTTCGGTAAAGGGAAAGTGCAGCCGGTTCTCCCACTCATAGGACGAAACGCTAATCTTCTGTGAGAAGGTGGTACCTCCGGTCGAGCCACCCATGTTCGAGCTGCAGTAATTTGACAACAGCTAGGCTCTCCCACCTTATATGGTTTGCGCCGATATTCCTTGAATTAGTTTTAGAATTAATCTTATTTAGTTAATTATTCTCTAGCTAGTAGATAACTAAGATGATAGTCGCTTAGGTCTTATATACGTGGATGTTTTATTAATTCCGTTTTTTTAATCTTCATTTTTATATTGAAAGAATTTTCTTTGTTTACCGACCGTAACGTTTTTGAGCTGGATACTGCTAGTTAAAGTAGTCGTACAAAGTATTTTGGAAAAATTTCTACTTGCGCGTTCAATTCCTGTTTCAAACACGGATACTCTAACAGGACCGCTATTGTCGTTGAGAATTTTCGCAGTCCTTTGTTTATGTTCGGAATGCTAAGAGGTGTCCGGATGTCACTGGACTCCTGGTAGTTTCCAGTTCATGGTTCACCATTGGATACATGAGGGTCAACTCTATCCGACGATTGTCGTGCTTCAAGACCATTATGTGTTTTTAGGTGTTGGATATACCAGGCTCATCTCTTGTACTTTTTCCGCACGTAGGGCATTTCAAGTCCATATTCTTGCCGTTTATATCCACGGGTGGACAGATCTTTCGCTCCCTCTCGCGGACTATCCCAGGGGTATTTTTCTTTATTGGACTTTTAGATAAATACCGGGCTGAACTTGCTAGGCCACTGAACTCGGCTGTCCTTCCAGCATCAGCCGGACTCTACGGCCAGTCATTTTAATAGAATAGAATTAATAAGAATCGATAAAATATCCCTGCTTCGAAGAACGGTCAAACATCTAAACAGTGCACTCTGCCTGCTAATAATTTGAATAAGAAAGCATATAGCGGCTAAGGCTGAGTGAATAGGCTGTATAGAGAAAATGATTTTCGTGATATATATCTTTATTATAGCTCCCGATCAATTACAAGACTGTGATACTGAAAGTCAAATCTAAGACGAGTAAAAACTGTTATAGCTACGTTGATTAAAATAACATGATTAAAAACTAAATTCCTGTCACATTGTCCGCACTTTCCATAATAAGTATATTAAATCACTTTTGTCCTTATTGTAACCATCGCAATATATAAGCTCACATCGAGAAGTTCCTACGTCAATCAGTAGCTAATCAGTTGTGGTTCAATTGAATTAAATAAAAATATTTTAGGGTAGTTTTAAATTTTTCGCCAGCCTATTGTAGCTGACATAAATACAAAATGTTAATAAATTATTTTATAACAATTATAGACAACTTTATTTAGTTTTTAGTAAAATTTTAATGAAATAACATTATTATATAAAAACACGTAGCTAGTAGACCCATACTAGCTTTAAATAGCATTTATTGGAAAACTTTACAGGCTACTAAGTCCCTTATTGAATCTGATTTTAAAGTTCACATCGCTTTCAAGTCTGAAGAAGTGGCGGCAGGAACACACCTTCATCACCATCTGAATCATGATTCGGGACGCCAAAGCACAGAAAATGACCTTATCTTCACTGCTCAAGATAATGTGGCAATGTTTCTGAAGAGTTTATGGTGCTTCCCAGTGGTTTCCGCTCGCCAGGGGTAGGAATCCGCAAATTCGGTGTTGAGAGTTGAAACTCCTTGCTTTTATACCAAGTCCGCTGTTATTGAGCAACGGCAAGGGAAGATTATAAATTAGCTGAACTGTTAGTTTGTAGGTACACCATGAGAGATAAATTTCTTCTCTGGACTGATTTTATTTAAATGCTGATTGCAGAGAGAGTTGAGTAAGTAGAGTGAGTTCTAAAAAAATTTGTCTCTTTTTTTTTGTAAATGTTTTTACGGCTCTCCATACGAGTCCTTTTGAGCCTTATGGTTACAAATATAGTCTCTTTTTTTAAGTCACTAGTGTTTATATACTTTTAGAAAGCACACATGATTTGGAAAAAATCACATTGGTAACTAACCGAGATATATTAATTATACATTAAATTAATTGAATACATTCCAATAATACACTCGAATGATTTGATATTATGAGACGAAACCTCTCAGCTCTCCATGGATTCACCGTGCGGGTGCCGGGTCCATCGCGTTGCAGGGAGAGGAGCTTCAACAGTGCTTGGGACTTGCGATCCAGGTGTAGGTTTAAAGGGCCTCTATCTAACGCGCGTTAAACGCTCACCTCCACCGTCCAAGCTCCTCTCTCTACCTTACCATATTTGAAAAGAACCTGCTAGGTCTGCCTTCGACGCACGTTCCAACAATGAACTGATGTTAGTTCTTGACAGGCCTGAGTCTTTTAGCAGGTTGTAGAGAGATATGGCTGTTATACCTCTCGCTCCTACTTCTACCGCGTACAAATTTACAAGGAACATATTCTCAGTGAATTCGTTAGTGAGCTCGTAATACTTGTTGACCTTGATGGCATGGTCTTTGGGAATGTTGGTTTCCCAAGGAACCGTGAGCTCTATTAGTACAACGAGCTTTAAAATTCGCGAACATAAAAATATGTCTGGTCTGGACGCCGACGCACAAATATCCTCCGGGATATTATATTGCTTCTCATACGAGTCCATCATTAAAGTCCAATCCGAAGCCGCTTTAATAATAGAGTAAGGCTTGACGTTTCATTGTGTAGCCCTAGTGCCTTCTCTCACGAAACCTATTGATCGTTGGTTCGTGGTTATATTTTTTTGCGCTCTTGCTACCGATAGACTAACCGCTTCACGTATGAATTCTAAAACCCTATCGTGACGACGCGTGTATTGACTGCTATCCAGGAGTACCTTACATCCCACCAGTATATGCTTAGCAGTTCCAACTGCCTCCCCGCAGATGTACCAAGTTTTTTCGGTACTTTTGCCCCATTTTACTAAATTACTCTGATCTGGGAGAGTCATCTGGAACGCATTGAGGTAAAATTTTAGCAGTGCTGGCGACCAATCATGATTTAAAGTGCCCCATTTTAGTGCTAATGGGGTGCAAAAAATGTCCTACATAGACATACATGTTAGATAAATGTCCTACTTCCGGAAAATGTAATACCTCTCATTATCGGTGTCAGAGTTCAACCACGTCTATAATTACGTGATATTATATAACAATTATGTAAGTGTTATGTCATTGATATATAGAACGACATTCCCTTAGCCATTACCAGAAACGATCATGTCTAATAAGATACAGCATCTATATAACTTTTCAATTAAATACCGTAATTTTAGCTCCCTTCCGTCATACATATGAGAATTATGACAGATAAAAAAATGTTATTAGCTGCGAGTGATGACAGATAAAAAAACGAAACAAGTATACTGTGCACTGATTGTTTAAAAAAAAACAAAATAGGCGATCATCACAAATCATGTTTTTATTAAACCGTATTTCGTTGAAATGTTTTGTAAACTTTAAGATGCTTTAAATATTATATATATAAAAAAAATCTAAAACATAATTATGCACAAGTCTAGAATTCCATCTGGACACATCCAAATAAGTAATTACCTGATCTCAACGGTCTCATAACTAGTTTTGACGCGTTAATGGCGTACAACGAAAGTTATTGCGTCACACCTTACGCAACAACTCATCAATTACTGCATTCTTTGATCATTTTATATCTATAACTGTGTGCCTAATCTGAGTTGGACATCGTCACGCTGTATACGATGCATTTATAAGTGTTCATTCATAAATCTTGTCACATCAATACTCGTATATTAATGATCACGGTTACTGCTCAGTAAACAACAAGTTATGGAAAAACAACGGCGCAAACTAAACAAGAATGAAATTTATTCTGACGTAAGCTTGTTTTCTTAACAGAATAAGGATAATTCGACCAGGAGATGCACCTTAGCATATTTTTTTGCCTCGCTAATAAAATTTTCTCAAAGCCAATTCATTGAAGCGACCTCGGCTTTTTGGTTATGGGTTCTATTTTCCCGCCTTAAAATTGAAATTGGTTTCCTATTTGAATTTTTTTTTAAACCAAACAAAAAAAACAACCTCGACTCAATCGAACGACCTGAGCATTCAGGATAGAGTTCCGTTCCCTTTACTCAATAATTTTAATATTTTTTTATACGTTCATAATTATGTTCAAGTTTTATTTATACCTATATTTTTTCATTGGTGTACACTCTCTATTAACCATCAAACTGTGACACTAACAATTGTATACTTTAATTATAGGGGAATAATCCAAGTATAACATAGTAACAAGTATTACATTAAAAATATATGAACCCTCAAACAAAACCTGAAAAATTAATGCTCTTTTATAATAATTAATACTTTTTTTTATGTTACTTATATTTAAATTAATTCCATTTCCGTCACTGACAACTATTTCATACGTGGCAACCCTAACTGACATGCAGATAATAATTCCAAATAACTTTAAAATTATTTTATGTATTTTTAATCACTGGTGTACGTTCAACAAACACTCATCAACATTTCTTTAATCTTCAATTTCCGTCTTAAAACTCGTCCATTACCTGTTGAAAGTTCTGTGAACTGAATTATTTTCCCACACAAAAACATATTTATATTATATGAACACAATTTATCATAATTATATGGCTGAGAGTACGCGGTAAACACAAAGCAGTCTATGTTCCCTCTATTTTTGAACCTTTTATATCATTTTTGTTTTGTTATGAATCAAAAATTAATTACTTGAATATAACTATATGATGTATGTTTTCCTTTTTTTATAGTTTCCAAGAAGGTGCAATTTTATTTCAATGAAATAACAAATAAATTAACGTATTAAATAGCAACGCGCTAAAACTTTATCATCCTCAAGACTATTTTTGTTTTTTTTTTTTTATAAAAGAAATGGTCTTCCTTAATCATCTTAACTAAATCAGTACAGTAAAAATTGATAAGATAAATGGTAAATCCATAAAGAACCTCCTTTTTGAAATATTAAAAATAGTTATAAGTATTTAAGTTTTCTAAGAAAAAAACTCATTTTACTTTTTTATAAATAAAATTATAACATTTAGTTATATGTCAGATATAGTATGCTGTAAAATAATTGTCAATATTTATTGGCTGTATGTTTTGCACTTAGCGTTTTATTCGCTCGTTGACATTTTTTGACATATTTTTTAACGGCGGGAAAAAAATTAATATTTTGACAGATCCGCTTCCATAAAACTAACGTGAATAGTTTTAAAAAGAGTATTACTAATAAAATATTAGTGATATAATTTAAAGTAGTTATTTTTTCAAATATTTTAAAAAATATCTGATCAGTTGAAATAGACATAATTTGTCATAAATCTTAATTTTTTTTAAATTTGCTACTGTCAGAAATTTTCTTTTTTGTCATCATAGTAACCTTTACTTATAATTCTTGTATTTTATTTTTTGGGATATACAAAAATCTTTTTAGTTGTATTTTAAACAACTAACCATTTACTTAATTTGATTGTATATGTGTGATTAAGTAATTTGTTATAAGTTTATGAATTAAAAATATATATATACATATATATTTTAATATTTATTATATTTAAATTTATATATTTTTTTAATTAAAATGAGGGATTATATAAGTATTTTCACTTAAATTAGTTTATTTTCTACATATACTACATCTATGTACTACAACTGACTGGTACGCCTTAAATGTGGGTCATCTAGGATCCTGTAGAAGACTTATCTCTAGTTTGAAAGTCGAAGATTTTAATACTGCATATCGGATATCAGAATCCCTAACACGAGTTTCAACGTGTAACTGCAAACAGATCGTTAACCGTTTACCTTCTTCGATATTACATGACGGAGTATTGATGTAAAACGTAAAAATGTCTGTGTCGAGTTTGACTATCAAACTGATGGTAAGGTACTATTTCATATTAAAGTATTTATATATATATATACGTTCGTCTGTGCGTTCATGAAATGTTTGTCTTAAAGGCCATATTTAATATTAAAAGGCTTATTTTAATTCTTAATATCTAAGGGTTATCATTATCTCATTTTAATTTCAATTTGTTTCGTAAATCATCTTTCGATTATTTATGCAAATTCTTGATTGTTTCTGTTATTCAATTTACTATATTTAAATTACGTTCTGTGTAACATTATTTCGTCAATTAAAGTTCGTGTTGTATATAATATTATATACGCCATGTGAAGTCAGCTGTAACACGAGTCTAGTGTTTCTAGAGCAGGCTCGGTAGATTTATCTCCGGCGTGAGAAATTTCAATAAAATTTAAATGAACCAATGAGATATACATTTTCTATTTAATTAAACTATATTTGGTACCTTAGTCTCGGTTGCGTTATTTATGTACGTTAAAAATTAAATTTATATAAAATCACTGAATAATTTAATAATAACGTTTTTTTTATATATATGTATTATATTACGTTAATATCTTAAATGTCTTAAACTGAAAATGATCGTTTGAATGAATGTATGAAAAAAATTTTGTTTCGTTCATTCACAGAAACAAAATATTTTTGTATAATTTATTTCCCATATAAATATGTATATTTATTTTAATAAAGTTAGTAATAAGAGTAAAAATCGCTACTGTAATTTGCTTTTAATATTTTTCGAATCATAAATCTTCGACGAAACAACTGGTTTGTATTAAATTTATTAAGATATATCTGTGTGCTTACCACGAATCTGCACGTCTAACTACAAACGGAACGTTTCCCGTTTCTCGTTTATTAACTATTGGTTGCTCTTGCTGACCGTCTTCTATAGATTTTTTTCTTGCTATTCTAATATCTTACGTCACTGTTATAAAAATACGTTTAAGATATTTTTTTGAATGAATAATATATATATGAAAATCTCATTAGGTTATGGTACAAAGATTTATTTTCAAATTATACACATAAAGTAAAAAGTTCCCTGAAACTTATATATATATATTTTTTTTTATTTAAATTTTAATATTCATAAACCCCAATTTTACGGAATATCAATTAAGCATTGTAATATTATATTTGTTTGTTTTATTATAAGTAACCTTAAGTTTCTGAAATTTAGATACCGATAAAGAAAAACAAAATGAAGGTAAATGTAATAATGTATATATATATCTCATTTAAACTCTATTAATTATTAAAACTTTTCGTCAAGACTTAATCTTTTTTAAGTTCAAACAAAATAGTCCATTCATATTGCATCACGGTTTATTTACTTTAAATATTTATTATATAGGACTGAATAAAAACTTACTTTCCCTAATTAATACAATCTAAGGTTCTAGCAATTTGATATCAAACCTCTCGCTAGTTTGGAAGGGTAACAAGTAACAACCAGACATGACAGATAGGCGTTAGTACACAGACTAACAAGCCAAAGAACGGTCGCTTGTATTGTGTTCAGAAATACGTTCATTATTATAAAATTGTAAGTTTATATGTATATATTTATTGATTTTTTTTATAGTGTAACTATTAATATAAAAAAAAAGGTGTAAAACGAACAAGTAAATAAAAAAAAGGATTTCAGGTAAGGTGTAAATTTAAGACTATTTTAAATACAATTAACTATACAAATATTTTCGTGATGGTACGTTTTATAATTTTTTTAAATTAAATTTTATTAGCAACTTCATCAACCATTTATAACTACAAATCACGCTAATGTCATCAAGTGTTCGTCCGTATTTTTTTTTTGCACCTGTCGACGGCAAAATTATCAATTTAATATGTAATATTAATATTAAAAAATATATATTTTAATTTTAGTTAATAAATTTCAATAAATATAGTTTTTTATGAAAAAAAGATGTTTTAAAAATTATCAAATAAATCATATTTGAATCGAATGTTAAAAAGCGAATTTAAAAAAAGAAATGTATATATATATTATATCACAATGAAGTAATATCGGTCAATACATTAAAGCTCCCGGAAGGCGATATAACACGCGACTTCCTGGCTGTCGCGTGACAGTGACAGTGACAATTAATAAATATATTATCTGTTTTAATGATGCTTGTCAAATTAAACAGAAAAAGTAAAAAATATATATTAACTATACTTTTGTTTTGAGTAATATTAAAAGTAATTTAAATTTAGTTTGCATGAAAAACTGGTATCAAATTTAAATTGCGAAAATAAACAATCTATTAATACTTTTTATAGTTAACTGATCTTTAATGATCTTTAATTTCATTTTTGTATAAGCTCTTAGCTCTGTAATACTAATATAATTGTATGGTGTTCTTTACGAAACGACGTCAAAACTATAGCCTTTCTTTTATCCAACAAAAGAAAAATTTATTTAATTACTCAATTGTACTAACGGATAGCGAAATAGATTTTTTAAATTTAATTAGATAACAAACGATATTTTTCTAATACAGTCCCATTGACTTTAACTGTCAAGAAGAATTAAAAACTCGAATAGTTTATTGATGTAACCTTGACATATTATTTGAAAAAAAAAAGTATTTATGTGACAAAAAAATACTGATTTTTTTATTTACTTCATCAAAATATGTATATAACATAAATTAATTGGTACATTATTATATTTTATTACCCTGGTTTTTATTTTTTTATTTATCTGTGTAAGGTAGTAGCCTATAAGTTATAAAAAAAAAATTGTATACTCTGCAGAGATGGGATTTCTTTAAACCTATTATGATTTTATGATAAACGTTATAAGATTACGTATTCTGTTATAACGCTAAACAAATTTTAAAAACTGAACGATTTACGAAGCTTCATGAATATTGGACTGAACTTTGATTGTATTTAAAATATATTATTTGAAATTAAATAAATGAAACGTAATTACTAATAACATTACTCGGCTGGTCACAAAAACAGTATTTTCAATACTTCAGTGGATAATAAGGCTACTTATTACATTTCAAAAATTTGTCACTTCATCATTAAAATTTGCATTGGTTTTCTTGTGTCACGTGTAGTAATTAACTGATGAAAGAGATTTTTTTAAAATAATTAATTGTGCGTAATCCCTCCGCGCGGAAGAAGTGTAACTTCGTAATGTAAATGGAAATAGGAGAGGCTAGAAATTGGTTTTTAAGGAATGTTTAGTGGTTTTTTTAAGACAGACTTTATTAACATTACTAACAACTAACAAGTCACGATTGACGTATGCGTTTCTGCGCCACGTATACCCTTTCGCACTGTCTCTTTTACTTCCCCTCCCCAGGATCGTGAAGCGTTTAACGTGTAATATGCTGATGATTGAGATATCTTTGATATAAAAGAGATTAATTATTAATTGATTTTAATTTATGATTTTTATGAAACGTAATTTAATTTCAATTATTTATTTAATAAACAAAATAAAGTGACGTATGCTATTGTTCTATAAAATACTTAATTCAGTCAAAAAGTTTAAACACGCAATTAGTTTCCTATAAAACATTTTATTCTTACAATAGATATGTTATAAAATATTAATGAACGCAATAACTACATCGAAATATTATTTATTTATTTATCTATTGAGACATAAGCATTTGATTTCCCTTTGATCTACCGTTAAAATTTTAATAACTGTTATAATAGCAAAATAAACCCGGGTATTACAGCGACTAAGTAAATATAATTATACCTTCTAATTAGAATAATCATTGATTGAATCTTTATTTATAATAAAAATCATAAGTTTTGTGTTAGTAGAGACATCGTTTACAAAATAAATATTTTTAAGACTGACAACACTTTACACAAAATGCGCGTTTGATTTTTGTAAAAATAGATTTTATCTTTAAAGAGATATGTGATTTCAGATAACAGAGAATTTTTAGGTTGTATGTAAAAGTTTTTAACCATTTGTACAGAATTGTTTTAAGCCCTAATTTGGTAATAAAATCTTTGAATTTCTTAAAAAAGTATAACTAATGTAATCTATGTTTGTCGATCACTTCATAAAGTCAATAAGTCATTTGTCATCAACTTTCTTGCCAACTTTTTATTTCGTCAGAAATGTGTGAATTCTAAACTAGTTATATTAAGGAGGTTTTAATGTACTATGAATTTTAAGCCTATATGACAAATAATATTTTATTTATAAATTATATTTAACGCCAGCTTTTTTCTATTATATGCATATATTATATATAATAGATATTTAATAGTATTTTTATGCGAGTTTAATTTAGTGATATTTTTTTAAGAATATAACAAATACATACGAAAATTTGATATTAATTTCAAGTTAACTGTTGCATATATAACAATGACAACTCGCTGTTAGTCTTCGACAGAGTCTGAGCCGTCAAATTGAACAGCAATTTTTTTAGTTTTACTTACGTACTTACATTGATAATAGCAAATGAGGACGTTTATTAATGAAAAACGCAAGACTGCCGCTGTCCATTTTAACAGACTGACTAGTGGTATGAATTTCGTTTGATAATTAATAATACTTTAATATTCTATCCTAACCGAATACCTAAAATACGAAAGCGAAAAACCCTAATTACAGCAAAGATGTCGTATTCACAAACGTGCCGACAATAATTATCTGTGGGATCCGATACAAACTTTTATATCATCTATGGTCATTATCTGAATCGGTAAAAGTAAAGTAGGACAAAAAAAACATAACAAGTTGCGTGATACTGATTACACATTACATAATAATTAAATGTCTGCTATTATTGTATCGTGATTATTTCAAACATTTCTATCAGGAAGAATATCATTTAACGTAAATTATAACTTTATTGACAGTGACACTTGTTACTTGACAGGGTTCGTGACGTGTCAATGTTTGAATAGGTAGGTAAAGAACTATTGTTTTCATTGATGACCGATGAAAGATTTTTTTTTTCTCTTTTTTTTTATTTATTATATTATGCTGTTATGTATGATATTTGTAACTGAGATATAATATGATAATTCAAGCAGTATATATATATATATATATCATACATATCATCATCATCACGTATCAGTGATCCATGTACATTGATGACTTTCTTGGTAACATAATTGCAGTGGTTTCCGCTTGCCTTCTGCACCAGCACTTTTTTTGAGGCTATTTAGACCCCAAGGCTTGCTGTAGCCTGTTCCAGCCAGTGGTGTCTATACCCTTAGAAAGTACATATGACGCGGAAACGATCACATTGGTACTTGCCAGGTTTCGAACCCGCGCCCTCACGTATGAGAGGCGGTCGTTTTAACCTCCAGGACACCACGACTACTATAATATATATTAATATATATACACCTTAATGCAACACTATATGTAAAACTTTTTCTGTGAAAACGGTATTGTAATTTCATCCTGATATAAAATCTATTTAGTTGTGAAATTTTGCGGTCTGTTGGCCGAACGGTTGGTTTGTTACTGATAGGTAATTTTGTAAACATACTATCTATTCCTCTCGTCCTCGTCTAGATATCGACTACAGTTTAATAACTGCAAATATTATAGATAATATAGGACATTGAAATATATCACTGTATATATTATAATCTATTCAAAATTCAAAGCAAATTGACAAATATTGGATGGTTGTCAGTGGCGATATATAAATAAGAATAGATAATAATATTATATTATTCTTTTTTTAATGAAAAAGAGTAACACGTGTCCGCAACTTAATAAATTATTGCAAGTTTAATTTTTTTAATATTTTCAAACCATCCGACAACGATTTAATATTACAGATCTCAGATGTTTGTTGAACATGTAGTCTTACTAAATGTACATAGTTCAGATACGTCATTGTCATTATATAGTGACCTATATAACTATGAGTTTGGAAGTCAAACTAAATAACATAAGCTTCGAGTATTCCAGCTATAAATTATTTGTAATATCCACGTAATTTTATGAATGAAAACTCGTAATTAAATGTTTACTTCGACAGTGCAAACCATTGGTAGGAGTATGGGAGTAAGGAGTATCGTTGGTTCAAGTTTGCATTTTTTGTTATAGATCTAAAATCAACCATATTGGTTTTGAACAAAATACAAAATAGTTCAAACCGTTCATACTTAAAATGTCCATACCAAAATAATCTGAATAATAATCAAATATACGCTTTTCTTTTACAGATTTCTGGAGACGAACAAAAATATTTTACACATTAACAGTGGCCGAAATTTCAATATGGTATGAATGAGTTAAAGTGTTTTTTTTTTAATTATCCAAAATAATCGCTTTACTTTATAGCATATACTTAAATAAAAAAATATATTTTTAAATAATGCAATACCATACACAGATACTCTGTTAACAGGCTCAAAAGGAATCGTATCCAGAGCTGTATAAACTATTACAAAAAAAAAACCTCTTTTATAATTCGAATACATTAACTGTCAAAGTTAACAGATTCAAGAAAACATATTTTTATTATATTTTTCTTTCTAGTTGGCGCCAGTCGTATTATTAAGCAGTATTTGTGTGATTGTTTCGGCTCAAAACAATGCTGTGAGTATACTTTTGATTTGAAAGAAAAATTACGTCACAAACGAACCGCTTCACTATGATCGGCTTGGGGTATTCATTTCCATAACAAGGCCATTAGTTTAATGAATGAACAGGCCGATATACATATATATATGTAAATGGAAGCACTTTCACTTAAAATTGACATGCGCGGATCCATTTTGCTCTCTAATTTACTTCCGATGAGGTAACAAGTGGTTCGTATATTTTGTAATCTTTGTTATTATTAATATATCGCGATTAGTTAATCCCAAGTGCTATTATTTACTCTGTTTATCATATAATTGTTGGAGGAGTTATGATAGGATTTATTAACAGTCATTTAGTGATATAGGAAAGTGGTTATGGTTAGGTTACTTTCGATAAAATGACAACTAAAAAGTTTTATCAAATGAAGCTTTTAAAGTTTAAATAAACTTTTATGAAAATATTAATTTGCATTCAAACAAGTACGATTTAGACCATGTTACGAATAAATTAAAAAAACATGAAGCTAGTGTTCGAAATTTGCAATATTAAATGTCAAATTCGCGCGTTTTTTAATGTCAAAAGACATGTGAGAAACAATGGCCGCTTAAAACAAAAATGCCGCTTTACATCGGAATGCATTACACAAAGAAATAATAACACATTGTAAGCGGAACTAACTTGTGATACATTGTCAACGCATTATAACATTGTTCTTATGTAATAGTTACGTTTGTTACACATTTTGTTTTTATACTCCGATAAAATAACTAAGTTCATAACTTAAGAAATCCACGGTAGCTTCTGGGATATTTAATAAGTTAAGATGAAACAAAGTGTGCGTTTCAGAAAAATGGTCCACATTTTTCGGCATTAGTGTTGTATTTATTTCATATATAACTTACCAACAAACAACATTTCGAATATAACACATATTATGTTGTATTATTTTCAATAGATTACGGATATTATGATAGTAGACAGTTCATATAATTCTGTCCTAAGTAAAAAAATTATGAATATATTTTTAAACCAATTTTTATGGTAGCGGCTGCAATTCTACTTATACAGCCGAAGTGTAAAAAAGAAGGAATATTTTATTCAAAAAGGTTGATATTAAATCATAACAATGTTTTTTACTCGGGAACCTTAGTATTAGTGTTACTTTATAGAAATTTTAAATTGAAAGTTTCTATACTGAATACAATTGTAGTGTTTTCTGCTTACCGTTATGTCTACTTTTACTTAGGCGCGAAAAGTTATATAAAGCTATTTTATGTCGTTCTAATATTTAGAAAAAAAAACCTGTAAATATGTTTTGGAAGAAAACGAATATTTTCGTATGTGCTACGCGATTTTTAATATTTTAAACTACGTACTCCCGACGTTTCGGTTACTTTGCAGCAACCGTGATCACGGGCAGAAATTATTATAAACACGTAGTAGGTAAATCCGAAAATATTATTATTATTTAAATGAATACTCGCGAGTGTTAGATATTATTACAGTAATTTGTTTCGTAAACGCCATCTTGTGCTTGGAATTTTATAGAAACAGGGTTTGTGTGCGTTTTACATTACCATTTTGTTTTAATTAAATAAAATGTACCTATTTTATTTCATGTGGGTTAATATTTACTTGTTGAAAGATATATATATATATTCGTATAATAAAAAACACATTAAAAATATATCAATACTAGTGCGTATATGTACTTTCACAGAAATCATTTTATTGCGTAACATTTGAGTTCCCAGTGAAAGTTATGGCTTCCTATGAACAATGGAAGTGAGATATATTGTGTTTGAACCATTCAGCCAGCTAAATACAACAGATTATAAAGCTCGCCGTATTTCCTAGTCCAGTTTTTATGGCAACCCCGTGGAAAGGGCAAGTGGCAGAACCGCTTTCGATACGGTTTTTGCCATTTCACTTTTACTCTACCATTTCCTAGGAACGCCTTCGAGATATTTCCTCTAACCATAATGTAAAACTGATTTATATGCATAAATAAATAAAATTGTCTGTTTGTAACATTATAATAACTGGTTTTTTTTTTCTCAAGGGTCGTATGTATTATGTATGTTTATCTGTTTTGTTCCCACTTATATCTGAAATGGTTTAACCAATATTGATTAGACTTTCCCCTTCAGATAGCTCATGTAGTAAGGAATTACTTACGCTGCGTTTATTTTAGAACTTACATTAAGATATATTTTTTAATATACCTAAAGAATAAAGTTATAACTATTCAACGCGGACGAATTCGCGGCCGTAGCTGGTCGCTAATAAAAAAAGTTATGATAAAAACAAAAGCGTTTTTATTCCTTAATATGTAGATAATGAAGCGGCAAAAGGCATTTATGATGTTTTACATAAAAACTTTGTTTCATTCATATATAAACAGGCAAAGCCCTGAGCAACAACTAGTATAATAAAAAAAATCAATTAAAAAAATCTTATATAATAATTAGGAAATGTCCGTATTTACGTTGTTGTAGATGAAACAAAATAAAATTATCACTATATATACAAAAACACGATAAGTTCAATTGAATGTCCAACAATTACGAAGTGTAGATTAAATCAAAAGAGATATTTCCTAATCGCTTCTAACGCCATTGTTTGTAAAGCACTCGCCCAGATGTTGCCGCGTTTATTAATACAAATGATTTGCAAAAGATACGATTTGAAAGCATTAATTCATCATCATCAGCCTATCGGAGCCCACTGCTGAACAAAGGTCTCTTCTCACATGGAGAAGGTTAGAGCATTAATCACCACGCTTGCTCAAGACGGGTTGGCGATTTCAATCTTGTAATTTGAAATTACTAGTCCAGGTTTCCTCACGATGTTTTCCTTCACCTGTCAGTGGTGTCTAAACACTCTTAGAATGTACATATGACTCGGAAAAATCACATTAGGACTTGCCAGGTTTCGAACCCGCGCCCTCACGTATGAGAGCGGGCCTTTAACCTCCAGGCCACCGCGACCTCAATAATTAATTACTTACAAAATATTATTTTCATTAACGGTACAAAATAAAGAAAAATTACCAAATACATTTCTTATCATAACTTTTCTAACAGTTGATTGATTTTTTTTTTATTTGCATGTCAAATACAAAAAATCGTTTAATTAGGCATAAAAATACCTATTAATATATTTAAGGTTTGAGAGATAGTATAATATAATGAGATGTAAGACTTTCGCGATTTTATTCATCTAAATGAAACTAATATTATTCGGATATACTACGCCTGCTTTATTTTTTTTAAAACTACATTCGCATCTCGTCTGCCCGTGATCACGGTTGCTGAAAATTAACCGAAACGTCGGGAGTTTTTAGTTTTTAACAAAAACAAAACACGCGTAGTATATCCGAATAGTATTAGTTTAATTTTAAAGTGTAATATAAAACGAATAAAACAATTTGTTTGAATAAAAGATATTTTTAAAGCAAAACTTGTTCCCGTTTTAATTTTTTTTAATCTGTGCAATTATAATTTTATAAATAAAGCCTACTTCGGCCGTCGGATAGCTAAATTAATTAATAGCAATTATTGCTGGTTTATAAAAACCTATTTATATTTCAAAAATATATATTAAATAAGCAGCGAGCCTCAAAGACTGTTAACGAGACCTAAGACTTTCGCGAGTATTCTTCGAAATAAAACTAATATTTTTCGGATTTACTAAGGGTTCGTAATTATTTTTGACACGGGCAGACGAGATGAGACTGTCATTTTCATCTCGTCTGCCCGTGACCACGGTTGGTGCGAAGTAACGGACACGTCGGGAGTATGTAGATAAACGCCTAGTAAATCCGAAAGGTATTTATTTTATTACAGTAATAGGCTTTTGAAGACATAACTTCGCGCTGCGTATTCCCTCTATATTCTGCTGTTGGTAAAATTTATCTTAATTCACTCAACTGACCTCAAAAAGTCACGTGAACTCTCTGCCCAGATTTTTCAAAGAGCCATTTTATGCCCACAGATTTAGCCATACTCTCATCAGTCTTCATATTAAATATCTTTTGAGTTTTTTGTTAAGGCTTCGGAAGGTTAAAATAAACATATGCAGTAATAACCTAACCGTTGGGTTTAAACACGCATCTGTGTAAATTGTTTCCGGTTAAAATTTTGTACGAAGGAATGTTCTACAAGTGACAAATATTTAAATGTGATTTGACAATTGCTATATATTGGAAAGTTATCTTTTAGTAATTCTTGTTTGCAGAACGATCCAATATCTTGGGGCTGGCAAATGATGCCGGCGGGCCCTGGGACTGCCGGACATTACTTCGTGAAATTACCTCAGGTCAATCCAGCATTATAAAAATCGAAGCTAGTTCTTTATAAAGGGGATCATACAGTACGTCACACGTTAGTGGGGAGGCTATCACCGAAGTGTGTGACATCGTGTGACAAGGAGCATGGGGGTGGCAATAGTTTTGTGACGCCACATATTTAAATTTTTAAATACTAAAACAGCAAGATTGGATATTTAATAAAAATGAGTAAAAAATTAAAATAGCTGTTTTCTCTCGTTTATCTAAAAACACATACATAAATTTCAAAAATGTGTGACGTCACATTAGGACCAGGGGGGGGGGGTCAAAAGTCCTATAATTAGTGTGACGTACTTTATGGATGGCCCCAAAGGTTTCTTAGAAACGTTTCAAAACAAAAATATATATTATTATACTTTAGTATTCCCAACACAAAAAATATGAATATTCCCATTGAAATAATCCACATTCAATCTGCTAACACGTTGAATGATAAATTTTGTTCGTCATCAGTCGGAACAAGAGGTCCGTTACATAGCTGACGCTAGCGGCTATCACAGCGCGCTCGCAGTCACCACCAGTGACCCCCAACACCATCACTCCACCAGCATCGCACTTGGTGAAAAAGCTGTCGAGCTCTCTGGACAGGTCCGATATTAATAACTTATAGTCACCCAAACATCTAAAGCATTAATCACATCTAAATCAGAGATTTAAGTACGAGAAATAAATTAAAGAGCTCCTGGACATCATAAATTTTAATTATTTTTTGCTGAATTAATTAATTTAAGAATTTGTAGAATTCATTTAAAGAAAAAACGCTTTTAAACAACTTTATCTAGGTCCTGTTGAGAGGAATTGTTATTGAACTTGTATCTCTAGTCCCAAAAGCTGTGTACAAAATAGCGTCGTAGTATTTCTTTGTCGCAAATAGGTATAGGAACCACTAACAATAAGTTTTGCTAACTGCTCGTTGGATTCCATCGTGTAACTATAATCATTCAGAAGCAGCTAATATGACAGTGTCATGATCTTAGTTACTCATAATTTCCAACGTCCGATATCTGTTTCTGTATAGGGACGACCAATTTTTTACGTTTACTTGTTAAAAGGCTTGACGTGTAATATTTTTATTTCAGACGCCAGTTTCACCTCAATTAAATCTAAGTCAAACATCTTTCCAAAACCCAGGACAAACCCAAATGGGACTTTATTTCTTACAACACGAGTACCCTTACCAATCACCGTACCCACAAACCATATCGAACCAACAGAACCTCGTGCAATATTCATCAATACCGAATCACTATTATTCAGATAGAGTCGTTCAAAATCCTTACTACAATATACAGACACATAACCAAGATGATAATAATAATTACGAGTTAAGTCGTGAACACAAACAGACAGATAACACGAGAGACGAGGGTAGGGACGAAATCATAGAAACCAAAGAAAGTGGACCCGTTGTTGTGTTCAAGGACAATAAATGCAAAAATGACGAAGTAGGAAACGCACAAACAAATTATATTAACAATGTTCAGAACCAAAATATACAAGAGACACTCGCATACAACACGAAAATAAATGGTAATTTTGGGGAAAGGGATAATAAGTTAGTTACGAGCCATTCAAATCGAAATGCCGGAGACTTTCATTATGATACTGAAATAAGTCATTACTCAACAACAAGACCGGTGACGTTCACTCAAGATGAGGGGATTTCTAGACTGGTAGCGTCCACACAGGATCTCATATCTAACGACGATCTATTAAGAATCAATCACGCGGCCGAGAGATTCATCCACTACAGTGACGATTTGATCAAACCTAAGCGCAAAACATCAAGCATCAGCTTCAAATCCAATAACGGAAGTCCTCGCAGCAGAATCACCGTCACAGCGAAAGTCGGTAGAATTGTTGACAGTGATGTCGAGCATCCGGTCACGTTAACCAAGAAGCCTTCCGAAGAATATAATTACCAGACAGAGAGAGACATTAAATTCGCTTCACCGATAATAGTAGAGGACCAAGGAAGTGACTATAAGAAACAAATTCTGAATAATTTCATATCTACAATGAGTCACTACATCAATGACGGATACCAGATAACTGACGCCAAGAAAAACATTAACGATACTCCTGTTGGCAGTAAACAAGAAGAAGACTTAGTGAACATAACTCCAAGACCTATCAGCCAACATCATCTCACACCGATAACTGTAGCTCTGAGATTGCTCAATGATAATAGCACTCAATTCTTCGATACGGTCGACCACGAACCTTCAGATAGCGAATTTGTCGAGAGAACTGTACAGGGACCTCGTAAGGGAAAAACGCTCGTAGAAATACAAGAGTCGATCCCAGTAGACATAACACATATCAATGATGTTGAATATCACGAGTATCTGGAAGACGGAAGAATTAGTCGAGACCCGCCCAGGAAGGCTTACTACCAGAGATACCAATCCATCAGCTCTGATAAACAATATAATCACAATAATTTTGATAATTATCACAATCCTGATAAAAAGGAAAGTCAAGCTGATCAAATGGGAGAAAAGAATGTTCGCCCAGACCAGGTGCAGTCGAACACTGATCACGACGACGCTTACTACAGCACAGGTACAGCACAGAATAAGATACAACCCATCATTATCGAGAAGCGAGTCCCGGTCACGAGTTTTGTCGATCGATACGTTGAGAAACCTTCGCCTGAGTGGGTCGAGGGCAAACCGGTGGAAGTTACCAAATATGTCGATAAACCTTACCCGGTTGAAGTACTCAAGCCTTATCCTGTGGAAGTCAGGGTGCCGTATCCGGTTGAACATAAGGTTTACGTGGACAGACCCATTCATGTGCCGTATCCGGTTGAAAAGGTTGTCGAGAAACAGTTCATTCACCCGTTTCCTGTGCCGACGCCTGTTGGTATACCAGTTGCTATTCCGGTTGAGAAGAATGTAATATATCCCGTGGCTTTTGAGACCCCCGTTCCTGTAGCCGTACCCATTGAAAGACCGGTAACAGTTGAAAAGATCGTCGAAAAGAAGATTGCGATCCCTTACCCCGTCGAGAAGAAGATACCGATTCCAGTGGAAGTGCCGAAACCGTATCCGGTTGACAGAATTGTCGAGAAGAAAGTTCCATTTCCGGTACACGTGAATAGAATAGTTGAGAAGAGAGTTCCAGTGCAAGTTCCATACCCAGTGAAACAGATCGTGGAAAAGATCGTCGAAAAACCCGTCGTCGTGACCAAATACATCGACAAACCGTATCCCGTAGAAAAGAGGGTTCCGTATCCGGTAGATAGGATCGTCGAGAGGAAAGTTCCCTATCCGGTACACATACCGTATGAAGTTCCGTATTTTATTGAGAAAAATATCCAAAAATCTGAACATCCGTACCAGTTCGAGAAAAACGACAAACTTACAACTCTTTACAGTTACGGCGTAAGTCAGGAAGCTCTACAGAGAGTGGCGGATTACTTGAAGCTCAGCCACGAAGACTACAAACAGCGATCGAGCCAACAGAACTTGGACCAGTACGCACAGACACCCGCGGAGTCTAAAACAAATTACCAAATACAACCAGCAAACGGACACGTCCTCAACAACATACAAAACGTTACTCCCGTATACAACAGCCAGGGAAAACAATACGCGTCTTCCTACACCTACAACACGACGCGTCCGACTTACAAAGATGTTAAATATTACGGACCAGCGCCGGTCGAGAGCTACGACGAGAGCTGGGAGAAAAATAAAGAATATACGGAGACTTTGAGGCGAACGGAGAGAATGCCGAAAGTTAGTGACGTCAGGATAGAGTACGGGTTCAAACCACCCTTAAGACCGAGCACCGAAATAGATTTAAACGGAGTTCCCATTAAAAAAGATAACTCATGATTCGTAATACACATCAATGTGTTCAGTACTCCATCCCTAGACTTACCTCAAGTTAGATTCGTCAAACTAAATAGCCAGCTCCATTTTTTTCATTCATATAACTTTTCGCGTGTAGTATCGTCGTAGGTTTATTTAAGGTTATGACAGACGCTGGGAACGCGCCGTTTTTAATTTGACGAAGCAAACTTGTACTAAGGCTGCAGTAGAATTGATAATGCCAATGTCACGAACGCTTTACACTAAGCTTTACGATTGTATTACTCGTTATAAATTATTAAAATAATTGTTAGATGTAAGATTTAATAAATTATTTTTATATAGATATTTAAAAACAAATCCTAGATTAAAAATGTATTTAATTAATTTATGATAGATAATAAAAATGTTGTATCAACTCTGCCATAGACTAAGATATTGTATTTAAAAAAAAAGTAACTATCGTGTTGATTGTTTTGTTGTTTAAAATAAAAAAGTTAAATTAAAAACTTATTTTAATATTTGCGTGTTTCTTTTGTTTTTATCGTTGAAATAAGAAGTATAACAATAAAGTGGTGTTATGGTTCTTAAAATGGCGCTGAAAAGTAAATTACTTAACTTTGAAGAAATATGTCCAATTAGTACAGTTATGGTAACCTCAGTTGTTATATTTTAATTCATCTTATTATTTAATTTCCTATAAAACAGTTTTTCTTGTATGAAAGCTTAAGATAAAACCAAATTAATATTAAATGTAACGGTAGTGTTCTGAAGTACTTTATATTAGAAGCCGTTTTTTTACGTCTTTCACGATCGTAATATCGACTTAACTCGTGAACTTAAAAATGCTTGAATGAAATATGTCATACTCTGAGTATGACTTATGTTATCTGCAATAAGTCCAAGTCAGTGGGTGCGTTCAGTATCGTGAAGCTGATGAAGTGTGAGGCTGGGTTGTTTTCAGCTTATTCTATATCGGGAAACACAGCTTATATTATAATAAGTTATTTCGTTAGATCAAAACAATTTGTCAGAATGTTTTGAACTGTCACTTTCACATCGAGTTAGAAGTGTGAGTTGGAAATGCTTTAAATAAGAACAAATATGATAAGGATATTAACATCGCGGAGTGTCAAACATATTTATATGACAATAATATACAATACGTATAATAAATAATCTTATAATATGTCTTATTTTGAACACGAACCGCCTCAACATATTTATTCCCTTTATGATATTTATTGCTTTTATTTAAGTGATTTCAAATGAATTTTAATATCCAATAAACTTTGCAAACTTATGAGGCGGCAGTTAATCCGTTGTGAATCATAACCATTGTATACGTATATTATTATCAGAACTATCTCCACCAGTTATAATGGTTATTTCTCAAAACTCACCTGCTCTCTGTGTCTAGCGCCAAGTGTCTTGGTACCACCTCTTTTTTTCTGTAAAGATAATTGCTGGTAGTTCTGTGGATTCGACAGCAACACAGGAAGATATTCTCACGCTGAGACGAGACGGTGAGACAGGCAATACTTGTGCGGACTTGGTGCCAAAGTTATTTTAATAAATCATAAAGCACCTTCAGATTCTCGTTTTTTACAGTAAAACTAAAACAAATGATACCTTCAACAGCAACACACTCACGTCACGGTATAAATAAATTAATAAATAAAAACAAAAATACATTTCAACTTTTGTAATTACCCTCAAAAAATTTCAATACTCTAAGATTAAAATGAATGAATTAAACAAAATGAATTAAATGAAAATGGTAGCAATAAATATATATTCTCAAATGTACATAAATTATGAACTAAGAAAGAAGCCAACGTGGAGGAAGATAAGTAACGTCCCCAACAAGCATTACTAGGACAGTAAAAATAGAAACGATATTCTCTAAAGAAGATCATCCTTTCGTTCCCGTACCTACTATTCATACTATCATACAAGCTATTTCATTTGACACATTTAATTTAGAACATCAGCGGCGTGCACGCCATAGATGCGAATAAGCACTGCATACCCTACGCACATAACAACTAAACCTATATTGTTTAATTCTTACTTGCATACTCTTAATCATACATTACGAAATACAAATGTTTACAGACATTTAAAATGATATTTGATTCACGATTTGTTAAAAGTGCCATCTATAAAGTATATGAAAGGACACATTTTCCATCGGCCGCTGCTAACTGCTAGCGCCGCTACGCAGCCAGAGCGGCGGTAGGCATAACTACTCTGTGCTTATTTTCCATACAAATAATCTCAATCTATATACAAATCTACAAATCCCGTCTTGTATGCAGCAAATATTTGCATTTGTGTGTGTAAAACCTACGCATATGTTGTATTCGAGAGGCACTGCTTCCTTTTTTCGTTTAAAATGTCATAGAAAGTGCGTTAATTGTCAACTGAAACGGGACTCTCTGATTGGTCGGTGAACTGTTCATATATTTTTGTCGCCATATTGTTATTATTGAATATTGTCATTTGTCTTTCTAATCGCAGTTTTAATTAGCTAATTAGTAAATAGTAAAAGTTAATTAATTAAAAGTAGTAAAAGTTAATTAGTTTATTAACGAATTATGAAAAATAATAACTGGTGATGTGTGTTTAACGAAACTATTTACGAGTACATTTGGAATTGTCGTTTGAATTTTGAAATTGTGGTTGTCGTTTGTTGTTGTTTGATGATACAATTAAAATAATTACAAAGGGAATGTGTGTGAACAGTTGCGAGTGAACTAAAAGAAAGGTAATGTTATTCGTTTAAATATCTTATGATAGTTTTAATCAGCTAGCAGGTTGTGTGCACACAAATAAGTTATTGTGTTTTCCTTGTTTGTTGTTTTTATATAATAATAATAAGAATGTTTGGAATTCCACTGGATATTCCGATATTAATAACTTTCATAAAGCGGTGATGAACAGATCGTAATCGTTTTAAGGTACTTTCGTGGCTCAGAGGTAGTTGAGAGATTCATAAAATATATAGATGTTCGTTCTGATCGGACTGCTGTAACTCTATGCGTGAATATTGTCAATGTTTAAATGAAAGTAATATTTTCGGATTACTTCGCGTATTTTATGTTTTAAAACCACATGCTCCCGACGTTTCGGTTACTTTCCAGCAACCGTGATCACGGCAGACATCTCGTCTGCCCGTTAAAATAATAAATTACGCGTAGTGATCCGACAATATTAGTTTCATTTAAATGAATACTTACGAAAGATCTCATTGTTATCAATGTTTTAGATAGGAAATTATCATGCAAATTGGTATTTTTTTTCAAACATATTCTGTTACCCTATCATAAATGTCTGTGCACGGCACTGTAGAACATAAATGTATAATTAAGGCCAAACGCAAGTTAAATTCCTAATTACATCGAGGAACTTAAACACAAATCTTCTCATACAAATGAAACACTTTATGGAATTAAAAATAAAATTTTATTTTCCACTGGATCACCTCACAAGCGCCGGCCGTGGCGCCGGCGCGGGTCTACGCTACGCTTGTAAAACGAAACTCATATATATATATATACTACATTATGTGAACATTTATTATGTAGTCTGACTTGGCGTGTCGCGTTACATCCAGACAGCTCAAGGACTGTCAAAATCTAGATCAATATTGGAAAATTCATTAAAAAAAAAACTCACGAGGATAAGTTACGAGGGACGGAAATAATCCGATGGAATAAAAAAAACTAAATACATTTTTTTTACAATTTCGTATAATATGCAAATAACATAAGATTCGTAAAATTAAACTATAACAAGCGTCGCCAAACCGAACGTTTGGGCGGTCACGCGCGACGCTGCCGGTCGTGACGTCAGAACTTGTGATCTCATGTAAAAGTATAACACTACACTTATCATATCATAGAAAAAAACAGCACGCGGTCGCCGCGGCCCCGCGCGGCTCGGCGAGGCGGCCTGCAGCAGGGAACAGCGGCGGGGTCCGGGAAGCGGCACACAAACTCACGGAACAGAAGGATAGTTGACTTTATTGCTATAGCTACAGAGTACGTAATACTTCGGCCACGTCGCGACGCTGAGGACTTTCCGATTCAGCCTTACGATTAGAAAGACGCGTCGGCGGTCGCGTCCCGGCCGGCGGACGGGGCGCGGCGACGGGCGCGGGACGCTCGTGGGCCAGCGCGGAGGCCGTGTCCATGACCGCGTCCGCTTCGTTATTAATCATATGGTTAAAAAATAGCGACCGAGACGTCGCAGGATCCGCTCGCGAGCCTCCAGGATGTAGCATCACAGCACGAGCGGCGGCTGTGTGTTAGGTAAGTTTATATTTGTCATTTAAATTTCAAGAAATTATAATTACGACTACACTAACTCGTATCGCCGAGCTTCGACTCGGTTTGTACATCATCACGTCCGCGACGAGCGAGGAGCGGGCGGCGCTGACCACACAGCCCACGCCGCACGGCTCGGACAGATCCATTGACCCGACATCATTTACAACAAGCGACCGTCCGCGGCAGCTCGCCGCGCCGCTCGTCTACGCTAACAGTAATGTTAAAAGTTATTATATATTTATAATACAAATTAAAACGACGCCACCGACAGCGGCCAGGTTGAAGAACGTTCCGGTTGCTCGGGAGCCGGGGGCTGCTGAACACTGCGTTGATTGGAACTGAACGGAGCTCGTGAGCGCTTGGCACATCTCTCGCACGACGCTGGCGGGTTACATTGATCGCCACATTCCAAACGTTGTTCTAGTCGGCATATCCCGAGTCGCGAGCTTATTTACAAGAAACCTGAGATTAAGCAAAACGACGGCTCGTCTCGCGCGAGCGACTCGGAATACGAAGTGTAATATGGCTGACACGAGCCGTTGTGCGGCCTCGGCGCGGAGACACAGGAGACGAGGTCGTGGCGTCCCGGCTCAGAAGTCGAACAGCTCGGGCGGGGGCAGGGGGTCCAGCGGCAGACAGGCGCAGGCCGGGGCGGGCGGATGCGGGGGCGCGAGCTCGCTATCCACCCGCAGCGACAGGCACGAGCGCGGCTGGAGGTGGACTCTCAGGTACTGCGCCGTCATGTCCTCCGCCGACAGCCGCAGACTGTCCGAGCGGGGAGGGGGCGGGGGAGGGGGCGCGTCGTCCGGGGGCGGGGAGGGGGAAATGCGGGCCGGAACGTTCCCGGGCAGTCACAGCTTGAGCTCGTTGGCTATCTTAGACGCGATGTTCTTGAAGCCGATGCTGGTCCCTGGAAATGTAGAGCTCGTAAAATTACTTGTACAGCGTTTTATTCCTACTACCTTCATACTTAGTGTACTCGTCTCTGTACGTTACTCGACTAACAGATGACGTCATCTATGTTTTGTTTCACAAACAGTATATCCGCCAGGCCATGTCCCAAAACCCTACGAGGATTTCCATATAAACCACAGCCCATACCCTACTCCACTATCTGAGTTACATTATTGGAAGGTGTCACCAAAATCCTTTCAGTATCTTTATTCTCCAAGAACCAGAAACATCTACGCACACTCTCCGCGAGCATATTCCCCATTTACAATATAATAATTTCGACGGATATATTCAGTCAGGTAAGTTCTATTCGTGGGCAAGTTCCTACTGACCGGATATCCTCTTGAACCGGACTCCGTTGAGGGAGAGCCGCGGCAACTTGCAGACCTCTATCTCCCACTGGACCAGGGAGTCAGCGTTGGGGTCTCCGTGCACACACAGGAGCAGGAACCTCTCACGCTGCTCGTAGTCACAGTTGTTGGCGTCCAACACCTAGGAGGAGATTCACATTTATTATAACTATCATCAGGCGAGCCGCGACCATCTCCAGAGGAAGGTTCGGAGGCTGCTCATGTTCATTAATGTTATATCGCGTAGTACAGTTTCAAAGCCAAGAATGTTAATTTATCTCAAAGAATTTTGTCTCCTATAACGGTTACGAACGATTGGTTCTGTTTAGAAAATGTTCAGTAGTATTTTCTTCCAGGGAGGAAAAATCTGAACGAAGATTGAGAAGCAAACAAGGTTTTATAAACAGTCTGTTGTGAAAGGTAAGAATAAGTTTTAAATAATATTAGAAAAATTAATGGAAAGTTTTAAATATTTAGATTATATTTACTAGTTCTCGTAGAATGTTAAATTTTTTATAATTCTCACCCGAAAACCAGCATTAATATTAAAAACCCTCAGAATATAATCAACCAGGTTATATTTTCACACAATCAAGACAACCTGACTTAGAAAACTATTATTTATGTATTTTTATCTAACTCCTGAGTAACCTACCTTCCTTATCTCGGCCATGATCTCGTTGGGGTCCCTGGAGGAGGTGGTCTTCATACTCCAAGTGAACCGGAGTACCCTCGGCTTCACTTGCTCCTCAGTACCCTGTCTATAATGAAACGAACGTGATCAAAATTTCGACTACCCTCACACGTCTAAGCCTATGACCGAACACATATTTTTTCAATACACAAAAAACAAATCTCAAAACCTTTCATTAGAGTGATGTTTAGTCAATATATCAAAAAATTATAAAGTAGGAAACAAAAATAATATCAAAAAAACAAACATCGAAGCGTTATTGAATGCTGTTAGATAATTCAGCTATATGTGACGGCTTGTTAAAAGCATATCGGATGTTATGCGTCCTAAAACTGATGATAAATAATAATAAAAAAAAAATATATGAAAATAATTACCCAAGCAAGGTTTGCGGGCTAGCCCCTACAGCATGCTTCGGTGTTGTAACGTCGATAGGCCTAAAAACAGAAAAACGTAAACGCTAGGGGAGGGGGGGGGGGGGTCACGCACTAACGTGGTTATATCAAGCCGACGATAGAGAATACAACTACAAAAACATATATACCAGTGAGACAAACGATCCGATATAGGAAAAAAATTAATATAAAAAAAATCTTAGAATTAGAAACCTTTAAAATTTGATAAATTTTCAGCTTGATATAATAAAATGTAATCAATGAGTGCAGTTTAAATAAAAAAATAATCAAAGTAAGCGCACGAAGCAAAGAAACGTGTAATAAAACTATCTAACATACTGAGATTCATGCTGAAACATAAACTTACCAGCTTTTTTTAAATAATAATATTATAATTTTCAGATTAATATAAAATCCGTAAAAAGCCAAAACAGATTATAAAATCAGCGGGACATATCACCGATACCGTAAAACCGATAAAAACCATGCAAAATAAATTAAACCTTTGTCTTCGCATATTTGTTAGATGGTGACGTTTCATTAAAAACACGTTACTCTCAAAGAAAACTCCAAAAAACTGAATCAAGTATTATTCACAGTGAGTTGTGATTCAACCAGATCAGGGAAATTATCTGTAAATCGTAATAAAACATGAAAATAGTGTTTTTAAAAGTGTGAGTAAACTAATATATCAAAAAAATAAAAAAACATAAAGGCATTTTTATTTGACATAAAATATCATATATTTATAACAGGAAAAAATTTGTCATTGGTTGAATCACATAAGATAAGTCGGAAGAGCAACATCGTCGTTTAGTAGTTTATGTGCTATTGAGACGAAAACATACGAACATGACTCAAGACAAAACATCTGTAAACATTCACACAAACAGAACCGTACCGACGCCTTGAAAAAAAATATAATGCAATATTTCAATTGCAATTTTGAAATCATTAGTAAAAAAAGCCGTCTCAACACACACACACACACACACACACACGCACACACGCACCCATGGGGTATTAACGTTACTGATAACTCCAATAGAATTATAAAACTGCCAAAATCCATAGTATGTTATATGTATGTGCATCCTCCCCCCTTTCCCTCCCCCACCCCTACCTCCGCTGAATGTCCAAAGAGGAAAATATGCGAGGTTTCTGCCTCCCGGTCGCCTCCCCCAACACAGACAGTCTGAATAACAACACTTTTATGTATACAATATTAAATTACGTATCACATCCAAAGAAGGGAAAGAAAAAAAAAAACGAAAAAAATAATCATTTGAATTCCACAAAAAGATATATGTACACAGATATTTTTTAGGAAAAAATCTTTTTTTCGGGAGTGTATCAGTTGAGTCGCAACGTAACGTAAAAAAAAAATATATTCCATAAATATGTCTTATATTTCGTAATTCTTCTTCCGCTGCAAAGGTATTCAAAGATAAAATAAAACACATGTCTATTCAAAACCTGATTATTAGGACAAGCGCAACACATACACAACTATCAGCTCGAGGATTAGTGACAGTAAGGTCGACTCACTCCGCAGCTCATGACACCTGAGACACGCTTACAACATGTGAGTACAGAAACAAACAAAAAAAAACATTTAGTAATAAAAATGTTTTTTTTTTTCTCATAGATTAATAAATATACAAAAACAGAATTAACAATTTTTGTATATTTTTACACAGTTTGCACATTGCTACTGACAAACGGAAAAATTTCCTATGTATAAACGTAATACATTACAGTCGCTACAAAAAAATTACATATATATATTGAAATTGTCGTAATTAAAGGCTGAAATCATGAGAAGTGCTGAAATGTTTGGGGGCGGTAAGGAAATGCAATTATATGAAAACAAAAACAAAAAAAAAACAAACAAAGAATTATCAAATAATACATGTGCAAGAAAAGACATTAGCTTACACTAGTTTAGGATGTATTGCATCTTTCCTATATATTACTATGTTATTTATTGCTTAACAATTATATATAAAGAAATTATTTCATCGTTGGAAAAAAATGTCAGCGAAGGATGACGCTAGGGTCATGTCAAAAATTTTGGATTTTCTGTAAAGAGCTAAAATCTTTTGGCATCATTGATGACGTACCAGAGAAGCACCGAATCGGTTTTTCGATAAATTTTCCAAACATATAAAAAAAACAATACTGAAAACGATAAATAACAAAAAAAAAAATCTTAATAAAAAATAATATCTGTGTTATTTTCGATTATTAAAAAAAAAAAATCAAAAAAAGTTTCTAAGCAAGGCATGGTTTAAGTGATATTAAACCAGGTTCACATGATAGAAATAATCAAAACATGAAATTTCACTATAAACTAGGGTCAAAGGTTAGACGACACGTATTGGAAGATAGATCCAAACTATTCGCCCGCAAATTACAAGATTACTGTAATATATATATTTTTTTTAATTACCGAAATTATTTATATAATAAAATATTATATAGAACTTGTTAAGCTGAATCGAAAATATTTTTTTTTTATTTACAAATTGTAACTAAGTGTATATAGAGAATTAATAGAGACGTCTATAAACGGTACCTATGTACAAAAAAAAATCGTATCAAATCATTCGTTAGTGTTGTATGATATAAAGGAGACAATAAGAATTAACCAATATTATATATGATACAGATTATATTTATACAATTAGTCCTGACCTCTAGATTAATATTATTAATATATTTTTTTAAGTGATTCACTATAAAATATTTTTTTTTTTATCTTGTTGTGTTGTCGCCGTATATAATAAATTTCTGAACACTCTGTTAATGGGTTTTTAAGAAAATATTTTTTTCTATTATAATATTTAAGACAAAACTTTTTCGTGTACGCTAATCATTTTTTTTTCAAGTGTCAGTCACATACAGAGTGTTCCTTTTTGAATTCCTAAACACCTCTTTAGCAATATTTATCTTGATCTCACGCCTGGAGCTTTATTCCTGTATACATAATATTGTATATCTACTGAGTATTTGTACCGACGTTAAGGGATCTGTTACTAATAACTATTTTAGTTCTATCTCACTCTCTAACTACATTTTAAACTATTGGGGGGGAAAGAGATAGTTAAATAGACATTTTAATCGTAGTAAATTCTCAAACATTAGAAAAAGACATTAAAATACCAATAAAAAAACCAGTTAAGTATCTGCTTTATAGCCCACAGACTAAAAAAACTATATGAAATATAACACGTTAGTATTTATATTATGTACAATTTGTAATGTTTTTTTTCTTCAGTCGTCATGATATACTTTAGGCGTAGTCCGAGTACAAAAAAATTGTGCTAATCTCGACTCTGAGACTGCGTTCAGTGATCACTGTTACAATTCAACTGTTTCAATATGCTCCGTGACAACCAAATGAAAAAGTAATTTAAAAAAAACAAACGCATCCTTAGCTAGAGTCGAACGTCAAGTTAACCGAACAAAAAACCCTGGAATGTACAAAAAGATTCATTCAAAGAACAAATTACTTAAACTACAGTGAAATGCGTCTCGCGACGGGACTAGCTTCCTGCTGCATATTATATCATTAAATACACAAACATATTTTATTAAAAATATTGTTTTTTCAAGAAAAAAAAAACCAAAAAAATAATCACCCAACTTGGCTATCATATTGCATGACATATATTTTTTCGTATAAAAATTTATAAAAAAAAAAAAACAACTTCTTTAATAATATAAAATGAAGCCAGAAATGTCGCCGCGTTCTTTATTATATTTATCGTAATACGTATAAATGTAAATCGAAATTTGAATGGGACGTTACAATATGTGAATATTAAAAAAAAAAACAACATTATTAACACTTTACTCACTATGTGGCATATATTTTTTTCATCCAACGCTTTTTTTGTTTTTTAATAATCAAAGTAATCTATAATCAATAATCAGCTTATTGTTATTTTGGAAATGAGAAACGAACATATTGTACCGTATTTTTTTTATCATGACAATCTAGCGCTGGATAAAAAAATATATACAATGTTATTCTCGATACATAAATAGAATTTTTTTTTGCACATCTCTATCTAGCCTTATTTATTGATAAATATATTTAAAAAAATCAATAGTGTATAATAATAAAAGCCAAAACGTGAATCTTCTCTGTGAGCACGAACGTTGGACAGGATCACGGGTTTTGATTCAACCTGCGTATAACGTAAGGGGGTGAGCGATCCGACCGAACAAAAGCCGAATAGCCCCCCTCTGATAGACCGACACACCGACACACCGACATACCGACAGAACGACAGAAACGTACACACAGATGCACAATACTAACTCCCTCCGTATATATATAATGATATTATATTTAAAACAAAAAAAACCGTCACGTTGCGACTGTCAAGGGTTGTGGATAGACTATAAGCGGAAAAAAACCGGTATGAATCGCGTCGAATCGTTAGTAGAAGCGTACGGTTAGAAAAATAAAAAAAAAATACAATAAAAACACGGGGGGATGCACGAAAGAGGTCACACATCGATATCCGTACACCTCTCAAACGATTTACAAACCGGCAATATTACTTACACATTCTAATTTTATCAACATCGTTAAAATTATTTTGTTATGTCTCAAAACAAAAAAAAAAAACAGCGCTGTTAACAGTATGGGGATTACATCATGCTTTGAACACTACATCATACGGTCAAGGCAATCAAATTAATATATATATATATCAATCAACCCGGAAATCGTAAAAAAATATTTAAAAAAAATGTGTGCATCTACAGGATGTTAGGAAAAGGAGGTTTTAGCATCGTGCATCCCCTGTGTCGACGCGAGAATAAAAAAAAAGTAAACGGAAAACAAAAAAAAATACAGTCGGAGCTCGGGATCTTTAGAGGGAGACGATTTGAGCATCAAATTTTATGAAAAAAAAAAATAATAATAATATAAATATATAAAATTCCAATCAAGATATGTACATACAAAAGAAAAAAACACAAAATCGCAACAATGTCAGCGACACAACGTTATTGTTAATACAAGTGATAGATTTGATTGTGTTGCGTTAATGGTCATTATTTACAACAAGTATATATATCATATATATTATATATCGACCAGGCTTTGGACGTAATCAGAGTCCAAACACTGCTCGGTGAATCAATGTCGAGTCTTTTCCACAACCCTTTCAATTTTAATAATTTAAATGCCATAAAGGCGTTAACACATCTGTGACAGATAACAAAAGTAATCTGTCATAGTAATTATATTATAACATTATATGTGGTGCTGAAGCCTGTGATGCAGCGTGGGGTGAAAGGGCATGACGGAGCTATGACTGGGACCATTCTGATAGAGTTTTGTGTTACCCTTGATACGTGATTTTCTCGACATTTCAGTTAATATATTTCCAATGTTATATACGTATCACAATAACACAATCTCCACAACATGGTCGCTGAAGCTAACTAGCGAATGGATGTTAACAAAACATTGTTAGAAGAAAAATATCTAACAGTTAGTTCTGCTCTAGTTATAATATTGTGCTGTGTTAATATTTATCGTGTTAGCGGAAGAAAATAAATAGGTTTGTAACAAAGTTATGTCATATTATTGAAGATTCAAATGCTAAGTGATCAAGATTCACTGTTCATGTCGCTAGATGGCGTTGTTAACAAACATTAGTCACCAAACTAACTTGTCTCGTGTGTGTGTTGTGTGTTACATAGCAGGAAGCGAATGCGATAACGAGGAAGAAATGTATTAACATATGATTGAAACAAAGCTAGGATCATATGAGCAGTGTTTATGACTGGAATTGTTTTAGGAGAAAAAAATAGACTTCCAAAGTATTTCCGTTAGTAATAAAAGTGGCATCTGTTTTAAGTAATATTTAAAGTAATGTGTTAGTGCACCAAACGCTTACCGGTGTGTATGTATGTTTGTGTGTGAGAGTTTTTCAATTATTTCCTGATATTGGATATTGAAAAATAAGTTAAATGTCTGCTTGTATGTAATATATATGTATGTTTGTATGTATATATAATATCCTCAAACCATTCACCGTCGTTAGTAGATATAAACATTCGGAGACGATGAGTATGTGTATGTATGTTTGCTAGATTGGTGTATATACTGACCGCTTGGAAAATCTCGATGACAGCTTAGAGAAGAAGCTCGGCCTGGCCTGGTGCGGGGAACCGCCATCGCCGTACGCCCCGCCGGCGCTACCACCACGAGATCTAGTCTGACCTGGTGCGGGAAAGAGACGGAGATATAACTCTGCACGTGAGTGAAAAGTATGCACGATAATAAAACTACTCTTAATGATGGACATTGAATACATCTATAAAAGACCTAGTCTAACCTGGTGCGGGAGAGAGACGGATATACATATATAAGATGTGTCGGAAGAGGATAGACGATACTAAGATCTAGTCTGTGAGTAATGAATATTTAATATATGACTACTCACAATCTTTATATTGCTCGGTTTGACCTGAAGATGGAAAGGGCTGGAGTTATAATGTATCACTCACTGTTACTTTACTATGGTTAGAGACAATCAGTATTAGAGTCTATACTAGAGGCAACTATATATCAGGGTACTTGAGTCATATCTGACGGGCTGTGCGGGGGAAGGACAGTAGCATCCGTACAATTCATAGAGACCAATTATTAGGATATACATATATAATAGAAATATTAACAAAGGGTGAATACTATACGTGTATATCAAGTGCAGTATATAGACTGTATGTTTGTCCACTCACCGGAATGGAAAGTTGACCTCGAGGGTACATTCCTTGGGAACACGAGAGGGTTGGGGAAGTCCCGTCTGGCTGCCCCGGCGTTACTACCAGCCCCAGCCGTAGAGAGGCTCGAGTTCAAACTGTGCAGACACATAATAATATTAAAAACTATCATAATTAACAGAGTCACAATACGTATAGGTGATAACAGTGCATATGATAAATAAATTATAAAATTAATAAAACCGCTATACTAAAGCTAGGCAATAAAAAAAAATATTCTTCATTCATAAGTTTCCACAACGAGATCGAAAAATCTATTAAAACTTAAAAAGCGTTAATAACCAAAGAAAAAAAAAATAAACATCATGTTCACCATTCCTATATGAACATACTGTATATATTAAAACAAAAACGCTCACATTCCGTATGTTATAGCAGAAGAAAACAAAAACAAAAAAATAGGCAAAACTACTTAAACAAATTTCAAAACACATTTATCCTACTTCATACAGAACATAAAATAAAACTTAAAACTAGCTGTAATAACGAATAATCATACAAATTATATATTAAATCAATTTAAATTAAAAAAATCTTAATAATAATAATAATCTTAATTAATAACAGAGTTTAACAGAATATATATTGACATTAGAATTGTGTTGCCATAACAAAAAAATCACTACTAACTAATTGTGTGCATATAACATGTTACAATTTAAGTGCCGGTTGTGTACTCGGTGATAATATATATTATATATTTAACTCGTGTTAAAAAATAGCTATTATGTGACAGTCTTAAACATGTTAGTTTTTTTTTTTCAAAATAAACATTACCACCATTTTGCTTTGAATGTGAAAGCTGTGTGTGCTACAAAATAATATAAAATTTTATTTACAACCGTGTATTATGCAAGCCTAAAAACATTACATCACCCTGTATAATAAATGTTACATTGTTTGAACGTGTAGTACCAACTACGAGCAATTATAAGTACACAATGTTACATTTAATATTTTCAATGGTATGATGGGATCCCGGTCCAGATATAAATATATGCTATGTGTATTTATTTTCTCATTTATATGTTTTTAATATATAATTGTATAAAATCTTATGTACTCCTGTTAGAGTCTATCGTAGGGTATCCCATCATCGCATCACCTATAACCCACAATACCTGGGTCTCGGCTGCGCTAGATCCCTAGCGGAGGCGTTGTGCGTGGCGGGCTCGGCACCGAGCGGCGGTCCGCTGGATGAGGATATGGACGCGCTCTTAACATGCGTCTTACCAGTGCCCGTGCCGTTCGTCCCGTTTGTCCCGTTCGTCCCGTTTTTATTCTCACCACTGTCCCGTTACGCGTGTAAACGATATTCGCATGCTGTTATAACTTTATCAAACCCATGTCTTTCTACCCTCAGAAACTTTACATTACGGATCGATACATAAATATTATATGATCGATAAATATATTAAAAAATATTTATATATATATATATAAAGTAAATATTATTAGTCGTGAGAAAGGAAAAATATATTTTGATATATAAAATTATAATAACTAATGATACACATATATATAAAAAAATACCTATTATATATAATTTATGATATCATACAAGAATTTATGCTGGGGTAATGTCGACTTACACTGTAGGGTAAGCGGTAGGGTAAAAGTGCTTAACTGACCTTGGTGTATCGTGCGGCGGCGACATCTTGGGCGCCGTCTGATGTGTAGCCTGGTGTTGTGCGGTGTGCGTCTGATGTGTCTCAGACCTCCGCGAGCCGCTCGTCATCATGCGAGAACGGGGTTCCAACTTAGGCTGGGCGCTTATCGGCCGTGTCGTGTTCTGCACCTAGATAAGTTCGTATTAACATTCGCGGATATATATCACATAGTAAAATACCTATTTTTTATATATAAGAATTGTTTATCCTTAAATTTTTATGGTTTGTTTTTATTAAAATAATTTTATACAGACGTAAGATGAATACTTGCACCAAATTGATATACGCATATAAATATTAAGTGAACTGCTGATAGTTTTAGAAGTAAGCATATCATTTTGTAACCCACGTCATATAGACACGAGTGAGATCAAAATTTTGTTTAATATTCATACAAAAGTTACAAGTATATTACCTGCATTTGAGCGATCCGTGCCGTATTTTCCTTGATGGACGCTGAATCGATTGTGTTCTGTGTAAAATTTTAACAAATTTTTTGATATATATACGTATTACACACCTAACTATTGATCTATTCAGTGTAACATTCTCATAATACCTGTCTTTTAAAATTAGACGTCGTCGTGGTTGCTGTAGAGGTGGTGTTGTTAGCTGTTGTCGTTGTTGTACCGACTGGAGGAAAAATAATGTTCACTATGACCATACTACTTGTGACTTATATGAGAAAAAACTTACTCAATAATTCACTCAAACGTACAATGAGTTTCGTACAAACATATAATTAAATTTGAAGCTTCGTATGACATTAACAAAACTAAATAAGCACTCAAGATGCAGCCTGTGCTGTCGTTATATAAAAAACAAGCGTTATTAGCGAGTAGCGAAAACATTATATTCTCTTCGTCAAACTATGAACCGGAGACTTTTTTTTAAAGCTATTTACAGCTAATAAGATACCTAATTACCTAATGTTAATTCCTATACCGGTGATTACCCACACACTACGATGACATTATATATATGATAGATTTATTATAATCTAAATTAGTTATGAACTATGGTATGATAATATTAATGGTATTATAATATGATGTACAAGTAAGTGTTTTTCCTAATAAATATACTACCGTTATTTATTATTTCGATCAAATTGGGTCCATTCGTTTCGCGTTAAGGGAGATACAGATATAAAAGATACATGCGGAAGGACGAAGGTATCATAAAGATGTATCAAGACTACATGCCGCTGGACAGTAGTGTGGCAAGAGATGCTGTTACAAATAACAAAATATACATATCATGTTTGATTATTCAATTATAAACGTATTGAAAATTATCAAGAGAATGAAAAAAAAAAACTATCACGTGCTTATCACAGAAACAATACAACCAAAAACCGTTTTAATCACACAGAAAGCTTTGGTTTACTGAATGGACGGAAGTATGTGAGTATTAGAAAAAAATACATACAACATTTAATTATTATCTTTATTTTGATGTATTGGAAACATTATAATTATATCATTAATATATTTTGACATTTTATATATTATATATATATATATAATATTTTATGTATAATTATAATGATTCTCATTTGTTAAATATACATATATATATACAATAATAATATGTTTTATGTGTTGAACACTTAATGAATGTCCCGGATGGCCGTTGCGTTACATATAACTATGATAATAATGTACATATTACGTATGAGGGGGGATGATTCCAACATCGTGCATTTTATTTTGCCGTAAAATTATAAAAATTGCTTACGAACATGCAACGCTAACGCAAAATTCAATTTTTCGGTTCTATCTTGTAGCGGCAGAACCCTGAGTGAGAAATCATTCTATGGATGTCTTTTATCGTAACATAATAAAATACACAGCATTAATAAACATGCGGCTACATCGATGACATAGTTTTTTAAATAATTTCAAAAAAAAAAAAACACAAACATTAGAAAAAAAAAACACAAATATTAATACTTTTCGTTAACCATGCGTGTCTACGAAGCCAAAATTACCTATGATGGGCTACTTCAACGAACAAACAGATCGGTCGACGTTACCCAAGTAGATGTACCGAGTAACGTGTAACAGTAAATGCCATTGACCCCAGGGTAATTACCTTGCGCGCGCAACACGTCCGCGCCGGAGGAGGCGCGGCGCGAGGACGCCGGCCGCGCGCTCGCCGAGATGCTGCGCTGCACACCGCGATGCGACGGAGACGCGCACCCTGAACCGACCGCACGATATACCGACACCGATACCACGTCACACAACACACCAGTTATATATATATAATATATATGTTATATGTCTAGAGCATCCTAATATCGGTGTCGGTCGGTCGGTAGCACGCGGCAACCACACGATACGTCGTGGTGAGCGTACACCCAGCGCAATACACAGCGACGCATGCCGGGGACCGATACAGTGCAGCACAGAGAGGATGCGTGCCGTCCACAGACACAGGATAGAGGGGACGGTGTAGTTGCGATGGGTGTACGGACACGATGAAGCACACAAATTTACAGTAAAAATAAAAAAGCAACAGACACTACGCCATGGAACGTGAACACGGCCGACGGTTGATACTCAGAACGCTTGCAGGACTGTAATGTGTGTTGGGGTAATTTCGACTTACTAGTAAATATCGTTTACCCCGCACCATGTTCACGTTCCGAGGCACAATATATAACAAATGGACCTCAAATGATGTAACTGCTCTCAATGTAGCCCGATCTCACGACGTCCAGTTAGATTAAGCTATACAAGCCGGGCCCCGTTTATGTCTCATTAAAATCATACCCTAAGCTTTGATATTCATAAGAGAACAAATATATAAAAAAATATCGCTATAGATATTTAGTAATTTAATATTTTTGTATTATTCTTGTAAAATCAAAAAAAAAAAGTAAATTTTTAACTAAAATCCGTTTAGTAGTCGCCCGCGCCGCGGTGATATTCATTCTCTTCTGAATGCGGTATTTATTGTAAGCGTATTGGATATTATTCCTTCGCTCTACGCCACTCATCATCCCCAGCCTACTCAACGCAGCTTCTCAAGTAGCCCCATGTATTATTATTCCTATTAGAGGTAACAACAATCCCTAAGCAATATCGCAGTACGATACTAGTTGACTTTAAGCTCGTATAATAAATGAGTCGTTTGATTGACTTAATAGGACTTAAACTCTATAGAGTGTTTGTGTTTCTGTGTCTCTGTGTCTGTCTGTGTGTCTGCCTGTGTGTACCTCCGTGTGCCGCCGTCGTCTGCTGCGCGGCCTGTGCCGGTGCTGCCGCGTTACGGAGAGACAGTGATGATCCCGATCTACTGCCGTCAGACTCCGGCTGGGGGACAAAAATATAAATATATATTTATACACACACACACACACATATATATGTGTGTCTAAAGAATACATTTAAGCTATAAATGAATTAAATTTGTCGCTAGTTTCATGAATCGTTTTAACACAAATAAAATTAAACATAAAAACACTATAGGAAATTTCATATAAATAAAACAGACCAAATCAAATTAGCCAGTACAAATAAGGTAATCTAAGTGAATAAACCTAATTTACCCTGGGGTAACATTGACCAGCCACTAACAGAACACACGCAACACTCACATCAGTACTCTTCCTCCCCAGCAGCAGGTAGGTGGCGAACACGTCGTCATACTTCGCCTCCGCCAACGAGTATTCGATCTCTTGTCGATTGTATCCAAGGCACACTAGCGCCTCTGTTGAATAGATATCAAAACATATTAGTTATGTCTTATATTATCACAAGATAAGTGTAAAATATATGAAAGTTAATTTTTTTTCACTGGATATACAAAAATCATATTAACCATTAAAATATATTTTTTTACATCATTAGTCAAACATTAATTACTATATATCCGTTAATTACTCGAATAATAAGTAACCTTAATAAAATCTAAATTTCCAACAAAAAATAAAATAACCTAAACACAGATTATTTAACAAAAAAAAAATAATAATAATCTAATATTAATTGTATATATTGCTAGAAAGTCAACGACCTGAAAAACAAAAACAATAGTACATACATAAAATATAACATATTATATCATTATATGAAACAAAAACAAGCAATGCATGCCACACAAGCGAATATAACGAGGCGGTCTCGACCAACAGCGTGTGACATTTTTTATTGACACATAAATATATATATATATAATGGCAACCCAGTACAAAATAACCTACGACACTGGCAACACTCGATACAAATCAAAATATCACACGCCATTGCGAGAGCTTTTAATAAATAACCATTGATATTGAAATAACATTAGTACCGCGCAACTGTCACGTACCAACTTGAGCTGTGTAGCGTTAGGGGGAGCATGAAAGACAAAAACACACGTTACTTAATGTGAGGGTTCAGGCCGGCGGCCGGCGGCGCGAGACACGGCTGGCCGGTACTCAGAGTCAACATTCCTCGTGTGTGTCATAAGCGTGTGTGGAGCTGTCTCGTGTGTGTGTGGTTATTGAAGCTAAGCTAGCTATTATATAAGCAGGAAATAGCGTATATTTTCATGTGTGTTGATATATAATCTCGCAGCTTGTGTGTGCTGGCATTATTGCTTAGTTAAAAGTCAGTCAAATCTTAAACATATTCAAACGGAGTGTTTTAAAAGAATCATTTTTTCTAGTTATATCTAAACGATTCATAATGTTTTAATTTTGGTGATATTTTTTTGGACTGAGTATCATATTCCTTTGCTCTGGTTAATGTATATAAAAATTTTTTTTCTACATAGAAATCATTTGCTATACAAGTAATCCTATAATCCTATTTTCATTGATGGCATCGCTGTGTATATACGGACAGCTTTTTAACTAGCCTTAGAACACACCAGTGTAAACAAACAACAGTACCAATGAATTTACTAATATTTACAATATTACTAGAATTACTTCAAAAGCGTACTTGGGTTAAGATTACAATAAAATACTGTGATTTGAACCGTTCATACAGTCTCACTTTCACTACAAGTTCGCAGTATCGAACTACAACACCGGCAGTTACGAGTTAGTCATTCATCAAACTATATGAGTATATTGATTAATGTTAAACTGCATACTGTCTGTATTTAGTTTGGTGGTGAAGCCATATACATATCGCCGCTACCTATCCGTTTGTGATCCTTGAAGTCCTGCTGCGGCTCCACGTACGGCCGGAGCTCGTCGTCCTCGTACCCTGTGTTCATCCATTTGTCCCTCATGATGCTCTCTAAGGAAGCTCTCTTAGCCGGGTTCAGTACTAGAAATTTCTTGAGCAGATTCTCGCAGTCAGTCGACATGTAGAACGGTATTCTGAAATGATTTTAGTGTTAGTGCTTACGAATATTATATGATGATTAGTTAGATTAGAAGTTGAAGTATTGAGACAAGTCACAGTTGAAACATGAGAATTAAATTTACGGTTAATTTAAAAAACATTTAGACAGCGCATTAGTAAACATATAGAAAGAGTTCGTTTCGTTAGTTATTTTAATCTGTTTATCATCAGGTACACTTCACCAACCTGTACTTCCCTCTCAAGACTCTTTCCCTCAGCTCTCTCAGTGTTGACCCATCAAAGGGAAGTGATCCAGAGACAAGGGTGTACAGGATCACACCGAGCGACCAGACATCCACCTCAGGACCGTCGTACTTCTTGCCTGATGGAGAAATGAGTGGTCATTTTAAGTGGTTTTAAATAAAAATACGTATTGACCATATAATGTATATTATTTTATAAATGAGGCAGACCATTTTCGGATATAACATTTATTTCTACATTTTACAAAACATTTCAAAATAAAAAGCTGGAGTTACAACTTGAGTTTTTTTTTATTGAACTTCTTATGCAACTTTCAACAAGGTTGCGTTAAACGTTTAACGCTCCGGGGGAAGGGGGGGGGGGTGAACGAGACAGAGCTAGAGGGAATGCGTGGCGCTCGAACGTATGCCGGCAATCAATTGTGCCTTGTATGTAATGTTAATAAGGTCCGTCTTAAAGAAACGCACGCACTATTATTATTTTTTCATTGAGATTACTTTTTATTCTACACTACTATCGATGTCGCTGACTGTTTGACATGTCTCTATACTTTGTTAGTGTACACTATTCATTTCAAACAAAGCGGACGAGGCCAGGGCTAAAACTAGTATATACCTTGGAACAGTTCGGGTGCAGCATAGGGAGGTGATCCACAGAACGTGTCCAGCTTGGCACCAGGTGTGAACTCGTTGGAGAAACCAAAGTCAGCTATCTTTATGTTCATCTCACCATCGAGAAGGAGATTCTCAGCCTGGAAGTTAAATAACACATTTTTAAATATATATATATATATATAAGAAATATGTACAACATAGTTCTCTACTGAATAACAGTTTATCATATTATAACAGACTAATCAATGTGGCCTTTCGATATAGTCTTACTAACTGTCATAAATGTCAAAGTTTGGTGTAATGTATGTCTGTTTGATGTTTTTTTTTTCATACAATAATTACTAAGCCGTTTTCGCTGAAACTTCTCAGTGCTGTAATTTTCATATCACAAATCAAATAGGTCACAATAAGTTCGCTTCATATGTATCAATGCCACCAACCTTGAGGTCTCTGTGTATGATCCTCTTCTGGTGGCAGTACTGTACAGCTGATACAATCTGTCTAAACTTCGCCCTCGCCTCCTTTTCCTTCATACGGCCGTGCAGCACGAGGTAGTCGAACACCTGGAAAATCACAACCAATGGCTCATCAGATATTAGGTCATAAACAGAATATATACAATATCAAATCTACACAAGCTGGATTTCAACCTGCCACTTCTGGGACATCATATTAGAGTCACTTTTCAAACTAAGCTATTGTGACAGACTTAATTTAATAAATATATATTAATATATATACACACATTAATATATAATTAATGTATTATATATAAGTTATCTAACACAGCGGGTTTTTCCCACTGACATCATCATACATTGTACAGCATTTTTTTTCTGTCAATAATTCCATCGATCAAACTATTCAATATCAAGAGGTAAAACATTAAATATCAATGTTCACTCCATACCTTGGAGCTTGGCTCAACTTTATATATATATAAGAATCAGTTACCTCCCCTCCGGAGGCATATTCCATGACCAGGTACAGCGTCTTCTCCGTTTCTATCACTTGGAAGAGTTTTACTATGTTTGGGTGATCCAGCATTTTCATTATTCGCACCTGGTGGACAAAAGAACATCATTAATACACATATGTATGTATGTATTGATGGAATATAAGTCTGGGTGATGCTTGTTAGGCTTTGCATGTCATTGATAAACTAATATTAGCATCAGATAGTGTTTTTTTTCTCCACATGTTAATTGTCATAGTCATAGTCATTTATCTGTCAGGGATATTTTATGTATTGAAAACTATAATTATTCATATATATATTAAAAGAACATTATGTATTCAAATTATATATTGATTGTTACTGTGATTATATCAATCTGTGTGTGTGTGTGTGTGTGTGATGGAGATGAGGATTATATTAAAACCTTGAAGGAGTAATTTGCATACATAATGGAAAAAATCTTTTTTACAAATCCGTCATAAGTCTGTTGTTTATATTTCATACGTAGTGTTGAAGTCAACGTAAGCAGTGATTCTTTGTTCCAACACGAAAACTTTCAAACTCTCAGTTAGTCAGTCAGTTTCAGTGAATTGCTTTATAAAATTATTATCTTTTATATAGTAACGTAGATTTATGTAGCAGTTCACATACTTTCACTTTGATGTCTATTTGAAATGTGTGTGTGTGCGCGTGTGTGTGTGTGAGCCGTAACTCCTCACCTCCCGGAACAGCTTCTGCAGGCTGCTGGGATTGAGCTGGGTCTTGTCTATGATCTTGATCGCGACCTCCTTACCGGTCGGGACATGCTTCGCGAGCTTCACTTTAGCGAAGTTGCCCTTACCGATCGTCTTTAGAAGTTTGTATTTACCTAAGAGAATACGAGGCATATATATATGATGTATTCATTAAATCTACAAATAAAAAATGACTCGATAAGTTAGGTAATAAAATATCAGAACTTCAAACATTTCGTATTAGAATCATCAACTACAATTTTAACTAGTATTTTTGGTGAAACTCTTTCTTACTACAAACATAAACTATCTAAATCTAACAAGGCACAATGTCATAAAAATAATATACATTAATGTATGTTTCATATATTAATAATTTATATTATGTATGTGTGTACCGATATGCGGTTCCTCCGAGGCCCTGGACCGTGAGGAGACCCTCGCACTGCCCGATGATGCACCACCAGCGCCAGCAGACGTCTCCGACGCGCTCTGGGAACACAGAAACAAACATTACGTACATAATAATATACAACATTGGCACATCACATTTGTCTACTGTTATGGACAAATTAAAAATAATTATAATACTATATAACTAAAAATATATATCATACGTTAATGAATTATACGATTCCTTTAAAACTTAAAATATTAGATTGTTTACAGAGAAAAATACATGTGTACATTTGTATGTTTGTCATATTAGTACAATTCACAGCAATATACAGAGGCTGGCCGACTCATTATTATATTGTGTGTTTATGTATCCTTTTTGGGGGGGGGGGAATAGTTATATGACCCGTCTTGCCATGGTGGGACAAGAGGGAGTGTCAGAATCTTACTGGCTACAAACCCCCCGAACCTTCTCCTACTCCCAGCGAGGGCGCGGTACATCGTTGCGCTTGCACCCTCAACCCGGCGTGTGTGTGTTATATACCTACATTTTCCTTGAGGTATAAACATGTAATATGGATTTATGTATATCGTACCCTGTGCAGCCTCTCGATGGCTTTCGTTCTTCGCCTCCTCCATAGCTTCGATAAAAATACCGGCGCCAGGAGCGGCAGCACCCGGTGACGCATCGTTTGAGGATTTATTTTGATTGTTTTTATAAAACTGTTACACTAACCGAGACGCTGGGCGTATACAGAGACTAGTTCAAGAAGAACTAGACATAAAACATATAATTATTAAATATCGTTAAAACCAAGTTAATTCAACTTACATATCAAGATATATATATTAATAAAGATTAGTAAGACGTTTAGTAAGAGTTTGTTTGAAACAGTCTAAAGCTTCTATAACAGTATACAGAATCCTCATCAACACGACTGTTACAGATGAGTTTTTTTAAACGAGAACAAATCATTATCTATCCAACACAAAAAAAAAAATAGTGACACAATAATATATATAAAAAATATATTATATCAGAGCACAATCCACATCAATTATACGAATATAAGATATTGATACGTATGTATACTCGCTTTGTTAATCTTCAGCCAACACGGATATATTAAAAAATCACGACAAAACAAAAAAAATATGTAATTGAACATTAAACCGTCCGTAGCGTACAGATCACTAGTGTCAATGAATCGTTTAAAACACGCCACGTCTGTAATCAGAGCGACTGTGATAACAGAAACAGAATACATCGGATTTATACTAGCTGTTAGAATACGGGTGACGGTCCCCGTCACACAACAAGGACGACCGTTGAAGAAAGAAAAATTCATGTTTGAGGAAAAGTCTATTTATGTTCGTTGCTAGATTCGTTGATAATTTCCTCGGCGATGTTTTTTTTTAAATTATTTGAAAATTTTACTTCGCCTTTCATATATATGTATAGAGCTTTAAAAACGACAGAATATTTGCTAGTTTCGGCTAAAATTCACTATAGTTACAGTATTTATTATTAATGAATAGTGGGTGTAAGTTGTAACCTTTCCGTTAAAGTGGAGAAAAATCAATACTTTGTTCAATATAGAGCTCGTTACACGTCAAATGTCACAACTCCCATGCTAATGAAATATTAAAACAGTGGGTATAGGAGCCTCACGTGTACGATTGTCGAGTATTAAAAATAAAGTAGGCATAACTACCTACACATGTTTTGTTAGGAAAACAATATTTTATATTTTATATTAATTTGATCCTCAGATAAACATCAGCTGATCAAAGATCAGAACGAGAGGAGAATCCGTTTCTAGAAGTAATACGGAGATGGGATTGTAGTAACTTTTTAATGTCAGAGGTCATCCTAGCGAGACGTATCACAATACCTTTTGTTTATGAGCTTTGAATGGAATTTGATTATAAGTTCAAAGAGTACAAAATATATAACAAATACATATGGATAGTTTATGTGTAGCGTCATGTAACTACTACTGACAAATTATACAGCGGGTCTGATAAATTCGTTTTCTGACATACAGACGGCGACACTAGTAAGTAGTATTAAATACGTATGATGCTTAGTTAGACCTGGCCTTTGAAAGACACGTGTGTTTTCACACAATTAATTTGTGGATTATGTAACATTTTTAACGAAGCAACTTTTGGTAGTTTGAATGATGTAAAAAAAAAGAATTTTTGCGTCTTAGTAGAAAACAAAAAACTGTTTTTTGGGCACAAAATTTATGCTTATGAAGTCAAGACTTAATTTGATAAATTTTATCAGGTTTTTACAACCAACGAAATCAACTATTGGGTGGTTTTGGAAAATTTAAACAATGTAGAACTGACGAACATGAACGCAGTTAACGTCCCAAAGAGGCTTTTACAGTCGCAACATTAAGACGGTCCACGAAATAATTTCGAATGACAGTAAAGGAGAAGTTAGGTAGGTTATGTAACCGAGACCCGGACCCAGAACATATAAGACACATGTTTAACATATAGTGAATGAATATTGGGATATGTTGAACATCTGTTAAGCGTGAGCGCGCGAGCTCGCACTCGTTCAAGAACCTGCTCATTCTGATCAGGGTTTGAAACTGCCTAATAGTAATAAACTAGAATTTTACCATCAGTATGGCGCTGTGAATGAAACATGGCTACTTCGTTTCACAATGAGACAGTACAATCGACCGTTAACCGGAGTATTGTACGTGATGGACTAGCTAAACGTGGAAAGCAGCCAAAGCCAACCCACAAGCTTATAGCAGCGATATATCCTAGCAGATGATAGTCATGAACTATCTCAAAAAAGGAATAACTATAGAGATACAATATAAATTTCAGGAAAACGTAGCACCCTGTCACAAATCAATGACAACAATGGCAAGAGTTAATGAATTGGGTCAGGAATTACTTGCGCATCTAAAGTAATCTCCAGATCTGGCCTCCGGCGACAATTTTCCGTTCTCGGACCTCTAGAGAATGCTCGCTAGACAGAAATTTCATTCATTGCCGAAACTGAGGCCTACATTCAGGCCAACGATAGCACCTACTATAAGAATGTCATCGAGAAAATTGTATCACTGCTATAATCGTTATATCGGATACAAAGGCATAAAATAAAAAAATCGATATTAATAACAAAAAAAAAAACAAGATTTTCCAATGTTAGTCTAAATACTCCTCAGAGGATCTGGTATGAATAATCAAATACATGAGTAAACGAAATTTTTGAAACGAAACCAGATAAAATCTCACGAGATTTACGCAAACGACGATTCTTTGTATGCTGTATGTTTAACAAAATATATATATATATATATATAAGCTTATTAATATATGAATATAATCACATAACTTACTACGAGGAGCTCATAGCTAGCTCTGTCACAGACTTCAATGACTTTATAATGATGAAAAGAATGAAATCTCTCCTAACACTACACTTATACTCCGTCTAGACTGAAGTGCATTGCATAGATTAGACGCTTTAAATTTTATGATATTCGTTTAAAATTCTCGTTGCATTACCAGATATAATATTTTTTATTGCAATCTCATCGTATAGCTCTGTTTAATGAAACTTAAATATAGGAATAACATTTTCTTTACAATAATGAGAATTGTCGGATGCTTTGGCGATAAATTAGATTCAACGTATATATTATAATTAATATTATTTTAGCTTGTATTGTATATATATTCAAGATAAGAAATAATAATTTGATATTAAGAAACCTAATATTTTGATTAAAAGGATACTATCAATCAAAATATTGGGATGAGAACTTTCTTCAAACAAACACATTTTTTAGAAAACCCTAATAAAATCCTCGACAAAACTGTATCGAGCCACAGCATATGAACATCACAGTAACTAATACATCACAATTAACAACAAAAATATCATCTAATATTATACCAGACACTATCTATTAAAACTCTCAGACTCGCTAACGAACAGCGATAGATCAAAACGGACGTATTTGGTGTTAAAACGAGATATATATCGTTTTATCGTATAATCACGTAAACTCGGTGTGTATTGATATGACGGACACCGTGTTGGAACTGGCGGGGTGAGAACCGAGTCTAAAATAAGCTCGCAGCCACTGGAGCTTAAAGCCATCACGCGGGGCGTGAAACATTGTCATACACCGTAATAATGTTATAACGTAAAAAATATACTGATATATATATATGTTAAATCAATTGATAATATATGGTTACGCAAAAATTACGGTCATATTGACTATAAGATGAACACATGAGAAATTATCTTATAAAATCAAAGTAAACATTTATATTGTTCGATATTAAAAAGCCTTTTATAGATAATTACTTTAAATGTCTTATATATATACTCGTATAGTATAAAGACAGATCGTATTTATATATAAAATATTCAACTAAAGCTATTTAGTAAACTTAGCTATAACATTAATATTATTATCTCTATGATGTAAGTTTATCCAAACTCAACCAAGTAATAGTTTAAACTTAATAATACACAGCATCCGACCAGCTGTACCAAGTCCGTGGAACTCCGGATACCAAATCCCTTGGGTAACAAATACTTTGACCTACCGCTTTAGTACCATTAAGACACATGTGGAAATACGGAATATATTATATTTTTATCATTAGAGAAATATTTAAAATAAAATTTATATAGATGGAAAATTAATCAGCTCGAACAAGACTCGAACCTGGTACACGTGGAACACTGCGTTCCAGGAGCTTTTCTAACTAAGCTATCGTGTCGTGCCTCTAGTCGCTAACCGTCATATGGAGCTTAGGTATTTTTCATTCATTTTCAACACACACGCTGTTTATTAGCTTTTACTTTACCAGTTGTAACTTTTTAGAATTTTTTTGTAATAAAATCGATGGCTACGAGTAACTTTCAAATCCTATATATTAATCAATCCTTTAACAAACAATACTGTATTGGTATATATTTAAACGATCAGACGAAGAAAATAAAAATTATAGCAATAAATTTCAATTCCAAAATAATGTTTTATCTATAAGTTATCGGGTTTCATTAACTGGCACGGAGATATTAACCCGATCATTAACTCGCGCACTTTAACCTCTTTAACCTGACTCGTTTGTGATAGAACAAATCGACTTACTGCTGTACAATACTCACATATATATATATTGAACGGGAAGATATAAAATCCATTTACATAACAATTATACAAAATTTATATTACTCCAAACTGTGTTGACAATTATTTCATTAAACTGTAAAGTTATTTCTAGTTTAGCAGCCGTTCCAGAAGTGTGTCACGTAATGTCCAAGAGACCTGGAGTGACAGCACTGACATGATATAGGTCACTGGAGACTCGGAGCTCTTGCTTCGTGGCTGAGGAGTATTTTAATGATATAAAGACATATATACATATGTATCTGTTTACCTTGACGTGTATTCGTAAATAGATTTATTGTTACAATCTGCGGCTAGCCACCGGCCGAGATTATTTCCATGATATATAAAATAAATAATTCCATTGTATTATTTTATTCAGTGCTAGGGTTAAGAGGATCCTTATCAGTTATCATGCATTCCTCTATTGAATATGTACGTTGTGTCTGCCACATAAGTTCTTAATTTTCACTTGTCCGTTCAGAAATCCTCTCGCACGATACTCAGTAGTATCAATGTCAGTTTATTAAGGAAAAACTGTTAACTATAAGTTTTTAGTTTGACGATGCAAACTCGTAGGTCACCGTATTAGAAATCTTATTTTTTATTGTCATCTGATAGAAATTACAAAACTATCAACCGAGGGAGTTTATTTTTTTTAATTTCGTATAGTTAATACATTTAATTTAACTATTCGGTGTTTTTATATAAGATTAAGTTTTCATATCAAATATAATTTTATTATTCAGTGATTAGATTAATAACTAAATAAATGAACTGATTAAGTAAATGTAACTTTATTGACGTGAAACTTCCGACGAGGTTGCGTTAAATGTTTAACGTTGCTGGTGATCGGGAACAGAAAGAGACGGAGCGAGTAAGGGTGGGTCGATAGTCAATTGTAAACAGTGATTATGAAGTTTGTCTTAAAGAAACAAAACGAGTTCACTAAAAAACACCCACCCCTTCCTATTACCATTTCCACATTACGAAATTTTCATTTCTTCCGCAATATTTTTCATTAAGGCTTCGTCATGTTAGCGATTGTTTGCCAATGTTCGTGTTAGTATACATACATACACCTTACGAGTAATAAGTAACTTATAAGTAATACAAGCGTCATAGTTGTAGTGGTTGTTTACCAATGTTCGCGGAAGACGGAGGTGTACATACATATAACTTGTAAGTGCATTATTAATAAAATTATTTTTTTACAGCACACAATAATTATCTTCGGAAGAAATATTTCAGATAATTAAAATTTTGTTATTATTAAAATTATTCGACACAAAATTACTTCATACATGTCTGTAGTATCATTTGAATATTCATTTTTTTATGTATAATTGACGACAACATTACAAAAACGTAAATTTACACACCAAAAAATACATCGCGATATTTCAACGAGGCACGAGAAAAAAAGACAAGGATTAAATTATATATATTTAAAATAGATGGCGCTAAAATCAATATATATCCATAATAATAACTATTTATAATAATAATGAAAACATAATCACCAAATATCTTCCTTTGACTCCCATTTCGTCTTTACACTGTTCGCATATGTCACTCACATACACTCATCATTGTTTCAATATTTCTTAATCACTGCTTGTAATATAAACACACACATATATATAATATATAACTAAACAAATAAAAGAAAAAAAAAGCTTACAAATACAGCTAAAATACCAAAAAAATATATAAGGAGATTAATCTACATTAGAGGTCTCCGTCTGTTGATAATTTAACATACTATTTATGTTACAGATCTCTACCGACATCCCGGTTATAAGCAACACCGCGGACATACATACATACAAAACAGATACTGTATATATAAGAAACGCTGAAGCTGAACAGTTAAACCGTTCCATTTGGACGACGAGAGAGTTATGCGACGAGAGAATATACAAAAACAGTAAGTACATCTAAAAATAATTTTAGAGCGTTCGAAACAATTACAGCTAAAGGAATAGAAATAAAAATAATATATATATATATATATATATATATAATAATATGCAACACGGTATTATATGCGAGGCCGATCGATGTTGCATAATACTTACCCACTATTTTATATAGGAAAAACTGTTCCGTACAATAACCGACCTTGTTTGCTTCGCGTTAAGAGCTAATTTATATTTAAACGCCGTCCGACCTGAGCTTTATAATATGCAAATTAATGAAAAATCGTTTAATGCTTTTAGTTTCTGCGGTGACATCATTTTTCAACAACTTCTTTCACTCTATGAGAATGCTAGTTATATAATCAAAATAAATGAGAATCTATAAAAATAATTATCTCGTCAATTAAATATAATGTTTAATGAATATTTAAAAAAATCAACATGTTTTGGGTGACTATGTAAATATTGAATTTTTAGTGGTATTGTTAAAGGACAAAAGACAGAAGCACTGTTACTACACTCAAATTAAACCACGAGAATAATGATCCTAGAGAGCTCTCATGCCTTCCATTACAAATAAATGGTAAAAAATTAATATTTTTTTCAAACAAAATCACATTATTGTCAACAAAATAAATTTATATATTATACATTTTAACAATGAATAGAAATTTTATAGTTATTTACTTTTAAATAACGTAAAAACTGATTTTATTTCAATAAAACTATCCATAGAGCCGACCCTACCTACTTAAACATCGGCGCATCTAACTTGCAACAAAAGCAATATAATGCACTGGCCGTACAATACGTACATATATAAAGCTACAAACAGACGCTACTGAGGATACGAAGCAAAACATAATATATATGTATATATATATATATATATTAAACAAAACAAAAAATACCCGTCACCTTAGTTCCCAGCCAACCCCTTACCCTTTTCCTGGCCATTGCCGACACTACACACTACATATTACGTACAGACACTCGTGTCACACGTCCGAACACAGCGGTGTCCGAAATCAAACTGCTCCAATATTAAAGCATGTAACCGCCGCCCTATTTTTTTTAGGGTAGAATCGTAAACGTCTTATGACATGTAACAATTGTACGGATTTCGACTGTAATTCTTTGCGTTTAAGGTCGTTTTCTGTTCGTCCGTATATGTAGATGCATCGCCGAGGTGATTGAATTCACCCTTGTTACGTAACGTCTCCACGCTGGATTTCTTGAGGGTTGCTCGGTACAATAACATCTATGTTGTGTTCCTCGACGTGTTTGTTACGTACTGTATCCTATGACGAGGTAATAATAGCAATAAATTATATTCGTTCCGTGAATGATATTTTTCTAAATAGTCACCTTAAAAACAATCGTTTACACATATACCTTACGATATTTTCGATCAAGATATCTTTGTTTTATTTGTGATATTAGTTCTGTATCGATCCCGACTTGCCCGTAGTACAGGTTTCGATTAACAAATGTTTGAAGCGGTCTGTTGTTACTTACTATTAATTCAAATCATTGATCTAATATTCTCAACTGTATAATGAACTGCAATATTAATATATATAACAATCATACCATACAAAAACTAAGTTTTTGCAAACTTTCGTATAGGTATGTGGGTTACGCTAAAAAAAAAATGTCAACAAAAAATCTGTTATCAGTGACAGTGTCGCTTATCAGAGATAACTCCACCAATTTTATCAAACTTTCAGTTGAAGCGTTTCATTCATATTGAATTCCGACTACGAAGTGACGTCACTTAGATTAAAACAGGGAAAATGCATGACAGGCACCAGCCAGTAGCCGAACGCGGAGCGACAATAAAGGGATTCCCTAACATATATATTATATACATTCCCGTGTACTCCGTAGGATTTTCGATAACATTTTCTGTATCGTTCAGTTGTTTCAGGTCACTTCTTCGTCTTTATAAGTCTACATCATGTGTTATAAACCTATATTTGGGTAAGCGAGGTGTTACACGGCTTCACGGTAGGGCTTCGCCTCACGTCACTCACTTACATAATAATGTGACAACTAAAAACAACCACAATTTTTTACCTTCAAATTTGACATATATAGGACGATATAAAATTTTATATTTTATTGATTTATGTAAAATATATGTAGATATAACGTGTGAAGTGACATTTATATGTAAATTAGATCTTATATAAGGAATCACTGTTTCAGATCATATGCTGTTTAGATATATATATATATATATATATATATATATATATAGGGAAATAATATTTTATCAAAATTCAAAGCCTTATTCTGTATTCCAAACATCTCATCGACGTGAAAGTTGAAACAGAAGCAAAACTCTGTTTACACGGAAAATATGAAAGTGAGGTAAAAGAAAATCCATTTTTATGGAAATGTTTTATGAATAAAAAAAACAAGATTTTATAGATTCTGAAGAGTATTTGGTTAATACGGAAATCAGATAATATGATTAAAAAATAGCCTATATTTCAAATTACACGTGCAGTTTAAATTCATCGAGTACTGACTATATATATATTATATATATATATATATATATATTATATTATTTGTTAATAGCTTTATAGATACAACATAAAACATATTGCTTTACAATTCTCAAAACATAACTTGGTTGATAACGATAGAGTAAGCCCTTAGACAAATGTAATTTTACTTCAATTTAATACAGAACACTATATAATATTCTTAATTTCAATTTTATATAACTATGTATATATATATATATATCATAAAAAAAATTTAATAAGCTAGCTCGGAAAACATTCCCGAAGGAATCCCGAAACGTATGCGGGATGTTGATCGTCAGTCAAGTGTAACATCCGCCGTGACGTCACACGGGGACTGTCCAACTCTATTTCATAGTAAAAACACTTATAGTTAAGGGATATTTTCAACTTAACTTCAAACAACATCTTCATGTCTTAACACCAACACACTTACCCTCGCCACTTTCGGAATGTCAATATTTATTAATATTTTAATGTCATATTAATAAAAATCGTAATTACCTGTGAACAGAAAAAAATATACGTTTAATAAAAAAAATATGTATGAATTAACATTATCAATAAAACAAAAAACATATAATGATTCACATAAGATGTGCATCTATAAAAATATATATACTAGCACGGATACTTGTGTGTGTATATATATGTGTGTGTGTGTGTGTGTATATATATATATAGTCACATATATATATAGTCCTCGGATTACAGACAGCATGTTTCATAAAAAGTAACTCAGAACAAAGATACATCACTAATGGATTCACACTTAATTAATATTTCAACTATAAAAACATCGGACGCTTTCGAAATACAATTACTTCTAGTGTCATACAATATTAACACTCACGCCAACGGCATAAGGTCCGAGATGTTAGCGTCTGATGGAAAAACTCATCTGTCTTATGAGTGACGCATGTGATTTACTTATATGGTGTGTGTGTGTGTGTATGTTACAACATATATCACCACGTGTAAACAATTATGATATAATATAGGCCTGGTTATATTTAACATCCAGTTAAGGAGATTTCCAACACTTTGTCTACACGACTCTCTGCCGGTAACGTTTTAATGACATGACATAATACATTTCAATCCACTTATTTATTAAAACGCTTTCACTTATAACTACATCATTATTTGTAATTTGATATAAAATAAATGATTATATATTTTTTTCTAAACTAACTAACGTAATAAAAAGTAGACGCAAGTTAAAAAAAACTAAACTTATATTAAGACTTCTATGTTGATATGATAAATCTATGGTTGACATTACAATATGTTATTATGCAATATGGGAGTGAGAGTCGTCTGTCAGACTCGATATGACCCATCGCCGTATGTCGGGAGACTTTCACAGGACATTCACAGTATATTTTACCTGTCCAGTTGAACGCGGCGTGACTGGTGATGTGGGTGTCTTGGGCGGCTCAGCTCTGTGCTCGGCGAGCACCCTGTGCTCATGCTTGGTGCCGACGACCGAGTTCTTCACCCTCTCCATTCTCGCCTGTATCGCCTTCCTGGTGATGTTCTTCGTTTTCTCGTCCTTGGTCCCTCCGTCTGCCAGTTTCCTCATCAGCCGTGCGGTCGCTGCTACCGTATGTTGCTGGGTGTCAGAGTTGGTTCTGGACAGACGAGTCGCCGTCCTGGGAGCTGGAGCAGCAGCACCCGTGCTGCTCCTAGTGGTCTCGTTCCTGTTGAACGGCACCACATCGTGTTCGGTGTCAGAGTCCGCCGGCAAGTAACCTCCGCCACCGACCGATGACACGCCGGTCCTCAGCAGATTCTCATGCTCGGCGTATCTCACTCGCTCGTCTACTTCAACGGCTCCGTTCTGTGCTCGTTCCAAGCCTCGTTCCATCTCACCGATCTGACGCTCCAGTTTTCGCAGGACATCGTCCGATGGAGGCGTCGGGCCGATGTCATCAGCTGGCTCGGTTTGAAATGATTTTAAATGTATGGGATGGGCTCTGTTTATCTCCAGACGTTTGGGAGCTATCCCCGCCGATGTGACCTCGTATTCTGTACGAGTCCGCGGCACTCTCTCCAGCATGGCCAGGGAGACGGGTGATGGTGGAGGCGCCCCGTTAACAGCTGCAGCCTGGCCTTCTGGTGCAGGAGACACCCTCGGCCCGCGAAAACTTTTCCTCATGAAGTCCTCGCGTACCAATTTCCTTTCCATTTTAGTTTTTATTCATTATAATTCCAACACTTATGAAACGATGACGTCAGTCTCTGGTCTTGTGATACATTTATTTATATAAACTTGTCACTGAACACTATTTCATCCGTTGTTTAATAAATCACATTTCATGTTCTGAAAAAATAAACTCATTACCAAACTTCCAAAACCCAAAGAAACGACGTACAACAAGACCTTAATTACTATCGATGGATCGAAAGACATCCGAGTTACGTACAAACTTCTAATTCCAGGTGGATTTTAAACTATTCCTTATCGCTGAAAACTACGCTACACAATTACAGCTCTAACCTTGACGTCACTGTGGCAAATCTAAAATTCTATTGACGTCCATTCCACAGAAATCGATATGCATTTAAAAATTAACGAACCAATCAAGCAGCTGGCTATGAGACGGTTATGGCACAGAGGACATGGATTTGAAACATATTACATTCGTGTATCCCTAGCTTTAAATGAATTGAATAACGGTAATTATCATTGAATTGCACACAGCGCACAAATACTGTATTCGCTCGACATGTGTCAAGCAAATATTAGAAATGATAAGTACGAGACGTTATGACTCATAACACCGAAGTGAAACTATTGAGAGAGAGAAAGAGAGATCGGCTGACGGCATCTGGAAAGAGAGAGACAGACGATCATGTTAGTGAGAAAAAATATGGTGAAAAACCATTAAAAAAAATAACCCGCACAAAAAGCTAGACAGAATACACCTGGAATAAAAAACACCATAACCCTTCAGACGGACACAAAGCGACACAGAACACATCAGGACGATGACATATGACATATTGATTGATGAGAAGAAATGACATAACCGTCCCAATGACAGAAACGTAATGCCTATAAATATAAAATGTAATGTAACAGTTACTTAAATATAATAATAATAATAAAACTTTAAATATCTGTAGGATTTAGGATATAATTAAATAAATATCAGCCGTCAAGACTACGTTCTAAACTAACTAAACTATGTTCAAAAAAAAAACACCGAACATACATATATGTGTATATAATCTTATTGTAATTTCATCATTTAAAAGTTCCAATGGAATCGTATATCGTACTTGAGAAAAATAACAGAATCAGGTTGTATTACAGTGGTAGTATCTCGACGCGCCTTGATCGGAGGCTGCGAACGCAACAGATGTTGTTCGTGAGTCACAGCAGTCGTGACCTCCGACAGGCGACATATAAGATGTGAACTTAACGTCAGGACGTGTATTGACGAAATAAAAACTATTAATAAAACGCCGTGCACGGCCTAAACTATGTTAAACACGTTGATTCATCTTAGAAAACGCTCTGTTATATATTTAGAACAACCGAAATACAGCATCACGTGTCTGTTATAAATAGACGTATATTTTCGTACCATACGCACCTAGCGAATAATAATAGCAATAAATAATCACATTATAAACTTGTTTAGTGCAAATATAATTTATCGAGAATTTATTGTATTAGTTATGAACAAAAGAATCAACTTAGTCTAGTTAAATTCTTTGATCGCGGCCTTCGTTAGTGCAAAAACGTGCACAATGTGCAATAAAGTTTAAATTCATTATATATTAGGGTTGTCACATACGAAATTATTAAACAAGTACTATATTTTTATCATCGTGTTGTTCTACATCACGTATTATTCATTACATCATGACGTTCTCCTTTCCGTCAACCCTACATCACGTAGTGTCAGTCTTATCTTTATATAAGTGTATCAAGAGATCGTAACATCTAGAGGCTGTAACGAATTTCCTTCCCATTTCCCGACAATACAATCGGTTTAATATAATGTGACACTTGCTTTTGCACCAGGTTTCCGCTACGTATCCTGTTATATTATTCAAATATAAATCCCTGTATTATTACACAAACATGTAAAGCTAGATCTATATTTTCTCTTTACTATAAAATACTTGAATGTCTTCATAACAACGGACAATCAAAATACTTACTAAACCCAATTTCAATTAGTCGTCGGTTTAAGTTAGTTCTTAACTATAATACGATAATAATCACTGTACCCAGCATCAGGCCCGGTGGACGTTATCACCGGCTACTTGGCAATTTTTTTTGTTATTTTGTTAATAAACCCCGAAAACCCGTTCCGCTCTCCAAACTTTTTACAGAGCGTAATGAACGAGCCGACATCGGCTTCGACAAAATAATAAAAACTTGTACCACACCAAATATAATATTCATAGTTTTATTTAAAATAATACTACCATGAAACACAATTAATTAAAAAATAAAAAAATAATAATTTCCATATTATAAAAGATATCTTTCATACATCAATCTCAAGAACAGAAAGTTGTCTCAATAACGGCAATCAAAACGAGACTCATATAATATTTTATATACATATACATACTAGTATTTATTCCGCAGATTAAAAACCATATAGAAAAGTATAAATTCAATTAAAAATACGAGTGAAAGTTAAGCTAATTGATGTAGAAATCTCATCCTATCAGAGACTTCATGAGTCTGCGAGATGTATCCGAATAGTTTTATATGTGTATATTAAAAGAAATTATGTTCCGAGTGCGGTGGGTGGACTTTCACTGGCCATTGTGTCTGACCAGACGATATATAATATATGACCGACATTTATATATATATATATATCAAAAGAATGTAATATGCTTTATAATTTTGTTACACTTCACGGTTTAAAGTAAACTTAAACTACGTATATGCACGTTTATTTATATATATATAATTTACATTATATATAATATAATAGAGAATTTATTTACGCCATGGACGTTATTATAATCAACTCGGCGGAGATCTCGTACTATAGAAAACCAGAAACAATAAAAAGGCAAAAACCTCACGGAGCATGACTCACAGCCGAGCGACCTACCTACCTATGTATGTCCGTCTCTGTCTGTATGGGAATCTCTCTCACACAGCCGCGTATTATACACCAGGTTCAGTAAAATTACAGCTTTAGTTTAGCGAATGTTCTTATATTAACTGACTAACCGTGCACTTTCATATTACTGACACACATTGAGCTATGATCTACACACATCACATCAGATGTCAAGGAACTGTTGATAAAAAAACCTTCCACGAATTACATATAAAGAATAAAATTTAAAAAAAAACACGCTCTTTTTAAAATTCCAAGTCTAAATCGTTTCCAATTAAAGCTTCCACACAACTCACATGTGAATATATCATATCAATTTTACATAAAAATACATCCTTAATTGGTACAAAACTACCGTTAGATTAATTAAAACAATATCATAATATTAGTTTGTTAAATTAATTAAAACCGGTCCTTTATCGGATACTGTGATATCGTTATAACTAAAACATACACTGTACGCGTGTGTTGCATGTCTGTCCAGCGTTACAGACGACCTCGTGACGTTATTTAATTCGACAGTTCAAAAAATACTAACCGGCTCACGTGATGTGACATACAAATTTAAATTAACGGAAACCGAGTTGTTAACCAGCTCGGAGAATATGATGCATCAGACAAATATCATTTATCGTATGGGGTTTTATATTCAGGATTCACAAACTTGTATGGAGACAGCTTAAATGCAATTTACACAATTGTTTTCCCATTACTTTAAGTGGAGTCTACACTTGAGGAAGGGTGATGGAAGGCTGACGGTAAGGGAGGTAGGGGAGGGGAGGGGAGGGGGTGATGACGTCGACATACCACATTTCCATATAAGAGAATAGCCATTGATATAAAAGAAAGGTGAGCAATTTAACGTAGATTGGACTGTTCGCGTGTTCCGTAGAGACAATGAGTTAGGTTTGAAACTAATAATTTCTACATAGACGACCTACAGAGGATATGACAAAGAGTTTGCTGAAAAAGACAGATCAGTGAGAGAAATGAGAACGAAAAATATAATGATTTTATTAGGCTAGAGATGATTCGTAGGATAAGGCTTTTGCAATAAGTAGGTTAGTGGAATTCTCTTTAAAATTTCTTGACACGAGCAATTATCTCGCTAATTAACTATATATATATATATATATATATAATTTGTTTATATAAACATATAGGCCAGATCATTATGATGCAACTTTGTGGGATAAACAGACACACAACTATCCAGACATAGTCTATCACAGATCTTAAATACACTCAAGATTAACCATGGATCAATCAAAATGCACACGAATTTACTTCACTGAAGAAATTTAAATAAAAAAGATAATCACGACTAAACAGAAATGAAAAACGTCCGCAATGATATAATGTTTAAAGCTAAACTGGCAAAGAGCTTATCGATAAAAGCTCTTTAATAAATTGAATGTTTAATAGAGTCTCTCGTTGAATACCTCCTCTGACGGTAATGTTACGTGTGTGACACTCATAAAGATACCTCGTTATATCTCATACGGACATACATTAACTGCACAAGATTAACGCTTGGTAGAAGCCGAAATTGTACATCAATCAGTGTCCACAACGCCATACATGAAACTTCAGAAACGTTAACATTATTGAGGCTCTGTTTTAACATTCATCTACAAGTTAAAAGTTTAAAAAAAAAATCCTCTCGAGCCCCGCTAATGGAGGCCGCCGTTAATTTTTTTTTTTTGTTTCAAACTAAATGGATTTAAATCGCAGGCTTTCCGTTTAAACTGCACAGCTTCCTGTCTCAAAGTAACATTTAATTGTGTTCGCACAGAAGGATGCCGGACGGATTGTCGAGCTTTAATGAACACATTATCTTTAATGTAATTTAAACAACTGTGAATATGTTGAAGGAAAATTAACGAATATGTATTAAAGATCCCATACAAACAATAGTATAGAGTTTGTAATCGCGTCTGGACGTATGTCGATTTCACGCAAAAATCTATTATACTGATTTTAAGGTAACTTTACAGTGACGTAGCTTAGACATTATAATGAGATAAAGGCTATAATTTATACTAAAATTACGTACAAGTACCGCGGTATCGAGACGACAGTTGCATTGTGTATGGAGTCACGTGACACACGCGAGATGTCGCTGACGATGGATTATCATAAACATATCTATATTGTTTCAGTACAGTTAATACTCGGTAAAATTCTCTTTGTACCCAAATCCTAGTTATCTGTGAACGCACAAACTTAATTTAATACCGCTATTAAATAAGGCGAACAAAATACAGTACCATTGATACGAACCGCTCAGACATTTAATAAGTCTATATTCTGTAACCGAAACTCTGGCTCTATATTACACGATAGCGGCGTGGGTTCTCGTGGGAAGCGACTAGTAATTTCACGATTCCTTTGGGCATACGATCAAAACTATTACTAAAGCCGCATACATACCGCGGCCGCTGAAACAGTAATTACTTATATGTAATGCAGTACAGAAATAATAAAAATTTATATTACGAAACAAATATATATGTTATCCTTAGTATAATTTTTCAACTGTTAAACTTTAAATCTTCGCATTAAAATAACCCGTGTTAAATATAACCAACAACATATAGAAAAATATGAAGTTTTATATACATATATAATTTATCAAAGCCCGTTATAATATAACATATCTGCTGTGTATTCAAGGCTTTATATACAAAAACTATACCTCATTAATTTTATATCAATAAATTCAAAGGCGAACAAGTTAATTGACATGTTTATTGTAGTTTGATAATTATAAATCACTATTAAATCACGAAATATCATACCTTGATATAAACAAAAAACATTATATTTTAATCTATTTTTATATATTTACAGGAATTATTATTAAAAAAAAAATATTCTGTCAACAAAATATGTATAAACATGCATGTGAAAGTTCCAAAAGCGTTAAAGGCTTAAAATTTTAATAACTATAATGAATTCTCAAACATAAAGGCATTACATTGACCTAAATACTGTCATCAAGATAAAATTACCATGGCACGATGGCTCAATTAGTAAAACGACTGTAACTCGATATACTACTAGTCACATATTCGAGTCCAGCTGGTATTGACGACATCTTCATTATACATTAATTTAAATTATAAGACTGTGTATAATAGATTATATTATACAATATTTGAATCATACAACGCGTGTCATACGCACAGTGACTTAACGTTCGCTCGTAACGTACGTTTCACGACCTTATACGGTGTTTGTAACCAACTGTAAGTTAACTCGAAAGCATAAACGGCTTCCATTGGATATAGATTCGCTTGCACACGACACAAACACACACACACAAACAAAATCATCACAGTGTATACATATATAATTTAATAAAAAGTAGAAAGTTCTTCTGACATTGAAAATAACCTGTTATTGAGGCTAGACGAGTTAATTTATAGCACGCTAGCTTTTACCGACAACTCCGTCTGCCACCTTATTTATATTTTGTAAGCTTTTTATTCCCAACCTCACCGCATTACTTTGTATAGATAGACCGGAACAAACAATCAGATTAACCTTTTTATTATAATCAAATACAAACATAACTCTAAACCTTACATAATAATTAGCCTAAATATTTAAATTGAAATGTGTACATCGCAGTGATGCTTTCAAACGTATATTTTTTTTTATAAAATTTTATGCATCAGTAACATTTAATCGGATGAAAAACTAATCATTTCACATTGATGTTTTGTGATGATGAAAGGTAATGCCATCCATCATCTACATCACCAGTCCAGTTTATGTAACGGTAGACTTAACGGTACTGTGACGACCTCGCTGACAATATTGACAGATTTTGAGTTCAGTGAATAAGATTAACAAATTATATCGTTTAGTTATTAGGTTTTTATACTACACTAGTTTCCGGCCGCAACTCCGTCCGCGTGAACATCGGAATTGCGTTCAGAGAGCAATCTATAGCATGTTGAGACAATACATATAGTAGCTCACGTTGCAGCTTTTTCGCTTTAAACAACTTAGATATCGACTGCGACGCCATCTGCCGCGTTGATTTGTGAATCTCAACCGTCTCGGGCGCCGCTCAAAGGCAAACGAAAAATTCATCCAAATCGGTAGAGCCGCTTAGGAGTTCAGTGAAATACATACGTGAAGTAGCATTATGTAGGTACATAAAGATAAAAGTTGATAACTAACATAACCTTTGAATATAATATAATATAATGAACATGTTTTAAATTAAATACTAAAACTGTATTAGGAATACGTCACCGATCGTTGTGTTGTTATTTTTTTGTATGAATAATTTATTGATACGACGGGACGTACCATTGACTCGATCGATCGGCGACAACACTTTCATCATTAAGCCTTATACCGATCGTTTAAAACTAAATTTAAAAAAAAAAATTGCTTACATATAGTTTAAATAGATTTTTTAACTCTCAGTTAATCAGTCTCTAGCGCTGTAGGAATTATTCCTTAAAACGAATAATTACGATGAACTTTTGTTATATATAGGTATATAACAAAATAATATATGATTTTATTTTTTTCGGGGGAAGCAAGAAAAGTTTCCTTTATCGTCTTATACGATAATACAAGTAAAAGTTAAATTTGTATATACAAATAACTATAAAAAAGACACACAACACACAACCTCATTAATGGAAGACGTTGTAACAGCTGTCACTTTCCTTATATTATTAATACGTTGAACATATTATTAACTTATATTCTCATATTATAAGATAATACATCAATATAAGATTTATTACCATCACGGTTCAACTAGGTGATAAGGGCGTGATGAATCCGATGATATATCTCTCGACTTATCCCCGTCTTGTGCACACATGTAAGATAAAAAAACTATGAACAACCGACATCGTCTACCGTAAGCTATCACAGTCACACCATACCTAACGTTTAACGTGTCTCATTTAATCACCAAGTTACTATATAATAAGCGTTGATTTATAAATGAGTAACTTTAAACGGTCTGTAACAAGTGTTACGATTCAAACTTGTGGTACCATCGTATATGTTTCCGTATATTTAATATTCTTTATAAAAAACAATGAATTAAATTCTACGTATTAAACATCTTCAAGTTATGTTATACGTAAATACTATTAGATGACATCATCAGAGAGCTCTTTAAGCTTGTGAATAGTTTTTAATATTCTCAAAACGTAGACACATTACCGACGTCTTTGTAATAGCGTTTAAATAAGATAAATGACTGTTAGTTTTTGGCTTCGTAAAAACACGTTAAACAGTATATAACCTAATGACTGTCCGTGACGAACACCGAGCCGCTCGTTCCGGCCTTATCACAATCATAGATTATTAATTATAGAATTATTTTTATATATTGTGTTAAATCAATTTTACAAAGACTCTTAGAAAGTTGCCTCTCAAGGTTTATGGACTGTCCACGACCGACGGTATCGGAATTATAATAAAACATATATAAATAACCTGATAAATAATGATTTAATAAACGCGATCTATAATGATTTTAATCATATGTAAATCGAATGACTTTTCACGTTCAAAATTCATTTGAAAGTATATATACGTATAAATTACTATGCACAATGAAATATACTTTGTAAAAAATAATAATATACATATTACTTTAGTACAACGACATAAAACGAATGTGAGTAGTACTTTTTTAGGTTATTCGGAAATACGACTATCAAGGTTGGTGGTAGGTCAATCTGATGATGTCTTGGTAGATATCGTCACAGAAGTGATATTACGTGAACATTATAGGAAGATGAGAAGGAATCATAGATCTTGACGAAAAGTTACGAGGGTTTATAGCTCTTAGTGAACAGGGTGATGTAGCTGGTATCCTGGTTGAGATAGACTATTTATCACAACCTGACTCCGCCCAACTTCAATCACGCTACGTATATACCAAATCGATTGTCATTAATAAATTTAAGAATTATATTAATTAATTCTTTAGACGTTAAAAATATTAAGTTTACAATCTCCAGATTTATTTAGAGATTTGGACATTTTATAAGGACTGAACTCAATAAATCCTGTTTAGATATTATTTCAAATTTGTTTCAATCGATCAGAGTAAAAAAAAAATAAAGTACAACAAAGTACTGAACGTTCGTATAAAAAAAAAACCATATGTGACGCATATGTTGAGTTTTAAAAACTAACTTGTATCAAATATAATAAATTATTTCTGTGATATAATATGTAAATCTTTAATACATCCAACACACTCAGTGATAAAACATCCTAAATATTCTAAGCGCAATACAATTAAGAACGACTGAACACTGCGGGCAATTACTTTAAATTAACGTATACATTCGACTCAAGGCTAACATATACATATAACGCTGTTTATACATATACAAAAATAAAATAAATAACACGAGAGAAAAAAATTACTTATAAAGTTATCTTACAAAATTGCTCCACAGTCGTTGTATGAGAGACTATGCTAAGGTGGGGCGATGTGGAACTTGGATTGTGGTTGCGAGAGCTTCGCGACTTATCTCTCCCTTAATAAATTCAATGAATAAATATTTTTCAATACATTTACAACAAATAAAACGTCATATAATGTTATTGTACAAATTATCTCTCGTCATTAAGTAACATTGAATTATTATAAACAAACGCGAGTCTCTCCAAGGTTTCGATACATAAAACGTACGTATGATCAGTTTTAGAGAAAAAACGGATTTAAATCCACACTTATTTAACACTGGGTGACATCATTGAGAGACGGTGCCGTTATCATCCTATTATCACACTTTATCACTTAAAAGACTGATAAGTGATAAGTTCTTTAACTATGTGATAAGAAAACAAGTGGTTACTTTCGACAAATAGATGTATAATGTGGTATCAAAGAAAAAAATTAGATTAAAGAGTACTGGAATAATAATGCCTTCGGTATTCTAAACAGATATAACTATTTAAGTACGGAGATTGTATTGTTCGGGTATAATAAAGGCGCTGGCAACTTAATATCTCTCGCTCTACATGCCGACCTCAATGAACACAGCACTTAAACACGACAAGTGTATGCGTATTTAAACAAAACTGTGGTGTCAAACGTGTCATACGAGTACAAGTTACCATTTCAGTTCGAACGGATACAAATCACTCCAACAACAGAGTTTTCACGTCGAGTTTAACCTAGTATACAACTGGAACGACGTTTCCATTGGCTCGTGACGAATGAGAATATTTCTTAAACTTTTACTATAGAGAAAAAAAAATACTTTCTAAATCCAATATACCCGCGCTAGATTAAGGTTATACCGAGTAACGAATTTTAGCTATGAGATGACGCCCGTTTGAGTTATTTGAATCTATATAAGGTGATTATTGAATTAATCAAAATTCATATAAAAATCTATCAGCTGTTGTATATAACATTAAAATGTCCGTCGTATCTGTCGTAACGCCGGATATCAAGGTCCAATTGCCACCGTTTCACTTGGACGAAACAAAACCTCTGGCTCGACACGAATTATAATCTCTCGAGCGTAAAATAAATAACAAAAAAAATATAAATAAAAATATATATAACAAAAATTATCAGAGACTGTAGACTGAGTCACCACTGTCGAGTCGCTTGGCGTTGTAATAAAATCCTTTTTGTAAACTTTACAGTTGAATTAATTTTCCGTTCTTCAACATTATTACGTTTCGTTCAAACTTTAAGCTAAAATGAACTTTCCTTTACCAGCTTTGCCAAATTATCCAATAAATATAACCTGTTTTCATATATCAAGATAACGGCATTCATCAAAGGATAATGATTTGGAAATAAATTTATATGGTCATTATATTAAATGAAATGGCTCTTTTAATATACGAGAACAAAAAAACGAAATGCATGTCACAAAAAACCAGTTCTGTCCAACTGTTCAAATACACATACAATGAATGATTCCCAACATTTACACGAGTAAAACAACCTACCAACTTTATACACTTAACCAGAGAGCATAGTCGTATGCCAGAAGAATGAGATGCAGACAATAAAACGATTATTAGAGGAACAATATAAAAAAAACCAAAGGTGAGAGATACTAAAATTCTGATGGATTTTTACAATAGGACATCGTGTAGCAGCTATCAAGGTGGGTGACCTTTCTAAAGCGCTCAATCTTAGCAAAATCACTGTAACACAGTCACTGTACATCCAAGACTTATTAAGTTGACCGGCGGAGCGCGGCGCAACGGTAACCGCACTCAGTCACTACACGCGACGCACACCTTTAACATACGACAGGAACTGCATGTAGACAACTACGTTACAAACACTATTACTAGGATCTAATCCGCTAAATGTTAGTCAATCATTTAGTTTTATTATAACAATCACAACACTGCATATGTATAATATATTTATATGGCCCAACTGTGAAACACGTCCGACTGCCACGACGTGTGGGTTGAGACTGAGGCCGGCTGCGCCCGCGCTGCCTCACCCGCCCGGTTATCAGCCTTCGAGGGGGGAAAGGGGGAGAGTGAGACACAGATAGACAGGGAGAAAGAGAGCGAGAAGGCTGTACGGGGGGGAAGTGGGGAGGCTCAGAGAGAAAAGTGTTCACGTGACGTTCAGATAAGCAGAAAATTGCTTTGACCGTGCCATTGTTCTTACACTTTTCCTTTAAATTTACATTTTTTATTGAGGTTACAAAAAAAGAATCTAGTACTTGTATTACAATGTAATTAATACCACGATCCATAGTTGGTACAGCACCAGCTCTAACAGTATCCGTCCTAAGCATCAAACATGTCTCTTTACGAGTATCATGGCAAAACAGAATATATATATATATATATATATTTGGATCCTTCGATTATTTCTAATGAATCCATTATCTTGTTGTATCCATATAATCGTTTGATAAAGTCGTTGTATTGGAGATAAGAAGATATTAAATCGTTACAAGAACTACAAGTACAAATTGTCTGTAGACTCAACTAATATTGATATGAACGTGTAGAGCCGACAATAACAACTAGGGAATTCGCTGCTTTTGTAGTTTCATATAACTTCCATATGAAAATTATATATCGTAAATAAAACGTAAACGCTGGCCTGTTAAGTATACACGTTTAGAAATTGTTACACATGTTTCATTATATATATATATATATATATATATATATATATAGATATATATATATATATATACACATAGACATACACACTTTATAGACACATTTATGTACTTAACTTTAGAATAACATTCCGTACAGTTAATTATATAGTATGTTTTATTATTTATTGAAAACCATCGTGACATAGTTACATTAACACGCGTCTTCTTATGATTTAGATAATTAAATTTCCACTTCAATAATGCATATGTCGTCTATATACAAAGTAATAAATAATGATATCAATATGAAATAAAGATTGATACTATATAAAAAACAACAGTCGTTTATACTATAAGTAATGAAACATGTATTAAAAAATGTTTAAAAATAAATAAAAATGTTGTACAAAGAAACAAAAAAATCTGTGATGTCAATTGGGTGTTACTACTTATATATATAGAATGTAAATTGTACAAACATTACAAGATCATATTATTTCTGGTCACAATTCCTGTTGGTAACGAGACGGCTATCCGGTTCACGGTACTGCGGTTAACGTATTGAATTAAAAAACATTACAATATAATATGATTCAATAGTGAAAAGTTAAGAAATATACATATACAAAAAAAATCCAAACACGACTACCATTCGTTTCACACGCCGTTTTCATAGTTTATTTTATTGTTAAATATTTTCTTGTATCACGAGAAAAAAAATTCATACAAGATGTACCTTAAAAATATCATCAAATAGAAAAACATTGAAATGTCAAATTTTCAATGTCTACCTCATGGTGTTTGATATTAAAATCAGTGACATGCCATTGTGACAATATATATCAATTTTCTAACAGTTAAGGTTCTAATAAAAACCATAACAATATTAATAAAACCATATTAGTTAAAATCGAGGTAAATATGAGTTTTTGTATATCACAACGTTAGTGTTCTCTTCAGCCATTAATAAGACAGACATACAGACAATATCTTTAAATGTATAACGTAGTGAATGCAACTAAATTAACAATACCTATTAAGGATAAATAACAAGGTCGATTCGCACGGCTAACGAGATCATATTCAACAATTTAATAAAATCCAAAATGTATACCGGATATAATTAAGGAGGCCCGCACGAAGGCCCACGCGGCACTAAGGGACCTTCATTCCAAATATGGATATCGTTTTTCGGATCAAAACCCAACACGCCGCTTCCAAGCTGATTGACGGGTCGCAAATATATTATGTTCCCTTCATGAGCTATAGATTTTCTTAAAATCTTCAAAAAGCTCAAATATTAGCTATTCATACCTAACAATAATATTTGGTCGACCTTCGCATAACTGGCTGGTATTGTAATCTCTATGATCAACTTAGTTCAAAACGAAGGAGTACGAAATATGTATATATTTATATCTAAGTACTATATATATATATATAAAGCAATTATTAATATATGTGATTATATATATATGTTTATAAATATTGCAAGACGATAATTCCTAAGCTGATTTCGATGTAACTGTACTAAAGTGTAGTAACACAAGAATAATATAAAAAAAAATTTGAGCAATTTAATTTGCCCATGACATAACAATTATTTAACAAATTATCGGATAAATCAAACCTGCCAGCGAGCCAGAAGCTGCCAAAAAACATCTCCAGACTCTATAACAAGTTTAATACCATAAAAATTTGGTGGTTCATAGTACGAAAAGGTTCATTGACCTCATTCTCAGTAAAGATGAGAGAGATACGTTTGAGGAAGTCACAAGACCTGTTACGATCGCCAAAATTTTTTTTTTTTTTTTGTATAGTAATTGTCGGACGTCGCTATATACAGACCAAGTTCTGTCTTTCTTTATACACTAACATGTGTACACTACCTAATATACATACATAACATATGTATATATCTTAAAGCGAGATTTCTTTAACCTCACCTATAAATATATTTAAATTCAATATGCTACACGTTAGTACGATAAAATATTTGAAATGTAACGAACTCTAAAAATAATCAACTTTCGAGTATTATTATAAATCTTTATATGTAAAAGAAAGTTGTGTTAGTTACACTATTTATAACTCGAGAGCGGCTGTACGGGTTCGGCTGGAAATTGGTGGAGAGATAGCTTAGAACAAGGGAAAGGACGAGGGATACTTTACATCCGATTGAAACAGAAAAAAAAAATAAGTTGAAGAAATCCAAAATCTCCTTACTGTCTTTGAGCAGGAACAGAGTTCGCCCGATCAACTATACAATTGTAATTCTTAAACTAACGCAGACGAAGTTGCGGGCAAAGACTAGTTCTTAATATAAAATAAGGATCTGTCCATTGCGGATCGAGGAAACGGCGTTTTAAGTGTATTGAATACAAAGAATTTTCAATGGAAAATTATAAAAATGTAAACTAATTACACAACATAATATAACATATACAAGAAACCCATTCAATATATACACGACGCTGACGTGCGTTAGGTTTTTTATGTGACATTTGTTAAACAATCAAAATCACTAGGCACGAAACAAGATACATACAAAAAAATTAAATAACGACAAACCGACGTTCACCGGAGGCGTTTGTAATTTTATTTCCATCGACTTGTAAAAAATATATATTAATAGGAAATAATGAATATTTATAGAGCTTTGATGAATTAATAAAAGTTTATTAGACGCCGGGTTATAGTAACGGCACTTTAGCGACGTGCAGCGCCATCTAGTATCGACAATGGGATCGACAGCACGAGTACAAATAGTTAATTAAATATACAAATCAATTTATTTATTGCATAGTTATAGTTATATTAATAAAATGATCTGAAATAATTATAACAAAAATAATAAGACAAGGATCTAGTGTTGCTACTCGTCGCTAGGTGGCGCGAGTTGTCCCATAGCAAATTATCACGTAAAGAGAACACTACAAAATCCTAAGACACACAGTTTTGATAATTTGAAGTACCCCCTGCATATATTAATAACATTACGTTTAACAAAAACTCCTGGCATTCAGAATACACGCCTACACATAATTTTAAATTAAACATCATACCTACATAATTGGCTGAGTTATATCAAAACATATAAAAATTTTAAAATCTATTTAATGTAATTTATAGTATGATCAAAACAGAAACAATATAATAAATATATTAATAGCAGTTCGACCGACACGTCACATTGACAGTATCATAACAAAGAAGTAAATTAAAGTTAATTCTTTTTCGAATACTGCCAGCTATTACCGTCTGACAACTTATATGGTTGAACTTCAAATTCATATATATATTGACTTAGAGATAATAAAAAATATATCATAATATTACTTATCGCTTACTGAAATTAACAAATCGTACGTGTTCAGAGAGCTGAACGTATATCTATCTACAAATACAACGAAGGCTGTATCACGGACCAGACTCGCCCAATATTATTTTTCAATTATTTTATTACACGTTTAAAACATTATTCTTGTATATTGTATTATAATAACACAGAAAATATAAAGATGTATGCATACAACATATTTATATTTTAAATTTATTTATTTGAATGACGACATGTTATGAATATAATAACGTTTTAAACACAAATAAAAAAATCGATATTTTTTTATCATTACCTTAAAACGGACATGTTAACTTAGAATTTTAAGTATAATAGTAGCTTTACAACGAGTTTTCGTAACTCGAAACCAGCTGTATGAAGTTCATAAACATGCCTAAACTCACGACAACCCATACAATAAGACACGGACGGAGTTTTACGACGGAGGCTCGTGGTATTGGCTGCATAGTTAGTTATAAATTAAATTATAATCTTATTATATTATACAAGTGTAGTTGGTTTCGTTCCGAACCGTCAACAGTGACCATTACATAAATTCGTGAATACATTCGTGCCTAATTGTTTTTCCACTTCAACTATCAATTGATTGCATACTAACATCGTTTCCTGGTAATCAGAATTTCAAAATCCGTTGCCTCAGTCCGGAGAACGAGAGCTGACGGCATATTTATATATATATAGCCCAATGTATATGGTAAATTTATATATATATATTATATACAACTATAAAACCTCACAATAGATATTAGTTGCATTAGACACACCACCTCTCCTCTCTCTCTTCAATGTCGTAAGCTGCGGCCCAAACGTCATAATGGGCGTTGCAACCAATTCTTACCGATACCGAAAAAAATTATACAATGCATTGGGGTTAACGACCTCGATGCATGAGAGCAATCTAGATCATATCGAAGTATTAATAGCACAGCTATTTAGAGACTATTTTCGCCAGGTTTTTATAGTTGATGCCATCTTGACAATAGATGGCGTTCGACGACAGTTTTTGACATTTGAATATATTGTTACATTAATTCACATAACAAAAGACAGATACATAAATCTTGATGTAAGGTCGGCATTAATTATTCTTCAGACGTTAACATTTGTATTATGCACGTGTAAATCATCGACATACCGAAGTTTAAGAGTTAAGTAATAACGATGACGCAACGACAGACATTCATGCAACCGTGAACATTGTTCATAAAGAATTAGCAATGCCTTATAATACATAATTAATCGTATCAACGTGACAGTTGTGATCTTAAAACCTACATCATTATTAAACGGAAGGTTAATATAACCTTAGAAACAAATAATATTCTTCTATTATCAAACACCATGTGTTAAACAACGCTATATATATAAACAGACTAACATCGTGACGTATGTTTAAAGAGTCCGATAAATAATATAAATGGTAATAAAATATATTTGTCTACAGCTTCACCTTATCACTAGACGATAATGTGTCTAAATATTTAATTTTATAAACTTCGTTTTCATATATTTTAATTTATAAGTCGATATACCAAATCCTATTTAAAAATCTAATAACCAGGTTTTATAAAGGTAACTTTCCATTAAAATATAACCTTTGGTTCCTACCTTATCTCTGTGCGAGTGTCGGTGGTGTGTCACCGGCGGTGGGTGGTGTGCTGGTGGTGGCTGACCCTGGTTGGTCACCACCACTGGTAGACCGTCCACGATTGTGACCATCACTCGTTTGTCAGCACTCCTCCGCCTCTCAGCCGAGTTCCTTCTCCGACGCTGTTCGTCTGCCACAGGCTTAGCGAAGACCGTCCTCCTATCGAAGGTCCTCGCATCAGGCTGAGGGTCAGCCACCCTCGTCGCCGGTGTATGGCTCTTGGAGCGTTTCAACAGTCTCATCACGTGTGACTTGATGGCATCCGGTTTGCTGACCGGCTGTGTTTCCGGTTTGTGTTTGTATGACTGGGAGTGCGCATGGTGGCGCTGAACAGAGACGCTGTTCCCCATACCGGGTGGTATCACGTTAGACAGACTCTTCACCGCGTAAGCAGCATCCACTTTGTTACCAGCCACGCACGATACCTCGTACATACCGAATCTTACACCAGTCGCTCTCTCCACAAACTCAATGTCACTCAGATGGTCATTTTCCTTGTGAATATTAAGACGTGAACACTGCAATCCTCACAGGTTGTATCACATTCGAAACTCTTCCTAAGAAACACTTCTGTTTACATCCGTTTACGTATAATGTCGGAGCGGTTGCGGAAAAATACGATGAGAAAAATTACATGGAACACAATTGAATACAAATGAGTCATGAGACCACAAGCAATATATCCAGCGTCTAACCCGAGAACGTATAGTAATTAACGATCGAATCACCGTCCGAGACGTCCGTACGTGGCGAGCGTTCGAGCCGCACTAACAGTTGCTGGTTCGTTGTTCTGATGATCTCTAGAGCCACTATCAGCTATTGATACATGATAAGGGAGACTACTTCTGCGTTCACAACGTCCTATACCGTCAAAGGTCAATGTTTCAATGAAGTTGTACCAATTGATGTAATTGCTGATAACCGGCGACCGTTCTGTGACTGGATGTGACGCTGTACGAATTAATCAATTAAACTTCGCGAATACCTCGGGGGCACAGAGTAGTTGGGACCGAGATGGATTATGGAGCGGATGCTGTCAACGGAGAGGGAACTAAAAAAAAAAGCAAAGATCTCGGCAAACTGTGATGTAATTTCAGTGCTCTTTCGCATATTTTTTTTTTGTTCGTTATTCAATATTCAAGAAGACGACGGCCGCTCCAAACCGCATTATCTTTAACCTGACGCTCAAAGGAATTTTAAGTGAATTCCATGTTTTACCTTTCTCTCGGAATTTCCTTTGTAAACGCGATAACTTTCTACTAACAGACTTTACGCCCCCAAAATTTTAGTCAATCCTAATTGAATTCCAACATTATCGTCCTAATCATATTAGCGTATAACTCGTCTTAATGTAAGGCTTATTTAGACGAATTATAACTAGACATTTGAAACAAACTTGACTTAATATTAGCCAAATGAGTTTTTGACTTAAATATGACGAAAATTCTAAACTACCCTACGGATTACATGAAAAATATAACGAAGATCTATCTGAAGACAGATCTTCAGTATACCAGGATGTAGATTAAAAATTATAGCTTGTTAACATAAATTGCTTAATGTATGATAGATGTCATTAGTGAAGTTAGATAATACGTAGTCGTCCGAACCGTAGACAACGACGTGATAGTTTTAATATCTATTGAATACAGCAATAATTAATTATAAACTTATTATAATGACAGCTATATCAATGTTGTGCTGTTAATATATATTGTATATTTTACTTGTACACTGTATAAACTAGGCATATGATTATATCGTTAGGAAAAAAATATGTTACATTGTATGTATGTATGAATATATATACAGTAGAACATCAGTAAGTCGAATTTCGACAAGTCGAAAACCTCCAAGTCTCGACAAAATGTTTTGTTCCCTTCCCTTAAAACACCAAAACGTCCATTACTCGAAATCTCAGCCCTCTATTAGTCGAAATAGAAGTGAGTCCCCTCCAAGCCATTTTGGTACATATTTTCCCTCCATAACTCAAAAAACTAAATTTTACCTCTGTAACTCGAACATAGCATAGTCGAAAACTCTAAAACTCAAATTTTTTGATATTCGACTTATAGAGGTTATATACATATATATATATATGTATATGTATTTAAAATTTTAAAAGTATTCCATAACATATAAAAAAAAATAATGTCATTTGTAAAAGTTATTAAAATTTCTAATGCAAATTATACGAGAGATACTTAAATATGAATCAGTACCAATTTGGTTTATAATCAATACAGCTTATTTGGCTTTTTTTGAGTAATGTTTTTAATGAAAAAAATCATTGAATAGACTGTTAGATCACAACATTTATTAATGATCACTTCAATCTTTTATATATAAAACTGTATTGGCTAAGATAATATATAATCCCAAAAGCATTTTAGGCGAAAATAAAAGTGACAGCAACTTTATCAAATACATATATGTTAAGGTAAAACAATGAGATATAAATTAATATTTAAAAAAACACACTTACTGACAAAAACATATTAAAACTCAGCAGGAAAACAAGAAAACGGTCGTATTTCTCAAGCATGATTTATTCCTATAGGAATATAATGTGTTTATCTGTTTGTAAACACTATCTTAGTATGTAAACAGACTTACTATACATACTATAATGATAAATTCATATTATTTATTGTAAATCAAGAGCTTATATTAAAACTATTATCCCATTGATTCCTTTTAAGGTCTCATATAAAATACGTTTTATATATATAAATAGAATACATTATTTTCTTTTCTGCAAGATCTATATCAAAAATTTCCATCAAAACCTGTCCCTCCCTACTTCCGCCGCGTTTACACGGCGTTTGGAACACTATAATAACTTCCCACAGAAGCCTGTCCAACCGTCCGATATCAAAGTGGATCCAACTCGGACCTGATAATAGCAACCCAACTCATTGGAGAATGAGGTTTCAGGAAATTACTGTCTGCATTATATATATACATATATATACAAAGCAAACATGAAATGGTGTATATATCGTGTCAGCCTCCCGATATGATATTAATTCAATTATTTATAAAGTAAGGGTGTACTGCTGTATGTTTGTCTATCAAGCGTCTAATAGTAACTTTCATATCAGCTTAGGAGATATTGCAGATTGCAAGACTACTCACAGGACAAAGACACCGCCAGTGTTACGACCATATAGTAAACAAAAAACGAAAAATCTTTGGTCTGAGATAAAACCATTTAATCAAATACATTACACAGGTGGGGAGGGGAGCAGCGGCTTCAGCATAGTATTATGCTCATGGACCTGTTTAGGCGATTAAATGAAAACCCGCAAGTAGTTGATCTAACATTAGCTCAAGAATTAAATGTTCTTATTAAAATTTGATTTGCCATATAAAGTTTATTACATCAACTATATAATATGACGGCACTAAATGAACGAATAAAATTAACATTTTGAAACATTACGATAAAGTTTAATTCATAAATGGAAACTATAAAGACGGTATACTGTTACGAGGAGTTCGCGTCGTCAAAGTAAAAACGAAATTTCCAGTTTATCATTATTACATGTTTTCACAGTGTATGTATGTCTGTGTCTTTAACACGAGTTTGAAAACACAAACTGGTGGTAAACAAAGTCTCCAAAAAAAAAAACGTTTAATAGTTTCATATAAACTGAGGGTTAACGATACCAAGCAGTGGCGGGGTAACCACCAGCCCAGCCGGGAAACTAGCTGGAAGAGGCCACAGCAAGCCTTGGGGTCTAAACAGCCCCCGAAAGTGCTTGTGCAGAAGGCAAGGGGAAACCACTGTAACTATCTTCCCAGGAACTTTCCTGACTTCATCATGTATACGGAACACTGATACGTGCTGACCACGACGAGTCAGCAAAGACTCTTGCGACGATGACAATGAAACGATACAAAATTAAAATTATATAGATAATTTAATAGTATATAAAAAAAACAATATATAATAGCATATATATGATTTGCTAACGAAGCAGGTGAGACATGCTAAGAACTATTTTACTATCAATGCTAAATATATTGAGAGTCAATATTTTTTGTACAACACTACATTAAAACTAAAAATATATATTTTTGGTAACGTATAATAGATGTATCATTCGAAACTTAATTATAAAACTCAATATTTAAAGCAGATTTAACCAACAGCATCCTTATTCATTCCGACCCCGAGAGATAAAAAAAAATTGTTTCTGGATTTATAGAACGTTACCAAACTAATGTTTTAGAACTAAGAGCAACCACAACATATGTGGCAAATATTAATGTCGTAAAGATTAGGATAAATATAGCCTATATGATAATATACAAAAACAGACAAAACTAAACACAAAGATATACGCAGCATCCAGCTATAATGCTTAAGATAAAAAAAAATGATACTAACAAAACGAAATAATAAGAAAGAAACGATAACCATACAAATAAAGATAATTATGAACTACCCACTATATAGTTTGACATATTAAATATATTTTTTAATGAAAATGTCTGACTTTCAGCAATCCATATATAGACGACACGTACGTCCTAATTATCCAAATATATTCAAAATATAACGTCTCAATCACCGCCGTCCGCCGTATTCCTGCCATCACGAATGTCACAAGGTAAACACATCAAATTGGAGCGGATCTCCCATAAATAGACGTACCTGGACATCCGCGACGCGATCGATAAGGCCCACAGTCAAATATATAATGCATTGGAATTGCCAACGAACTACTATTCGATTAGAGGATACAGAAATCACAAACTGGGTATAGATTCATTTTATTATAAGGAAACTAAATTTAACTGTTCATTTCGCTAGATTAAGACAATCTGCGAGGACATTTTTAATTGTTCTAACGCAGTTTCGCTAAATAATGTTTACGTATATATCAATATTATAATCAATTAAGAACACCGCCTGCGGAGATGTTGAACAATCATAATAGCAGATTATTTTTATCTCAAACAATGAAAAAACAATTTTGTCTAGAGTCTTAATCAAGTTTAATTTAGGTGTACATTGGAAAAGCTATATAATATATATATAAATGAAAAATATACGTAAGGAAAACAAATTTCAATAATCATTAACGATGACTGCCAAGTCTACACAACATCATTTCCAAGGTTTTTTGTTATATATCTGTTGTTATATCCAAAGATTATTTAAGTTTAATTTTTCCACAATAAAAAAATACCTCTATATACCGTGTTAAATATTTCATTGTAATTTAGACCGTCACCAGTACAATTAAAGTACATTTTAGAGTGACATACTGTAATATGTATGTAGTCAATAATTTTGCATAGTCAGAGAGCATGGAGGTTTTTGTTGTCTAATTTGGGACATGATTGTTCCGACATTGGCTGGAGGCTATAGCATACATATATTACTTATTGTTTATATCTCACGGAGCCTTATATTTGTATAACATTCGTCTGTATGTTTTTTTATATAACGTACAAGAAAAACTATAAAGCGGTAGTAATCTAATGAAGTCTTCTGTAGAAAATTATTTCTATGGAATCAATTGTAGGAATTTGGAATGTTTTCCAAGACACGTTCCAATTACCAGGAGATCATAACATGGCGGATGTTTGATGATAAGCTCGGAGAGAACCACAGATTACATTACAGCTAACATTTTTATTATCTTCAAACACTTGAGATTCACGTGAGAAAACTTGCAACGATAGTTATAGAATGATTGATATATATATATATAACAAAATTATAAATTTTAAAACCTTCACAAAAAAAAACTTGATAAATAATGTGAAAAGGATTTTTCATCAAAGCACCAAAAAAATCAATAAGATTTAGTACATAATATTTTAATTTTTAATATAATATTCTTTATCTCAGTTGACCAGAGCTTTTACATATAGCAAAGACAAGAAAATATGGAACTCCTTAAGGAAGGCCTTTGACGAAAGGCAATGAGACGGAACCTACTAACATTCCATGGGTTTACCGTGCGGGTGCCGGGTCCATAGCATCGCAAGAGGAGGCGCTTCAACAGACCCAGTCTAGGTTTAAGGTGCCCCTATCTAACGCACACTAAAAGCTCACCTCCACCTCCACCTCCACCTCCACCGTCCAAGCTCCTCTCTCTACCTAACCAAAGGAAGAAGAAAAAGACCGAATGCCGAGAACATGTCTAAATTGTAGTTAATTCATTTTAAGGGTTCCTTATCTCATCTCTGCTGTTACCTTTATCTCGAGTATGTCTGGTTATTTAAGTTAAAACTTCAACATCAATGCAGGCTTATTTTTATTTTATTTTCATTGTTTATCTCATTTAATACGTTAAAATTTTTTGAATGTCGTAATTAAATTCTCCCTCGGCGTTTTAAAACACGCGGTAATGTCAAGGACGGCATATAATTGCTCCAATTCAGAAACGACTATAATGTAAGCGAGACCACAATTTCAATATCTTGCATAACGAATTGAATCCATTAACTGTACGTAATAGAGTTTATTAATTATAGTAATAAATATAATAATATCCAAGGTTTTAATTTATACTTATATAAAATTAATCTGGGTTCATTGAAACTATTTGAAAATAGTGAAATCATGAAGGAAATAAATAAATGGTTTTATTTATTGAACGATATATATATTATTTAGATATATACTCGTATGTTGTTATATAAGTTATGTTTTATGTACTAATATTAGATCATAAAAATATTGTCTTTGAAAATAAGATACAATAATTGATAGTTAGATAACAGTTATATTTTCATTATTTATCCAATGAAAAATTGATTTTAAAATTCCTATAAAACCAGTGGTTCCCAACGGGTGGTCCGCGAACCACCAGTGGTATGCGGGATATAATTAGTGGTCTGCGGACAATTCAAAGCTCTTCTAAATTTTATTAATATTTTAATAACACATTTCCGTTGATACGAAATGCATTGAGCTTTTTAATCAAGTTTATTTTCTTAGTCGTTCGCTTTGTTTGTCTTTTACATGTTGGTCCCATGCGAACAACAAGGAATACAGAGTGGTCCCTAGCAAAGATAAGGTTGCGAATCACAGCTACAAACCAATACACTAAAAACTTGTTCAGCTATACGTGGATGACGAGAGATATTTACCAACAGACGAACATATCGCTTCCTGACCTTTGACGTTACGATAATAAGTTAGGATCTATGAGGAAGATTAAACTGAGATAAAATACGTTAATCCTCGCTCACTTGATAACATCACGTGAGTCATGAATATAGCGAAAAGCATAAACAATATATTGTTATACAAAAAAAATATATGAAAAATACGTTCATTCACAGACACGTGTAAATGAAAATTTTAATGAAAAAAAAATCCATTCATAATGAAATTACTTTATTCATTATAAAACGTCTTGGTGTCTCATACATTCAGTCGGAATGTAATAAATCATTAAAAAAAAAAAGCAAAAAAAAAATGTAAAAAAAATGCGTAGCCTTTTGCGAGTGAGTGCTAAGAGAGAATAATTATAACACCTGCGTTTCTTGGAACAAGTTAATGTAATAAGTCGATATACATACACACACACATACACACACACACACACACACATATATAATATATTTGTATATGATATAAATCGCGTACGGTTTGAAACATAACAATATTAAAGACGTTGGAAAGCCTTTAAAAGCCTTCTCCGAGACTACTCCCGAGTTATATGACATCAATGCGGAGAGCATATTTCCGCTGACAATATTTTACGGCGTATAGACAATTTCATTTGCTATATATAAAAGTTATCATACACATTGGGCTCATAGAGAAATGTTTAAAGTAATATACAGGTATATGTTGACCGACCGTCAGCGACATCTATAGTGTGTGTCACGTGACTTCATACACAATACTACTGTTACGTCCTGATTCCGCAGGAACTACACGGAATTCCGAGGTACATAACAGACTATTTTATTCTGACGTCTAAACTATAAAGTTTCCTAGAAAATGATCAAGAAGTTTTTGATACATACAGACAAAAAAATTAATAAGATAAACCATAGCTAGGATATTACTTTAATAATATGTCACATATGTATATACAATAGATGGTTAGGTTTGTCCGTGCGATGCAATTTATGCTCTGATAGTCAAACGTGCCGATTGAATAATGGCAGTATAGGAAGGGAACAAATATATCTAATGTCCATAGATCAGTGTATACAGACATACTCTTCTATAATACTATAGATATAAACAAAACCTTAAGCCGATAGTAATTAAATGATGTATATTATTTTCGCGTGCACACACACTTAAATAAAAGTTGAAACTAAGTTTACAGGAAGGTACTACGAGTGTTTTTTTTTTTTTAATTCTACACGTTCAAGGCTTGATTTCAGGGACGAGATGAAAAACAAAGACAAAATATAAGACATTATTTTCAATATAAAGTTATGGAAATCATGTGACAAGACTGTTGAGAAAGGCTAAGTTTGAACTGGATATACCTATATACATACTAGCTTTTGTCCGCGACTCCGTTCGTTTTAACATCAGAGTTACGCTCGGAGAAAAATATATATAAAGTGCTGACTTTTCATTTTAAGTAACAGATACGACGAGCTGTTTTGTGAGTTTAAGTCATCTAGGACGAGTCGCGAGACATCGGTCAAGTCGTTTAGGGAGAGAGTTCTTCGAAATATACACGTAAAGTACAGTACAGTGGAATATGAATATATATATATATGTAAAAGTATAGTGTTATCTGAATGTCCGTCTGTTTTTTATCAAAGATATGCAGCATCCAATACGCTGCACCTATAAATTATTTGAAACACAGAGCCTTAGTGTTAACCTCATTTGATAAATTTGTATTGTATTTGATAGATATATATCATCGAAGATAATACTAAAATTATGAGATATTGTTAAAACGAAGTACGTTTATTTATAAGTCTTAATAAAATATTAAGTGTATTTAAAGGCAAAGTTACATAAATATTTCATGTCATTTATTTATTTGTACGTCATCTTTATTAGTTAAAAACCTAAATCAATAATATTTTTTTATTTACCATTCATTACAACTCCGCTACATGTTCAGATCGATTCGTATTAATTTAAAAATTTAAGAAATTTACATCGGTAGCATCTGAAGAAAATCAGGTATTACGAAATATTCTCAAAAGAAATTACTAAAAGGATATAAAATATAAAAAAAAAGATATTGGGTAAATGTCATTTAACCGTTGCGTGCTGCAAGTCTTTTTTGGGGACAAGTTTATAACTTACTTCATAACAGCACAGACACTCGCACAGTTTTTTATCGAACGCTAAAACTTTTTCACTTCTCCACTGGCTGTTTCTTTTGTGAGTAACCGTGTCACGGTTCACTTGCGACCTCACTCCGGCGACAGATTCATTTCCTAATATTTCATTGTCAAATGCAATAAAATTTAAAAAAGTTAAACTAACTTCCTTGTTGAGTTCAAATATTTTTTAAGGACACATTCGTAATCTTCATTTCATACTTGAAGCTAAATAAAAACGAAATTAAACCTTCCGATGTTTTAAATTGTTTAAATAGTTAATACGGCAATGTAAAAAAACATTAATTATATTTGTTAATATTAAACAACGCTGAATTTATATTAAAATTAAAATTTTAATCAGTCAATATGTGATGAAAAATTCATATATACGAACAGAATTCCAGAGGTTGCAGGATTCGCACCCGTTACCTCTGGAACCTCTGGAAAAACAACCGAATATTTGTCATCGACATTATTTAATTCAATTTTTTACATAAAACTCAAGTATTTTGTTGGAAACCAAATCTTGTTGTTCGTATACAACAACACATTTAATTTTTAAGTTTAATCATTGTATCCATTCATTACTATTGATTTAAAATTACAAAGGCTTATTAGAAACTAGAAATAATCTAAAACAAGGTGAATCAATACTAACTCAGCTACATAGTGACATAAACATAACACGGACAGACAATATATATTTTATATATATATGTTAAAATCATCAATCAACATCTACAATGACATTACTTATATGCTATAACCATTAAAATCTTTATACTCTCTTTACGTAATAATTTACGTAAGAACGATTCGTGAGTTACGTAACCAACAAATATCAATTAGTTTAAGATATGATTTACCAATAAAATATTATATATATGTAATGATTTATGTTATGAAATAAAAAAAACAATGGAAACGTGTTCGCTACAAGATAATTCAATTTAAATTCATTATATTCTATACTACAAATCAATCGAGCTGATGAAAGTAAAGCGATATACATTCAAAGCCTTCATCTATAATATTTAACACTATACAAAGTCGACTTATTACTGTCAGCACATCCCTGTTGAACAATCAAGGCTAGACTTATATAAGATCACTGATAGAGACGTTATAAAGAATAAAAATATATAAGGTATGAACGGTGAACAGAGTACGAGACTTGGAATGCAGAAACATTTTTTATATTTTTTTAACAATAACTATAAAACTAATTTAAGTATAGGTATATACTTTTATAAACACCAATAACTAACATTAATAATCTATGTAAAGCAAAAAACTACTATCTTTGTTTATCTAACCAGAGATGTTGACCTAATTCCATACAGCGAGGACTTGCGAGAGGTTCCAGGGATAGATACGTGATTAAATTTTATGCGACGTTTTTAAAAGACATCGACAACTTTTAGTCAGTTATAAAAGAAATGAGATTTATTAAAATTGATATATACGTAATATAAAGTGATTTTAACTTGTTGTTTGAATATTTTATATATATATATATATAAAGTTTAAATAAATACATATAATATAACAGATATGAAAAGTTAAGACATTTCGTTATTATGTACTAAGTAATATAATTAATTTACTTTTAGTAGGTATTAGAGAAAATATAATGAGCCATATAAAAATAAGCATACTAACGTTTCTTATAATAAAATCTAACGGCACTTGGACTTACAAAAAGAAATTCAATTTCGCTTCAACAAAGACCGATTCTTGTTTACGATACTTGAATCTGCTTGTTATAAACTCTATGCGGAGGATATTTAGGTAATGTCATAGAATAATGGCTGTTAATTTCAGCAAAAATATCAAACGAATACATTAACAAAAAATTATTAATTTACAACTATAAAAATTGTCATTTAATAAAAATACATCGTTATATAAATATGAATCTAATAATTAAGATTTATATTATAGCTGGATCAATTAAAACTATACAAAAAGTCGAGGGTAGGAGGGATAAATAACTCTCAATGGCGTACTCTATAATGCTCAACAATATTTTATGGCGAGCCAACAAATAAACAGCTGCGCACATGAAAAAATACGCCCTTTTACGTTTTACAACCTCGGGAGGGAATTTTCCAGTGGCAGAGTTATTGTTACAAAAAAAATAATAACTTTATAATCTTAAAGCCATAATTCAATAAAGCGTTTTGTCTGAATTAGATTAATTCTGTTTGTTAAAACTGAAATATCATTCTCATTATAACAATATTTTATAGATCAATATTATCAATTAAAATTATCAACAAAATTTCAAAAAAACGACATCGACGTCAGAATCCCAAACGTCCCTATCCACTGACAGACGTGCTAACAAAGTACCCATTATATTATAATTACGATGAAATAATAATGAAACATATTTTTCATTAATAATGGAAATTTCCAAAAAAATTTCATATTCACATCAGCACATAAATCAAATACGCGAATAAAACGTAACATATTGTAATTCTGTTAGACAAGCCCGCGAGCGCGAGATCAAAACCTTATTTTGGCATTCAGTTACAGGAACCCCATTCATTATATGAGACTATATATTGAGTAAAATACTTAATACATAACAAATACATTTACTAACTCGTTAATATTATTATAAATGACTTGTAACATTTATACACTGTTCGTACAAATAATTTTGATCCGAATGGCAAAAAAAAATAATGTAAAATACAAACTATTGTCACGGTGGACGGATTGATTGCGAAAAAATCTACTGTTGAAACTTTCACAGAAACCACTAATGGTTTATAAAACTTTCACTTCATTTTTATACAAAAAAAAAATGCATAAAATAAACATGACATTTCTATAGTGCGAGCAGTTTCCTAAACTGATGTTAAATCAACGTAGCATAATTTTTACAATCGCCATTTCTAGTACCCTTAAGTCCGAGAAGCGGCCGCGAAAGCGAAACACTATAGTCGTAAATTATAAAGCATTCTGAAAGCTGAGGCGTTTGACTAACAACATCACGTTAAAAATTTATATGTATACAATTGTTGCCTGAACAGATATACTGCTATTACAACATACGCATAATAATTCCTATTACATTTAAATTCAATATATAATGTACATGTATATTAAACGCTTGATATATGACTAGTTATAGATATATATATTTTTTATTCTCTTTAAACAATTACATTTTCTAGTCACGATATAAAAACTTCTGACGTAACACAGCTAGCTAGCGTTTTGTATAAAGAAATTATATGAAACAAACGGTTTAAATCTAAACTATTAATAAATATAATCAGTAATAACAATATAGCTATATTCTTTGTCTTAACGTGTAAGTACGGAGGCTTAACCAGCACAAAGTGCTTGTATATCAACGATTTCTATTATAACGGAAGTGATATTTGCTAATGGCCGTAGTCCCGCATCGTTACTCACGAAACTACCGATTCGTTATCAACCGTAGTGGATTATTTGATAACTGTATCCCCTACCACTGGTTTTGCACCGACAAACTGAATAATGAGATTTAAACTTCTTTTATTTATAAACATTTATTCTTGTAAGTGGTAGAGCCTAGCTTTGGACAGTAACTACAGCAAAAACATGGGCTGGCTCGACCGGGAAATACAACCCTCTCACAGAAGATCGGCATGAAGTAGTCTTGTACGGCTGCGTTTCGTCCGATGAGTGAGAGAGCCGGTTGTCCTTTCCTTTTTCCCGCCCTTTCCTATCCCTCTTCCCCAAATAAGGGTGGCAACGCATCCGCAATTCCATGGGCAACGGTACTACCTCCATCAGGTAGTCCGTCTGCTCGTTAGCCCCCTTTGTCATAAAAAAAAATACAAAATTTGGCAGCATCGTGTGACAAAAATATTATTAATGAAAAATTTCAAAACTTCCAAGCTCATATTATCAACTATGCAAACTTAAACTGGTTGAAATCTTTCTCTTAATCCATTCATGTTACACGATAAGGCTATATTTACACCGTATTATATATTCAGCGTGAACACAACGACATGCATTTGGAGACTGAAATGATACAAGTCCTATAAATTTATTACAGATATTTTATGTCATAAGTACACATATGACACAATTGATCATACAGGATAATTATATATATACTTAAAGACAATAAATTAACTGATATATAGTTTGTAGATTACGAAAAATCTTGTATTGTTTCAATGTGTTAGTATATTATTTTATGTTTCTGTTTAGCAATAAGACGAAATAGTAATACATAAATCTGTGACATCTAAACAACTCATTATAAAAAGTTTTTCACATCTCAAATATAATTTTTCATTCATAACAAACGTCTTCGAAATGTTAGTCTAAATCAAAATTTACAAATACATGGGATAATAAATTTTAATAAATCTAACGACAGCACTGAATTACAATGCGTTGTAACATGGAACATGAACTGGCCTAATAAAGTATAACACAAACAGAGTCATGAGCCATTAGCGAGCTACGAGTAATCCGAGTTATTCCCAGAAGGTGAGATAAGATACAACATGACAATGGCCTCCACACTGTCACCTGCTGTCACAACACCGGAGGCTGATAAAAGTATGACAATACATCTCAACGTCCCGTAAACATGTTATTTATAATATATCTATAGATATAATTAAATAAATAGTGTCATTGTATTACTGAATTTTATTTAATATATAGAAAAATATTCATGCATTATACACCAACTAATACAGCAAGCAAGGTTTTAATTTATAAATATTTTAATGGGAAAAAACAGTTATTAATATAATAGCACATATGTTATACAGTGGGCGATTATCTGATATAAGATTACATCATCAATTATAGGACGTAATGCCATCAATTCAGGCAGTTTTCGGAACTAACATACAAACACATTACAATAAAAAACATATAGATATAGTTTAATAAATGAGTGACGAAATTGTCGTACTTATTATTTTGAAACAATCAGCTGTTTTATTTTATAGTTGTAGGAACAAAGGTCTTACAATTGAAAATGTATATACATATATACGTTTAAAAAAAATTAAATATTTTCGTTTGTAACCCATTCCATTGAGTGCATAGTAATTTGAATAGTGAATACTTATGTTATTCTCTTTTACAATAAACAATAATAATTAATTTAATATTTATTTATAATATAAATATTATATGAAAATCCCAAATAAAATACGACTCAAAAATTGTCTCCTAGACTATATCGAGTGTTCAATATTTACATTATTTCACGGTCAGGGCAAATAAATGCAGCATCTTAATATAAACAAATCACACAGACGTAACTTGTAACAAATACATATATTAATATACAAATAACATTGCGTACAGGAAAAATTAAATGTATGAGCAACTATGAAATAGAAAAACAAAACACAATTCTCAGAACAACGACGGAACTAAGATAGCAATTAGCTTCAAATAAGGCTACGAACGTACGAGCGACAAAAATATTATTGCAAAATCGACAGCGACCAAGACATCTTCACCAACGTCATGAATAAATTAGATGCGAACGCCTCGGACGTGACACGGCTTGTCGTCCGTGTGTGCTAACCCTAGATAAGCATAGCAGATGATTGCGCAGCATCCAATTAGAGTCACAGAGCCGGCTGTAGCCAGGGCTTTTATATTTTAATGACGGCCCGCTTTGAGAAACGTTACTGATATTTGAACCTCATTCGACGCCAGCTATTTCTCCTAGATGGCGTGAATTATAAAACTATGCTCTTTGATCTTGATTATAATTAAATACTCTAATTACTTATTGATTATTCTCTTTAAAGAACACACTAATCACTTGACAACAAATTAGACATGGCAAGTAGACAAAACGAAATGAATTTTCAATATAAAAACGTAGTATAATATTTTTTTTTAATACGAATTATGTCATCTACAATTGAAATTAATAAAAAAATATTTTTATCAAAAATCAATTATATTACTATACTGAACAATAAGATACGTACGTATAAATGACATAATTAGTAAATATATATCTCGTATACTTAGATTTATGAAAAAAAAGAACGATAAAAATACACATTTCATAGAAAAAAGCATTTAAATTTTCGAGCTTTATTATTCAATATTAGTTAATTAAAGTGTAAAAGATTTAGAAATAAAACAAAGAAATACAAGTAATTATTTTGTAATCTTTCAAAAGCAACTGCATTGAAAAAACGACTTACTCACTGACCGATGTCAAAGTTGAAACTTACGCAAACAGATTTAAGAGTAACTTGACATTTAATGTAAGAACAATATATATATATATATATATATATATATATAGTGCTATAAAAAAAATGAGGATAAGATCAATGACAAAAAATTAAATAGCGGAAAAATATCGCAAAAGCTGACTGTCGAGTGTCTTAAACGACTGGAAACTTAAAAATATCATAGTAATCTTCTCAAACGCTTATCGTATTGCTCGCGGCTATACTGTTAAGAATTAAAATTTTGTTTAGTCAAAATTACTTCAAAACTTGTGTGAATAAGATAAAGTTAGACAATGAATATATATATATATATATATATATAATTCTACTGGAAGTATGTACGTCACTAAACTCCTACACGGCTGGACCGATTTGGATGTTTATTTTCGTGTGCATTTCACCTGCGCCTCGGATAAATAAAATTCAAAAATCATCCCGGCAGATGGCGCTGCAGTCTTCATCCAGGTTATATTAAAAGCAAAAGCCATAATTAAATTTACTATACGTATTCTTTGAACATACTTTACACATATCTCTCTGAGACGCAGTCGACGGCAAAAACTAGTGTATATATTTATATACATATAACTTTGAATTAATACAAATGACCGCTCATATTAATATAGATCACGCCAAGTAACTTGTTTCATCATTAGAAAAATCGTGTACGCGAAGACTGTACTGTAATAGAAAAAAACTCGTTTGAAAAAACGACCTTGATCAGGACATTAATAATTTATAATACTTTTCGATTTCATTAAAATATATTCAAATTCGTATGATATATTCTGAAGGTCAGATGTATGAAAAAAAAACATTATATCCATGAGAATATCTTAAGATCGAAACTTACGCCTCTATGAAAAAATATATTAAACAATGCTTTTCGAATACAACGAGTTTTATATTATTTTATAACTAATGTTCCAGACGTTTCGGTTCCTTTACAGCAACCGCGATCACGGGCAGGCGTGATGTAAATGTCTGTCAATTAGTCTTTTTGTTTGTCGTAAACTCATAGATGACATCCGAAAACCTTGGTTACGTTTCAAATAAAACACGCGAATATCTTACAAATAAACATAAAAGTAATGTTATTTCTATTAGTACTGGAAGACTAAATATTCAATTTAGAAGCAAATCGAATCCTGAACGTATCTTCAGAGTAGTTTACCAAAGAAAAGCCGTGTCTGTGGTTGGATGGGTTTACTTGGGACGTTTGAATGACGAGAGGAATCTCGCCGGAGGCTGAGAAACCTCATCCCCTTACATTCTGGACGACTCACCGGCTAAATGGGATGTGTTCCAGATACACATCGCCATACAACCTTAGAGACGGCTTCATCTTGTATGTTTTACTATAACGGAACGAGTTTTGTCTCGATATATACATAGTATAATGAACCATAAAGAAAAAAATAATATCAAGCATACTTTACGTATAACGTAGAGTTACATATCTAACAGACACGTCACTAACAGCTGGCAATGTTTTAACAAACGTGAAGCCTCCTTACAAGACACATACACACACACCCACACAGACACACATTATATATTATTATAAATTATAAGTCAAAGGTGTATGTAGTGACGTCATCTCCTCGTGTCCTCGACAGATCACTCAACAGATGTCTGTGAAGAATGCAGATTCACTATGTAATATAAATCCTTACTAACGTCGAACGTAGGTTTAAGTGTATTTTGATGTTCTTTACTATTCCATGCAAAAACTGTTGTATCAATTTTAATGAAACTTTTAAATATTATAGATCATATCACAATAACAAGTATGCCATACTTTATCCCGATATTCCGTGCCGTTCAAGTCAGGACAGCATCACTATTATATATACTATGAAGTTGCTTGATATACATACATTTTCTGAGCAAATTCAGATTTAACCAAGTCGAGGGTACAACTAGTTGTGTTAAAGACAATACTCTGAATATTAATTATCAATGATTACTCTATATACTAAATAATATTTCCATAGTCAAACGGAAAGTATCCCATTAGTTAAGGATACTGGATTATCAAAGTGTTGAATGTAGAGCGAAACCTCTATCGATTGGTGATAAACTAATTAACGAGAGCAACTCAAATACAACACGAAACACCAACAACGTTACGTATTTACGTACAAAACTATTAAAAGTTTGATTTAACACACTAACCGAAACGAAAAACTAGAACCGCTGAATGTTTTACTAGTTTTAAAGAATCAAGTTAAATATTATATCTTAAAATATGTAGTAATTTGTATAATATATTCATATTATATTTGTTTCCTGGTCATGACTGATCAAAATATAAGTATTTATCACAATCGATCTAGTCTTTTATAATCTTTGACATGTCAACGAAATTCCTTAATCTTTTAAAGTATAAAATTCCTGTTATATAACTCAGTGGTGTCAATGTATCTCTTGTTATTATATAATTGGAGCATGTCACAGTTAAGATGCTGCGTGATTCATCTCATCCCACGCATCTCACACTAAACACTATTACTCGAACCAATTTAACTACGGAAGACAACATTACCAAATTTTAAAAATTTCACGAGTATTTAAAGAGCAAATATATTTCTGAAACGTGAGTAAGTAAATATATAAAACTGGTAGTTTTTATTAAATCTACCAAACAAGGATTCTTGGTATTTTTTAATACGAACAAATTGTCTCAATAACAAACGAGACATAAAAAATTTACTACATCAATGCGTACAAACGGAACATACATACAACATAATGTATGAATCACGCTGTTAATAAGGAAAGTCGAACTAGAAATATCTGTAAGAAACTACTAACAGCACTAATTTCACACATAAAGCACCGACCACATGTTACAATGTATGAAACATACGAACAACATCCTGCTGTACTCCGACATTTCCCAGTGGAGTTAGGAACTTATTATATTTGTAAAAAAAAAATAATTTTGATGTATATAGGGTTCAAAATCCCGATGTAATTTCAAGAATAGTATTGTATACTATAAAATAATTTCATATTATCCGGATATAGGAAAATCAAAGTTTATGGTGAAGGAATTTCATAGTTGTTGATTGAATATAACTTTTTTAATATACTGTCATATATATTACACAGAAGACAAAAATAACCGTGTACACTACATTGGCATCCAATGTTAAGATATTAGCCTCACATAACTGTTGCTATTTCCGGTTGGCTCTTGGCTATCAGTTTGTCACAAATAATTAATAAGCCACAAAAAATATCTTATCTATACCGCTTTCTCATACACAAGCCTCGTAACTTATTGTTTAAGTTTCCCGCTAACCTGTGTTATAAGTTTCAATAAAACCTATGACCACTTTCATATTTCAAGTATAAAGAATTACTATTTTCTTAACGACCATTTTCACGCGACTCCGCTCTTCAATGCAGATATACTTTTGTTATAAATAAAAAAACTGGCTTCAATCACCCGCGACAAGTAAAAAAAACTCATCAAGCGATAACATCCATCCGTTATGCTAAACGGATTTTACGGACAAACAAAAACTATTTACTTTCTCCAAAAAAAAAAAAAAAATATATATATATATATATATATAAAATACAATCATTTAATCAATTTAATATCCTCGCTATAGTAAATAAAGGAAGCCTTTTATATCCAATGGCCCAGATGTTAAAACTATATTTTTTTGCAAATGTATAGAAATGTTCATTGTATCTCATTGTAAGTGAATGTAAATTCTTATGAGAAATAAAGTTCTTCATACCTTAAAAAATACAACCTAAACTGTTAGTTACAAATTACCTTTAAGCACTACAATAACAAATTAAATCTAATATTATTCTAACCAACGCCCTCAACGTAAGTTACACATACATATGTAGATTACTTATAACGTACTAATGTTACTAAATAACAAGTAAGTAACTAAAACTTGCTTATATTTATTCATTATTACAAATCAATATATATATATATTATAATACAAAAAAACATTTTCAACTGAATTGGGCAATAAAATCTAAGACTCCTCATGATTGTTTATGACTCCTCCTCCTGAGTCATAAACAAGGTAATTAGTTAAAGAATTTAATTATACCGAGCAATAAAACTACCATAACCGATAAATGTGCTGTCATACTGGCATATTTGAGACGGACGTTTTTAAGGACGGGTGTGATTTAAGATATGAAAAAAAACCACCGCGCGTACAATAAGCTGGTGTGACGATGCCAGATATATAAGACAATATCATTCACATATGATCTCAGATCGGTTAAATATTTCTAATATATATAGATGTTCAGACATCAATCAGAACATTTCAAACTGTGAAAATCTCGTTTTACTATGTACACACACACAGACACACACGCACACACACACATATATACATCAATGCACCTTCAGTACCAACTTATAACAATAGTCATTTCTTTAAATAAAAAAACTTGAAATGTAAGAGTAATTTTAGACGACAATAAAAAATTTTTGAGTAATAATAAAATCTATTCATTAGTGTGTCTTCGTGAAGCTGTATGCTGTGGATCCTAATCATTTTATTTATAAAGCATTCATATTACAAATTAAAAAACTAACATTAATATGTATATATAGTGTATGGTATTCAAGATGGCGAGTGGATGCGTGGCACGGGCGTTGTTTTGAATGCTATATGAGTTAGAATATCTATCGTCCTATTATGGTGCGACAGCATAGGCGACGGTGTACGTGGAACCGCTGGTTGGTGACCAGGTACCGATGAATGTGATGACTTCGATGAGTACGATGAGGAATATTAAGACGAAACATAAACATTGACATCCAATCCGTACTGCATGTTTGAAAAAAAGAGTTTTTACGAGTAATTGAATATTCATAATAATCGTGATTCTCGATAATTAATTTAAACGTGTCCAGTGTTGCCATTCGTAACTTCTATGTACGTGTACGTAACACATTATCTTTATATTTTTAAGTACAATACGTATTATTCTATATAACAAGACCGTAGGTAAACTAGTATACTCTTCAACGACGTTAATAAATTTGTAGCTTCATAAATGTCAGTTATATCTAAAGTTCATGAATGAAAAAACAATATGACAGATTATATATTTTTATACATTTGTTAATATGGCGTTAAAACTGACTTCATAATGAACACGACCCGAGTCCGAATACGACATCCGATTACACTACAAACTATACGAATTGATTGTGATACCTAATTAAATATTAAAAAAAAAAATATTAAAAATATTGTTTTGTAAATTGAATAATTATGTATAAACTAAAATATCATCAAATTAGACGCTTCTCGTTTAATAACGCTGTGAATGAAGTGACACTCCGTTATATTAATAAATTGATTAAAAATATACATACGAAATCTACTCAAATTTTACATTTAATAAAGTATTTATTTATTTTAAGAACGACGTATGTAAATCTCGACTTCTAAGAAACTTAAAGCATGTCGAGTCAAAGATATGCTTCCTGAGAACTATTTAGTAAACATACCGATCTACAATACACGTGCAACATAAGATTCTGTTGCATTAAAATAATTGTTATTCATTATAAATACATATATATATAAATTACACATAATTTTCCGAGATAAAAATATATCACGTGTGATCTCCAGCAGCCAAAGAAACGGACGTCGAAAGATAACACAAGGAAAAATACTACGACTGATACATTTAAATTTTATGAACAGCAAACAGAATTAAGACGTTTTGAACTGAAAAAATTTAAATACGATTATTGTTATATTAAAAACCTATATCATGACTCAATTTCAACGGAATGTCAAACACAAAAAATATATATAAAGAATTTTTGATATAAAAATACAATCAAAAATACGAAAAAATCAAAAGCGAACCGGTCCGACACTATCCGCTTAACATTATCATTGCAATACGAACCGTCCTAATTTAACTGATGTATGATTATAATATGATAACCCTCCGGTGGACTGGTCTTCACTAAGACCGGCTGAGGGTGCACTTTACACACAGCACAGGGCACGTTAAACACCGAACACAGCACAGAAACTATGAGCACAGATCGGCACAGAACAACACTGCACATGTGCTATGGTCGACTGGCGACTTACGACTGAGGCTAGGTCTACCAACGCTGATGCCACGCCCAGCTTGTTTTGATTTATTTTGGTTGTACACTTATAATACACATATCTATGTACGTTTGTATATAGTCAGCTGATTTTTATTTAATATTTAAATACAATTACAATATTAAATCTATATATTTTTTAATTATCCTTATAATATAACCACTGGTTACAGAATACAGATTTAATCTTTATCCCAACAAGCAGATAATATGTTAATTAGTAAATAACAAAATAATTAAAATTTTACGAACGCTCGACGTTCAACGGCATGACATAATTTATACAGAAAATTAATTTCATATAATAATAAGAAGCCTTTATGAAAATCTAATCAGAACAGAGATTAATTTGAAGGTTTGTGAAAATTAAAAATTTATCTTTGTATTAAAAGACACACACATATATATATATAAGTAAAAATTTGATTACTCCTAAAAGTTACGTAACAAAATTAAAAAATAAATCTAGAAAGAAATATATATTTCATCTGCAAAAATGACACAGATAATTTAACACGTAATTATATATATATCAATAAATATTATATTATATTATAATCATTAAACAGGTAATCATAAAACAGTCTCAGAACAAATCCGTGGACATTACAGATATAACTACGGACTGAATGGCTCACGTCTAGTTTTCTATAACGCTCCAGGATTAAAACAACAAAAAAGACAAAGAAAAGGGGGTTTTAAGTCCCATAAATAATGTCCGAGGCGGCGCAGTCAGACGGCGGACCGCGTTACTGAAAATGAAAATCCTTTTCCTGATTCCGCAGACGCGGCATGAACGAGATTATTCAAAGTTCGGTACGAATTGTAAATTATTTTATATCTTTATATCAAATTAATACAAGAATTTATGTTTTAAATATATTTTTGTTATTCCGCTATCAAACAACTTAATTGTTTATATATATAAGATGTACGATTAGCAAAAAAAATATTATGTAAACACAGACATTCCGATGGCTTGCTACAAACAGGGCTATTAGTATATATCGTATTTAAATGTAATGGAAAACAACGAAACTGGAAGTATTTAGTTTAGCTGTTGAACTTCGTTTTTAGAGTATATATACAAGTATAATTTATATTCCTATATGAATATAGACAGATCGAATTCATTAGCCCATGTTTACATATATATACATATATATGTATATATCCAGTACATTGATTAGGTAACTAGCGTTGTGCTGGAAGATCGGTCAGGGTCTTACCAGGTCTTCAGTCAGACTAAATTTATTTGTTACTCCACTAAGAGAAGTCTACTTGTCAGTAGACCATGACATATTTATCATAAAAAAAAATTTATATAAACATAACACAAATATTTTTTTTACATATTATTTATAGTAACACAATCATTTAGTTCCTATTCATGTAAAAATATTTTTATCCCATACATCTGTTTCAATGATCAAATAATACCTTATAAACCTGATGCTTAAATTAGTCTCAGAATGTTTAATACGTTGAGAAACTCGACACTGGAATTGTAGGACACTAACGCAACGAATTGACTAACGTTTGATTTAAAATTATTACAGCATACCTATACACTCGTATAAACTATTATATATATGGAATTATTATTACTAAAATAGTATTATTTGACTCGCACTATACATATATTTAACTATATTTATATAACTGAACATTCGAGCAAGATTTTAAAAGCAATTATCATCAGCATATCTTGCAAAAGGTTGTTAAGCAACAAGTTATTCAAGGTAGAAGAAGCTCTTAGCAACAATGTCTACATAAATGTTACTTAATATATATAAATCTCAAGACATTCGCGTTCCCCGACAAAACACTCGAGTTGTTTTAATTAAATTATAATTAAGAATAAATACGACACATTAAAGGCAATGTCTATATATATGTAGAGATATTGACGTATGTCGTTTAAATTTAATATTCTAATTTAAACCATATATTAAATTTAAAATTAAATAGTAAATATGAATCTGACATAAACAGAGATGTATATATAATCACTACACTATCATTGCTATGTTAAGGTAGCGCACAAATGGGAGCGGAGCGGATATGATATTGGCAGAAGGGACAACTAACCGATTGTCTCGCAATATATATATATATATATATATATATATATTTGTAAGATTTTTTTTTCCAAAGCGTGTGAAATGATATATAATCATGTATTGAAATGTTCTATAACTCATCATCAAAGTCTCAGTACTCTGATGTGTCAAAAATTGTTACGCAGGCTCCTATCCAATGAGATCCCTACCTTACCTCACGTTTGTCAAGGCCGCCTGCCGGACACTTCAATCATATGCCGACCGTCCCATTGAGGATATATGTATATCTGAACACTTACGAGACAAACACACACACGACCACATCTGATAACACCGAGAAACTATACGTATACAATATATTATATAGGTATATAAATATCATTCATTAAGTTATTGTATAGTATTTTTCTGAGACATCTTATAACTAATAATTTAAACCGAATCGAAACGAACCGTAACCAATTAAATAGTCAAATATCGAGGATCCCAGTTAATTCTGATCACGTACATTATAACGTTTTCATCAAAACATGCATACATTTTAACTATTAAAATATAAATATGAAATTAAAAAAAATAATCCCGTATAAGCCTTCATCAAAAATTTGTATGACAGAATAAAAAAAACAAAATGTATTAGACCTCCTTAGTAATTAATATATAAAAAAAATTATATACAAATATAAATTATCATAAGAAAATACGTTTGACATTTATGTATCATATATTAAAAAGAAAACGAATATAATATAGGGTTTGTCAGAATCTACGATAAAAAAAACCATCTTAATCTATCATCTGACAATAGAGCAGACATCTTAATGCAATGAGATCCGACACTTTCGCGTGTAATCGTTTAAATGAAACTAATATTTTCGGATGTAATACGCGTTTATTTTTATCTCAACTACATACTCCCGACGCGACGTTTTGGTCAGGTACTTTGCAGCAACCGTGATCACGAGCAGACGAGCTGAAAATTTCTAGTTAAAAAAATAAAAAACGGTTAGTGGATCCGAATATATTGTTTCTATTTAAATCCTAACACAGCTTCCTTGATGCTCATCTCGGTTGTGTTATCTAATATTATATATATATATAATTAAAATTTAAATAAATAATAACGTGTCATACGAGAACGTAGTTCAAACAAAATATGACAAGTTAGCTGATGTTAACGAGAATTTAATTCTTTGAAACAAATCAAGTGAATCGGGACAAAGTTTTTCAAACACGAGACGAGAGAGTTTTTTTATGAGTTACGTAATTAAGGAAATTCAAGGAATTTTTGTCCCCATTAAAACGCTTGGATCCCACTCAATTACTAACGAGATATTAAATAATACTGACATGGCATCATAAATTAATTTAAATATGTATTAAAATACGTTAATAATTAAAAAATCATACTTATTTTTTATTTAATTATATTCGCTTGCATTATTATCTAAATAGCACGCAAAAAGAATAACCCTTTATGCCTTTTATAAATTAATAGATTTATTAAATTAACGGTTAAGGATATAAAAAATATTTAAATCTCAGGAATACAAAAAAAAATCCTTGTAAATTATAAAAAATAATTTCATAATGCCTAATAAAAAAAGCACATTATTTGTTACTTAGAAAATGTATAATCGTAAAATACTTTCATGTTAAAAATCTCAATTCCGACGAGCGAAAATTACCATTTATAAATACGAAATACTTTAAAGCAGATAATAATCAACGTACATTGAAATGACTGAGTGGTGTGAAATAAATATATAAACACGTACGTAACAACTCAAGTTTAAAATCTGGCTCCCGAATAATAGGTACATTTAATCCTGGGAACGGAACAGTTTAAATTTAAAATCGTTTATAAATAATAAGGCAACAGTCAACATCAAACGGTAACGGTCATTATTGATATGTCACCTTGACACGCAACTCCCGCGCTATCATCCAATTGAAGGAAACAAGATGGCCGCGCGTCGGCTCGACAATAATCCCAGTGACAGATAATTTGCGGCTCGGATTTGGTATTAGCATACGGCATGCGCTATAATGTAATGAATTTACAATCTGTTTACGTTACATATGAAATTCAAAAAAAAAAAACTTGTTTCTTATCTGTGGAAGGTCCATAGATAATAAAAAACAAGACCTGAGAATAGTGATTTGAACATAAATATCTAGCACATGAGTCGATGGTATGATATAACGAAAACAAAGAATATCATAAAGGAAACAATAAGCAAGTTATATATGTATATAAGAACAAGAGCCGTCATTGTGTAACAATGATAATAGTACAAGCGATACTGGTAACATTGAAAACATATCTTAGTCAACATACTAGATAGCTAAACAAACATAACTATCGCCAAATACAATCAATATGTGAACGCTCAAGATAAAATAGAATCAATAAGCATCAACCGGGCGTACTACTGGCGCCATCTATTATTCAGTAGCGCAATTGCTTGATAGCATCGAAGCTAGCTCGGTCGTAGAACGTAGTGTATTTTTACGACACTAGAGAGCGCTAATAACAATAAAGTGGTACGGTACTGTAAATAAACATTACTTACGTTGTATAAAGTCGTAGCCGTAGTCGTATTCCAAATCGCGTTTAAAGAAAATATTTTTTTTAAACACGATTTAGAAGATTTTTTAACCTCCGAGCATTTAAAATATATAAAAAAATTTAATATTTCAGACGTTTGAATTCAATATCGATTTATTGAGGTTTAAAACGTCACTGGTGAAAAATGATTTACCTGTGATATACTTAAAATTGATCCAAGTTGGGTAATTTAAATGTACCAATACTTAATTTTGAGGTCATTCATACAGCCTCTCCTTAGTCGATCATAGCTGGTTAACACGGTCATCTGTATAAGGAGATCGCCATTGATGCAGAAAAATAAAATTTAAGTAATGAATACTAAGCATACAGCCAACATTGACCCAAAAGAGGTATGATAATTATTACCGACAATTCCCTAACGAAATTTTTATGTTCATTATCGTTTCTTATATCTATAGGAATGTTTAAGATAAATACCACGAAATATAGAGAATAATATTTCTAAAAAAATCAACAGTTTCTATGAGTATGCTTCTTAGGAAAACAAACTAGTAAAACGAATCTAATAAAATTTTACGTGCTCACAGCTAACACAATTTTTTTATTCAAACATCCCGAGGGATAACGGTATCCTAATAAAGTGTAGTATAAAATGTAATACTTAAGAGAATATATATTAATACTACTAGAGAGATATCAATTATATATATATATATATACAATAGGCTTGTAACGAATATTCGCTCACTATACGATATTCGGCCTGTCCGGCCGCTTATATTATATTCGGCCGAATATATTACGTGTTTATATATTGAAACAACATCTTCCAACCATATAGGTGACACAGACAATAGCAACTGATAGTATCGCATAACGCAGGCCGCAGACCAGCACGTGAAGCTCGATCGAGCGACACACCGATACATTACGTTACACGGATCGTTAACCCCGCTACTTACAGAACTTGAGGTAGCAGCTGGTGACGTCACTACCGGCGGCTGGTGACGTCATCACATATGATCATGTCCCGATAGTGGGCGTAATGAAGCATTTCGGGGAATCCGATGTGTCCTAGTCGGAGACTACATATGTATAAGTCCTATATAAAATGAATATCATTCGAGTTTTTATATTATCTCTATAGATAATATGGAATCGTTTAACATCGTAATTTTCAGGACAATGTTTTCCTACGACACAAAATATTTTTAGGGGTCTGTAGAACTTGTGACAAAAATACTTTTGAAATTATCACAGCCTATTCCAAACAAACAAACATTATATATTCTAAGTTGTAATGCTTCCATCAAAATATATAAAACATATATTACTTTCGATATTTCGTACAGCGCATTCAACGTATTATCAAGTCGAAGATAAATGAAAATTCTCTAGAAAATTCATTTTGAATGAAGAAAATAAAATCTTGTCGGACTCTTCTTAGCTAGATTTTTGTGTTTTACAAATTTAACACAGACACCCAAATCACTCTATACTCTACAGTAACCATCGATATGGGTAAGGTGATTAAAAAAGTTTAATTGTATTGGAAACATTTATAAATATAAAATATTGTCTGTTTGTAATATTAAAAGATTTCCAATTTTTGTAAGCATAACATCAATATAGTATATATATGTATTTAACAAATTCTGCCTGACTGTTTGGTTCTGGGTGACCTTTCAAACGGCTGTGTCGGTTATGACGGAATTCACTGGTAGATATAGCATAAACTATAGAAACTTGTTCAGCTTCAGTTCCAGAAACATAATTTATTATTTATTGCTATAAATTAAAAGTATCTGGCGATGTAGTTGTCTTGATATACAAATAAACTTATTATTATAAATAATTAATTATATATATGTTGTATATAATCTGTGATGGCAACGCTCGTGTGTTTCCGCCAGTACTCGGCTGTCTCCGTGACGTCGCATGCCGCGAGCGCGTTGTGACTAACGCCTTTGCAACGTGTTCGGCGTCTCTGGATCCGTTATAGTTAAATGATTCAAATACATAAACCTGCATCCACAGGCTGTTATCAGATAAATATTAATATCAAAAATATTGAATATTATTCTTAGATAAATATTTGCAATACTACTAATAGTTCCGTTGTTATTTGTGAACGAAATAAAAAAAAAACACATGTCACGTGACGTAGAACATTTTATCGTGGAATCAATCGTTCGTAAAGGATGCCTTACTTCATTAAATTGATAAACCTCCTCCTTTCTGAAGTCGGTTAAAAAGAGATAGCACTCTTAAACTGCTGGACCGACATTAACCAAACATAGCCATGAATCACCAATGTAAGGAAAGCGACTTCCAAATAAATAAAATCGCATCGAAATTGGTCCCTGCATTCAAGGGTTACGATACCACAGACATACACAGAGACATCGACGCGGACGGCAGACTTATAACACTCTAATGATTATTTATCATTTACGTGAAACCTACAGTAATCACATATTGAGATGCGCAAGGACATAGCTAGCTCCTTACCATAAGTTCTAGTGTATGATTAATATTTAATAGTATTCCTTTGAAATGATAAAAAAATCGAGCTGAAACATACGTGTATATTAAAATAATGATAATATTATAACTGGCTCCAATTACGACGGACGAGTTATTGAAAGACCATATAATTACAAAACATGTAGTTATTTGTGTATACAGAGAAGGCCCAGGAATCGAACCCGGGACAGGACTGGCATATCCGAAATAAATAAATCTTTGATAATATTATAACCTAGTGCGTGTGTGTGTGTGTGTATTATTAGGACCGGAAGCCGATGACATTGATGACGTCAGCAGTGCACCGTTGGCAGACGGCCACGGAGACACACGCTGACTGAATACAACATTAGAAAAAATACTTCAAATATACACATACGCACAAATATATATATATTGTGTGTGGATGTATGTGTATAAAATAAATCAGTATTCGTTACACAGTGCATAATTCAATTACTGTGTTCCCAATGAACTAACTATATTAATAATTTAATATTTTCATATACATATATATATATATGGCCGTAAAATTCTCTATCATAATATAATATACTGTATAAGTATCAGAATACTTTGTAATATAGCCTGGTAGGCGTACCTTTATATCTTTGAAGTAGTCACGTATCGTCCTGCAACTGGTGACTGGTAATTGTTATTGCCTTAAAACATACTATTTTCCATAGTCAATACCAATTCGGTACATTGATGACGGCTATAAATTAACAAGAAATAAAATTTAGGTATATGGCTTTTTACATATTTTGTAATGAAATATCTTGTTTTTATTAAATAAATTAAATCAATCATTAGTTGGATGTTTTGGTAATTACAGGATCTCATTAAAAGTAAGAAATACATACCAATATATACCTAAAAGTTTAAAAAAATATTATAACAAAGTAATATGATATATGTAATATCTTATATACATATATGAAAAGGTGTTTCCTACGCAGATATGATGCAGCATCCTAACGCGCGGCGTCGGGATTCATCTCGCGTCGTAAACTTGACCCGAGTGAGTCACACTATAAAGATCATGTCATCACAACTAAGTACGAGCTCGCATCTAACACGACACGGACAGTACAGACGTTCACCGTGAACCAATAACAAGAGTAATATTCAAATCTCAACTAATTCCAACCAAAGTTTTAACGTAATAATTATAAGTCATTAAACGCTTAGAAATTAAATTTATATTAAGGAGTAATTTGAGTAAATGAATAATTTTTAAAATAATATATTGCCTACACAATCCCCATATATATTTTCATTTGACCTTTCACTCTTATTCCAAGTAGCACTTTCACACTACACACGTAACGTTTGCCAGTTTCTCACTCAATGACCTACGTGAATACTGTAATGTGACAGGATTTATCAATGACAAACTGTTAACGATCCGTATGGTAGTGACGATTCGAACCTATACTAAGCGTACAGATTCATCCAAACTCGTACATGTATTAATTTAAAAAGTAAACATAAAAATAATATTATATTGATTCAAATAATGCTTAAATTATTTTATACGATGGGAATGTACAGCTCCTTAACGTGGTTTTGCTCACAATTTTTTTTTTTAAATATATACCTTAAATATACTTGTTGACTAACAAACAGTTATGCTTTAAAATTTAAATCATTAACAATATAATGCGGATACTTAGAATGTATTTTTTTTATATATAATGGATTTTATTTTAATTAATTTTTAATTTAAAATTCATTAGAGCTAGTAATTTAATATAAGAATTTGCTAATAACTTTATATTATACATATATATCTTAGACTGAGTCGAATCAATCGTATTTTACATATTTTTAATATATATATTGTTAATATCTCGTTGAACTTGAGATTCACTCTGAGAGAATATGATCTATCGTTGTACAGCTTCACAGCAGAACACACATACAGCATTATATATATAACATGTGACGTAACGTGAACGTAGTGATACGGAATTGATCCGTGTGTGTGTGTTTGTACATAAATAGGTAGTAACATATTCCCAATTTAATTGAATACTAGGAATATATACATATACATTATAAAAGTAGTATATGTATAAATATTTACTGAGGAAGGGTAGAAAATGTTAATATAAAATAAAATATTTACGATACAAGTGTTAATATTATAAAGAAATATGATACAATAGTAGTTAAGAAATGGTGTTTAGCGTTAGAAGGGCCGGAGTTATTGCGTCAGTAGACGTAAAAAAATGAGAGCATTACAGACGTAATATTTGCGAGAAATATTAATAATGACGAATTCCTATTGTAAACTATATATTCAAAAATTGATTAATTTTAATTATACAAATCAAGTAGCTAGATATATATATAATATATAACTATTTACAGCACGTCTAGGACTTCTAATGTGACCTAAGAAACTATTAGTCATTACTTAGAATGCCTTCCGACGCACAGTGGTAAGTTGATAATTATACCTATTTCTGTGATACAATATATATATATATATATATAATATAAAAATCTATTAATTCTGTAAATACATCTCTATAAAGGGGTGGATTAAGAATGTTTAAGTACATATGGAAGTAGGGTACTAAAGTTTACCAAATCTCATAGACATCATTAATTCACGATCACAAGGTTACATATAAATGAAATTATATATATATATATATATCTGTGTGTGTAAATGTGTATGTATGTTTTAGAAAGCGCTGCCCATATCAATTCAAGTTCATGGTGTTGTTCCTACTATCACCTCCTGTTACGGTGTTGACACATCACACAACTGGTAACACATCCACCCTTTCACCACGTATCCAATGACGTTTCAATCATATATATATATCAATCAAAACTACGTTACACTACACATGAAACGTACAATTTTATACAAAATGCGAATACTAGATCAATATCCCGTTGATACTTTCTCGGATAGATAAATACGTTAAATAACAATATATATATACACATACACAACTTATTATTTTAATCAATATTAATTAAAATAAATATTATATTATTCATAGACGTCTCTCTTTTTTTACACCAGTAGGTCAGATTTAGTTCGTGTGAAGCCAGCGACACATCATTCGGACAGTTAACCTGGTACAGAAATCTAACTCGTTCTTTACACCGGAGGTGGATTTATATGAAAAAATCCTTGCCGAATATTCACATAACTATAACAATTCAGAACTAGGTGATTAATGCAAATAACTTTACTATGGGCTTATTAAAATCATTCTATATTTGTTAACTATGTTAATTTCGTACGAAAATAAATATGTTGGTCATAACTTACTTACACATTTTCATATATATAATATATATTAAGGTAAGTAGCTTCTAAGATATTATGTATTCAGTAGAAACGTCCCAAGTTATTGAACGGGAAAACTAATACATTTTATTTTTATATATAGATTTATTGGACGTTTCGATTAATTTACAGCAAATGATCACGTGAAGACGAGATGAAAGTGTCCGACAGCTGTGTCCTATTAATATTATATTAGTTTCATTCAAGTTATAAAAATTTATATATATAGTATATTTTTTCTTCTTTTATAATACTAATAAAACATATTTATATTTCCAAACATAATGTATATAACTGGTACGGTCGTCATTTTAAAAAGGATAGATATTTAAGTACACTTAAAATCACTAACAACAAATAATATCCCAATAATTTATTACAAGAATGAACTATTTATATGAAAAAAATTTATTGTTATATTTTCTTATTCGGCAAGGTCAATGACCCAAAACGAATGACCGAAAATAAATTTATATCCAAAACGTAATAACGTTTCGAATAACATAGATCGTAATAAAAATAAAAGGAAACTAATCTTTTGAGGAAATAGATAAATTATTAGGTTCACGTTTTGTTAATATTCCGTCAATAATGTTAAGAGATATTTTTGTAAAATATTTAATACAAATCTTCTCACGGACGTCTATCATCCTGGAATACTGATGATGCGATACGGAATCCTTCTTCATGAGAACAGCAAAGGACTCACTATATACAGTATGTAGTAGTCTTGAAGTCAAGAAGTAAATAGCGCATCACTGTGATAAAAGGCACCTACTATATTCTACAGCTCCACAACTTAGTATCAGGTTAAATGATAGTCCATCGACCAGTTCATATAAAAAATATCACACCCTTATAACGAGACATAATAAACATATATTTTAATGGAAAATAAGTTTTTTCTAATATTAGTTTTTATTTTTTATATCTACATAATCCTGAAGTTTAAGTTCCTTTACAGCAAACCTGATCAAGGGCAGGTCAGATGATAATGTTTGTCAGTACGTCCTGTTATATTTTTTAAAGTAGGTCAAACATAATATAAACCTATGTGTTAAAAACTAAGTGTATATAACCTAAAGTTATGATAATCCTGCGAGCCCCACAGACACACGTCCCAGGATCGACGTGCTACGTTCTACGTTCTAATTTATATAAAAATATGAAAAAGGTTAGACAAATTTCCATATTAAAATACCATTGTCACATATTTGTTGTTAATGACTTAGGTAATAATCGCAAAAATAATACATTTATATTTTTTTTCCTCTATATAACATTTTAAGACCAACGTATGACGTAACTGGTGTTAATTAAAATATCAAAATCATAATATAATTAGTAGACAAAATATACCAATATCTATTGATAGACGCGTTTGAAATATTGTACAGTGTTGAATGATTGGATTTTCTCATGTATTCAGGAGATTTGAAACCTCGATAAAGTAATTTGACAAGACAGTCTGAACGAATAAAATTTAACTAGTCTAGACTATAACTGAATTTAATTAAAGAAAAAATACCTACTTTTTATTTACACCTTATCGAGTTATGAACCAAAAATGCCTTACGTAATTTTGAAAGACCTAAATTCTTCGATATTAACCAAACATCGTATGAGAAACACCTAAACGATATTGGCTTGAAAATGACAAAAAACGGCATGCCTTTGATAGTTACGATGACACAGACATCGACGACAAACTCAAAACATTAATCTAAACTCAATCGCAAACTTACGAAATCGTTCCATGAAACCTTATTTTGAACATATTTTTTTTTTAATACAAAAATTAAAGCCATTCTCGGCATGTTGTTCTGTTTTCAGTGTACCTTGTTTGTATCTATTATTAGACCGGGTTCAACACACTCGAGATAAACGTTTCGCCATTTGTTTTCATAAAAGAAATCCCTTACCGACGAGGACCATTCTATTTTCAAATCGATTCCTTTATTTATACGTTCGTAAATATCTCCGTTTTTCTTACAACATCATTCAGCTTAGCTGGATTTTTTTGTTACCCTGGCTGGTTGTAATTTTATATTTTTTTTTCATTTCATAATCACAAGTCTTATCCTTTCAGCCGATCTAAAACAATCACAGTCTAGTGACTTCTTACGCAGTTCTCCTCAACACGTTAATTTTAGCTCTTGCAACATGACATAACCAAGTACATATAAATTATGAAACGGCAAAGTCTTCCGAAAACTTTCGTATTCACAATATTTTTATAAATAAAACGTCTCTAACGAGTTTATTTTCGAATACGCCATAAAATAGAGAGAGTTATGAATCGGTACACGTTATTTATAAAACATTTTATTATACTAACAAATAAAACAATTATGTTGTTTCTTAGATGAAAACAAAAATAGAAAGAGATTTTAATGTTATTTGTAAATATTATTACGATATTAATATGTAAAAAAATTATAATCATAGAATGAATTTCACACACTCTTTTGTATTCACCATTGATATGATTTCAGACAATTCATCGACACAGTTTGGACACAAGAAACAGAAAAAAAACACACTCAAATAGACACATATGCGACATAGTTACATTTTAACAATACACATTTGAAACAGCTGGAAGCTTTAAGAATAAAAACTTGTAGAAAACCTGGCTGGTTATAAATTGATAAAACAAATTGAAAAAAAAAAAATTTTTTCATATACCATCAATATATATAAAACCTCTTTTTAAATTTTTACATATAGTAATTTTAACTTTTCCTTATATCGTCCCTCTCCCTATAATATTATACAATATATATATATATATATATATATGAATGATGTAACGGTGACTCATACGATACTAAGCCAGTTCTTTAAATGTTCACAACATGCCAGTACACACCTATGGTAATGACATAATGACATGTTAATGATATGTTAATGACGGACACATTTTGTCTTTTTTTCTCCACATTTCATATATCCAAATGCCATCATTTTCATATTATAATCTATTTAACCTGTATACCGAGTAATGAATAATAAATTTTAGTATTTGCACTAAGGAAATATGTTTTAACATTATACTTTCATTATAATAATCCTTGATCAAACAACATTGATTAATTACAATAACGTATTGTCACATATGACACACAAAATTTCAATATTTATATATAAAAATACAAAGCCCACACCTACTTTGATTGTTTAATTTTATGACATGTAATTTGATACAAAAAACAGGACAGTGTGGAGTTTTTATATTTTATTGGCTGAATATTTTAAATATATTCATTGGCAGTTTATCGTAAACTTTTGCTCTCCAATGAAAAGGATATAGAAAAAAATGTATTCAAAATAAAATAAAATATATTTATTTATTAATGGAAATACTAATAATAAATGTAATTATTATCAACATCATATTATCAAAATATATTGATTTCTGTTTATATTAAATACTTTAAAATCCATTTCAATAATGATATTTTAACTATTATAAATATTTAAAATTATTAATTTTCCCTTTTGTCTAACATATATAATTCTCACCTATTAATGTACATATTGATATTTATTTATTAACAAATATTGCTTGTTATAACATACAGGATATATAGTATAATTATTTTTTTTAATTTTTAATTAAACGCTTTTAAATGGACTTAGTCATATATTATTCAGATTAAATAGACCGACTACTATCATTTATGTGTACAAGGGTTAAGTGACTATGGTTTATGATATAAAAAAAATTACATTGAACTTATACTCATATTGAGATTAAATAATTAATTAAAAAAATCAATTTACTATGGGATTAAAATATAATTAAAGTTAAAAATGTACATGTAATATATTTAAGTATATTACTGCTGTAAGGTATGTACAGATATGAAAGTAATAATATTTATTTTATATAATTAATAATTTTTTTACTTGATACTAAGCAGGTCTAGAGTATAGTGGATTTTAGAAAGAGTACTTTCTACGTTTAGATACAATTCATGAATTACAATAACGGCCTACATACGCTCTTTTGATACATTTTCAGCAGTTAAAATTATTTTCTACTTAACTATCATATGATAAAAATATTTACCAAGAAATTTTACTTAATTTAATGTTAGATATAAACAGGTCTGTTTAGAGCAAATTAGATTGTAAAATGTTGGACGTTTAATTTATTAATAGTTAAATTATTCTCGCTCTTTAGCAGGCCAGCCAAGTTTTCTAACAAGACAGATGTTGAATCACTTACCTTGAATATGGGTCGAGGGTGCCTCGGCTGCGAGGGCGGTGCTGTAGTCGTCGTGGTTGCTGGAGCCGGGGCAGCCGTCACGTGGTCCGCTGGCAGAGACTCCGGCACAGTCTGCAGCGTAGGCCGCATTGTAGTCGACATCTTCCCTTCAATTCCAGTTCACTACACCTCTGGATAGAACAGCCTCTCCTAGCATCCTCTGAGGCCCTTCGCCGTGCCCTCACCGGCCCAGCCTCAGGCCTCACCACTTGCCGTCAAACCGATACGACACAACTACGCCCATCTAACCGCATCTTCGCCCGTAGAAATACATAACGATATTTTTACTAACAGCTCGGACACAATATCGATATCTGATTCACTTTCACGTATATGCTAACGATCGTCGAGATTGAAAACGGAAATAGACTAGCAAAAAACTATTAGAAAGCTTACAGTATCTTCTGTCACATAAACACTACTAAAGAATTCGGCGTTTCGGGTATACAATGTCGCATCAATCGATGACTTTAACGCGAACCCGTTCTATAAATATTACTATATTATACAGTGCTCGAAGGGTTATCTATTTTATAACAAAATTACAAAGGCTATTCACTTAACTCCGCTAAAAGTCCTATAATTCTTGAATCCACTCTCAAGATGGCGGATTTTACCTACTCCTCGTAAATGGGCACAAGGCTGACACGAAAACATCAACCGGCTCTCTATCAATCCCTTTCTTTTGGTACTATGTGAAATGAGATAGTTGTATGTGAGCAACTCCAACCGAATTATAAAATACGTCGCGATACGTCACACAAAAACCTGCCAATGAAGCATGCGCAAAAGTAACGATGAAAAGAACATATCTTGAACGCATCCCAAATACATAAAACGCCTTTAAGATTAAAAGTTACACAAATTATAAAAGGTTTTTCATTATTTTATAAAATAACCCTTCCTGCTTTAAATCATGAATGTAAAACAATACCTTACTCGATTAAAAAACCTAGCAAAAAAATTCACTTACTATGGTAACACTTTTAAACGCCATTTATTAAAAATGGCTGCCTTGTTGTTGGCGACTGTTGGGCGCTTGTTTGCAAATTAATGTTTGTTTCTTTTTAATAACATGAGTGTGGTCATTAGTTCAGAAGTATCGGTAAAATTAAGTTTATAAATAAGTGATTTGGTGAGTGTTAATTGATATCAGTGCTTCTATTCCTTTAGTGAATTCGTTAACGTAATAGGTAATGGCAACGTGAGTTTTAATGCGCGAATAAATGGCCATGTTATTTCTTTATGTAAGAAAAAGTTTTTATTAAAGTCTTAGGAAAATTTCTTAAAACGAACTTGGTAGTTTATCTTGATGAAACATTAATGTAGCTACGTATGTGACCTTAGCACTTCACAAAGAACAATATACTATACAAACCGCTACGCATTGCCACGATTTATTGTGTATAACATCGAAGGTTTTCTTAATAGTTAATATCATCGTCGATAATATTGTTTGTTTTTTCTAATGTATACAGAAATATGTCCATAAACAATGAACGTAGTTTAATAATAGAATGGGTGAATGAACCACAAGATTTCTTTAAAGTTTAAACTTATACTATTATTCTAGCTTGGTCTACATTATTTTAGTAGTTTTTTAATCAACAAGTTATATTCTTAAAAGTATAAATAACTCTTTTACTTATCTAACTACTAGACTGGACAGTTTATTTCAAAAACGCCTCATCATAGCCTTCTTTGTTATTTTCAATCCAAGGTTTTTAAATTTATTTCCCCTCATGGCGTATTCGTGTCACTTTTCAATGTCACTTATTCCAGCTGATTAATAAATGAGGAAAAATACAATATACTTTATTTTTCTTAATTACTGTTAAATTAAAAACATTTTTTTATATATCAATATATAATCGTGATTATATACATATATGTTCTGTTAACATAGTAACTAAAGCAGTTCTATATGTAATATATGCACTATCAATATATCATAATATAATATTTTTCACAAAATTTTCTATAACTTATTTTTTAAATTCACATAAACCTGATTGTACATACAATTTTCTAGCAAATTCAAACATAACATTATCAAAATTGTCATTACTGATAACAACTTGTAAGAAAACAACTAACATAAAATATTATCTGAACTATAATACAAATAATATATTTATAAACTACAAAAGGAATGTTTTGTTTGACTAAATTGTATAAAATTTAACTAAACTCATTCATGTTACAGACAAGGCGCTAGCTGTATAGCAGAGCATTTAGGCGGCCCAAATGACATAAGCCCACCATACGATTAATATAGATAATAAGATATTCAAGATGTGGCCGGCATCTCAATATTCGCATACAAATCACCAGGCCAACGCCTCCAAGTCCAATGAACACCAAAATCAACAGAACCTGAAGACGCTCGGCATGACTTCAGCTATTTCTATGGCAGGTAATATCTATGGGATGCTGTCTATATAATGACTAATGACTAGAGACAAACTAAATGTTTAGCTAAGACTCATATAATTATATTTTTTCACATGATCAAACAAACTGCTATATGCATATGCATACTGCTATATGCATAATTTAGATGGAAAGTTTATTGTATTAAAAAACATTGTCAGCTTTAAATATACGAATAAAGCTAACGACATACAAGGAGATGGTTTTTTATACAGTACAAACTCATACTTTATTAACTATAACATGTATACAAGCCTTATTACTATTTATGTCTTATCTAAATATTGTATACGGCATTATTATTATTCTAGTTGCACTTTCATCTTGTAGTCTCTTATGATAACTTGCTGAAAAATTTACATTGCTATATTCAAATTGCCCTACGGAATGTATACTAATTTTTTCATATAGTAAAAATAAAAAGGTACTTATTTGCAGAGATATTTATATATATTTATGATCTATACTAAGAATAATACGCACAATTGTTATGAGTTGAGAATTTCATAATTGCCTTACTAGATCCTGAAAACTTCAAAATTGTGTTCAAAGCAAATTTTATCTATTTTTAACCGACTTGAAAAAGGATGTATGCTTCTGATATGAGAATTAGTAACAGAGCCATCTGTGTTTGTGATTTCATACCAAAACTGTCAGAAAGAATGAGATCTAAGACTTTCGCAAGTGTACATACATGATGCGTATTTTATTACTTTTATAAACTACGTACTCCCGAAGTTTCGGTTACTTTGCAGCAGCCTTGATCACGGGCAGACGAGATGTCATTCACATACGCGTAGCAATCCGAGTAATATCAGTTTGTGAGAAAGAAGTTGCTTATCGAAGGCTTATATACTGTTATAACCATAACACACACACACACACACATACGAATAGTCTAGGTATATAATATTAAAAATGTTCAGCACGTAATATGCTCGACAGGTCCGAAACCCATCGACATTGAGAAGACAAATGAGCTCAAGGAATCCCTGGTGCCGTTTGGTGTGTTTGAATCCGAGGCTGAGATGCATCACAGGATGGAGGTGCTCGGATCCTTACATCGGCTGGTCAGGCAGTGGATAAGAGACGAATCCTTGAGGAAGAACATGCCACCCAGCGTAGCTGACACAGTCGGAGGCAATATATATACATTCGGATCATACAGGCTCGGGGTGATTAATATTTATTCTACATACATACAAATAATTAATAGTTATATATATATATATATATATATATACACATAAGGATATTTTTAAACAATAATTCAGTTAAATATTAAAGGTGTGACAAAACATGTACATTGTTTATAATATGACCGGGTCATGTAATACATTAACTTTACCAGAACAAAAACAATAGGATAACATAATTCTGTTAATATTATCTCGAAGGTTTGTCTATAATTAATTTATAAGAATAAATAACCAATAAATACAGGATAGGCGAGGCTTGTCATACTTTTATTTATCTGTAAATCTCTAATGGATGTCTTAAAGTTATTAAGCGAGATAGATTTGTATGAAAAAATATATTTTAGCTTACACATCAATATTCCTATACAGACTGAATTATTAAGGTTTTTTTTTATCTCGATTACGACTGAATTCGGAGTCCGAACTGTTAGATATTCATCCGCAATTAAATACGAAGAATGTATGCAGTTACGACATCTCGGTCCCTCTTATTGTGATCAGCAGAACAGATGAAGTGGCTGTCAGTTAGTCTTGTTACGTGTCACATCCTAACAAAATATTTTTAATTTTCCTGCAAACTGCTCTAGGCTGAGCTGAATGTGCCAAAATAATATTTAGCTCTGGCAATGTGATAGATGTGGAATGTTATACGTGTTAGACAATTTCCAGCCATATTCCACATAGTTATAAGGACGTGTTTCAGCCGATACCTGTTCCTGTCTTGTAATTTACACCCGGTATGTCTCGTCTTCACGAAAGTTGTGCTGTTTGTCAAGCAGGTTGGAATGACGGACTTCGACGCGCACCCTTATTTTTAAAATTGAATTTTTATTATGATTTCTATACAAAAAATATACTCAGATAACTTTCTACAGGAACATTATTTCATATTAAGGAATAAAAACATAACGCAATATTACAATCGATTGGCGAGTGTTCAAAGTGTTATGAGATTGAAAAATGTGAGAGAAGTACATAAATATGTCACCCGCCATGTCATCCTCGAGCGGTGTGGTGGATTGAGCTAAAATATTTTTCATATCAGTGTTACGTGTCATATCCTCCAGGTGCACCACCGAGGCGCGGATATTGACGCCTTGTGCGTGGCTCCAAGACATATCGACCGGTCGGACTACTTCCAGTCATTCTACGAACTGCTCAAGGAACAACCTCAAGTGAGAACACACACACATACACACACACACACACACGCTGAAAGATAGTGAAAGATGATGAGGCACAACACAGTCACACTAATTAGTGTTTTAATATTAATTTTATTGATCTTTATAGCATTCCGATTGTCTGTTATAACTTATATGTACATGAATTCTTTCAATTTCAATATATAATATTAACAACCAATATATATACATGTTTGTGTGTACGTCTGCAGGTGAAAGATCTCCGAGCTGTGGAGGACGCGTTCGTGCCCGTCATTAAGATGAACTTTGACGGTATCGAAATAGATCTGTTGTTTGCCAGACTAGCTCTCAAGGAAATACCAGGTACGACCTTTGACACTAAATTTAAATAAATACATATATACAAGAGTTTATTAAAAAGTTACTTATTTTATATGATGATGAGCTGTAATTGATAAATCATAAAGCTCAAGATCTTTCAGCATTTATTTACAATGTTTATCTTGTTTCGTTGAACTCAATTGACGTCCTTCGTGTCCAGATTCCTTCGACCTCCGAGACGACATGCTCCTCAAGAACCTGGACCAGAAGTGCGTGAGGTCGCTGAACGGGTGTAGAGTCACCGATGAAATACTGAGATTGGTCCCCGATATAAATACCTTTAGACTCACCTTGAGGGCTATCAAGCTGTGGGCCAAACGTAAGTGATTTACGTTGACTTATAGAATAACAAATGCTCAGTTGTATCTTCGCTATTTGAGAACATACGCTCCGTGTTGAACACACTTTACGTGTCAGATACTAAAACATAGCATTTATTTATAGTTAATTTAGAATAAATAGTATATGCAAAGAACTTCCGAAGGCCAAAGGCTCGCTGAAGCCCCTCCATTCAAAAAATTAATTGTTCGTACTTATTTTAAACATAATTATGATGGACACGTATGAGAAGCAATATAAGATCCCAGAGGATATTTGTGAGTCGGCCTCTAGACCAGACATATTTCCGTATTCTCGAACTTTAGAGCGCGTTGTGTTATTAGAGCTGACGGTTCCTTGGGAAACCAACATCCCCAAAGACCATGCCAACAAGGTCAACAAATATTACGAGCTCACTAAGAATATGTTCGTTGTAAATTTGTATGCGGTAGAAGTAGGAGCGAGAGGTATAACAGCCCAATCTCTATACAACCTGCTGAAAGACTTAGGCCTGCCAAGAACTAACATCAGTTCATTCTTGGAACGTGCGTCGAAGCCAGCCCTAGTGGGTTCTTATCCAATTTGGTTAGATAGAGAGAGGAGCTTGGATGGTGGAAATGAGCTTTTAATGCGCGTTAGATAGGGGCCCTTAAACCTACACCTGGGTCGCAAGTCCCAGGCACTGTTGAAGCTACTCTCCCTGCAACGGTGGACCCGGCACTCGGCACCATAGAATGCTGAGAGGTTTCGTCTCTATATTTAAATTTATATCAATGCGTATTATCGCTATCACTTATATAATTTAGGAGAAAAATCATATACTAACATATTGTAACATATATCCTCCTTCCAGGGCATGGAATATATTCTAATACCCTGGGTTACCTCGGCGGAGTGTCCTGGGCCATGCTAGTGGCGCGAACCTGTCAGTTGTATCCCAATGCGTTACCAGCTACATTACTACACAAGTTCTTCCTCGTCTTCAGCCAGTGGAAGTGGCCGCAGCCAGTACTCCTCAAACCACCGGACTCGGTCAATCTGGGTTTCCCCGTTTGGGATCCGAGGGTGAGAATCCAGCTTTATATATGTCGCTTTTAATGTGAACTAAGTCTAAGGCTAGCCTTTTATCGGCTATCGATCTATAATAGCAGAAAATACATGTGTTTATGCTTTCCCTAAATATTTCATATATACAATAGTTCGCTATAACGCGTGAGAATATCACTTTCAGAAATAAATCATGACAGATTTATAGCAGCTATACTCTAGGACCCGCAAACAATCACATGCTAATAACAAACGAGTCCGCTGTGTCCGCAGGTTAACATGTCGGATCGCTACCACCTGATGCCCATCATAACACCGGCTTACCCACAACAGAACTCCACGTTCAATGTGTCGTCATCCACGAGGACGGTCATCATGGAGGAGTTCAGGCTGGGTCAGTAACCGACTGTATATAACTGGCGACCACCCGCGACTCTGTCTGCGTGAGAAAAAAATATATGAAAATACTTTTAAAACCTGTCTCAGACTGTGCGTGATAACGTGCGTGATAAGCGTAATTTCTGTACCAGGAGAAAAGATCTAAGTCACTCCTTGTTACAATAGTTACCTGCCGATAAAAGCTCCATCAAAAGCGGTCCAGCCATTTCAGAAATTAGCCGGAACAAACTGACAGACAGACCAAAATAAAAAAAAATGTTTTGTACACTGTATACATCAGATGCATGTATCAAAAAATGGTTATTTCAATATCACAAACAGACGCACTAATTTCATCTACACGTATGGATGGATATAATCTCGCGGGTCCAGTATTTAATAAAATTATTATCTTATATTATTTACTCTGCGCGGAGCACGTATTTTGTAATATCCATATTAATGAAATAAATTTTTTTTTTTTTCAACCGTAACAAACAAAAAAAATTGTTTTGGTAATATTCAAAAATCTGTTATTACATTATATATATTTTTTTTATTATATACATTTTCCAGGTCTTGCTATAACTGATGAGATAATGCTCGGAAAGTGTGGCTGGGAACGGTTGTTTGAAGCTGCAAATTTCTTCTCCCGCTACAAACACTTCATAGTACTGCTTGCGTCATCGGCTAACACCCTGGATCAGCTGCCCTGGTGCGGGCTGGTCGAGAGCAAGATACGACACCTCATCAGTTAGTCAATTATTACTGATATATATAAAACACCATTATATTTCATATTCGTTATATAGATTTAAATTTAACTATTTAGCTTAAATTAGAAAAAAATTGCCTTACTTTAAACAATTACAACCATAGCATATGTCGGAGTAAGATCCAAACTGTGGGTTTTATGAAGAGTGACGTCAGCGTAACAGACGTCACCAATGCCTATATTCTTGAATGTCGTCAAGATCTCAGACTCTTGAAGGTAACCCTATATGCGGTTTGACGAACCCCTCACTTCGAAGAGGTCCGTACCCTGCAACGGCTCGGGCGAGACTATCAGTAATGAGTACTCTCGCCTCTATACCAACATTGTTGTGACTTCACTCGCACAGGCGGCTCCGCAGGTCATGCGGGCGACACCTGATAATTACAACTACCCTCAATTATTAGCTATTCAAATAATAACCATTGCGCCGACATATATCTGGTTGTAATTTACTGATTAATTATTAAAAATAAATTAATATTTTTAAACATTTTCTATATAGAAATTTTACTATACAATGAATTTTCTAGAATATTTAAATCTATGTAACAATCACACAAAATTCAAAAGTACATACTAAGTTACATAATAGGTCTTAGATATTCAATATCAGTTGTAGGAATCTATTTTGTTTAAACCGTGCATTTTTCAATGTACACTGCATTCGTATAAGTTATAGTTAAGTTTACTGTATATATCACAGTACTATACTTATTATACCTTAGTATATCTTATATAAATACAATGCATATTTAAAAATGTATGGAGTGTAAGTAAATAATAATGATCTCATATAATATATATAGATCAGATAATGTATATAATATTTCTCCACAGCCACACTGGAACGAAACCAGCATATAACCATTGCTCATGTGAATCCGGAGTGTTACAACTCCGTGCCTCTCAATACTAACAACGGACATCCGCTCGCCTTACCTCCAGGTAATTTACTATAACACATATGCTTAGGTAATAAATATATAACATGTATATTATTAACTTGGAGAGAAGCTAAAGTTACCTAAACACTGATAATTTAATAAAATTTTTAGTGATGATTATATGAGAGCCAACGAAACAATATAAATTTCAATAACACACTGACATTAAGTTGGAACCTATTCTATTAACATTATATATATACTTTCTTAATTAATTACGAAATAATTAAATTATAAGCCAATAAGTTTTGAAAATGAACAGACAAAATTATGTCACATATATATAATAGTCACGAAGTAAATAATATAACTGTTAACTTGTAATCCTGACCCGCTCACCCGCTCGGATGTATGGTAAGGAAATGCTTGACTATAACTTTGTAAGTAACTTGTAATCATAATAATTTTATATCAATAGGTACACCAGTACAAACAGAGGAACACGGCGCCGCTGAAGTTAAAAATGATAAGGTGAGTTATACATAGTCTGTGTGTGCTGGTAGGTCGTTGATTAAAAAACACAGTATACTGAATGTAAGTAATATATGTGATCTGTAGTTTTAATAAAACAATGCTTAAAGTAAATATGGAATTAGCAATAATGTTCTCATATGCACATAAAACCAAGAAAATTTCTCTAAACCGTTTATTGCAAATTATATTTAGTACATAAAAAAATTGTATACAGATATATGTTGTTAATTTATTATGTATAGTAATAAATAACATTGTATTGTCGGTGTGTAACATTTTTTTTTTCTTCAACATACTCATACAAGACATATGAATCTCGTTATTCTTTTTTAAACCTTCTGTCTGTATGTTTGTTCCGGCTAATCTCATAATGGCTGTACTGAATCTCACTCGGGTATAGCATTTTTAATAAGGAATGGCTGAGGTTATATATATATATATATATAAACGTATATATTTTCCAGGGCGAGATAGTGGCAAACGTCTGCTCAATGTGGTTCATAGGTCTGGTGTTTGACAAGACCAATGTCAATGTTGACCTCACATATGATATATCGTCATTCACAAAGGCCGTACACTACCAGGCCGAGAACACTAATGTACTTAGAGAGGGAATGACTATAGAGGTATATGTTGTTTTATTATTAAATTTAACATTTATTAGTTAATGTGAATCATAGATTAAAAATATATTTGCATTTGTCTATAGATATTTAAATACAAAGAGATTAGTTTGATCAGCTTCCTAACTATATATTAGATTTAAATATCAAAATTTAATTTTATAGTAGATATATGAAATGGCTGAACAGTTTTTGATGACACTCTCATTGGCAAATAACTGATGTCAGGCATAACTTTCATTTTGCAAATTGAATTTGTTTTTATTTGCGGCTAGTGTATATAAGTTGTTTTATACTATTGGTTGAAAGGTATGATTTACTTCTAGCAGCTTATGAGACACAGAGTAATGATGATATGTCCCCAGGCTCGTCATGTTCGTCGTAAGCAACTTCATCAATACCTGTCTCCGTCACTACTAAGGAGAGAAAAAGTTAACAAGAGAAAGAATGAAACACTCGCTGTTCATACAAAGAAGGCTAAGAGGGTATCGGAAAGCAGTGTGAGTATACTACAAATTCATACAAACAATAAAAACTTTTAACTTTCTGTATTTAGTTTGGTGTAAACGTCTGGTAATGTTTGTAACGTCTTTGTAAACGTCTGATAAAGAGAAATTTTTTAATGTGCATTTGAATTTTTTATATAACCCATTTTTATAGTAATAATATTTGTATCTTAATGGTCATCAAGTAGAACAGGAGAAAAATGAATTACCATCTACCTGTTACTAAAATTGGGGAACTTGGCTTTGTTTCAGGCGGATGAGGTGAGCGTGCTATCGTACACCGAGGACTCGAACTCGTCTAACATGTATGAAGTGAACGTACAGAACGGCGCGCATCAAGAACAGAAGACGAGCGAGAAGGTCGACAGGGGGTCCAGCTCGAGCGGCATAGCGTGCACGTAGCACTACGAGGAGTGGCGGCGCCGGTTCATATACGGACCCACCGGCCACAAACACAGGCGACTGTGAACTGACAGTGACAGTGACGGGTGACAGGTGACAAGTGCTAGTGATAAGTGTGACGTGCGGATAGTGATGTGACGGCCGATGTAGGTAAGTCGATAGTTGGCCGGGTCACGGAGGTGCGTATGGTTTGTGTTGTTGGTTGCGACACGTGTATCGATACTCGTTGATGTTGTCTCGTTTCAGGTCGGCCCTCGACGGCGGACACGTGAGTCGGTTCGAACGATAGTTAGGTTGTAGTGGCGTTCGCGAGGAAACTATTTAGACTTCGGACGCAGCTCCTTTTATAAATTGTATAATTGTAAATTTTAATCTTTTATGGCAGAGATATATTTGGAGAGTTTTATAATTATGGATATCTAGTTTATACGAAGTTTTTCATGGAGTACCATAGGACATTTTCACAGGATGTAAATAGGTTTCTTGCAAACGCCTATGTAGTACAAAGTGGAAGAAACTATTAGTGAATTATAACAAATAATTGGACAGTGTGTTTACTACCTTATTATACTTTCGCCCCGAAACCACCTTTTTATATACTCGTACTTCTTCTACTTAAGGATTTATTCACACTATTCCAACTATCATAGCAAATGTTTACTATAAATTACTTAAATAAGAATATCGCATCATTCTTTTTGGTTTCATAATTTAATTAAAGTTCTCTTCCAAGTTCTGTTACTATCTTAATTTCAATGTATATATAAATATATATATTAACCTTGCTCTACAAATATCAAACGAGGTATGGCTCTACAGTTCTTCTTAGTTTTGAATCACTAATTTTCATATAAAAGAATCGTTCATTAAGTTCATCGTTTTATGTGGAAAGTTAATTTAAGTATATGATAGGGTAATATTGGCAATGTTGCCAGTTTAAGAACTATTGACAGATGATTGTGTTTCTTATTGTGACAGTGTTCCAAAAAGAATGGATGCCAACTCACCGAGTAGAACAAATTATATGTATTTTGGGATAATGAGGATAAAACTATACATATGTTGTGATTTAATTCTTAATCTACAATTTTATAATGATATAATCATCCGACCGCACTGAATCTGAATATTAATAAAAGTCCGTTTCTGAGATTCAATGTAAAAATGCGATTTTAATAACTTTCATATATTCCATATTAATATTTTGTCCATAGTGTTTGGAAAATTGGCAATTCTATGTTATTTTAGGTCTGTGGTCAAACAATACTTCACCGTTTCATTAGTAACCTCAATGTCTCCTGTTAGCCTTGGGACACATTTTACAAGACATTTAACGTAATACATCTCTGTACTGTCATACATACAATGAGTACTTTCATTAGAATTTTGGTTTTTGATAAATTATTATGTCAATGACTGTCGAGGATGATTAAAACAATATAAAATGCTGATTGAGACGTTTTAATTAAAAATCACACAGCGAAAGGCGAAAGTGAATGTCGACAAACTTGATTCCACATAGCTCCTAAGGATCTTTAGTTTATTCTAAGAACCCACTTAATGTAAGTTGTATATATTAATAGCCAATTCATTATAACTATATATATAAAAATACGATACAAAAAAAATATTAAAAAAATTAATAAAATATATATACAAGGGGTTAGAGTTGTTTTGTTTTTAATACACCCTTTATAATGTTTAAGCTGTCACTCAATGGACGTCGCCCATACTGCGATCCTCCAAAATGTCACTGAAACAAAAAAAATATACATTTTTATTTAAAAAAAACTTCATGAATCAAAATCTATGCATATAACAATGTTAAGTTGCTTTGTGTATGCTTCAAAATACTCAAAATGTTCTGCATCGATTCAGCTGAAGTTTTGACACGCTGCACAACAGGCTTCAAGGATTGTTTTTATCTCTTTTTCACGATACTAACATACACCTTAGTGCGCCATTAACCAGCCAAAACTCTGCCACGGCACACGACTTACAGTAACAAAATTAATGAACAGAGGAAGCGACGATTTTAACGGGGCCTTTCAAACGTGAAGATGTCCTCGTTCCTCGAATCCCCGTGATCCCGAGCGATACACCGTTTCAATTTAAAAGATTGCAATTCCTAATTCGATTGGCTTTCGCGGTCACGGTTAACAGAGCTCAAGGACAACTTTACAAACGTGCGTCCAGATTTGGATGTGGATTGCACTCCACACGGACAATTGCATGTTGCGTGTTTCCGTGTTGGAAACCAGATAGAATCTGTATCTAAAAATATGTAGCCACAAGTACGGAAAACATAAACTTCAATAAATGGTATTCCGTCCGCTGCCGTCCATCTGTCACCCACACGAGCACAGCGAACAAACATATAAATACCCATTTCTTGGCGAGCACAGGCTGGTTCTGTGTGGACTGCAGCTCAAACAGCTCATTTTGTATGGACACGCTCAGCTCCTGGATGGGAACGCGTTCAGTCTTCCAGAACACCTTCTGATACTTGCTGGTGCGATTACGACGCTTGTGAGTTTTCAGATGTACCTGAAACATTATTATACGTGAAGAGAGACTAACAAATTGATTTGTATGATTACATAGGAATAGTTTAGAAAAAATATATATCTTTAGTAGTTAAGCGACGGAAGCCATACTGGCGACCCGGGTCATTCATCTGTGGAGAAGATTTTGGCAACCGATGGTCTTATTGAGTCGAGGTTATTTGTCCGATTTGATGTGGGGTGGTTTGTATCAAAAAACTATTAGATCGCACAACTAATTTCTATTTCAGTGCTGGAAAATGCAACCCACGGGCGTCTTCTGGTATGATATTTTCAAAACTAACTCTGTGTCTAACCTATAACGATACCATACACATATTATTCGACATACCTTCTTAACGTGGGTGTTGACCATCGACCTTAGATGGAACAGCGCCGGACAGAGCGGGCAGCGGCGCGCGGGGGCTGTGTGGGCGCACACCGAGTGCTGGTTACGGCGGTTCAGGGAAACGAACCCGCGGCCGCACACCTGACGTATAGGAACAGTGTTAACACACACACACACCATTTAGATATTATAATACGTCTAAAGTTATATATAACTTGAATATCAAGCAGTTCCAAACAGATTTATAAACATGCCAAAATATACCTTTGATTTTTTATGTTTAAAATGTACTTAATTGGTCTATAAGTAAATATTATGTCATTTTATTTAGATTCAAAAAGATATTCATATATATGATTTTTTATTTATAAATAAGATTTGGTATTTTTTGTTGCTAGCTTTATGTATTGTATGGAAATAACGTTTAATTAACCCGTTGTATAAAATTTTATATGTTGCTCATTAACATACAGAATCTCATAAATTTGAGAGATTTATTAATTTAATTATTGAAAATTTACATCAAAAAAGTAGATGGGTTGTATTGTAATATATTCAGCCTCACCTCACAAACATACGGCCTTTCGTTAGTGTGAAGTCGTTCATGCCACAGAAGAGCCCTCTCATCAACAAAGTCTCGGTTACAGGTAGGGCAGGTGTACTTGCGTTTCTTCTTTGTTTCTTGCTTTACTTTAACTGCATTTCTACTAAAAGAATTTTAATGAGTACTTGGTTATAACTTCACATTACTAGAAACTAGCTACGGTACTAACTTCGAATCATTGTTAGCTTCATGTTTCTTAATATGCGTTTCGAAACTCAATTCCCCTTTGTACATCTTGCCGCAGTAATAACACGTGTATTTTTTTACATGTTTCTTCTCCTTATGATCTTTTAAATCGTCCTCACTGACCAACATGAGGCCACAGTATTCGCAAATATGAAGTCCGTCGGATTGGCTCTTGGTTTTCATTTCTTCGTGCCATTTGAAATGTTTTATGATTGTGTTACGTTTCTTAAACACCATGTTGCAGATGGCGCATGTGTGTATACCTGTGTGAGTTTGCAGGTGATTATTATATTCCTGTTCATCTTCTATAATAGCTTGGCAGATCTAGAAGGATAAAACTTTTTTTATACAAATTAAATATTAATTAATTTGATTATTTTCATGTATTATGTATAGTATATATAATACCTTACAAACAAAAAGGTCAACACCGTGTTCCTCTTTCATGTGTTCTTTAAGTTTCCTTACAAATCTATATCTAACGGGACAACGACTGCATATTTTATATTCCATTGGCTCCCGTTTCCTTTTTCTCTTCTTCATCATCTTCCGTTCCGGCTCATTATCGAAGTCTATACTCAGATCTTTTTCTCCGTCCAGTGTGAGTAATGATCCATCTCTTTGCGGCTTAAAAAATGTCGGCACCCCATCATCCATCACAATAACTATGTTCCCTTCATCTATATCTTCTGATTTGACACAATCTACACCACCATCAGTTGTACCATTTCCTCCGTTAACTATAGGCTTTTCGTGAAGAACACTTTTAAATGGAAATTTACTAATATCAAAATCGTAATCCGTATCAACTGTTATGACTGGCAATGGTATGCATAGAGAGTCCACAGACATATTCTCCGGGTAGTCTATTGAATTAACGTGATTTTCCAATTCGTTAACATAGAACTCTAGAATCTGATTACTTCTTTGAGTGAGAAGGTAAAATTTGTAAGCCTCAGAGGCACTAATAAAACAATTTGCACATACTCTGTAGTTGTCCACATGCGAAATCTGGAATATAACTTAATTATTATACAAAAACCATTATTTTTATGTGGTTTTAAATTGACAAAATGCCAAACACTGTAAATCTCACCTTTATTTGACAGACCGTGTTTAATACATCAGCCACACAGTATTCGTTGTTTTCTTTACAAATATTTGTGAAAATATCCTCATAGAGATCATTTAATGGCAATAAACATATACGACAAAGATTTTCCGCCAGCGTACCGTTAACAATATGTTTTACAAGATTTTGTAAATTGACTGCCTTTGCCATTTTATCCTGAAAATCTCACTATTTAATTTATAGAAATGAAGTTGCATTTTTATTTAAAGATTTTTTGAACACTAATAATCAACACAATTTCGATTTTACCTCTGAAGTAGAATATACTACTGATGCGTTCTTGAAACACGATTTTGCGGTTCATTCAGTATTTTTAGACGCCATTTTGTTTTTTTTATATCCCAACTTTCTTTTTGGTCAAAATTAACAATTAATTCATTGAATGTTTAAAAATAACTAAATGGTAATTTGTTATTTCGTCACATAACCATTATGATAGAATAAATTAACAATTTCTAAATAATCGAGATTCAAATCAATTGTCTCAGGAAGCAAATATTTTGTAAACTTAAACATGCTATTGAAATTTAAGCAAATAGCTAAGAGTTTTTAATATAAAAACAAAGAATATGGTTAATTAATTTCATACAAATTATAATTTATTGTAACTTTATTATCTGCGCTTTTGCATAAAAAAACAAAAATTGGATTAAAAAGTACCTGTCAGAAATATTGCAACTTTTGGCATAATTTGTCATTTTTACAATAAAATGTTTACTTTTACTATTTAAGTGTGAATATTTGTATTTTTAAATACATTGTTAGTTTATTTAATAAGAGCAATATATTAATAACCCCGTTTTTATATACTGTTTTGTAATTGCATATAGAAATTTGTGGACAGCACTCCTAAACACTATTCTACCTCAATAGTGTTAAATTTTAATGGATAATTCGCTTGTAGTGATTAAATCTTATTTGAATCGTTGCTGGTATGGAAAAGTTTACTATTATTCCTTTTTATTATGCACAACAACAGTCTTAATTCTATAATACTACAAGACTAATGTATTTTGGTTCTATGAAAATGTGAATATCCTTATTAAATTTTTAGGAATGATGAAAAGCTAAAATCACTGAGGTGGGACTTCAGAAACCTGGTACTAAATAATAATGGAAGCTCAAGACTGTCAAGCAGATAGTACAGACAAAATTGATACCGATATACCAATTAAAGAGGAAGATGCAAGTCATGTTATAGAAGACATCAAAACAGATATATATGACGCCAATGAACTGGTCAATTTATATGATGACACAGATGTGGATATCAAAGCGGAGTTCAGTCCAGTTTTTGAACAGGTGGAGGTAGCACAGGACAAGGAATTGATATCTGAAACATTAGTTTATGAGGAGCCGCTGCACTTTGATGGGATCAAGAGTGAAGATGAGATTGACGATGAGATAGACGATGAAGGAGATGATGAAGTCAATAATGAAATGGGTTATTATAATTACAATGAGGGAAGTTTGGACAGCGAGGAAGCACAGGCTTTAAATAATGTCGAGGCCTGTTTAAGAGATGACATAGATGTTAAAAATGAATATGCAGTAAGTTTTTAAACAAATTGAAAGATTTTAGATTCGTTTTGTGGCATATATTAAGTAATGTGGCATACATACATCTTGTGCCAATGTACAAACATATTGTAAATCTAGACATTTTATGTAAAAAAATTTCAGACATTTATTTCTTTAGGTATAAGATACAAAAATTATGATACTTACACTTACATAATATATTACCTATATTTAAAATTATCAAAAAAGATTTACATTTATATATTGTGTTTGTGTAATAAAATTATAATAAGAAATTATTTTACTATAGAGTTTTATTTTAAAGTATATTAGGTAGATAGATACGGACTATTTATGTATAGCTTACCTTGTGTTCAATTAACAATAATTTAAAAAGCAACCAGCATAAATTAAAGATTTTTCCAAAGACCAACACAGAAAACATTTTAAAATAAACTATTTTTTTTGTATTATCTCTAATCAAATGTCACAAAAATTTCAGGAACCCATCAAAACGGAAGACATCAAAGAAGAAATGGGAATAACTGTAACGGAAACAAGTCTAATATCAAATAAAGTGATAAACACAACGTCCACCATAACAAACGCTCCGGACGGCTTAATACAGTCACAGACAACCAAGACGCTGGTCATGGAAATCCATCCCATGGTCCAGGGAAACGTCCCATACAATAGAATAGAAGAAAAGATATTGTCGACCAACTATGACAACGAGCTCGATGATTCATTCCAATTGAATTCAATAACCGGGGATGTTCTGACGTTGGAGCAGGAAGCGTATGGCTTACTGAAGACCGATCATTACCACCCCGACGATAGAGACTTCTACTGTCACAAGTGTGATAAGGAGAAGGAACATTTGAAGGTTAAAAGTTCAATGGAGAAGAGGGCTGTGGACATCATGAATGGATTGGACTTTAAAATGGAGGACGAGCTGGATTACAGCTTCGATAAGAAGCCTAGGTTGGATGATTCGGAGACGGAAGTGATTAAGAAGGAAGGATACGAGTGCAGTTGTGGAGAAGTTTACAAGCGGAAGAGCAGGATGTTGACGTGCCTGAGGTCTCACGAGATGTACGACGACACCGACTGCTTCTCCTGCAACTCCTGCACGAGACAGTTCAAAGACAAACAGCAGTTGAATCTGCACAGGAAGAGGTTGCATCGGAAGAGGTTCCCGTGCAAATTCTGCCCGACGGACTACGAGACCAGGAAGGAGCTGTTCAAACACCTACAGATACATCAGAAAGTCCAATTGATGGAGTACAAGGTCATAACGGAAGTCGTGAAGGGCAAACAGAAGTTGATATGTTTCATGTGCTCCAAGTCCTTTTCCGATCTGTCCGAATTGAAATGTCACATCATGGACGAACATAAGGAGCCGTACGTCTGCCAGGCCTGCGACAGTTCCTTCACGAAGATCATAGATTTCTGCGAACACACCAAGAGCTTCCACCCGGAGGTCGAAGGTCAATCCGTCTTGGACGTCCTAGAGGCGTTCTCCAAACTGGTCCAAGCCTGGAAATGCGATGAGTGCAACCTACAATTCTATCAAGCTGATAAGTTCGCTAAACACCAACTGGAATCACATGGCTCGGATTCCAAGGCCAAGGATCAGTTTCAGTGTGATGATTGTTTGAGAGTATTCGTCAGTCAGAAAGGTCTGACGTCCCACAGGCGGATCCATCACAACACGCCGAGCGCCGAAGAGACGGAGGCGATCCAACAGGGAGTAATGTGCGTCGAGTGCAGGAAGATATGCAAGGACATGGACGCTCTGACGTCACACATGCGTTTCCACTCGCCGGACAGGAAGTACCCCTGCAAATTCTGCGACTTCCGGTTCGCGACACCAGAGAAGAGGAAGGCCCATGCGGAACTACACACCGGGGACATGAAATACGTGTGTTTTATATGCGAGTACCAGTGCAGCTCGGAGAACAGGCTCCAGCAGCACAAGCTGTCCGTGAAACACGCCAACATGAAGGCGTACCTGACCACCGGGAAGCCGATCATAGACGAGCCGGCGAGGAGCGACTCGAAAGAGACGTGTAAGAAGAGAAGAGACTCATCATCAGAGGACGAGGAGGCCGTGTGCGACGTGTGCGGGCAGGCGTTCAGGAACGAGGACGACATGCTGGAGCACAAACAGACGCATCCCTTCATAGAGTTCCCGAACGAAGACAAGCCTACTAGAATATTCTTCAAATAGCCTTCGGTTGCGAAGCGAGTTATTTTTTTCATTGTTTATTTATTTCGTCCCTGGCGAGTCGCGGCCGGCGAGTTCACGAAGCGTGTCATATAAAGATATCACAAAATCGGTTTTTCTTCAGTTCACATTTGTTGTTCATGGATGTGGGTGAGCGACGCCCGTCTCGGAAACTAGTCTGTTGCGTTAGGACTCTCATTAGCACAGGAGTGGCGTCTCAGATGGAAAATACACTGAGTATTGTATAGCAGATATATATTTGATTATGGGGAACGGGCGTGCGATATTGTTGACAGCTTTAAAATTAATAAAATTATAAAACGTACCCACCGGCCGGGTGCCGCGCGGCGAGGAGTCTGTGCGTTAGTATATTTACAAAAACTACAACAAGGAATAATTTTTAATTATATAAAAAGTATAGATTTATAGGTACGTCGGTCCTCGCTGGACGCTCTCAATGTCTAGTGGGGTAACTCCAGAAATGTTGAATATATTTTAATGTCTCCAAGTGTATCCTTAGCACGAGCTCGTGTCGCCGATACGGACAGTTGGACTGTTAACTAATGAGATCTAAGACTCGCGAGTGTTCATTTAAATTAAAACTAGTATTGTTGTGATTACTTCACGTATTTTATTATTTTTTAAAACTACACACTCCGGTTCGGTTACTTTGCAGCAACCGTGATCACGGGCAGACGGGATCACGAGGGGAGTAAATAAAATACGCGTAGTGATCCGAAAAATATAAGTTTCAGTTAATTACTGTAAACTGTGCGTGTTGCGAGTCGATGTAACTCGTGCTAAGGCTACAGGTCACTTTTGTGCTGTCAGCCTCAATCCAGTGCCTGATATATTATATTTATAGGCAAGGTTATTAATAAAAGGCGTAAATATAAAATCGTATTTTATTTATCACAAATAATAATCTATGGATACCTTGCAAACGTCCAAAACGTCTTAATGTTGCCAGTTTTTGATTAGTATAATAAAAATTTAAAATAAACGTCTCTTCATTGTATTACAATTGTCATTTGATCGGTTCTGTAGAGTCACAACACTGGTTTTATCCGAAAAATATTTTTTAAAATGTATAACAAAGGCGTCACCTGTGAGAACGTGTCTGGACGTAAATAAACTATGATATGGACAAATACACGGGAAGGACATCATTTAAAATACTTTTGAGACCGCGGCTTAGTAGAGTACTATATTATTAACAAAATCAATATTCCCTCAGAGCTTCCTACCGCTAGAGTGACTCCGTCGAGTGTTCCTACAAAATACTATTTCACTTAAACAACAAAGTGAAAACTTATAGTTTTGGGCAAGCGTAACGGTTCTGGCGGCGGCTGAAAGGAAATTATTAAAAGACGAGTAAGTCTCCGATCCGCGGCACCAGAGACGAGGGTCCGCCAGACCCCAGCTGCCGCCAGACCGGCGCGCGTTTAATATGTGAATTGTATTTCCCACTCCTTGGCCATGGCGGCGGCTGGTTTCCTCACCACCAGCACGTCGTTGCCCCGGTGCAAGGTCATCTGCAGCGGCGTGACTTTACCGTCCTGGACGAGTTTGGCCGATTTCGGTGGGTTCTTAATACCCGCTATGACTATACGCTCCACCCACGAACGCGTCGGGTAATGTGCGTTCTTGTCTATGAACCTGCAAGAGACATTTATTAATATTAATGAACACACTAATATAGAAAAAAAAACCGTTCTAATTCTCTTTTACTTCAGAATTTAAGAAAATTAAACATTTATTTTACTCGTTATGATATATAGATAACAATCCTGTGTAAAGAATTTGGCTACAACATTAGTATGATTATATATTGACATTTATAACTAAATTAAAAGGAAGGTAATATAATATAAACAAAATAATACAGAAGAAAATATAATATACGCGTGACCAGAGACGAAAATAAAATTATGTTCAATAAACAGGTCAGTAGCCCTCCACACACTACTCTAAGACCTATATATATATATATGTATATAGCTCACGTGTAGGTCATCCTGTCCGCGGAGTACGCGAGTCGCCCGTACGTGTACTTGTGCTTCCTGTACTCGTACGTTTCCCCGTCGTCGATGTACAGCGAGCCGCGCGCCGTGTTCTGGCAGAATAACGTTTATTAAGCTGTTTGTTGTAGTCATTCGCCATATTTATTTGTATGTGTAAATAATTTTTAATTGTCACAGATAGTACGTTTGATATTTTTAGGTTTAAAGATTATATATAAAAACAATAGTAGGTTTTCTACCCCTGTCTACAATCCTTCTACCCCTGTCTAAAACCCTCTTCCACTGTCTACAACTCTCTACCCCAGTCTACAACCCTCTACCCCTGTCTACACCCTCTACCCCTGTCTACAACTCTCTACCCCTGTCTACAACTCTCTACCCCTGTCTACAACTCTCTACCCCTGTCTACAACTCTCTACCCCTGTCTACAACTCTCTATCCATTTCCCCCGTCCCCTACCTGTTGGTCGAGCGTCACCACTACAGTGTAAGGGTCGTCCGCCATGAGTGGGGATGCTCGCCTGACCCTCTCCTTGCGGAAGATCACTGTGCCGCCTCGCTGGTACACCGGAGTCTACAGCAGGTACAAGTATGTATAACATTAGTATGGCGGAAGAGAAACAAATAATTACTGTCAAACGCATCTGTTAATATTAGAATTTTATTACAAAGTAAATAACAAAATAAATGCACATTAAAGTTACATAAGAAATAATTTACCATATTATATATATATATAGTTATGCTACCTCATTATTAAGCTGTGTACAGACTTTATTTAAAAATAATTAAATCCTAGGGTCATCTGTTTTTTGACCTTATATAACCTTAAATAATGAACGGGTTTGATTATTATATATATGGTTTTAATCATCAAAACTACATATGGTAGTACACTTCAGCCTTTTTTTTATGATAAAAATGATAAGAAGGGAAGGCAACTGTTTAGTGTATATATATAAATTATATATACTAAATAGTACTAAATACTATATATCTATATATTGAATATTTATAACACAATCAGATTGGAACACATTACTCCGGTAAAGTTTCTCAGACACTTTCTTAACTGAGCTGTCATGACTATAGTTCATGTCACCTACCTTGGCTATGTTGACATCGATGGTAGTGTATCCGTTTCCGGGGTATGCCTGATATGAATCTGTATCATACCACAGTGTCTTGGAATCCTTTCCGGGGAAATAAACTTTAACACTAGTGGCGCCCTCTGACAACACCGGCCTCACTAGCAAGCGATCGCCTGAAAAAATTTATATTCATTAAAATATATGTTCAATATATAATCAAGTTATTCTTTTCAAAATAAACACATTTAAACCTATTTTATGGACTATTTTAATAGATTTTTATAGTGAAAAAATTCTTCCCATTAAATACCAAAGCTATTTCTTGCAAGATACATCCTATTTACTATAGAGATATTGTTTATAATAAAATTAAATTGTTTTGTATTGAAAATGAAGAGAATAGCTCAATGTCATTCACAACCGACCCAACAGATATGTGTCATCTATAGTGAATGTCTCTTCCTCCTCCGGGAATTCCTGGAACAATGGTCTCATGACTGGTAGACCGTCTACTGAGTGCTCGTAGAACAACGTGTACCTTGAATCAAAGGAAATATTATATGAAAACTCTAAGCTATTGCTTGTGGAGTGTGTATTATAATTTAATATCACAAATATACATGTTCTGTTAAAATAAAAGTTGAATGAATATATACATTCAGTAATATAAAGGAATGATTCCTTAGTCCACCGGTTGTACAACATGTAATGAAAATTATATCACCTATATTTTTAAATATTGATATGTTTGTATGTATCTCGGTATGTTTGTCATTACCAAAAGTCCAGCAAGGCGTATCTCCGTCTGACCGCGTCTCTTATCCTGCCCATGGTGGCGGCCGGGTACAGCCAGGGCTCCCGTCTCTTGGTTTCTATGTGAGAGTGAGCTCGGAAGAACGGTTGATATGCGGCGGCCTGGTTACATGAGCGTTTGATATATAAAGATAAATTAAATATAATTAATATGAACGGCTTTTAAAGTCTGCTATATATAGTAAATGTCGATTGTATAGTTTTCTACATGTGTATATTATATATATTATAGTATACATAACTGAATTATGCAATGTATATGTACTATATATGGCTCATAGCCTGTAAATTAAATATTAAGGTCGCTAATGACAAAATTAAATAGCTACTTGCTAACCACATATATATATTTCTAGTATAAGATGTATCTCCTACTGAGTGTATTACCTGGTACCACCTCGTCATGAGCTCTTCCTCAGGGTACTTAAAGAACCCGCCGACGTCCGATCCGCAGTGACTGATGCCGCTCGCCGCCAGCGACACGCACATCCTCACCGACGCCTCCAAGAAACCCCACTCCGCTGAGTTGTCGCCGGTCCACACTGCGGCGTACCTACACACACATACACACACATACATATATATATAGTTTTGTTTCTGCGTCTCCTCTTATATTCTACTAGCTTCCTCTTGTATCGACTAACCGCTGTGTGCCGGCGAAGGTGGAGCGAGTTAGTACGAAAGGCCTGTATCTCCCGCCCGCCCTATCCAACACGCCCTGGTGGGTGCCGCTGATGTGGAACAGGCCGTACTCGTTGTGGACGTGTCTGCAGACAAGTTAATTCATTTCTATTAAACTGTACGTGTGTTCTGTTATATTATTTGACAGAATACATTTATATTCTTATCTTCCGTTTATGTGTAATTTTTGAGCTTACCAAGTATACATGTATGTCCGTACCTGTGTTCCCAGAAAGACGCGAGACCGTCATGTCCGTCTTGAGGTGGTTTGTAGTGACGACAGTCCTTTGGCATTGTTATTTCCGGTCCATTGAATACCTGAACATTATATATATATATATATATATATATATATATATTGTGTAATATAAAAATAATTGACAAATATCGTATGTGTGTGTGTATATACGCGTGTGCGCGTGTGTGTACTCACACTAGGTTCGTTCATATCGTTCCATATGTGCACATCCTTGCTGGTCCCCGGGAAGTTATCGAACTGATACCTCTTGACGTAGTAATCCATGACTTTAGGGTTGAAGAAGTCGAGGTACGAAGACGACCCCGGCCAACACCAACCTGGTATAAAAATATAATACAATCAGAGCTATAAATATTATAACGTATAAAAAAATAGTTATTGCTTGAAAATGTCAAAAATGAGACAATGGAAAATAAATACACACATGTATGGCGAAATTAAATAATAATTTAAAACCGGCTTTATATGGCATCAGAATTGAAAATTTTCTTTCAAATTAAGAAATAACATTATTACGTATTACTGCATTGTTTGTTTTTACCGACACCAATAACACGGGTGTAGCGTACCCTCATAGTCATTCCCGTCCTTGTTCTTGACGTATAACCCTTGCTCGGTGGCGTCCTCGTGCAGGAAGTACCCGGCCTCCCTCTTGATGTGCGGGTCTATGATGACCACCAGTTTTCTACCCTTGGCAGTCAGATTCGCCACCATCTCGGCTGGGTGAGCAAACTTCTCCGGGTCCCAGGTGAAATATCTTCGAATTACAATATATTTATATACATATATATATAACTTGTGAAAAATCATTAACAGATAAGAATGTATGGAATAAGCTTGTTTACACTGTTTATCTCGTTTGGTTGGACACATTAACCTTATCACCAATAACTGAATATTTTCAAATATAACAATCTTTATCTAATTCCTTAATTACATATAGTTCAAGTTATACTGGCCACTGACTTTTTCCTATCCGTATATTCAATGTCCAGCCAGATGACGTCCGCGGGTATATCGTTTGCGTCGAATCCCTCGTCCACAGACCTCACTTCGTTTTCATCAGCGTAGTTCCATCTTGATTGATGGTACGCCAGAGAGAATTTCTAAAACAATAAAACATATAACTCTCATATCTTAATACATATTATATGGAGCAGAATAACTAACGTTTAAACGATTAACGTTAAATTTAAACGGTTTGAAATTTAACTAGGATTTCATAGTCATGTGTGAATTTTTTTGGTAGCACAAATATTTTTTATATTGCTAATAACGCTGGAAAGAATCTATCCTATAAAAATGATAATAGATGGGTGGGTGTGTAGAATAGTTTCTTGTGTGTTTATATGTGTATGTGTGTCTGTGTGTGTGTGTTCTCACCGGCGGTAGCGGCGCCACTCCCGTCAGCCTGGTGTACTGTCTAAACACGTCGGAGGGCTTGTCTCCGAGCAACACGAACACGTCTATCACACCGGACTCACTCATGAACCTGTACAAAGCGATGCAACAGTACTTTTGATACGTAATATACATCCAACCGATTATAATCAAGTATATCTACAGCAACACTAAACACACACACACACATATATATATGTGTATGTGTGTGTCAGCAGTAGTACCCCCGTCGCTCACCTGGCGTCCACCCTGGTCTTCCTCCCTCCAGTCACCAGGTTCACGAGAGAGGACACCACTGTTTCGTCAGCGTAGTTCACCACATCCACCCACGTTTCAGCCGAGTTGTGCCAGAACACACCGGCACTGTGACGCTTACTGTGTGAAAAGCACGAAGAATTTTAAATATATATATATATATATATATATATTGATAAAGCATAATTTCAATCATATATACAGTAACTGTATGTCTCATTGAATATTGTGACTTCAATGTAGTCTCTACCAAAAAACTAATAAAATGCTTAAGTTTGGGAAAAAATAATTAATTTATATACATTTGAAGTGAAACTTTTTATGTCTTCCAAGGAGGTTGCGTTACACGTTCAACGCTACCGGGGAGGGGGGATAGAAAGAGACGGTGCTAGTAAGGGTGGTCGATAGCGAATAGTGAGCAATGTTTAAAGTTTGTCTTAAAGAAACAATCTGAGTGCACTACGTATAAATTTCTATCACTTCATATTTTCATTTTTTCATTACGAAGATCACTTTTTTTATCTGTCTTCTTACCTGTGTGAGTACAGGACGGGAACAGCGCCGTATATAGCCATGCGACTGTCTAACTCATACTCGAAGACATCCAAGTTATACAAACGGTAGGGCTCACCGGACGTCGTGGTCTTGAGATAGAAGTTATCCGTGTGTTGTGGGATACCTGACAAGTGATATATAAATATATATTAATGTAAAATGTAAATATGACTTTTTTCAATTTAAAATATTCTATTTTTTTCCATACACAAACATTTTTTTTTTCGTACAGAAATCTATTTTATAGAGTACTAGGTAGTTTTTGCGCTCGACTTCGTCCGTGTCAATTCCACAGTTAGAATTGTATAGTTACAACGTGCTCCGTTCCGCCTTAGAAGCAGTAAGTTAGTACATTATTAATTTATATGAAGTTCATTTGGGTTTTTTCGATCGAACTCGATGAGAAGTATCCTATGTCCGTCTCCTGGTTCCAAACTACCTTCCCAACAATTCTCAACCAAACCGGTACAGCTATTCTTGAGTTATAGCGTAACACACGACTTGGTTCTTTACGACTTTATATATATATATATATAATAAGACATACAAGACGGTCTTAAACATTAATGTATTGTTGACATGAATTATACTGATTCGTTGGACCATAGACCGTGACTCACCGTAAACCTGGTTAGCGTCAGGGAAGGCCACGTCCAGGGACACAGCCTCGTTGCCTCTCGGTTTGCAATCGTGATGAGATTTGAAATTTTCACTCCAAGCACCTTCATCCTCCTGGTATGATATCAGGTATTTATGACTTATGACGTATGATACATCATACATTTAGTCATTTTGATAACGACATTATAATGAGTACATTAAAAAACAGAACAATATTGCAATTAATTCCAAAACAATACTACGAGTAGTGAGATCTGAGACTTTCGCGAGTTTTATTCATTTAAATGAAACTAATATATTTCGGATATACTACGCGGATTTTATTATTTAAAAACTACATAATCCCGACGTTTCGGTTACTTTTCTTGGTTACTTGGATCACGGTTGCTGCAAAGTAACCGAAACGTAGGGATTATGTAGTTATAAAATAATAAAATCCGCGTAGTATATCCGAAAATATATTAGTTTCATTTAAATACTACGAGTAGTTAATTATCACTTATAGTAGTATATAGAGTAGTTATTATGATAACGGTTAGTCTTGTATTGTTGGTGCGATAGTAGATAAGTCAACGTAATCTTTACCCTCGGTGCACGATATATACTCGATCTAAGGTTTTATTCGTAGAAAACTTCGAAACAGCCGGTATTTGGTTTGCTCGTACGAGTTAACCGTAACTGCGGGGATAGTCGGATTTCGTCTATCGATAAATTTAATTGGATCGTTTTGTAGAACGTGGGTTAGTGGCAAAAGCACTTATTTTAAACAGAAAAAAAATATTTTTACACTCGAATTTACACACGATAGCTTAGTTGCGGAAGTTAGGTATATAGCGGTTAGGTATATACCGATTCCCGCGACTTCGTACGCGTTATTTTTTTTTATAAAACCACACATCGTTGGACGTGTGGTGCTTATGAAATAGTTGCGTTTAAAAAAAAAATAGTTTTATTTTAAACTAGTTATTGGCAGAATAACCGCAGCATCTTTGGAATTGAGCTCACAGAAAGGTATATGAAGTGTGTTAATACCACAGCTGACACGAGAATCATGCACAAAATACTGCCACGAAATAATCCAGCGAACTATAAGATGATAAATTATAACCTATGTCGTATTCTGATGTCTAAACTACATTACTGTAGAGTTCTATCAAAATCCGTTAAGTAATTGTTGCGTGAAAGCTGAACATACATACATACATACAATGTTTACCAAACGAAGATAGCGTTTTTCTTTATTAAGATACAACGTATCAAAAGAAATAAAATTAAAATTTTACTTAATATAATAAACTAAAACAATTAAATCATATGTATTCAGAATTTTCGCATAAAAAAAAATCACGGAATTCCTAAAGTAATGACCTTTATTACTTCATAGTAATTAATAGATAATAATTTGATCTTTAAAAAAAATACAAATCTATTCAGTAGTTTCTGTGTAACAAACATGCAAACATCACTACAAAAACTCGCACATATCCGTAATGACCCCATGAGGCATGACCTACGACCTAACACATTCGTTCAATTTAATTTTATTGAACGTGTAATGACGTTTGAGATTTGAACCCGCGACCCTCACGTACACTATAAAATACAAACATTCGATAATAGCACCTTCCTAGTTCAATTTCAACGAAAAAATATATATACAAAAATACACGTTTTTACGTACGGGATAAAGTCTAAAATCAAATAACTGATGATGATATGTATGTGTAATTAGTAATTACGATATAATGTTAAATTAAACTTTATTTACATAGAAATAAGGGCTATAATTACACCGTAAAATAAGTTACGTACAGAAACAGATTACTCTAATTCAGTTAGTCATTTGTGGTTATTAGATAAGCTGTACAAATATTATTGTTTAATTATATATATATATATATATATAAACAAGTTGCTGTTTAACATTCAACATAGACATTTCAATAAAAGTCTGGTTTACATAAATTTGTGTACATGACGTGGGAGTTTAGTCAAATGTCGGTTTTAAGGAAATACTGTAACATATCTCATATAATATGACGAGACGATAATGATGATTTTTCTTACAATCTCTCACGTAGAGATAATGTTAAAGTATCTTTTTTATAAATACGTCACTAACACTACATTTATACGAAATCAATAAGACGTAGTATTTTTAATCTTATCTCATTATAACTAAGGTTCAAAATGTATAAAATACGATCTAATAGTTGTCTAAAAGTCAGAATATTAATTTCATTTCGAATTAAAACTACTAGATATTGCAATTAAAAAGTATAATTTAATTTAAAAAAAAACTAATTTTATTTAAAAACAATTTTGCCATCATTTTATATAGTCACTAAAGTATTAAGAAAAAGAATTTTTAAGGCACTACGTATTAAATACTGTATTTAATTATGCACGTACAAAATGATGGCCCGTTTAAAAAAAAAGCCTATCAGCTAGTGTTGTATAGAAATGAATGATATATGCAGGTGTTATAAATAGGGGACACAGATTAAAAAACAATATTTAAATATCGGTGGAAATACTGTTATCAGTAAAACCAATTAAAATTTAAAATTTCAAAGTTATTACGTTTTATGTAACGTACAACAATAGTATATAACGTACAATAATATACTAGGAAATATAATTTCAGTAGCAGTAGAAAATTTTTCAAATTGTTTAAAAACGAATGGTTTAAAAAAAATCACCCAATAATTGTGTCAACATAATCTAGACCAGACGTTCCCAAAGTGTGGTAAGAGACTCAGAAAAATGGGGTGCCATGTAGAGTCCTGGCGGGAGATTTGTAATTTTATTTAGCTAGAATAAGTTATAGTGGCTTTACAGTAGATGAAAAAATGGAGTCGTTGAAATATAGTTTACTCTCAAAGTGGGTAGGAGGTGAGTTTGGGAACGTCTGGAATATCCTTACCTCAACTGCAGCTGCTTCATCATCATCACCAATCTTCTCCCTCTTCACCCGCAGCGGTTCGACTATCAGCTGGTTGTTGTCATTCAGTACTACGGCGAGGTCACCGTTCTTGTTGTAGAACTCAAACTTCAAGGGGTCAGCTGTTATAATGACCTTATGACCTTGACTGTTGACCACCGTCAGTTTACCGCCCTCATTGGATATCAGTTTCAGACTGCAAAAAATCATGTCTTGTATAAACATAAAACATGGAATTTGAATAGAATATGTGAAGATGTAATTGTTACAAGCAGGAATCCAACCTCAGACATTAGCAATGTAACAGTAGTGACTTTATCATTTGAGCTATATACTAATATTAAGCCAACATTGCTTTTAAATAAACAAATAATATTTGGGTGGAAAAATTATGGCTTCTAATTTCAAAAAGTTTGTATAAATGTTGCCAGATACAAAAATAAATAAAACATTAAATAGTATAAACATATTGATTTACCTATCTTCTTTCGGTTCTCCGTCGAGGGCTAACTGTGTCCTATACCTCGGATATAGAGGTTCAGATTCATCCAACTCGACCCTGAAGGTTCCGTCGACGAGAGCTGATAGTTTAAGTGTATAACGCCACTGTTAAAATAACATACACATATTAGTATATATTTTTAACTTAACCTAAGTTAAATAAATTAATTTGTAGTATATATAATATATATATTGCTATAATCACCTGAATTTTCTTAACCTTAGAAATGTTTGAATACCATCATAACTATGAAACCTTAGAATTAATGTTAGATTTTTTTGCTAGTTTAATAGCTTTTTTTAAAATTATATTCAATGCAAATATTAATATTATTTCTATACAGGCCAAAATTTTTAAATTCATTTTCTGAGTATAATAAAACATGTATATATATAATTTTTTTACAGTATATCTATTTAAGATTTTATACTTGGTCGAATAAGGTTATACCAGTTACTGTTTACACAACAAACAGCCAGTTATGGTTGATTTATTGAACATGCACTTTTATCACTTCCTACTTGCACAATAAATAAGACAACAAAGAAAGATCCTACATTGCTTCATATCAATATTTTTCACCTTAAATATTAAGATATGTTTTAGATTCAAAGATATACTATGAGATATATATATATATATATATATATATATATTATAGTTCAATATATTATAACAAGGTACAAATGTTCTAAAATTAATAGTATGTATATTATATATTAAAAATAAAGACACCATGCCTTTGTTTTGTTTATATATATACGTCATAGATTAAGAAATATAAAGGATATTTTATAAAATAATATGTTCACATAAATTTAAAATTTTGTCTCTAATCATCAAATGCATTAAAACAACAGCACTTTAGTGCTGTTAAAATATGAGTACAAAAACTAAGTTTTATTGTAAAAAAAAATATTATTTAAAATATTAATAAAACAATGTTCTATAATTAAATAGGGACATTAAAAAAAATTCTGTCATTTTCTTTTGATCAATTTTAAATACGTAATTAATATATGCATTAAAGGTTTGTAACTTACCAGAACGTTATTTTTCTCTCCTTGATTATCCTGGGTGACGACTTCCGCTCCCAGTACATTCCCATGTACCATCACTGTATCCAAGTTCAAGGCATACTGTGATTTTTCAGACTTGAATGGCCGAAGCCGCTTACAAAAGCCCGACTGTTCGCAAGTTTTAAAGTTGTTTCTATCTACAGCCAAGCTACTGATAATCGATAGTGCAACCACCAGAAGAAGACTCAGCGTCTTCATCCTGAGAGAAAAAAGTCTTTACAATAAAATAATATTAAACAAAGTGGCTTTTAAATTAACACAAAGGCCGGTGTTGAGTCGCCGATATAAACATATATTTAGAGACTTACTTGGCAGAAAAAGAAAATATTATAACGTCAAATGCTACTAGGTATTATAACGAATTATTTTTTTATATAATCATTGCAGATTAAGGACACTAAATCCTCGAAAAACGCTATTAATTTAGCTAAACGCACGCCTGCGTTACGTGGAGAAATTTCGTTTGACAATTTTCGTATCACAAAAAGTTCAACAATGTTGCTATTACTTATTTGATAGCTCTGAATTTTACGTAACGGAGTTATGAATTTACACAATCATAAAATTTTGTATAAATTTTTATATCAAATATAATATTTATAATAATTAATTTTTATTATAATAATAAAACCAATTATGAATTAGGAATGAATTATAATTTAAAGAAATGAATTTTAATTTTGTTGCTTGTAACTTATTATCTGTTTTCTACGTCAAATATATAAATTCGAATTTTATAAAAAATTATGTTGTTGCCGGTAAATACAGGTATCATATCAAATCGGTTTTGCTCGAGTATCGCGAAAAATTTCATACAATCGCGTTTTTTTTCTATTATAAAGATGAGTTCGGCATCACAATGGAAAGAAGAAAAAGAAAGAATTCTTGCTTTACCTACAGAAGAAAAAAGAAAGTTATATAAATCTGGTGACTACATTACGATAGACAAAGTTGACCCCTGGATATTTTATGTTCAAGATAACCAAAGTTTACAGGATAAGAAACATACAGTTGAAGACCTTAACGAATTCCGTAAAATAAAACTTAATTCAGAACGAAATATAAACATTAACCATAAAGTTTCGATTTTCAAGGGTGATATAACGAAATTGGAGGTAACACAAATGTGTATTATTGGAGATAAACCCCCTAAAATGTTTACTTTTTAACTTCTTATTTTATAGGTAGATGCTATAGTAAATGCTGCGAATTCACGTCTGATTGCTGGAGGCGGCGTTGACGGGGCCATTCACCGTGCTGCTGGACCAATGCTTCAGGTATTTTTTAATGAAAAATATATATTAAAAAAAATCTATTATTCTTACTTTTTTTTTGTCCAGGCTGAATGTAATAATTTGGGTGGCTGTCCTACTGGTGAAGCCAGAATTACTTGCGGTTATAACTTACCTGCCAATTGTAAGTAACAAAATAAATAAAATACTTTTTGGTAAACATAAGTTTTTAAGTTTCTCTATTAAATATATACTTTTCATTGATGTTTCATAAGATTAAGATTGACATTATTTTTTAAACAATCTCTCTGGTCTGATTCGTATTTTTATTTATATCAAATACACTTAACTAAGATAAAAAATACTAATGAATAGGCAGCATGGCTTGAGATCTTAGGTATCCTGTCCTGTCTAAAAGGATGAATGAAAAAAAATACACATCCAGATATTGGTTTGCCCAAAAATTTTTTTTTTTTTTCAGATGTTATCCATACAGTTGGTCCACAGAATGGCTCTGCACCTAATCTAAAATCATGTTATGAGAATTGTTTTGCACTTGTAAAGCAGTACGAATTAAAGACTATCGCTTTCCCATGTATATCCACTGGTATTTATGGCTTCCCTAACAGACTTGCGGCTCACATAGCATTAAGAAGTGCTCGGAAATTTCTAGAAGACAACAAGGATGTCAGCAGAGTCATATTCTGCACATTCATGCCAGTAGATGTCGATATATATGAGACCTTGATGCAAATGTACTTTCCCGTACATGAATGGAATTATGGCGATGATGTATGAACTAACTATTGTCATGTTACGTTATAAATTGTTTTGTTTTTAGTATATAAACCATTGATTATATTAATTTAAAATAAACTTTGTCATTATAACGGCTGTCTTAATTTATTGTATATCATGATTTAGATTTTACTGTGTCATGATATATTATTTCACCTGTAGGAAATTAATATTTTTATCAATTTTACTGGTTTTTTTCCACTACCAATATCTGTTAACTACCATGAGCTTTCATCATTAAATTGAACCCAGACCATCTAAACTTTTAATTTATGTATATGTTTTTTGATTAGGATTGGATAGTGCTTGACTATCATTGCACCCGTTGAAAGGTGGAAATTAAGTCGTAGGTGGTGAACGCACTATCTCAGTAACATAGTCACTATTCTTGTGGCCACCCAAATTATAAGACGAGAATCGAAGGAAACAAAAATGAAGGCCAACTTTGTCAATCCTTTACTGAGTGCACTGGGAAGAAGGAAATGTACCGCTTAATTGCATGCTAGTTTCAACACATTTATATCTTTTTAAAATCATAAATTGTGTAACTATTTGACAAAACAAGTTCTAGTATGGATTCGGAAGTAATCAATATCAATAACTTAAATTAATTTTCACTCTAACGACAACTTTAATAATTTGTCTTAAAATATTAATAAAAAAATTTGTTTGCTGAATAAACAATTCTTAACATAGTCTTTCATATTTGTTAGCAATTTCTTATCGTTTCATCCAATGGCAAGTTTTTAGCATTAAGTGCCATTTGCTTTGACACATGACATTTTAGATTTTGCAATCCGCAAAATCCATTTATCGGTATTTTAATATAAAAAAACGTTTCCTAAACTTAAACAAATATATGGGTATTGCCATTTGAACTAATCATGTAATTTCAAAGTCTCAACATATATTTAGACTATCGTCTCATCGAGTTTTATAAGCAAGTGGCTTTTTGAATACAATATTAACGTCAAATTAAATATCAACATTGGTTTGTGTCGTAAACATGTCCTCAACAAGTGCTCTAGAGAATAATGAAGATTTAGAGAACATTCCTCTTGTCCGCATGGCGGATGTTCAGCCTGACAGGAGTTCTGAAATGTATTTAATAAGTAACAAAAAAGTTAGTAGTTACGCTTGTGAAGACGACGATTGTAACATTGGCAGCATGGTGTCCATACAGGCTGAAGAAGTAGTTGAAGACGATGGTAATGAGACTGAACTTATAATACCAGAAAATGTCGAGCGAACTCATGATGTGCCAATGGTTTGTCGATTTTTCATAGATCACACAAACTTTATATATGTTACTTTCATTTAATCTAATGTACTCATAGGTTTTATCAACTTACTAAACACATAGATCGTTTCAGACCTTGATTGTTGAGAAAATACAATCAAAACAGAATCCAGAACATTGGCCGACATTAGAAATATTGCCAGGGGGAGTTATAAAATATGCTGATAAATACGAGGAGGACCTGACTTGTTACCAGAATGACGTGGAATCTGGCTGCTCCGAGATGATGTACGCTTGCGCTAAATGCCCTCAAAGATTCAACTACCTGTTCAGTCTCGTAAAACATGTTAAGTTACATGAGATACAAAAGAAGAAAGAACAAGAATTAGAATTAATCTCAATAAGTAATTATTATAAACATATAAGTAATTACAAAAATATCTTAAATAATAAGATAAATAAACTTAATTTCAGGTCTAGATCCGAGTACTACACATAAATCGATGCCGGCATCACCGACAAGTGAGTTATTTATACCATTACATATAAATAATACTTTTTCTTTTAATTCACATAAAAATTACTGAAAAAAAAATTCTATTAGTCTATTTATACATTTATTACCTTTTTTTGTTCAAAAAGAAGTAAAATTTTAAATAATTAATTTAACAGATTTGTTAAAATTCTGAACTATATTTAAATTATTACTGTATATGTGATTTTATGAAATTTGTTGCACAACTAGATAAAAATTTGCAAGGATTTTTTTTTTGTACAAACAATATTTTTTTTATGTAAATGAAACGAATATTTTTCGGATATACTACGCGTGCTTTATTTTTTGTTAAAGCTACCTACGAGTTGCGAATGTCTGTACGCGTAGTATATCCGAAAAATATTAGTTTCATCTAAATGAACAAAACTCGCGAAAGTCTTAGATTTCACAATATTTTTTTTTGTTTAATTTAATAAGAATAATTATTTTTTTCACAGAAATGAAAAAACAGGTTTGTACAACCAAAAACAAGAAAAAAGGCATATCGAAAACGAAATCTAAGTGCAAACTACCAAAGAGAAATTAAGATTATTATTTATGGAAATTTTTTAATTCCTAAGAATGAATATATATATGTTTATTTTAACTTTTAAAATTTCTTAATGGGAATAAAGACTAAAATTAAGTATAAGTAAACATAAAGAAGTATTTATATGTTTTTTTTTTTTTTAATATTTTTATTTTATTATTATGCTGTGAACTCTTTGGTGTAAACTGTTTGTCAGATTTTTTTTTTAATTATACATTTTATATAATCGCTAGTTATTTTGGTAAGTCGATAGATATCTAGACTATTTAGTGTTTGTAAGCGAAATTAAGAAATGTAAATATATTTATGGAAAAATCATTAGTAAATTGTGTTTCAGGAATGGTTTGTGATGTTCTTTCATTATATCATTTTTGGGTAAAGCACAAAAATATGTAATTGCGACCAAATTATTGTTGTTTAAGTTTTTTTTTTTAAATAACTTTATTCCAGAAGGTTCTGTCAGTTGTTTGAGTAATATATATTAGATAATATGAGTGCTATTACCGTGACCTTTGTATTATTCTATTTCACATATAAATAGTTATATTTTTATTATCGTTTTGGACTTCAAATATTTTTTTATATAAAGTAGAAATGATTATTAGTACTTCCACGTATAATAATGTTGTGGGCCAACCATAATGTCTAAGCAGTAATTTTTTTTATCCCAAAGACCATTATTACTTTGTTTTTCATTTTTGTTTTTAGAACTCGTCTATCTGAAATAAGTTTTTTTTTTAAATTAATATTTCCTTATCTTTTGTGCTCGTGTACTTTACATTTTCTTAGCCATACTTTTTTTTCTAAGTTGAAAGCTAACAAATTTTCATAGTACGCCTTCCTAATTGAATTGTTATGTCAAAATTTGTAGTGGAAATTGACAGAACTTTCTAGAAATTTATCTAAATGTAACATCTGCGTTGATATGACCGTAGATTTTTACAATTTTATATATATCCGCAACATTATAATGAACTATAATTATTGTCTATTGTTTTCCTTTTTCATATATGTATCAATGTTTTTGAATTTATTAGAATAGAGTTCTGTATTGTGGACTGTGCTATTTAGTTTGTAAATGCAATTAAAAATTGCTCTAATTTGGTTTTATGTATATAATTTGTCTATTTGTTAGTCAATTGAATAAATATATTTTTGTTGTTCTAATAATTTATTTGTTATAATCTCTGTAATCTTTTCAATTCATCTCTCTGTAGTGTAACTTTCTGTTTGTCTATGGTTAGCTTGTATTCCGGGACCGTTTTCACATAATGGCTACTAGATAATTTCATTTCTAGTTTGGACAAACTGTCTTCTAATTTTTTTATCCTCTTTTGAAGTTTCTCCTTAGCCGCTGAGATAATATTTTCGGATTTATCACCAACGATTCCCACACCAACCTCTGTGTTGCCATCCATGTAACTGCTCACAACATTATTTTTAATTTCCTCATTAATTCTGACGTCACTAGTTTTTGATAAATGTCGTACTATGTCAATATTATTTTTTATATCATGTAACAAGGATTCGTCTGTTGTGTTGATATATACGGTGGGTTTTAACTTGTTGGTTATATTGTAAAATCCTTTAAGTTCCCTCGTCAATATAACCGCATCAATGACTCTGTCTATTCTATTTTCGACGTGAACGTTCTTCCAAACCTGAAAGTCTTCATATTTGGGAAATTTAAAGAAATTATCATCATCATCATCGAAATTATATATTATGTTGGTTTCAAAGTTAGGTATTTTTGGTATAAGTTCATGTGTGATGTATATCATGAAAGGTGACAAACATCGCAGGGATGTGTTTAAAACAGCGGACAGGGTGTGCGCATGCGCATATCCAGTTTTCTCATCGCCACTATCGAAACCCGGCTTGGTGCTCTCCAGATAAACATCACAGAATTGACTGTATATCAATGTTTTTAAACATTTCGTTGCGATGTGAAAGTTATTATCGTCAATCGACTTGTTAACACCAGCAACCATGTCCGACAGTTTGCTGAGAATCCATCTGTCGAAAGAACTTAAATCGTCTTTCGTTATTTCATTATCCATAAATTTAAGTTTTTCCATTGAAAGCCTGACATATTTGACGCTTTGCCAAATTTTATTGCAGAATAATTTGTTTGCGTGGCATTGGTTTACATCGAAGCTGACGAAGTTTGATTTTATGTCTTGTGTCAGAAGAGTGAATCGTAACGCGTCCACTCCGCATTCTGGGATGCCATTGGTGTTTGAGAAATTCGTTCTGTGGTATGATATAGATCTTTTGACTTCGTCTTTTGTTAGAAGACCATCTTTTTGCATGTTTTCCACTTTCTCCTTCAGACCTTCCATGGATATTCCGTTTATAACGTCGATGGGATCGATGATGTTGCCTTTGCTCTTGGACATTTTCGCCCCTTTACTATCACATATAACCCCATGCAAAAGAACATTGTCGAATGGCAGTTGTCCGGTTAATTCTAGTCCTAGTATCACCATTCTGTGCACCCAGAACCCGAGTATGTCGTGACCTGTCACCATTAAATCCAAAGGGTAAAATTTGTGTAAGTCGATGTTGTTTTCCGGCCAACCTAAGGCCGCGAATGGATAAATACCAGATGAGAACCAAGTATCGAGAACGTCCTGATCTCTACTCACTGTGATATCGTCTGGAAGGACCCTTAGATACTTGGAGGCTTCTATTTTAGCAGTCTCATTATCAACAGCTGCTATCCATATGAGATCTTCACCTAAGCTACATTTATATGCTGGTATTTGGTGCCCCCACCACAATTGTCTCGATATGCACCAATCTTTGTCATCTTCGGCCCAATTTAGCCAGTTTTTCACGTATCTCTCGGGATCCATGGTAATTTTTTTGTCTCTAACCACTTCTATGGCTTTTTTATTGAGTTTGCTACACGACAAAAACCACTGCTCCTTAGTTAGATACTCGATAACATCACCGCTTCTGCTGCATATTGGTAAAGTCATCTGATGCGGGTCAATAGATTTTAGGAGTCCCAATACTTGTAAGGCGGTAACAATTTTCTCTCTACCCTCGTATTTCTTCATGCCATCGAATTCGCCGCCATTTTGTATTCTGCCGTTCTCGTCAATAACTTGGATCATTTCCAAGTTGTGATGCTTAGCTACTTCGTAGTCTACTTTGCTGTGGGCTGGGGTTATTTTAACGGCGCCGGTGCCGAGTTTCATGTCAACGAAATTGTCCAATATTATTGGTATTGTCGTTTTCCTGAACGGGTGCACTGCTCTCCTGCCTTTAAGATGACTGTACCTATAAAAATACATAAAAATCAATGTTTTGAACTGTAGGTATTTCTAAGCACATTACAAGCTTGTCTTCTGACTAAAGGACTCTACTTAGTTGAAACAAATATAAGTGAATAGGTTTTTATTAATATTAATTGCGAATACAAAAGACTACCTTTCATCTCTAGGATTGACTGCTATGGCTGTGTCACCTAATATTGTTTCCGGCGTAGTTGTAGACACGATAACTTCTTCATTGCTATCTATCAATTTATATGATATATTATAAATCAGACCAAATTTGACAGGCACATCATAATTTGGTATACTAATATCGGTAGGTCCGTCAATACTTATGTTTTCAACTTCTATATCAGATAAAGTGGACTTTAAGGCATTGCACCAGTTAACTAAAGCCTTTTTTCTATACGTTAAACCTTTTTTGAACAGTCTTATAAATGCAGTGTTTACAGCATTTGTGTGATTTTCATTCATGGTAAAAATTTCTTTTGACCAGTCTAAGGAACAGCCCATCGTTCGTAACTGCTGACATATAATGTCGCCATGTTCTTCTTTCCATTTCCAGACTTCTTGGATAAATTTATCTCTACCGATGTCATGACGATTTATATTCTGATTTGTCTTCAAATACTTTTCAACAACACCCTTAAATAATGAATAAAAAAAAATTTAACACATTGTGAACGATATTCCTCATGAATTTTTTATGTTATAGCAAAGGTGAATGCATAACAGCCTATATGGTTAATAGTTATTCAAAAATTTTATAATTCCTATACAATTAAAAAATATCCACCTGGGTGGCAATCCCAGCATGATCTGTTCCCGGTAGCCATAGGACATTATATCCTTGAGATCTTTTCCGTCTCACAATCACATCTTGAATTGTATTGGACAGAGCATGACCTGAAATTGTTTTCGTTCATAATGTTGAATTAGATATATGGAAATATTTTTTAAGTAACAGTTGCAAGTCAGCTATATGAAACAAAATAAAAAAATTACAATTAATCAAAATTTACCGATACTCAATGTAGAAAATAAAACATTAAATTATATATTTTATGTATAAAGTTTTTATTAGATTTGTGGAAAAATAAATATGTTTTAAATATATTTTTATTTAACTTTTCAAAAAAATTTATTTATACTTATTTAACAAAAAATACTTGCTAGAAATTGCAGAACATCGTGTTAATTATTAAAATTGTAATAATTTTGAACAAAGTTAGACTGTGTTATAGAAACGTTTCTTTAAATGCAAAACTATAAATAAATTACCTAGGTGTAATTTCCCCGTTACATTTGGCGGCGGCAAAACAATACTGAATCTTCTTTTGTCGTTTTTATTATCAGCTTTAAATATACCTCTCCTTTCCCATTCATCGTAGACTTTCTTTTCAACAATATCCGGCGTATAAGCTGCAGCAGGTAAAATATCTTTGGCAACTATTTTAACTGTCTTTGAAATATATCTCTTGTTGAAATATTGACCGGACTTTAACATTTTGTTATATGATAGTATGTAACTATTGTGTAAATATATTATTAAAGGTTAAAAATTTCTGAAACTAATACAATGTTTCATAACAATCCTACATTTTTGTAAATTGTTCATTGAGTCTTATAAAATATAAATGTCTCTGCCACATTTTTATGACGTTGACATTAGAATATATTTTGTCATTGACTTTTTATATGATATAAATTGCTTTATTTAATTTTAATAATCTATTTCTACCAAATTGGTATTTTGTGCATTATGAAAGAATTTCCCATGTATTCAATTCAACAAAGCTGTAAAATATATATATTTTTCTTCTTATTTCAATAGCCCCATAAATGAGACCTTTGCCATTTGATACTAATTTAAGCGTTTGACATTGACAGCTAAAAGCACAATATAATTTGTGTTTTTGTAAACAAAAACTTTGTGATCAATTCAATAATTTTTTTGAGTATTTTAGTCTAAAATATATTTTAAGTTATTTCAATATTCTTGTTTAATTTATAATTTTATGACATAGTGACCTTTGGCTATATTGAAAAGATTTTATCTCGGTGAATATAATCGTTTTCTTATCGTGTTATCTACCCTACATAGCCAGATCCGTTTCCTTGACCGCTCACGATGATAAGAGCATTAGTTTGAATTGATGGTGCGTATTATTTAAAACGGAATGGCTCTTTTAGCATATATTAATCCATTCATAGCGTATCGCGATTTAGTACGTCGACCAATCGAGAGTTTTGTCAGCGAACAGTACACTAGTTACAAAAAGAAAACTAGCGATGGTATAACAAGTGTGAAGGAGCTTTTATATAGAGCTGGTGTTTTGTCAGTGTTTTTATCGGCTATATTATGGATATCCATATTTATGTATATTGTCTTTTACTATACATATATGCCAAATGTGACACACGTACGACCTGTGCATCTTCAGTTCAAGTGAGTATCACTAACATTTCACCTGCGCTCTTTATCATATTATCTAATTAACCTTACAGTAATTTTATTATTAATTATAGTAATGATTCGCTGTTATCATAAATTTCTTTCAATATAATTAAATAAAACAAATTAATATGTAAAAATTAAAATTCTATACAAAATCTAATACCAAAAAGTTGTTTCAATTTGAATTATATTTAATAAATTTTACAATATTAATTACAAATATAATAACTTATTTAATATCACTTTAATATAGCTATCCGCCTAATAGTCAATCCAGAATATGTTCTAAAGAAACTATGAATAGAACCTTTTCTTTATATTAAAAGAAATATCAGAAAACTTAAAAGCCCGTCAGCTATCAGCATCACACGCTGAAGTTATATTTTGTATTTCATAAATTCTTTTAACTTAAATCTAGATCCTGCGATGAAAACATGGGAGTGTGCTCGTTCCCCTCAGCCCATGTCCAGTTGACCCGTCGGAATCAAGTGTTGATGTCGTCACAACCGTATAAAGTACGTCTTGTTATGGATGTGCCAGAAACACAGATTAATAAGGACTTAGGTAGGAACTTTATAATACGACTAGATTTTAAGATTGTTACGGTAATCAAGTGTTGAGAGATTTTTTGACAAATTATCTGTGTTGCTGTATGGCTAGGTCTATCTCCACTAAACACAAAGTTAATTTTTTTAACTGTTTAGAGAGTGGTCATTTAGTAAAGGGTATAAATATTTAAAAAAAAATTATTTTTATAACACTTTATTAGTGACTACTGTAATTAAATTGTTTATAGAAATCATAATATTCTGATAACTAATTTATAAGAAATAATTGTTTCTACAGCGACACTTATCTGTTATGTTTATGAAAACAATTCAAGGTACATTTATGCATCCATGCATGCATGCATGCTTAAATTATATTTCTATGTATATTTCAAAACAGCTGTCTGTTATCAGTCTATATTCTAAGTTATTTATTTACTAATTAGTATGGAAATAAAACCTCCAACTATGATTTTCATTACACAGCTCTCTTCCTATCCAATTGTCGTCTTGAATGACTACGAACATTGTGTCGCAAGGAATAAATTTCAGACACAAAGTCGTATTATCTTATGTTAAAGTTGTGTTTGGTCAAGCTAACTAATTCTGCGTACTCCCAGCATAGGTAGTTCATATAAAAACAATACATAGTTATATGCTTCGTTTATATTGATAAAGGAACGTAACGTTGTTGGCACCAACTGACGTTTAAAGAAATTATAACTCAGAACGATTAATACTAATTATTTTGATGGCGTCTTATTCCTATCTTCAGACCCACGGCTTGGATTTTTTATGTAGGACTCTGGGATTGGGTGGGAAATAGCCACTAAACCCTTACCGGTTCAATAGGTTCATTGTTTTTTTTTTATTAGGCTATGGCTTCATTCGTACCGGAATCGTGACATATACTGCCAATGTCAAAGTTTTATTCGTCAATTCATAATTGATTTAAAAGTTATGACTTGTGTAAGCTTGTTAAATATAAAACGGCCGTAACTGATATTTTATTACTAATTAATTTTATTGGTTATAGTTTATTAAAACTCTCACAAAATTAACAACCATGTCGTAACTTACTTATCATACTAATATAATATATATATACAGTTATATATATATATATATATATATAACAATACTGAAAGATTCGAGTGATATTGCGGATGAAACTTAAGTAATTATAATGTTTCGTTGCATTAAATTATATAGATTTTTTTTTCTGCATTAGTTTGATTGGTTCGATATAGATAAAATAAGAATTTGAACAGAATCGTGGATGAAATATGTATTTATAGTGTATAAATTTTAAAAACACTATAATTTTCTTTAAATTGCATACTACGTATTATGCATGTCTACTAATTATACATGCATAGCATTGGCTTGTATATTCTCATATATTTACTATGTCATGGCGTCGAGTTCTGTTTCTCTATACAATAAATGGTAATTTTATTAAATTTTCTTAGGTATGTTCATGGTGTGCGCTCAAATGAGAGCTTCTGGTGGCGCGCTGGTGTCATCGTCCTGTCGCTCGGCGATGTTGAAACACAGGTCAGGTGATAAGTATCCTTACGGTAGTAAGGTAACTAGTAAGTTATCTTCGTCACTACATACTGAAAGTTTAAGGTTTTTCACTTCCAAATCTTAGTTAATACTGTCATGGGAAAAGTTTAACCTTGAAAAGTTTTGGTAATAACAAACGTTTAATATAACTTTGATCTATAAATTAAAATGACTACATATTTTACTACTTAAATACGAATTTACTTAGTTTTTTATGTGATTTTTTTCTCTTCTACGCTTTTGTCTAAAACATTTATTTAACATCTTGTAATAATAAAGTCAAATACACACTTTAATTTTCGTTCTGAAATAATTTTTTATATTTTAGTGTTAATTAATTATATATTTTAAATAGCTTTTAAATCACAGATCAAAATTGCACCACGTGTTGCGTGTTCTGGCCTTCGCTCCACTATTGTTATCAGGTGTCAATGAGGAGAAGCAAACGATTCAGGTTGAGCTTTTCAGCGACTTTGAAGACGATCAGGTTACATAAAATATATTATACTGTAACCTTGTTAAAATTTTAATAATGTATAAAAAATATATGTAAATTACTCACTTTTAGGTATAATTGTTACAAATTTATAATATAAATATCATCTTGTCCATATTTGAAGTAATCGAAGTGTTTATAGAAAAAAAAACACTTGAAAAATACTTTAATTTTTTTTGTTGGTACATTATTAATATATCAGATGTATATTTGCGTAATTTGCAGTACTTTTCGTAAAGTATTTTGTTGTATTTTTTAAATTACAATATTCGCGCCAAAAACGCTGTTCTGTTATGACGGACGCCATTTGATTTGAGTGACGTTTGAAAGCAACAAACAATGTTGCCTTGCTTCTGACGTCACTTTAGGTGTAGTCAATCAGAGCGCCTTCTTATGGGTCAAGAAGTTTAAAAAATATTTGCATTTATTTTGTTAATTTTGTCAAATTTATAAGTACTTTCTGATAAAATAGCGGTAAATATGTTTTTGTATGTCATTACCTAATAGACTGACCACACTTAATAGCATATTTTTAATTGTCATATATATTATTATTTAGAGTTAATGAAACGTCTCATTTCAAACACTGATCGCGTTTAAAAAACCCAATGTTGAGTGTATGAGATTACAAATCATTCACTCGTTGATAAAGTTCAGTACAAGTTACATTCACTCCGTTCATTCGTTCGTTCCAGTCACATCCGGTGACGGACGCGTACGTTGAGCTCCAGTCGCGATACATCCAAGTGCTGTCTTGTGAGTTACATATAGAAGCTCACTTCACAGGGCTGAGATACGTCATGTACTACTGGCCGAAAGTATCGGCTCTCATTGGTGAGACGCAGTAGTAAGCTGGGGTCATTCATTATTCATTTATTAATTAAGGGCAGCTTCATACGCTTTTGAACGCTTCCAGTAAAAAATAATATTATCTCCCCCCCCCCCGAGCGTTAAAGGTTTAACGCAACCTTGTTGGAAGTCGCATAAGAAGTTTCACTTTAAAAATTATGTGTTAAGCATCTTTAACACGGGTTTGCATTGAATTTAATATTTTTCATCTCTTCATTCATACACGTCTGTATAATCATGTGGGAATAGTAAAAAAAAAACCCTATTTATTATGGTTTTGGTATATAAAATTAAAATAACTGCTCAACATCTGGTATTCTCGATTTGACAGTGACATTTTGGACATTAATATGCATGAAAAATCATCTCCCACAATAATTAATGGCCGGATGAAATCCATATTTAACGCAACCAACCACCCAACAATAATTAATAATCAATTTTGAAACGTTCAAAGGGTTATTTTTATAAGAGTTGACATACTGTTATATACTAAGCATCGTAAACTTACAAATTCAAGTTATAAAAAATACAGACGACTTATTTTGAAGTTATTTTTATATAAAGCTATGTATACTGACGGTTTAGTATAATGATATCTAAGACTCGCGAGCATTCATTTAAATAAAAATAATATTTTCGGATGTACTACGCCCTTTTTGTTATTTTAACTACATATTCTCGACGTTTCGGTAACTTTGCAATAACCGTGATTACTGGCAGACGAGAGGCGAATGTCATCGAAAATTTCAGTTTTATTTTAACACTTCACTCATTAATATATAGAATATCAAAAGTAATTGAACTTATTATTCATAGTTCCCCATAAATAAATATAAAGGGGTTTTAATACTATTTATTGTAACAGATAATGACGTATTTAGAATTTTTATGATAATTTTCGCCACAGACTATATAATGGCTGTTAAAGGGTTAATGGGTGTCGCTTAGCATGCTTATGAAAACGTAAAAGTTTCAATACATTATATAATTAATAAAAAAAAAATTATTAAGATATAAATATAGTATGTATTATTGATTAATTTTTTTCTTACATCCAGGTATATCTTCAAACCTATTTTTCGTATCCGTAATGTTTATTCTGAGCTGGTATCACTTGCAAGATGGGTTACCAGATTATATAAAGGTGATAATTTAATTTATATACAGGGTGTTCATATATCTTTACAGTATTTAAACCTTATAATTTGTTCAGGAGAAACTTGGTATTGAAGTAAAAAATGAGAAACCCGATGAGGAGAAGAAATTCATTGGCAAAGTGAAGTTGGAGAGAGAAGGTAAATAATATGAATGTTATTGAATTCAATGTTTTTACTAACTTTTTAAATAAAATCATTACTTTAGTCTGACATTCGGATGTTATGAAAAATATAACATTAAATAAATCATATAAAAAAAAATACTCTTGATGTTAATAAAGCTGTATAAAATATATCAAGAGCATTTTGGTAATTTTTTTGAGTGTAATATTTATTAATAAACTAAATCTTCTAGATTCTTTCCCCTTCATAGAAGAAGAGTCACTTCTAGAAGAATTTCAAAAGTTGGAGAAGAAAAAGACATAGACTGGAAATAAAATAATAGAGATAAATAATAAATTACATATATTGTGTGGAAATGTTAATAATATTATGTTTTTTTTTTATTATTTTTGTACAGAAAATTTTCATATTTTTAAGTTGATAAAATAAAAGATTATTGTTTTTTTGATGAAAGTTTTAAAATAATTGTGATAAAATTTAATAATTATTGTTATTTGTTCCTGTGACATAATACAATTTAAATATTTTACTTTTAATAATTTTTTTTTTATTTTATAGAAAAAAATCTAGAACGCACCGGATGAACAAATATTAGAAATACCTTTTTTGTAACACATTAAAAGATGTGAAATAAACTTTGGTTAATTTTAATAATTTTCTGTTTATTTAATGGAAACATTTTAGTGGGTGAAAAATAAAATAAGACAGTTTCATGATTCCTTTATTCTGAACCAGTTATGAGCAATAGTATTATTTATTACAATTAATATACATCTTTTTTTCTAAATTATGAACAGAACAGTGATATGTGCACGAAGATAATTGGAAAATACAGTAAACCATTTGAAATAAAATAAATAAAAATAAACATTGATTATTTTCCGAAACTAAAATAGATGTTTATTTCTTTAAAACAAATCATATTAACCAATGTAACTACGTTATTTTCTATCGGGTAATTTAGTGATAGAGAAAGATTTTATAAACAAATTATTTATACTCACCACGATATATTAAATACTATGAACTTAGTGAAACAAGCGTCACGAATATTATGTCTTTTATTTGGCAGGACGTTAAACACATCTATATTCAATTTGTAATTGGATTTCTAAGCATTATTTTAATTATTTGTCGCATATTTACAACATTACATTCAAAATTTCCAATTATATATTTTTTGACAACAAATTTGGTCAAATTGACATTTACATACCTCAAATTTGGCGCCATATGAAAGTTAACGTTCAAAAATGTGATTTATTTTCAATTTAAGAATCCTCATTGTATTATAAAAATTAATTTAATATTTCTATAGGCAGAATTAAAATATTATGTTTATATTCGTAATTATCATATTTTAGAGGATATATTTTTTACGCCACAGGGTTATTACATATTACGGTTATATTTAAAGCCGCTTCGATTTCAATCTAGACAGAAATATATATAAGTATATAAATGTTCTAAAATAACTACGTATAGTTATTAACTTACAATACAGATTGTATACTCGTATATTTATTAAGATTATAAACATTTATTCTATTAATATAATAATAATTATGAAGAATTGATATTTTTTGAGATTCCTCTGATATAATATTTATATCATTTTGATGATTAAATATTCTTTGGCAGTGAAATTCTTTTAACTGTCGATATAGAATAAGATTATTGTTTTTTTTTTATAATGACATTAAAGGGCCATTAAAATCACGCAACCATTCCGATATTGGTGATAGAACTTCATAATTATTATTTAAATATAATATTATTATATATATATGTATATATACATAATAACAGATTATAATACATAAAATGAGATTAAATGAATAAAAAATATGTCATTAGACGTATATAATTCTAAACAAGGATGCTAAAATTCTTAAAGCCCAAAACCAAGGATATTTAGACATAAAAAAAACCTTAAAAACTAAATTGTGCCATGACAAAAATTACTGTCATATTTTACAAATTAACCCGAAAAAAGCCAATTTTTTATTTACATATTATGGAAAATAAAATATCACAACAGAAATGATTCTTAAAATATATTTTTGCGCTGAAATAGTGTATATGTTGCCAGCTGTTAAAATTTAGCTCGCAGTGGACGCGTATCGCGATAGTTCTGGCAACACCATGCCGACCGCCTGAAAGAAATGTGCGATCTATGGTCAGCGTGTTAACAACACCGTCCAATGTATGGAAAAGGAAGGAGTTTTGGGGTTGGGTTTTATAAAGTTGGCATTACTGTCATCATAATGTTTGTAATGTTGGTAGTACTCACCTCGTTGTCGATGCGTTCGTCGTCGCTCTGATACTGAACATCCAGTTCCGAGCTGTTAACGCTATTCTCCCAATCTTCTGATGATTCTATCGATGACGCGTCTAACTCCATATCTGTTAAAGAAAAGAGTTGCTTTATATATTAATATAACCTTTTTAGATGTTTGACAGTGACATCTATTAATATCATTACTAATTATTGTGACGGTTACATTTTTTAAAAATAATTTTAGTTTAACTTAAAATGTTATGTTTGACAATTTTAGCGTTTTGAGGAAATTATCCTTAATTTTACATTTTCTCAGTCTTCTTTGCTTTATTATTATATTGTAAGCGGTCCTTACACTATAACTGTTATGTATACAGATATACACTCAATTATTTCGTATATCATGCATAGTGTGTTCTGCCGATGTCAGTTTCCTAACTGTCAATGTCACCAGCTGTCACTGGTCACCTGTCACTTGTCATACCAATCATGAGCGGGTCGGGATGTCGTGGCGCGGGCACCGCGGGTAGTCTAAGAGCCGTCGCGTTCACCGCCAACGCCTGGGCTCCATGAGGCACGACGTGACCACGACTACTTGAAGACGGCAGCTCTTGTATTATGTCACTTGTTGGCAGTTCTTCGGTATAACGGATTAAAGGATGTTCCTATAAATTTATATTGAATAAATAAAATTACTAAATTTATGCTTAGCATGACATACTGTGGCTGTACGCGTATTTGGGAAAATAAAAAAGGTAGTACATAAAATTGCATTGAATAAAAAAATCTTTAATATGATAAGAAATCTGTTAAAGTGCATTATTGTTTAGATTATGAACAAAGGATAATAGTTAAGTCTTAGTTTTTAAAATATTCTTTGCCAGCGTTAAAAATAAAGTCGCAAAATCCCGGATCCGCCACATATTTCGTCAAAATCCGTCGATAAGAATAAAACACGACATAAATTTAATAATAAAGCATTACTTAAAGCTTATATCATGTGCAACGCTATTTTATACCAAAATAAAAGCAAGGTTTAAATATTTCTTTCTGTAATTTAAGAACCATGAAAATACCCACCAAATGTGTCAATTGACATATCGGGTTGTGTCTCAGATCAATCATTTCCAGCACTGGCATTGCATTTGTATTGAAATCCTCCGGTAAACTCGATATCTGTATAAATAAGAGGATCAAGATATATATATATATATATACACAGGAATTAAAATAATATGATTAGTGTTTACATAATAAAAAAATACTAATATTTTTTTATTAAACTTAACAGTTGCGATATATATATATATTTTTATAAACTCTTCATTCAAGAGCAATTGTATAGAATAATTTTAAAGCTTCAAGTACAAAAAAAATTGTAAATAATAATTATTGGATAAGATATTAATAATTTGTCTTTAAATTAATTTGGAGAAATTATATACATATTTACGTTTTTATAGTCATAACATTAAAAAATACCAATACTTTCCTTAATATATTGGCTGTAAGGAAACAATTTAATCAAATTTAAAACAACAGCACAAGCACTTCACTAGTCACGAGACCCCTTTAATATGAAACGACCTTCACAATTAACACTAAGATAGCAATAGCAAAATCCTGTTACAACAATTAATTGCGATTTTAATATATAATAATTCTTAAATAAATGTATATATATATATAAATAAATAATAATAATTTTATTCGGCACAGGAACACCATATTACGTATTAGGGATACCATATATATATATATTTTAACATTTGACTTAATTTATATTATTATACGTATTTAATAAATCCAGGGCTGCCTCGACATACATCTCAAAGACATCTGAATGATTTTTAGAATACATAAGAATCAATAAGTTACTATAATAGGCCTAGAAAAAAGTTTGAGTTTCTATGTAGGACTATTTCAAGGCTGTTTTTTTATAATAATTATATTTTAGTAGATAAACTAATAAGGAACGCGAATGATTGTCATATCGGTTCAAGTTTAATAATAAATACACGGAATCTATCTTCGCTGAGGATCTCGCAATACTGATACATAACCCCAAACACTGTCAAGTTCTATTGGATGAAGTGGATAAAGAGATCTAAGATTTTCGCGAGTACTCATTTAAATGAAACTAGTGTTATTCGGATTTACTACGCGGATTTTATTATTTAAAAACTACATAATCCCGACGTTTCGGTTACTTTGCAGCAACCGTGATCACGGGCAGACGAGGTGTGAATGTCTGTCAGTTGGTCCTTGTTATTTATCATCTACCGCCATCGATTTCTTAATTTTCTGGCGTACCGCTCTGAATGCCAGCAGAATGCGCTCACGGTGTCTTGAGGTCCCGCGGTGTGGTTACGGACATGGGATTTTATATTTTTAAGAACGGGGTCCCAGGTGTTTGATAGATTCCAGCCATCTTCTCTATTGAAATTGGGATGTTTTTTAATTTCAATAGCCTCGCGAATTAATCTCGGTATATACTTGTCTTCCCGAGCGAGGATTTGAGGTTTATCAAAACGAATGTAGTGGCCTGGTTTGTCCATTGTGTGTTCACACACTGCTGACTTCGACGCGCGCCTGTTTTTGATGTCTGAGATGTGTTCTTTAACCCTTGTACCGATGCTCCTCTTCGTCTGTCCAATGTATGACAAGCCACAGTCACAGTCGAGTTTGTATACACCCGCTTGTTGTAAAGGAATGTTACTCTTGATTGGTCTCAAGAATTGGCTCACTTTCTTATGTGGTTTGTAAATAGTTTTAATGGAAACCTTCTTCAAAATGTTGCCTATTCTGTCATTAATTCCCTTCACATATGGTAGTATCGCAGGTTGTCGTTCAACTGTGGGTGGCTTCAGGTGGTTCTTTCGATGCTGGCGAGGCACGGGCAGGTTGTTGATGGTGAGAGCATGTTTTACATGCTGTAGCTCGGCCTCTAGGTGGTCAGCATCACAAAGGTGTTGGGCTCTCTGTAACAAAGATTTGCCAACGGTAACTAACCGTATAGGGTGGTGGTGTGAGTAACCATTGAGGTACCTGTCCGTGTGTGTGGGTTTCCTATAAACAGTATGTCCCAAAGTATTGTCAGGATTCCTAACGACAAGTATATCAAGGAAAGCTAAAGAATTATTTGCCTCTAATTGACACCTTCACAATATTAAATAAAAATAAAACATCTGCTTTTCTGAACCATCTTAATTCTATCAATAGTAAGATTCAGTTTACTATAGAATTGGAGGCAAATAATTCTTTAGCTTTCCTTGATATACTTGTCGTTAGGAATCCTGACAATACTTTGGGACATACTGTTTATAGGAAACCCACACACACGGACAGGTACCTCAATGGTTACTCACACCACCACCCTATACGGTTAGTTACCGTTGGCAAATCTTTGTTACAGAGAGCCCAACACCTTTGTGATGCTGACCACCTAGAGGCCGAGCTACAGCATGTAAAACATGCTCTCACCATCAACAACCTGCCCGTGCCTCGCCAGCATCGAAAGAACCACCTGAAGCCACCCACAGTTGAACGACAACCTGCGATACTACCATATGTGAAGGGAATTAATGACAGAATAGGCAACATTTTGAAGAAGGTTTCCATTAAAACTATTTACAAACCACATAAGAAAGTGAGCCAATTCTTGAGACCAATCAAGAGTAACATTCCTTTACAACAAGCGGGTGTATACAAACTCGACTGTGACTGTGGCTTGTCATACATTGGACAGACGAAGAGGAGCATCGGTACAAGGGTTAAAGAACACATCTCAGACATCAAAAACAGGCGCGCGTCGAAGTCAGCAGTGTGTGAACACACAATGGACAAACCAGGCCACTACATTCGTTTTGATAAACCTCAAATCCTCGCTCGGGAAGACAAGTATATACCGAGATTAATTCGCGAGGCTATTGAAATTAAAAAACATCCCAATTTCAATAGAGAAGATGGCTGGAATCTATCAAACACCTGGGACCCCGTTCTTAAAAATATAAAATCCCATGTCCGTAACCACACCGCGGGACCTCAAGACACCGTGAGCGCATTCTGCTGGCATTCAGAGCGGTACGCCAGAAAATTAAGAAATCGATGGCGGTAGATGATAAATAACAAGGACCAACTGACAGACATTCACACCTCGTCTGCCCGTGATCACGGTTGCTGCAAAGTAACCGAAACGTCGGGATTATGTAGTTTTTAAATAATAAAATCCGCGTAGTAAATTCGAATAACACTAGTTTCATTTGAAGTGGATAAAGTCTGTGAGTGGACCGATGGATTGAGGACAAAACCAAATAAATGTCACTGGTCTGTGTCTCGGTAGGCGGAATACAAGATACACCTCATAAGATCCGTAATTCTCGTTAGGTGCTCAATGGTTTTCTGCGGTTACTGAAAATGCACCATTTAAATTTTTCAGTCGCAAGATAGATAACATGAGTCGTACTCCATCTTTAGAAGGAATAGTTGATAGCTTTTTAGGCGATCTCGACAAGGTAGATAGCCTATAGATCAGTAACGTGAAAAAAGTTTGGATCTAGGAAAATTAGCAAACTTCACGTTTAAATTGGCCTTTCCTCGTCTATGACTTTAATAAAACCCTTTGGTCAAAATGAGATGCAGGCGTGATAAAGATTTTGTGGCTCGGGCTCGCACTATCGGCTGATAAGTTAACTTTATTCAGGGATCGCAATAGTTTTGGGATGAGTCTAAAAGGCCATCGGATCTCTAGAAACGCCTAAGAGTTTCAAAGAGATATATCCTGGGAAAATTTTTGTCAGACAAGGCACTAGAGATATAAAATCAAATGTGAAGCCTTGTTCTATCTTTAAAGCGGCTTTGGATTGGACTACAATGATTTTTACGTATGAGAAGTTATATAAAATCCCAGAGGATATTTGTGAGTCGGCCTCTAGACCAGACATATTTCCGTATTCTCGAATTTTAGAGCGCGTTGTGTTATTAGAGCTGACGGTTCCTTGGGAAACCAACATCCCTACAGACCATGCCAACAAGGTCAACAAGTATTACGAGCTCACTAAGAATATGTTCGTTGTAAATTTGTATGCGGTAGAAGTGGGAGCGAGAGGTATAACAATTAAATCTACAACTAAGTCTAAAACCTACTAAAAGATTTGGGCTTGTCTAGAACTAACTCCAGTTCTTGGAAAGTGCGTTGAGGGCAGCCCTAGTAGGTTCGGATCAAATTTGGTTAATAGAGAGAAGAGCTTGGACGCCGGAGGTGAGCGTTTAACGCGCGTTAGATAGGGACTCCTAAAAACTACACCTGGGTCGTAAGTCCCAGGCACTGTTGAAGCTCCTTTCCCTGTAACTCGATAGACCCAGCACCTACACGGTGAATTCATGGAATGATGAGAAGTTTTCGTCATCATTTAAGACACCAAATACTGTATTGGAAAATGAAGCAAAAATCTCTAGACAAAAAAATCACCAACAATCCAAAATGCTTATTAGCTTTAAGTGAGGAGATATGGAAACATGATCACAATATACTAACCTGATTATTATTTAGCTGCAAGAACATCAAGTCGTTGCATTCCAACAAGTCGTCAGGAAACTCTCTGAGCCTGTTATGCCGAAGGTTACAGTGAACCAACGATTCCATATTCCTCATACCCGACGGCAAAGTTTCTATCTGATTGTGCTCTAAAGTTAACCATCTGTTAAACATACATTTTTAATTCAGACTTGTTCTTTACAAGCATATTTTCGAATCGGTCAGAATGTATGGAGAAATATATTTTTTTACTATATATAGTTTATTTCGCATTTACTGCTACTAGTTTGAAGGTTAAATTGGTAAAATATGTGAATTTTTAACTTGAAATATTCATAGTTTAAATAATTCTTGTATAAGTTTAAGTAAAAATAATCTCATTATTAAACTAAATTAATGTCGGACCGGTGCGTTGTGAACAAATATTAATTGACAAAAAGAAATACGTAATTCTTTATTTTACTGTCCCAGTTTAACTAAACTTTTGATGAAGTAAAGATAATTTATTTTATTAATATGTCTCAATAATTTTACTCACAAAATGTAAAAAATTTATACTCATTGCATTTATTTAAAATGATGAGTTATGGCAAATTATTTATAGATGTTCTAAACTCACCTTAACTTTGTGAGCCTGGTCATTTCTTCCGGGATTGTCTTCAATTCATTACCTCGGGCCCCCAATGTGTCCAATTTCAACAATTTTCCAATCTCCTTCGGCAATTCTTTCAATTGTATCCTGTTGCACCAGAAAGCCTCGAGGTTTTCGAGTTCTCCAATCTCAGGTATCAACACTTTCAGAGGATTGTAACTAATGTTCAAGTTAACTAAATTTTTCAAGTTACCGATTTCCGCCGGCAATGAATTTATGTTGTTATAATCGAGGGTCAAAGTAGTTAAGTTTAACAGCTGAGTGATCTGCACTGGCACTGTTGTTATATTATTAATATGGAGATAAAGATGTTCCACATCAAGGCAAGTGTATAGAAGTGCAGGTATTTCGGTAATTTCAAACGAATTTAAACTTAAACGGGACTTCTTCTTTGCGATAGCTTGTTCTATGACCGCCAAAATATGGTTTTCACGGATAAATTTTAGGATAGCACTCATTTTGTATCTATTTTTGGTTACATTGCTATTGAATACTGCGTTTGTTGTTGGTGTGACATTGACAATCACCTGTTTTTTTATCTCAGTAAATATTGCCATTTAAAGATACGTGTTTCTACTAAACTACAATTTATAAGTATAATAATAAATACTTTAAATATAACCGCTTTTAAATAAATATATAAAAAGATTTAAAAACACAGAATATTTATAACCTTAGTGTTAATTATAGTTATTCTGAAAAGTAACAATAAATACTGAATTTTTGTAGATGTTTTTGTAGTTCAACCAAGCTTAAAATGAATAAAATCTATTTTCCTTATTAATATAACTGAAACAATAACTTTTTGGTCTATTTATTTATTTCTTAAACAATAATGTTAAAACCATGCGTACTTCGAAACGTATTCAAAGTTATTGATTTTTGATTTCAAAGTTGTAGTAGATGGTACAGAAAGTACTCACAATAAACAAGAAATATTTCTTTATGTGTGATATTAGTATCCATATAATCGTCAAGTTAATTACATAAGTGTAAGCTTTTTACACTTCAAAACAATATACTTATACTAAAAATGTCTTACTATTATAATCGCATGTGCCTAATTTTCTTTATACATCAGTGTTTAACGTTCTACTCTGAAGGTAAATATAATATTTTAGTTTGAAATTAGATTTAATCTTGTATCCTATCTGCTCTTTGTTCTTTTTTCAGCCTTTCAACAAAATAAATCTTGGCATCATATCCGAAGAGCGAACGTTGACGAGAATGTTTTCAAAAATCAAAAAATAGTGACGTACCGTTCCTTTCAACCTGTATCGGTTAATTATCGTAAATCCATGAGATACCCGAGGGTAGAAGTACGCACAGACTACGATACTAATTCTTATGATACTGATTACGGCGGCGTTGTCTCAAATTTCACGTCTTCCATTTACGATGATAACCCACCTCTTTACCCTAATCCTGAAATATTAACCAGAAATAATCAAGGTATCATACATAAAAAACAATATTTTTATGATTTCATTTTAATATTAACTAAATTTAGTATTAATTTTCATTTACAAAATTAAGTACATATTCGCTATTTTAGCACAAGTAACAAAATTTATAGAGAATAAATTAACTGAACCCGATATTGAAGTTCCCGATGATACAATCTCCGACTCTGATCTCAAAGAGCACAACATAATAGATAGTGTTACCTACCTCTATGGATTTAATACATGCCATGGTGTGAGAAACGAGTGGATGATATTAGTAAGTTGTATATTAAGACAGAATTATATTACGTAAAAGTATTTATATATATTTTATACATATTTCTCATGTACCCTAATTATTTGTGAGAATTAATGGTAATTTCTTTATAACAGATATTTATAACTAGTGGCCTTGCAATAGCGATACCTTTGTCAGCAATAATGTGGTTGATGTGGAGTCATTACGCTGCCGAGTTCCGTCGCAGCAGTAAGCTGTATCCGCTGGTCATCAATCTATGCTGCTGCCTTGTGGCTTGTACTTTAATATACATACAAGCTATTGTGGTGAGTAAACAACTAGGTATTATACTCATTCTAAGTCTGTGTATCTCAATTCTAATTACGCTTTGTTTTTACGACAGTAACGTCTTATCTCAAGACATGCATTAGGTTTCAGGGATAGATCCAAAAACTATAAAGATGTTATTATTTTAATGGTTTGAAACAATGTTTCTTTAACAGGGCGCCTCGTCTCCGTCACAATGTGAGAGAATCGCCTTAGTTCTTCATTACACGCATATTTCCTGCGCGGTGTGGATCGTAGTTCTGGCTGTAGCAGTGTCTGAGTACTGTATGTGTGATACCCTGCTGCCGTTAAAATATAATTACCTATTAGCTTACGGTGTTCCTGCTATCATCGTTATGGTATGACGTACACTTTTTACGGTAATGTACCAAACTAGGCCTCAAAGCTAATTGTTGTAATTATTTCTCAGTTCAATTACGCGTTATCTATGGAGCAGTACGAAATAAAGCATTATTGTTGGATGTCCATTGAAAAGGGAATGGTTATGGGTTTTATGGTCCCCGCCATGATACTGATATTAATAAATACCGGTATTATAATTGTTGGACTTCAAAGTGTGAATAGAAAACAGAATGAAATGCTGACTGCTAAAATACAAGAGCTTGTTGATCATCATATCGCAAACTGGCCGAAAAACGCCAGAGTTGAAGAGAATGGGGCGGGGAGCATTGAAAATATAGATAATATGTTTACACCGGGCAGTAGTAGGAAAAATACGGATAGCTCTGACACATTGGATAAAGAATTTAATTACACTGACGAAGAATGTCATTATGTTAACATATGTATGTCGAATAATGATGTCAACAGTGACGGTTCAAAGGAGGTACATTTGGAATTATTAAACAACTGTCACTTCTGACATTTCAGAGGGTGACAATGTTATAACATTTCTACCATTTAGTAGGATTTATAAGACGCAATATTTCAGGTGAATGAGCAAATGAAAGGGTACACTGACAAGGGTCTGCTGAATATGCTATACATGGATAACATGTCTTGGAAGTGGACTTGGAATACCGAGGGAAACGCTCTGAAAACATATCTCAATCTGTGTTTGGTTTTGGAACCGTTTTTCGCTATCAACTGGGTTATGGGAGTGGTGGCCATCGAAAATGCAACACATTGGTCTACACCAACTATTTATCTCATTCTAATTGTTTCAATGGTAAATATTAACCTAATAAAAAACGACTTTCAAGAATTAAAAATCTGACCTTGTCAGAGGTCAAGGTTCTTTATAAAAAATCGTTACGCTGCCGGTTAAGTAGATTTGAATTACACGTTGATCGTGACCAATATTTTACAAGAAATTATTTCTATCTATTTTAGTTTGATTCGTGTATATTAATTATTCGAGGCTAACCAACGAACTTTACGAAACTCCAATAGTTTAATTAAAATCAGAACAAAAAAAAATTATTGAGAAATTACTCGGTGACTCAGTATTCTCAATAGCAGTCACGTAAAGTTTGTCCTAATAAGCAATAAGATTACAAAATTAAAATTAATCTATCAACAATCCCAGCATATTTACCTGGCGGCCACCATTTGCACGACTTTGCCGATCGTTCGCAGCAACAGCGCCCCTTGTGAAGAAGTCGTATCCGAGACAACATTGACCCGGACCAAGTATGACCGCATTGTTTAATAATCATCATAGATACACTTTTATCACTTCATTTTCTATTTTTACGATTGACTGAAATTTCCCGCTACTTTTAAGTATAATTATTGTAGAGGCACATTAAGGATAGAAAGATACATAAATCTTTCAGTTTCATTCTTATTTATACATTCATAAAATTTTAAATTGTAGTAATTCTCTTGTTGCTTTTAATGCTCACATATTTAATTTCAATACATATAAAATATATAATTATTAACTTTTTTTATGTCAAGGACCACAGATAGCATACCGTTACTGGATCCAGCGATACAACAACCGAATGTAACTCCGGCGCCTGCAGATACTATCAGTACGATCAGTATTTAAAATGATTATGTAAATTGAAAGGGAATTAAAGTATACTTTAAAAGTATGATTTTGATGGAGAAAGTTAGCATAAAGTTCAATATTCAACTTTATGCAAATGGCCAATGAGGGGTGTGAATTTTGAGGTTTGACACTTTTTTTTAACGGAAGTGAGTTTTAAAATCGGTATTGTATTTTGAATCTGTGGCAGTTTTTCGTGATAAGATATATGATATAACTGAAAATGTTATTTGATCCTCTAATTAACTATGATATGCCAAAAAGTGGTTTTAAATGTTTGAACATTTTAAAAGTTATTAAAGAAATATTTTGAAATTTATAGACTTAAAATCTTAAATGTAATTCTTCACTATTTAAAATAAAAGTCGAGATTTGCTCTTGTAGGATAGTTTTGGAGTCTTTACCTGTGGCATCTCTATTTGCTGGCTATAGAATGAAGCACAATTTCCGACCAAAAAGACTGTTTGAAACAAAATCATTTAAAAATAACTTCAATGCTTTTGAAGAATTATCTTTGTCCTATTGCTTCCCCCAAACTTGTCTGTTATTACAAATAAATAGATTTAAAAAAAAAATAGGTAGATATTGTTATGGATAAAATTTTCAAACAATCATCTTAAAATAGTATCATTACTGTGCTTTTAAGAGTTTAATAAAATATAGCATTGTAGATTTCCTAAAGTGATAATACTAAAGTTCTTTAATAAATATTTATAAACAGAATTTTATTCAGAGTTCTTGAATTTTAGCAGAATTATTTACAAGCTGTAGGATAAATTCAGTGTTAGTTATAATAAAGATATATTTATAACTTATGGTGTGATTAACAATCTGTTGTACAAACTAATATCAAACTTTATCTGTGGTACAGCTTTTCAATTTTTGAGTAACTTTTTAAGTTACATACATGTTATCACAACGTTCCTAGATTGGCCAAAAATATAATTACATATTATCGTCTGATCTCAAACTATTGTTAAACATAAAAATTTTGTCGCATGATTTGTGATTGATAGTTGTAGTTGAAATGTGTTGCGATAAATAGCCGGAGACTTTATTAAATGTTTTCATTACTTCATTGATGTTTTATTTGAACCGAACGTTTGTTGTTTTATACTACGTGTTTGGAACTACATCTTTATAGAAAAACAAACAGAATGCTACAAAAGTAATAAACACGATGTTAAAAATATTGTTAGTTTTAAAACCGTTTACTTTGTTTTAACTTTTTTACTGCATTCATGTGATATAAAAAATATAATTCAGTAGGTATTTCTGTAGGAATGCATGGAATTTATTTTATGATATATGTATGTATAAGTTATTTATCTACTTAATGTAATATATATCAAATCTTCAAGTCCGTTACCAGTATTATACATATTTATTATGCGTTGTCAGTACATAAAAAGATTTTTGTTGCAGTTATTAATTAAAGTATCCGATCTCGATTTGTATAAATATTTCGTTTTTATCTCTCATCAGTTGCCAAAATTCAGACAAAATATAGTTTCACTTAAATCCTTTATTCCATTCGACAAACTCCGTGTTTTCTCCACACAGTATTTAATATTATAATTAGTCCAACAAATAAAGACGTTGACATTAGCAAAATATTCCGATTAAGAGTAAAAATTACTCTATAAGTTGAGTATAAGAGGATTCTGGTTAGTGTTTATATCTCATCAAAACAAAATAAAGTTCAGTTAACTGTGTAACATTTCTTTGGTTTTAATTATTTTTTATCACTTTTATATTTGTTACTAGAGGCGCCATTAGTGCCGTACTAGTTATAATACACTATAATCCTTGGAATCATTTTCATGACCGATTGTAATTAATTATAATACTGAAACATAGTAATTTTGTAATGGCAACATTTAAGTATAGTCTTGTGTTTGTAAATAATACATATCGGCTTCAGCCATTTATTAGGACATTACTGCAAGTGACAATAAAACTCAGGACTGAATCTGAACCTCGAACGAGTTATTGAAACTTTAGTAAATAATTTATAATTCTAGTATAAATTTTAATAAATTTTACCAAAAAATTCTCTTCAGTCCAACGTTGTTTCGTCCTTCGTTATCAATAATACAAAGGCTTCGTTTCTTTTTTCACGCACATGTCTATTTATCGGGTTGTATAATATAATGAAACAAGCAATATACTTATATCGAGTGTATTTCTGGATAAACTGTTACAAAATACTTATAAAATCGCCATTGTACAAGCATTGTACGGCACTGCACTGCAAGATTCAAGGGCGATTGAGTTTTTACAATCTAAGTATAAAAGCCGACGGGCGATGCTATTCAGTTAAATGATAACGCGTCCACTGAAGTTTTAATTTAACTTTTGAGCTTAAATAAAAAGCTTAAATAATATAATAGTAGAAAATAATCCATGCGTCACTTGAGACCGTCGAGATGAAACAGAGTTGTATATACTAAAAACGACTCGCGTACACCGACATCGATGACGTGTTACTTAATATATCCATGAACACCGGCGTTGTGTACAGGCGCGCCCGTGCCCCTGTACATGGCCGTGTACACGCGGCGCCGTGTACACGTGCGTGTGGGTGCCTGTGGGTGCGTGTCGGTGCGTGCGCGTCGCCAGTCTACTGGCGGTCGGTGGCGCGCAGCTTCTCTTCGACGGCCTCCTGTGATGCTTCGGACAGATCAGTCGCCTGGATGTACTTCTGCACACCGACCAACGACTTCTTTAAAGCGTCGAATGAGCTGCGGAATTATTATATATAATTAAATAGTCATATATATCAATATACATATAACACTAATATATTTTCTAGTACAGTGATTCCCAAACTTATTTCGTCTCCTAACCACTTTGAGATTAAATTATATTTTTTCATCTACTGTAAAGCCACTACAACTTATCATAGCTCAATTAAATTATAAATAACCCCAGGACTCTACCCAACGCCCCTTTTTGTCTAGGTCTCTTACGACCCCCTTTAGGCCTGGGGGGCCCATTCCAGCGCGTTATCGCTTTGGGAGAGGCTGTTCTGAATAATAGAATAATATATACAATGACAAGTAAATCACATCACCATTAATATTCACAGGTGATGCTCATTTAATATCTTTGTCGTTATATAGACTTGAATTTTGTTTTATTTTTATACCGAGATGTGAATTTTAATTATTTTTTTAGTCTTGTATGTGGTGTCCCTCACCTAGAGTACAACATCTTCTTCTTAACCTTGGCTGTATCGGGGCACCATGACATCAAAAACAGTTTCTGCTTCTTACTGGCCTCCGATGTGCCTTGACACTGATGCGTATACTCAAAATCAAACAGACCATATCTGTAATAACAATCAGATATTATTAATTATATATATATATATATATTTAATTTAAATAAATTTAGTAATTAAGATTGTTTTAAGCTCTTGTGTGGAAAATATATTTATAGTATTTTTTCTATTATAATGGCCCATAAATGAATCTACAAAGTCTGATTCGAATTGTACCCAAATAAGACACAAATTTTAAGGATATTATTTTATTACTGTAATATATTATCATATAGTTTGGTTCATAAAATAAAAAATAGGAATAACACAATGAATCATAACATGGCTTTAATAAAAATACATTTCCATACAAGATATGTTTAAAACTTTTATATTTGTACTATACAGATGTAATCAAAAAGTTTCCATGTACGTGTTTATATTTTAAATGTATATCAGAGGTCACTCACCTGCACTCCCCGGTGCCTCCCTTCTGCAGGTCCTCTAGGAACTGCTCGTACTCGGCGTTCCTACCCCCCACCGTCTCAACATCTATCTGTTTCTCATCCCTGATGTAGAAAACTACGTATCTATGCTTCTTATCCTTTTTGATTTCCTCGTACGTAGTCTTGCAAGCGTCCGATACTGTCACCCCAGACGCCTGGAATGTTAATACAGGATATTTATATGTGTTGATGGTATGATAGTTACGTGCGCGCAACATATTAAAAAATAAATGAACATCGCGGGGATAACATCGTTGTATGGATAAAATATCGCATTACGCCGCTGACTCCGCGGAACGAACACCCAGCCGTGTGAACCAGAAGATTCCTGATACCACACAAGCTATGGAATGGGATCGCTATCCTAACATCGGGGCAATCATGTAGTCCTAGGTATAGGTTATAAGTTTTAATATGTAATTCTTATTATGATATACATATAAGTTCCGTAGTTTTCCTGGAACCTCCGTTTGCCACCCTACTAATTTGATAGTGTCTTCTAAGACACTATTCTCTTCAATACAGTACCTACAGCACTCGAAGTATCAAACACTCTCGCAGACAAACAACCCTCACACGTTTAAATACACTCGTACAGTCCATTTGTCTAATATAATTTTGAGTTCGTATAAAGTAATCAAACAGTAAGGACGCACTGAACTTTTACAAACACGATTAAATAGATAAAGATCTTATATCATTAAACAGATAGAATAATGAATATGAAATGTATGAGTTTCTTGTAATCATTATCTATAGTTAGTGAAAATTTATAGTCACCTTGTACCATCAATAGTACAAGATAATTTAGACCATATATTCGCACAACAGAATCGATAGATATCCGATATATCGTGATTTTAAACCTTTCTGATATAACTTCTTTAATTTCTCTGTGCCAGTCTAGTAAATTACCTAAACTACATAATTTAGTGATTTCAAACAAAACACAAACATTGACAGAAAACTGGCAACTATTAGTGTTACAGAGGAAGCTAAAATACAGTCGTAAATACCCTCAGAATAACTGTCACGTAACTCTCAGTTGGCGCGTCACGTCACCGAAATAGAATATTTTAACGCTTTACATTAACGTGTAATGCCTTAAAATATTTGTGTACAACGTTGAATCCGTGTACAAAATGTATGTGTACATTTATGATTTGTGTCTTTAACATCCTATCAAAAGACAGGAATACTAGTTGGATACTTATTTAATTTATTTAGGTATATAGATAAATATTTATTGGTAATAATCACCTCACTAATTTGTATTCTCAGCGCAGAGCCTGTATAACATTTGTCATACGATTATTATTTATAACGAATCAATTGTTGTCTGTTATTATTTATATCGGCCGCGCCTTTGTCTTGGTGCGCCAACCCCGAGGTTAGGAAGGTCGATCGGTAAACTTGACCTAACTTACCGCTAATTTTGTTTAATAATATTACATATACATATAATATTTAAGAAACTCACAGGTAATTGTTTAGTCATGAAAAATTAAGTGTACACACACACACACATATATATATATACTGTGTATTTTGGTAAAAAAATTAAAAAAAAACCCTGAATGTGCATCCAAAATGATGCTGAAAGATAAACATACTGTCGTAAACGGAATCCTTTTCTGGCAGTATAATTTTTGTTCTAAATCAATACACGTGGCACCAAATAAAAAAAAAAAAAACTATGACATGAAAATGAAAGGTTAAAATCACTACAGTCATATAGTTTTTCATTACCTTATAATATAAAGATATATAGCGGTTATTTAAATAGTGCTCTTCAAAGTATTTCTGTAACCGTCTCAGCCGCTTCTGTTTCCCACACGCATCGGATGATATTTTTAAGCTAAGCCCATTGGTCTCGAGAATACAGACAACGCCATGTGCGTGCCTTATATAAGTTTAATGCAAGGTATTTTTGTTATATTTTGGATATGATAGAACCAATATTTAACATTCATAAAAAAAAATATCATTTACGAGATTTTGATTTATATGTATATATATATATATATATATATATATTTTTTGTGATATGTTATAATTTCTTGTAATATATAGTATTTTGAAGTCCTTAATAAAAAAATAATAATGAAAAGACTGACTTCGTATTCTTAAGATTTCAATTAATTATGAGTTCTTAGCACATGGTAATATTTTTGTAATTTTTTACTATATTCAAATAATAACAAAATTTAAGATATTCCTGTACTATGTTCCCTTACTGCATATTTAACAAATACATTAAGACTTTCGGTATCTCGGTAACAGACGCCAACGAACCTGTTAACTAAATTAAATGACGGACGTAACTGTATCATTGAACCATTTTTATAATTAAACTCGGGATAAATTTATAATGATGACTGTTATTAAAATGCCACGTTAAATATATTATTTGGACATTTTCCAAATAACAAATGATACGTGAAACGACGAATTTTAACATGCGTTCTACATTCAAACTAATATTTGCCTTTTACTATAAAAATGACTATTTTATTAAATATATATATATGTATATTATTACTTTAGAGGTAAAGAAGAGCTAGTCTAGGAGTGAAGTAAATTTTAAATTATTCCTAGCAATTTGTCTGCGACTTTGTCTGTTTGCACTTCTGTATTTTATTATAATATTAGGAGTATTATTATTTTAAAAGGTATTTAATTTCACTTATTACATGTAAACAGTTACTTTTATCTAAAATAATATATAGATATATTAACTGAAGTTACCAAGTCTATTGTTAGTAACTACACAAAGATAATTTATTAATGCATTTCTATGATAAATTATTATAAATATATTTTGAAATTTTTAGCTTTTTATGACGTTATACTTATTCTAAAAGTGCTTCGTTCGTCCGATACAAATTTCTAAGGGATGCTTCATCTTATAACAGCTGATTTTGATCTGAGTATTTTTTTTATCCAGCTGATGGCCCTTAACTGCCATTCCATCAGTTGGTAGGTGGAAATAAAGCCCCAGGCTGTGACCGGACTATCTATACCAGTATTCTAGTTAAAATTACTTAGTTAATTCTTTGTTTCCAGATATTACGCTAACAAATAACTCATACTATCGACGTAAATGACGTTTTTAAGTAGATTACTTCAGTGGTCTCGTAATTTAGATATTTTAAGATTAAAAAAGATTACTATTTAATATAAAACTAAGGTTATTCTATGTTAACTATATTAATTTATAACCAATAAGAAGCTCTATATATATATGTTATATAATATTGTAAGAATTACTATTTTGGTACTGAGAAAATGTTTGCAACATCTGGAAAACGGTCCAATCAAATTAATAGATTTGAGCAAATTATATGAATGATTCAAACATGCTACGTACGAACTAATAATTCTCTTCTTAAATATAAATTTTATATGTAAATTCACAGTAGCAGAAGATATTTTTAATTTTACATTAAATCTTAATCGTTATAAAACGTAAGAGTCGGAAAACTAAATGTCAGAATCCCTTTTAAACAAAGTCCGTAATGTTTTTACTAATCGTAATGTAATCGAGACTTGATTTGTGTAAGTTCTTAGTGATTATGAAAAATATTCGATTTGAATATCAAATAGAGATACGAATGAAATATTTATGGACACGATCGGGTATCGAATCTGCAACCTCTGTATCATATCCAAATGTACTATGTAAGATGTCTCGCTTAATCTCCAGGTTCAACTAGTCTCATTTTATCCAGAACTAGTGCTCTCATATACCAGCCCTTGCAGGTTTTCTTAGTTTTTAAGCTCTTGTACGTCCGAATATCAGTATGACAGCATATATTATAATTTTCTTAAATAGTATTGCGTCTTATTTACTTCGACAATGCTAGTCTTCATAGCTTTACATTAATTTAGTGTTAAATACTAGGCCAGAGCTGGTCTATCTCGTATCAAACAAGCTGTTTACGTACAGAGATTATGTTTCGGACATTATTTATCTTATCTATAACAAATTAGATAATATAATCATTTAAAACAACCAACAATTATATAATGGACACAATACAATGAATTTTAAACAATATTTTGCATGTAATGTCTTTTCAACCGTCCGTAGCGAGGACCAAAGAAAAAATATAATAAAAAAATAATAAACACAATATTACTTTCATTGGTAGAACATTTTTCTTCTAAACAATCTCTGCGAACAAAGGCGGTGTACTTAAATAGAATGTGTGACGCTAGCACAACCCACGTATCACAAACTGTATAATCATTGATAATATTAACGTTTTTGATAAAAATTATCGGAAATTTGCGATTTTTATACATTTATTTACAAATACAAATAAAGGTTATGAAATATATATATATATACAATTACAGAGTGTAAATCCTTTTATGTAATAATACATAGATATTATTTAAAACGGATCAGGAAGGCTAGTGCTATGTTATATATATTACAGACAATATCATATTATATATACATATATATATATATAGAAATAAGGTTGTATTTGTATAATAATAACAAGGGATAACTTTACATTACAGCATTACGGGGTGTGATGGTATAACGACTGCACGTACGCAGGTTCGAGGAGTCGAGTATGGTGCAATACTATAGAAGTATTGATTTTTATGCGCTACAAACTAGACCTTTCTAACGCCATTGCTTAAAACACGACAATGTATAACACTAGACGTGCCCCGCGACATCGTCGACACTGAATTTATTTTTATCTTATATATTAGTAAGAAATAAATAAATTTCTAAGCTATAATGTAAACCATTTTTAAGTATTATTACATCAGCTCTAAGCATGAAGTTCCATCAAAAGCGGTCCATATATATATATATGACTCAATATCGTGATATGTCATCTTGGAATTGTTTAAAATCGACTGAAGCATTCTCTGCCAATTCACCTTCGATTTATCATCAAATGGCAACCATTTTATTTCGCAATCGGAACCGGATATTGCTCTATAAAAAAAAACCTCGCAACTTTGCAAGTGATATAGGAATTACGTTTAGAAACTTTAGTTTTCCCTTTTATTTGTACAATTTACAAAAATAATAATAATAATTCTTTATGTAGAAAAACTATTTAAAAATTTCTTTTAAGTTGCACTTCGATATCGCACATTTTTATTAAATAAAGTTATGACGAACAATTACTAATAAATATTAAAAATTAATCAATATACTGCTGAAATTTGAAACGGGTTTCAGAACGTGAATTGATGAATAAAATTCACCTCCCGCAATGGTATACGGTTTCCGGACGGACCGGAAGTCTGCCTATTGGGAGTCGGCAGACGGGAATCCTGATAGCAACACATTACACAAACAATAACTATACGTTTCCTTTACGATGGATTTAATATACATGTTTTCCTTAATTTGATATTAAAAATCAGTAACAATAATTCAATAATAGAATTTAAAATTGTCGTTCCTATTATCATGGATGAGTATAGAAAAAATAAATTAAAAACAAACACGATCAATGCCAAGGATAAGGTTTTCTTAAAGTCTGCATACTTCAATCTAAATGTTTGCAAGGAAATTAAATTTAAAAAATCAGACTTCGATATCAAATCAAAAGTTAAACTTGAACCTCAAGTGTTTGATTTCATCCCTCTCGGAGTACCCTCCCGGAGGGTGGAGGTGAGTGACCTTACAGAGGTCATTCACACGCCCAATATAAACGCGAATGTCATTGCCAAATTTATTATAGTTGTACCACAGACAAACATATCACATATAAAAATTACAAATTATATTTTCCACCACTTTCTACCGTTTTATAGTAGAATTTATAGAAAAAATATTATTTATAATATTATATAGGCTTAAATATATAAATATTTTATTAATGTTGCCAGTTACAAATGCCTTAATTCTATTAAGAATTGAAGTTGTCTAAATATTATGACAATTTCTTTATAACTATAATAATACTACTGATTGTAAATAACTTTATTGATAGTTTTAAACTTGTTGAAATTTTTAATACATTGAACTACTCAAAATGTTTAGACAGACAATTTTATGCCATATAACAGATAGGATAAGGATATTTCAAAACTTAAATATTACAATTTGTGACCACTGTTTTTTTCTGCATTATATATATATATATTTAGTTTATAACAACAACGATACATCCAGAATGATTCAAAGCAGGAAATAACTTCTTTATAAGATTTATGAACTTGAACATAGCTGACAATCTGTATTGATTAAAGAGGTCTTAGAATAAGAGTCTCGTTACTTATCAAGGATATTGTATAAATAATTGTACCATTAAATATAATTTTATAATGAATCATACATGTTATATTTAGTTATGAGATTGCATTTTTTTTACGTCTACGTGTATATACGCCTAACGCTCGCTCAGTGAAAGTATGGTATGAAAAAATTAAATGAATCATCTGTGCCGTGACTCATACTAACCTAATTCTTATAAAGAAATCGGTTATATGAATCACATAGGATTCATGGATAGCCTATAACACGACTATATAACCTTGACATTGTATTGGCGCAATGCGTTTTAGGTAGACGCCCTATATGAAATACACCAAAATGGAAGAAACGAGACGGTTATGCCATATATGGTCAAGAGGCGAGGCGACTGCGCGAAGTTGCATCGCTTCAAAAGTTCGATGCCCTCTAGCCGGCGATTAGGAATATATCCCGCTAATTAATTGACAAAAATCATCACCCGTCATAAAAGGTGATAAACCTTTCACATGCGTGAAATTTAACACCATTCGTCGGATCTTGAGACAAATGTCACAACGTATGTCTTTTTTGAAGTTTATAATAAATTTTAATATATATAACACTACACGTGGCATAAAATCACTGGTTTGTGACAAGTATTTAGTTGAAAAGGCGTGCGAAGTCGGCGAAGGATTGTGCGAAATATGGCGGCACCGGTTATAAATCTGGACATTAGTAATGCGAAATTTATATAAATATTTACTTTAGTATATAGCAAACTGCACTGATATTGTTAAACACTGTAATTGATTTTGAACACTTACCATTTTTTGATGTTAAGCACGTAAAAATTCCACTACTAATTTCACCGACTCCACAACGGCGACCGGAACGACACTGATTCGGACAGTTGGCTACACGTTATTTTGTGATAACCAATGAGCGCATGTGTCAAAATGATTAGTCAAGTCAAAACTATGTTTTTTTAATTTTAACGCAAATAAATAAATTCATAAAAATGTTTGAAACCTTATTTTATTAAATATTATGAATATTTTAAGATTTTTTTTTTTTTTTTGTAAATAAAAAAGAATGATTTTATTTTATAAACTTGTCACAAGATGACAACTTTTCAAATGCTCTGAGCTATGTTCTTCTGAAGACACTGAAGCACTTCAGACTATAATACTATTTTAATATTTATAGTGTTAGAGGATTCAATAAGATAAGATAAAGACTATAAGTCTTTTCAACGAAGAGATATAACTATTTTCAAGTCTTAATGTTTGATTACTACTTGTAAAGTGACTCATGATGACGATGTGTTTCAGCCAATCACCGTTGAGTATTGAATAAATGTCCATATATGGACAGGCAGATACTGGCGTAAATTGTCGGTCGTTTAAACTTTAGCGCGCCAACATAAAAAAAAATGTGTTGTCATAACAAACAATAATTACTGTAAATATATTGTTACAAACTTTATACAACCGACGTGGATTGAAATAGATTTTTTTAGGGTGTAAATTTAATGTCAATTTAAAATTTCATTCAAATTCTCTTATTAATAAAATCGCTTGAACAAATCAAAGACATTGGATGAAGAATTAAGATTTTGCTTTATAAATATTTAAAATCTTATCAATATAAAGGGATTTTGATTAATTAAACCATAATACATGCTAACCACATCAATGAAACACCAAACATGTTAAAAATCTTTATTTCAGGCATTACCAACGTATTTATGATATCTTTTATACAATGTGTATATATTTGTCATAGTCATTTGTCCTACGGAACCGGCTAGAGCACGTTTTAAGAATGACATAGCATAAGTTGAATCAGAGACTTGTATTAACATGGCAACTGTATTTTCTAATCGTTGGCGCATAACTTTTGGCGGGAAATTACTCTCCATCCAACTGCAAATGTCAGCTACCGCGTACGCCGATATTCTAGAAACGTGAGTTTTTCGCTTGCAAATACATTGGGTCAATCTGTGAAAGAAATTATCAGATTAATTCTAACAATAAATCTCCTGATACAAGTTTGAATGTTACTCATCGCTCTAAGTCTTAAAAATTCAGATACGATATAATATTTTCACATAATTTTATCCTTAAGATTTTTTATATGAAAAATAATTTTCTAAGCGCAGAAAATACTTGGATAAAATTAATTTTATCAGTCATACAGAGATATGTCGGAGATAAACATGGAAAAATATTATAAAATGTTTATTTCAAACATCGATAAAAATTTCGTTTCGTATAACAAATAAATAAATCTTAATAAATGACATGACCATTTTGTTGAATATAAATACTTTTTTTTCATCCGAATAATTAAACCTTATTTCATTATCCCATAAGGAATAAAACTTTTATTTTTTATCAAAGTATACTGTCCACTAAAAAATTTTTTTAATGCATTGGATTCTTGCTATAAATTAAATTATTGTCATTGTAACTGACATGACATTACTAAAGTAATTATGACAATATTTCTGCTATTGTAATTATTACATTCAATATACTTCGTTATTAGTATGATATATATATAACTTTCTCTATATTATGTTTACTAACTTCTCGATGCTATGAGCCATTTCAGCTAGCTTAAGTTCTATGGATATGTCCGTATCGTCCTCGGTTTTGGCTCTCTCACAGAGACACAGTATTAATGTTTTATAACACTGCATGTAACATGGCCATCTGAAATAAATATATAAGGTATAAATTTAATTCTATATATAAGTTTATTTTTGGATTATATTATATAGAATTGTCTATATACATATATATATTGAACTTTTGGAACTTTTTTTATTTAAAACTCATGATTTTGGTATATTTTAGAATACTCAATTACAGTATATACTTATATATATATATATGTGTATATATATATATATATATATATATATATATATATATGTATAATTTTATTATTATTCATACCTATCCTCTAACATTTCCTCTCTAGACAATAGCAGGTTGTTCAAAAGTATGGTGCATCCCTCAAACAGTGTGATAAATGAATTCCATGATATCACACACTTGGTGTTGATGGTGTTTGATCCCAGCAGGTATTGGTAGAGATGCGCTAACTCAAATATGGAATCCAGGAATTTGTAGTCGAGGTTTATCTGGAATTGGAATAACATGGAATATAATAAATGTACAGTTATTAAATTACAATTGCTCTCATTTATTGTAAATAGACAAATATTTTATTGGATTTAAAATGTTTTTGATTCTGGCAATGTTATAAAGGGAAGATTAAGTGAATATCCTAGGTTAATGTTAATTATTTTATAGAATTAAGTTTTACGAAAGTTGTAGATTGAAATGATATTTTCATGTTCTGCAATATTTTTCTTTTGCTAGATATTATCCTGGTATAATTTAAAATATACTCCCTAATATATATATATATTACCTTTTTGGCGGCCATAATAACATCACAGAGTGTATCAAGATCATTCCTCAACAATTCACATATGCTATCATCGACTACAACTTCATGTGGACCATTCTGTACAATATTATCATAGTGTTGCCATATCCAATGTTTTATATTTTTCGTCGATCTAAATATAATTTTTGTCATTGCAACACATTTAGCCTCTATGATGTTTGCTTTGAGACAGTTCTGCCACAGATATTTGTATACTCTCCTGGCTGTGATCTGACTGTTCGTGATCTCATCATTCTTTAGTATAAATGATGGATTCTAAAATAATATGGTAAAAAATAAATTAAACTTATAATTGTAATGGATATTATATATATATATATATATATATATATATATGTATTAATTTTAATATCTTTATTTTGTTAGTATTTTACCACAAATAAATAATTAATAATTGTAACAATTACTAATAAGGCTAACTTGTATAAAAATAACTAATACTTTATAAGGTTAAATATGTGTATAGAGAATTTTTATTTCATAAAGATTAAATTTTAAATGAAATATAACAATTTTAAAAAGAGAGTATAGGTGAATAGTAAGTGTAAATATAGCCTTAAATCTTCTAAGCAAAGCCTTATGATATAAATTACTATTAATGATATAAATTTCACAAGCTCACCTTAAGTAATGCTAACTTAGATAAATCTCCAACAAAATGGTTGCAAAAGCATTCAACCGATGACAATTCAGCTAGAAATTTTAACATGACAGCTATTTCATCGATACAGTTATTACTTATTCTTCTCTTTTGCCGCTTGTCAAAAACCATAGACAATCTACATGTTATCGCAACCCATAGACTATGGTAGAATTTATCTGTATCAGCAAGAAGGTTCGTCTTATTTGAGGTTTTCATCAATAGTGTCAGTCTTTTGAGATATCTCAGAGTAACGTTTATAAGGTTGATTGATGTCTCAATGTGTTCGGTTATTGACGATGGTTCTTGTAGTGAATTAATCTGAAATCACATATTAGTATTTAAATAAATTAATTTTGTACATTGTCATGTTTACTAACAATAGTATTATGGTAGTTTTTTTTATACTGAAATAATTTACTATTCATATAAGAAAATATATTCTTAGATATAGATATTTTTTTATTTATACCTAAAATTAATCAATTATTTAATTATTGATCTAGTTACTTTTATGTATAAGAACATACAAAAGTGTTATATAATAAAAAAATCATATATATATATATATATATCTTTATCTCTATCATTGTATATATGTTAACTTACCGCTATATCAATATAGTACTCCAATCCACTCAACATACAATCCACATCCTTCTCATTGATGTCACTGCTTTCACAGAACTTTAATAATGTTAGAGAGTACGCTAACATAGAGTTGTGACTATTTTCATTTTCAACATTTTCATTAAAATTTAAATTTCTAAACGAATCCAACATGGCCGTATTTAATTTTTCCTGCAAATCAGCCAATATCGATCTGTAGGCGCTTGTAGTTATATTTTTCTTCTCTCTAGCTATAACCGGTAGAGCCAAACAAATTATTTCGAACACGGGATTATCGAAATTGACTAAATTATTTATTTCGCTGGTTTTGTGATTTCTTAATAGTATCTCTACTATATTTTTGATCACATCAGGATCGGTTTTGACCTTTTTCACGGCTATTTCAATTACGTTCTTCATGATCAGCGTGTCCTTCGTAGTTTTGATATTCAATCTCAATAGTTCAAGAATTATGTTGTTATTGAAATCGAAAATAGCATCCGGCTGGAATATTTTATAAACATCTGGGTACTTCGGACTCAACTCGTATATACTGTGTAATATACTATCTATGTTTCTTTTAAGTTTTTTATGCTGGCAATAATGTTTGGCTAGCAACAAAACCAAGATGGCTGTCAGTTGGTAATTTTCTTTCAGATTATATATCTGTAACAGCCTCAATATGTCTATATTATTTGAAATTTCATCTTCATTTATAATGTTGCCGTTTTTAAACAGATCTCTAACATTTACCCATTTAACAAACGAGTTAACTTCAAAGTTAGTTTTGTTCAGCGCTTCGGACAAAACTTCAACATTTCCTATACAATCTGTTATGTTTTTTGAAACCTTCAAAAGAATACTCTGCAATAATTCTCTATTGTTACTTGCATGCGTTTTGAATATCTCTATATTATTATTTGTGGAGTAATTTTTTAATATAGCCTTCGTTAGTAACTTAGTTTGTCTCTTATTCAGATTTCTGTATAATGTGTTAGTGAAGTAATTGTCGTTTGTCACAACTTGAGGGTAGCTTGATATATTTTTCAATATATTTGTTTTTGTTTCTGAGATTTGCTCTGAGTTTGTATTCAATATCTCCATAGCCATTGTTTGTATAAGTTGCAAGTGATCCTGAAAATTATTAAATAAATATTTAAATTACATAGACAATTGCCTGTTATATACATGATCAAAAAATATGTACATAAAAATGCTTTATAATTTCTGTTGGTTTGTTCGAGTATTTTATTCATGAAATGGCTGAACAGATTTTAATGGGACTCTGCATGATAGGGAAATATTTTGTTATTATAACAAGTGATGTTTCAGATATCCCAAGGAAAAGAATTGAAAGGAAAAAAAAATGTATACATGTATATTACTTCAATAAACTAAACTATTTAAAATAATTACTAGTTTACATAGCAACTAGAAATCTCAACATTAAGTAAAATAAAACACTCGCATATTTGTCCGAGAATTTAATTATAAATATCTTTATGATATCCTTGGATACATACTAGTTCATACACACTATTTATAACACCTAGCTTTTGGGGAAAAGTTCAAGATAGAAAGGACAACGTAATTATAATAGATATACATGCTAAATAATTTCTTTTCATAAATTTTCATATAAAACAATTTAAATTACAAACATATCTGTGAAATAAAATATTTTCCGTTGTACTAAATACTATTCAAATATTTATGTGTCCGTTTATTATAATAATTTCCCATGTAAGAGCAATAACCTCAAAAATGGCAATAACTTGCTAAAACTTATATTTTCGGATGTGCTACGCGTTTTTTCATTATTTTACTACTACATATCACCGACGCGACGTTTCGGTTACTTTGCAGCAACCGTGATCACGAAGACGAGATGAAGAAACCATTTTGGCGTAGTAAATCCCATAATATTACTTTTATTTAAATAAGCACTCGCGAAGGTGTTAGATCTCATTACTTTTTGTTATTATTATTATTAGCGTTTACTTTATCAGTTTTATAACAGGTTTGACAAATTAAATTGAACCATAACTTCCACCAAATTAGATTGATTTGTAAATCTTTGTATAAGTAACAAATCTAATATTAAAAAAATATAAAATAATCTCACCCATACTAAAATATTCTCCGCTTCTTGAATCCTAGGTATAAAGTCTAACCACTTCTGTGTCTTCAAGAATGGTATTAAAAAGTTACCAGTTAAATTCAACTTAGTGTTGCCGTATTTTAAATTTAGTAGTTTTAATTGGGAGAAGTTTAGGCATAATTGTAGAAAGGCCATAACTAATGGTGGATTCTGAAAATTATTGTAAAAGTTTATGAATTATATATATGTTTATGAATTATATATATTGTATTATGTGTATATATTTTACATATAAGTATTCACAGATTAATAGGTTATAATTCATTTTTAAAATTCATATTAAATACTTACATAGTTCAACTTCAACACACATTCACCAAACTTATTCAAGCATTGTTTTTCAAATTCTTGGAAAGTCGACCAGAACTCCTCAGCGACAGGAAGCGGAACGGTATGGTCGGCCATTTTGTTGTGCCTAAAGAAGCTTGACAAGATGGCGGACAGTACTTCTGATAGTGTTATTATAGAGGGGCCTGGAATATTAACATTTGAAATATTAATAAAATATATTAGAATGTCGAAATAAAAAAAAAGTTGCTATGTGATATGAATTTTTATATAGCTATATATATGGGTTAAAATTTGATTAGATGTATATTGTAGACATTTACTCTAAATTGCATTTATAGCTTAACACCATGATTAGAATCAAAAACTATTAATTACAACCAAAAGTGAAATTATAGAGAATCAGGAACAAAGTCTCTGTTACATTAATATTTTTTTCATAGAGATAAAAGTTATTAAATTGTACATACTAACGAAACCCTCTTCAAGCATCATAAGGCAGTTCTCCTCGAAGTCTTTTTGTAATGACACCAACAAAACTTTATTTTGTCGAAACATTAATTCAGAACTCAGCTTGCCATACAGTTCTATACAATCCGGCGGCAAAATGTCATTTCCCGTCAAAATGGCCGCCTCAATTTTGTCACTACTGTCACCGTTATTCAAAGCTTCTTTTAATTTCTGTTTCAACTCAAATTGCTCAACATTAGTGGCTTCTAAGCTAAGTTTTATGTGTGGTATGATTTTGTTAACGAATTCCGCGCCCCGGCTGAGTTTGAATAAAGTTTCTATGAAATAATTCATCATAGACGTGTATTGTTCCGAGATGTCAGATTTCTTTTTCTTGGATGTCATTATGTATGGCAGTATTAATTCGATTTTCTGTTCTACTATGGATGGATCGAGTTTTAAAGCCACCTCTAATATCTGCAAGGTGACTTTATCGAGTTTACCTTCCAATTTTATTTGTCCTAACATAACCGCTTGTACGAACGCCGCGAATGTCTTCTTTATGTCGATGTGAGTCATTCTCTCACCGAGTGTATCAGTGAAACGCACAGATAAACTGATCTCCTGCGAATGGAGAGCTTCAAGCATTTTCAGGAATAAACCCCTTTTTACTTTCTCGTCGTTATCAAAAGTGATCGGCGGCATACGCATCGCTGGCACCATATAATTCTGAGCCATGTTGAACGCGTTCGTAGCCATGATGTAGAATGTGAAGCATATTTGACTCTCGCTTCTAAAGCAACTTGTAAAAACATAAATGAAGTCAGATAAGAATTTTGGATCTTTCTCCGTCCTTCCTTTTGGGAATGTGAAAAATGAACTCATAATTTTCAATACAATCTGTATATTATCACCTTTTTCGGCTATTAAGTCGTCAATGGTCTCCTTTCTGATCAAATTTGTTAGGAAACTTGAGAAAATCTGCTTTTTACTCAATGGAAACAATACATTCTGGCATAAACTTATTGCCGCAGAGTGAGATTTGGTGTGAAGGAAACAAAAAATGGTCTCTAAATGTTCACCTTCCAGGAACTTGATGATGAATTGCAACTTCTTTTTGGAATCCTTATAATATCTCACAATATTATTTAGTATTTTATCAACGAGAGTATAATTTTCTTCGTTATGTAGGTTTTGTAGTAAAGTTGTAACAATGAACAGGAAATCTTCAATCTGTAGAATTAGTTGCGGTGACATTTTGCTGTTATCCATGAACGCTATGATATTTTCTATGTCATTATTTTCTAATACGTTCCTGTGAAGGTATTGTGACACCACCTGGAATAGAAAATCACGTTCCTTTTATTTTTGTAACCATTATTCAAATAAAATGACTATAATACACCTTAATATTAAAAATACTTGATGTTATATGTCTCACTTATATAATAAATAATAAGAGACGACATGGATTCACCGTGCAGGTGCCAATCCATTTTTTTGCAGGGAGAGGAGCTTCAACAGTGCCCGGGGACTTGTGACCCAGGTGTATGTTTAAGATGTCCCTAACTAACACTTGTTACACGATCACCTCTACTGACCAAGCTCCTCTCTCTACCTAACCAAATTTGAAATGAACCTATTGGGCTGCCTTCAATGCACTTTCCAAGAATGAACTGATGTTAGTTCTAGACTGGCCCAAGCCTATTAGTAGGTTATAGAGAGATTTAGCTATTATATATCTCGCTCCCCCTTATTAGTAAGTTGGAAACAAAAATCCCTTTTTCGCCTTAAAATAATTATGATATTATTTGTCTGCTAATGCTTATGTGAAAAAAAAAGTTTTATTTTATAATAGTAATTAGTTTATGTCCGTTTACTTTCTGTCAGCCTTATAATTAATGTTTAATTACTTATCTTAGTGATAAATATTTTTAATAAGACCACTGGTAACAGTAAACTTAATTTCAATTTAACAAGTTGCAAAGTGTGAAAATGCTTTTGTTAAATTTTATTATTTTCACAGAGTACTGTATTCATTTAAATATTTTTCTCATTATATTGCATTAAAGTATTATAACTGGTGGGAGACCTGTTTTTTGAAGCATTATAGTGTAATACCTCCCATTTTATTATTCAAAAAAGGTTTTTGACGGTCAATTAGACAGAAATGTATACAACTTTTATTGATTGAGGTATGGGATCCTAGGAATAAGGCTCTGGATACCAGTCCTTTTGAGCCTTATTGTTACAAAAAAATAGTTAACCATACTCTAGTGTTGACACTATAAAATTAAAAAGTATAAGTTACCTGATCTGGGTGGAGAAATTAATTTAATTTGTAACGAAATATATGTAGATCATGAATTCATATCTGCCTAAAAAGTATTTTACAATATTTCTGTTTTTTCACATTAGTTTTCAATAGAAATATTTCTCACCTTTATAAGTTTACTTTTAAATTCACTTGTGAAATCATCCACATTATTCAGCCAGTTCAAAACTTCACATAAGTCCTTGCTTTTGAGTTTATTAGTTTTGATTAAATCGTCAAGCCAATCGGCTATAACTCTTTCTTTTGGAGCTGTTGGAAAATACTGGGTTTGTACAACATTTCTTGCCAATTTCAATCTTTTCGGCAATGGTGTGTCATCTTGTAGCCGTCGCTTCAATTCTATTAAAAATAGTTGATTTTAAATCAGTGTAAGTATAACGTGTTGTTTACATTATAAGGTTATGATTTAATTTATATGTACTTACCATTTAGCGGATATTGCGACATGTCGACACTTCAAGATTAATATTGTATATCTATTAACTTTCTCAATTATTTAATTGTAATATAAGAATAATAACTATAAAATGGAACTATTTTATAACCAGTGCCATAGCAGTAACACATGCCAATATTATTGTGACGTGCGTTTTGTTAATACTGTAGCGTGAACGAAACGTCAAATTTTGTTATGAAAATAATAAATGTTGATAAAACAACAAACTTATGACAAGTAAAAATGTATTTTATTATTATTTAATAGAATTATAAGGCGTAATACATAATCACAAATAAATACTGCCCCGTCATCAGCAAAAACAAAACGCGAAGACATGTCCATAACATTAGTACATAGCGTCTTTTTAGGTCTAGAAATATTAAAAAAAAAAATTAATAATGATCCTCTTTAGGATCAATTTTTATTTTTTATTTTTATTTCTCTGTGCATTGAAAAGTTATATAATAATAGAACAGTGTCTATTGCCACTTGTGGAATTCGTTAAAAATAATTTAAGGGTATTTTTTATTTTGTTTCTTATTTTTATTGCTTAAAAAATATCAATTACAAGCCTACTAATATGGATGTTTATGGTTCTTTCAAGCAAAAACCATTGAACTGATTTCGATGAAACAGCCTAGTGATGTAAGACATCGAAATGGTATAGTTTTTAAGGAACAAGGTGTGGATATTGTATATTGTTAAAAGTAACGTGTCCAGAATAGGTACATGCTGCCAGTTGGTCACCATATCTATTTTACTAATTTGTCTATGAATGAATTCTGAAATCAATGTCTCGGATTTAACTAGCTTACTATATTATTATTATTTACACAAATTACTAGAGCACTATGCTCTATTATGTACACACAACTATGTGCTTATGAGACATATGTGAATTAGAATCTTCTAACACCTGAAAAATCGGTCTTTTTTTGTTTCGACGCCACAAGACACTTTTAAGTTGAAGGACCTTAAAATCTACACTAAAAATACACAAAAGTTGGTCACTCGCACCACGTGCTTTTTACCATACAGTGATATTTAACGCCTTTATTTAATATAAATTTTTATTGTTTGTGTAGGTAGCCAATAAATATTTCACAAGCTTCTTAAAAACTTTTGAGTAGAACTCTAGAAAATCTCCGCATAGGTTGACAGCCATATACGACGAAGTAGACTACATTTGCACCCTTAAGTCTCAAACATAATTCTTCCAAAGCTTAAAGTGGTACGAATTACTTACGTCGAGGTATTTTTGAACGACTTTTTACCATTTTTTATGAGAGCAGTATCTCTCGCTTCGCTACAATTTCTACATAAACCTAACAACAAACCTCAGTTAGCGTTAATTCCTCCTAACAAAAAACCTCAGTTAGCGTTAATTCCTCCTAACAACAAACCTCAGTTAGCGTTAATTCCTCCTAACAAAAAACCTCAGTTAGCGTTAATTCCTCCTAACAACAAACCTCAGTTAGCGTTAATTCCTCCTAACAAAAAACCTCAGTTAGCGTTAATTCCTCCTAACAACAAACCTCAGTTAGCGTTAATTCCTCCTAACAAAAAACCTCAGTTAGCGTTAATTCCTCCTAACAACAAACCTCAGTTAGCGTTAATTCCTCCTAACAAAAAACCTCAGTTAGCGTTAATTCCTCCTAACAACAAACCTCAGTTAGCGTTAATTCCTCCTAACAAAAAACCTCAGTTAGCGTTAATTCCTCCTAACAAAAAACCTCAGTTAGCGTTAATTCCTCCTAACAACAAACCTCAGTTAGCGTTAATTCCTTAATAAATGATATTGCCAAGACGATCCAGCTTCCATATCTGATAAATAACTTAACTAATATTTATATCGAGATTAGGATCAAGCTGAATAATAATTTTAATGTATTGGTAGCTGTGACTAGAACTTGTGTTAGATAAACATCGTGAAGGAAAATCTCTTTTCAACGCACAAGTGTCAAGACGGAAGGAGACATCTTGGTATAGATGATATAAGTAGGTTGTCACTAATTGTGGTATATAAAGAGAAACTGGTTTTAGGTATTTCGGCGTATAGATGAGAACTATTTATTTGGTTTTATAAATAGATCTTACTATATTAGATCTAACTTTGGTATAAGTTCAAATGTTCTTGCTCAAGATTTGTATGGCACAACGTAGGGAACATCTCATCATAGATAGTAGGATTCCAGGAAGATAGAGACTATTCAGAGGAATATCCTGATATAACGTCATTATTGCCCAAAAATGCCAAATACATTTAGGGTCTTTTAGAATTTTTTGTGCTTTAAGGGCAACTTAAATACTATACGTGCATACATTATATACTATTTCTTATTAATTTAATGCTTATCTTCCTACAAAAAGTATCTAATTAAATTTCTAACGTCAGATTTAATTTTAAAAATTAATAAATAAACTACTGTTGAGATTATATCACATGTAAGTTAGTAATCTGCACGAGGTTAAATTTCGAAGGACATATGCAATTATTCAGCGAGTGTTAAGCTTGTAATACAAGGCCGAAGCCATCTAAGGGAAATTACAAGCAATAATTACAAAGACAAAAGATCTTTATACGTCTCCTAACAAAAGCTTCGACGTCAAAGCGCGAATTAATAATAGCGTTTGTGATTTAAACTGTCGTTATATGAGAGAGTAACATTTGAATGAAAGGCTTATAGCAGAGCTTCATTCATAAAATTTTGCATCCATTTTGGCGTGATAATATTAAACTAAACTCACGGTCACAAACATTATTTGGGCCAAGGAGAGGATTTTGCGCATGTTCTAAATGATTGATTTTGCCCGTGACGTCACAAAATGTCCGCCGCGCCGTCGAACCGCTTGGTATAAAAGTTTAAAAAACAAGCTCCGTCGTTAGTATCATCCAAATGGACATATAGTGTCCAGTTTTGATATTGTTCAACAGATATTTTATAACAATAATCATTGTATACTAGATACGAGATGTCTTTTAGGAACTTAGCGTCGATCGCGCATTCAACCATGGGTAGTCTTGGAAAATTGTTGTTTTTATGTGAGTACTTAGTTTTTTATATAGAAATGCATGTTTGCTGTAATTTTTTTTTTGTGAAAATATAAGAAAAATGCTTCGTTTGTGTTAAATATTCATTGGCATTCTAAGATAGAAGGTTTATTTCTAAAAATTCCGTTCATGTCTCGCAATTACTAAATAAAAATTATTATTGCTTGAAACAATAGCACATAACCGCTTGTATGTATCTTAATTTTATTATTTATGTAAATATTATAATTCGTCGCAATGAAATAAAATTTTCTCAATATGATCCCCATTGTGATGTTGAAATATATTTCATTATATATGTATATAGATTCACGTGAATCGGTAAACCGATAAATAATTTATTTACATATTTTTCATTTTTTATCTGTATATACGTAAATTTTTGGGTTATTATGAAACTGTTTGAAAATTCAAATAACGCAAATGAAATTCGTTTTAATACATAACATAATCTCGACAATTGTATCACTTTTACATTTTAATTCAAAATCTTATTATTAAATTAAAACCAGGAATGGGTTCGAAAATCATTTAATTTATGACAAATGACAGTTCATACTGGCCGTGAGATATTCAATTATGTTTTTTTCGTGCCATCTTGTTTTTTTTTATTTGGTTTAAATACCGCCAAACGTCATAGAAATTGTGGACATCAAAAAATTTATTGTTATAAAAATCGTAATTTTAAACAATTAGTTTTGTCTTTTAAAGAATTTTTATATTTAAAATATTTATAATTCTATCTAGTGACGTGTCTAAAGTAATTACAAGAAGGTCTCATTAATTAAACTTTAGATTGGGTTTGACATTTCGTTTATTCATTATTCATACACTTGTATTTTCCAGACATTATATAAATTAAATTTTAATTCACTAATGCTACGACGTAATAATATAAAGTGATTATATTTTAATAAGTCATTCATAAATCTATCAATTACGCGTAATTTTAATTTCATTAATGTCGGTTAAATTATTTTAAACATCCGCATATAAATTCAAAGCTTGTGATATAAAAAACAACTTAAAATAAATAACGTAGCTTTGTCCGAGATTACAAAATATAAGCCCAGAGTATTATTAAAAGTGTTTTAGTATTCGCTCATTCAGATTCAACCATTTTCAGTCATTCGTTACGTAACTTGAATGTGTGAATGGTTATGAATGGACTTAATAGGTTTGACAGTTTCCGTTGACTATGAAAGTCACGCTAAGAATTCATTATCATAATCAAGAATGATATAAAATTCATTTTGTGAGTCACAAAAACGCTTCCCCAATAACATTAAAACGACAGTAGGGTGACGTTTGTTCTGTATCCTTAATTTCATTACAATGTACGGAATATATAGCAATATTTACTTGGAAGATATTTTGTATATAATACCTTAAGTGTTATTATTCAAATATGTTAAAACTTGTAATTTATACGTGATAATAAAATTATCTCGGCTGTATATAAGGCGATCGTAGTTTAAGTGTGAAGGCAATGACTGTTTGAAATACTGACATTTAAACTTTTATTAAAGGTTAAAGGTGCTATGTTATATGTACATATCTTTATATAGAAAAGTTTCATAATACAAAGTTCACTATTCAATGTCCGAAGGCTGAGTTTTAATCAGTAAAAAAAGGGATGAGCCCACGGAGGTTTAATATTAGAAATAAAAACTGAAGTCTAGAAATATTTTTTATCTGTAGCTATTAAAGCGGGGGTTGATAAGTTTTTTTTTTTTACTTTTGATTAAAAAAATAAAATCAAAGACGTGAATTATATGATTTAAGTTTATTGAAATTATAAGATATATTTTTGTGAGAATAAATCAGTTTTATAACAATAAATGATAATTTTAAAGTTTTACTACTTTCAACTTTATACTTGGGAATCTTAAAATAGCTTATATAAATAAGATGAAATAACTTTCGATTAATTATAATTTAATATGAATAAAAGATTATTACTCAATAAATATATATTATTTTATAAGTAATTGTTGTCTATTTCAATTATACTGTCACTTCCGATACATTTAAATCTAACGGCCGTTTTGATAATGTTCGTATTATTAGATAAGGCGAACATATGTAAGTGATTTGTTTTTTAAATTACATAATATCTAAAATATCCCGTAATTTTGTTTATTTTAAAGAATTCTACGGAGTTTTGAACTTTCATCCATCTTCCGCATTAATATCAGATGTTTTTTTTTTATATTACAGGGAAAGTTCGTCTTTATATATAATTTGAAATATAAATTTTTACTGTTAAAATGTATTTAGATAAGTTAGATTCTGTTATATGTTTAATAGTAAAAAAATATTAAAAAATATACATTTATTTTATTTACTTGAACACTTGAAGAACGTATTATTGGCATCCATAATTCTCATATTAAAGAATATTCTAAGCGAAAAATATTTTCACACTTACATCATAGTTTTTAAAATTATTATAATAGTCAAGGTTTCAATTTAGCTTCACTTTACGTTTATACTGCAACAGATTAAAAAGTTTTTTTAATCTCTACAACCAGGATATTACGTCATTATAACCTCCTTATTAGCTATTCTCATCTGTCGGTATTGTTGTAGTCAGTGATGACTTAATGTCACGCTGTGGGTACTTTTGTTTCAATGCCATTTCATTTCATAAATATAAGTCTTTATTTTTCATTAATAAAATAAAGTAAGAATTTCTTCTACAAATATTATGTAGTTTGACAGAGCTATGCTTTAATTTATATCTTATATTGGAACAGAATGTTTTGAATGCTGATTATTATGTAATATTCATATATACAGACATTAATTACCGAGATTTTATTGTTCCAGAAATTAAAATAATATTTGTCTCTCTCTTTCAGTTATTGGTGTTTCCTTATTTCGCCAATGTCTGCAACTTGTCTATGCTTTAAGTTGTCAAAATTACCACCATTTATAGTGTCAAGCATTTGACAAGTATCTTTTTGTAAAAATACAGAAACATATTATATACGTATATGTTAAAAATAATATCTAATTGGATGTCTCTACCGTTATCAAATATATTCTATTGATTGATTGTATATTCGAGGGAAATTAAATATTTATTTCGAATCGTCATTCGGATACCCTACGTAATTTTATACGTATTTTATTTATTAATAATATATCACGTTAGTCGGTTAACAACTGACAATCTATATATAGAACCGCCCACTGATGTACGGCCTTAAAATAGGCAGATTTGTAACATCAACGTCATTGACTTAAAATAAAGTGAAGCAATCTTGACTGTTACGTCATACGAGACTTTAATGTGCCTGTCTTAGCAAAAAAAAGTATTAGACTGTCCGCGTTAAGTGTAAAAAATATATTCTGTCTATAATATTCATCCTAGATGTTAAGACGTCTTCTAATTTTGACATAAGTCAGATATATAATTTGACAGTTGATTTTATCAACAAAAAGGAAAAGGAGGTAGCCATTGGTCTTATGTATTGTTCTATTGACCGGTTTATATCATAATTATAAAACATTTACAATAGATATATCATATATATACGTCCTTTAAAATCTACACATATCATTACAATTTGAGCGACATAAAAGCATTGTTTCTTAATAGAATTGTAACGAGATGATGTGGATGCAAGTGCTCGTGGAGTGCAATTTAAATTAATTATAATTTTTACTATAATTATAAATTTGATCTCATTTCAATATTGTACGGCTGTTATATTAAAAAAAATAAAAATGTCAGAAGCGTCCAAGTATGTCAATTGCGTTTAATTAAGTTTGGGGCTTTGTTGAGGCGAGTCCTTCAGAAGTTACACGATTGGGACCAATTCAATAGAAGACAAAGTTTGGCCAACTTAGACAGTGGTTGAACTTGACTTGCTAGATTAATAAGACTTTCAACTTTAATATATTTTAGCCTCTAATAAGGATTTTGTTTAGCGCCCGTTTTTATAGTCCCTAATTTCGTTTCTCTGTTAATACTAAAGTGAAAGGTTTTATGAATGAAAACCTTTTAAAGATTAGTGTGTAGTGTGATTATGCAAGCTCTGAGTAAGCGTATTGAATTCTCTATTAATAACATTTTTAAATCTTGGACATTTTTGACACATAGTGTTAAAATTTAAGAAATTTTTACGTCGCATTTTAATCTTAATTGATGATAGAGAATTTAGAAATTTCAAAATAAAATGTATTTTCAATATGAATGAGGCAGTTGTTAATCTAGAATAATGATTATGGAAGTCTAATTTCGGCTTTTGACAACCAAGATTCGTTGACCAAAGTCAATGTAATAGGTATAGGTTATGAAATAGACGCTTTGCTGCAAATATGCCAAAAGTACTTCCTAATAACGTAAAAAAAATAATTTATGAAACCTTTTTTGAATATGACACTAAATAAAATTTTAGAAAAACAATTTATAGCATTTTCTAAACTATTTCTATTAAAAGAGGTCTATGAATCCATTTAATGTTGCAATATGTAAATCCTAATATGTTTTTAAATTTATATTTGCTTAAATAGGTAATAATTATATTGAGTTAAACACGAGATTTTTATCAACGATCATAACAAAATATAACCTTTTTGAAATTTCTGACAGTCGTAACAAAATATTGTACACACGTGCTGATGGAGCATAGAACTATAATATTTTAAAGGACTAAGTAAGTTAAATTTGATTTTTAACGATTTTAGTTCATATTTATTTTCACCTTCCTACCTCTAAGTCAAACAATAGCGTTTTCTAAAACCTCGAATTCACTATGAATCACTAAATTATTTTTAATGTACACACGCCTTTACTTTTTTTCACCCGACACCAGATGGCGCCCTGTTTATAATTCCTTTTTTTAAGCTATGGCTTATATGTATTTCTATGTAAGTTAATGTCAAAATGACGTAAGTTTAGTCGTTAGTTTTAGTTACTATAATAAATAATATATATTTTTATATAGAAATAAATTCAATAATCTATTTTTATATTAATTTATAGGTTATACGTTTTAAAAATTATACCGCACTTTCGTTTGTTACTAACGAATACTATAAAACGTTCCGTATTTTAGTTGTCATTGTAAACTCGTACTAATATACGGATGCGTCTCTTCTGTTATAAGTCTATATTAATGTAGTCTGTCTAGATAGTTTTATCCGAGTTGCAGCCATTCCATTATTAAATTGGAAAACAGATAACAACTTTGCCTGTGCAGTAACCGAGTTATGCAACGGTGGGGCTGTGTTTGATAACTTCGAATAACAGCTACATTTTATGTAATGGATTGAATTATAAACTAATATTTGTGTTTAATGTGTTTGTTAGTCACTTGTTGTTGATGTTTATTGGTTTTCATGATTAGTTTTGGTCAAATTAGACATCGTAGTTCGCAAAACATAGCACTCAACTGAAAATTTGTATCGTTGTTTAGAACACCACTATGAATGAAATCTGAAAGGTCGCTATCGATCCGATGGCTGGAAAAAAGTTACTCGGGGTCAAAGGTCACAATATATATAAAATTGGCCGGGCCAAAAATTTCAGATAAAATAATTAGCTACAAAAAAGTCTTAATACTTTTGTTTCTAAGGGCCACCGTTTTTGACATGTGACGATTCGAAAAGTTGAAAAAGTTGTAATAGTAATAATATGTATGACACGTATATACATCGCTGCGGCTGTGATATGATTAAAAATATTTTTTTAATTCTAACCTGACATATAAAATATTATAATTATATGAATGTTTTGTAACAAGAAATCCAGACTTAGATTTCATTAACGATAACATTTGAAACAATCCTACTAATTTCCGGGGGTTTGCGAATTTTGTAAGTTCACTCCTATTTTTTGATGTAATTTTACTGGACTATATAGAGAGAGCAATTATTGTTTCTTTAAAAACCAGACGATTTGTCTTTATAGGGAATATATCTAGAATTTTTCTTAAAGATGCACCTATGTAAATGAAAATAAAACACCAAACGTCTGTATCATAAGTCTAAGTATACAACATCTATCTCTCTTTTTTAATATTTTCAAAATTAATTGTTAAAAAGAAACTAAGTATATATCCTATAGTAAAATAATTTTTAAATTATTTTCACAGTACCCACCCACTTTATAAAACCACGTCTAAGGATTCAACTCACGTACACTTTATTTACATTCTGATATTAAATCCGACATTTCAATTACTTTGCTGTAATCGTTTTTAAGGAAGTGATGACAGTGTTTGAATTTAAATTACTTTCTAATATGAGCTTTGAGTATCCGGAAAATTAGAATCTAGACCAAATATAGGCACGATAAAAGACGCTTTTATCAGATTCAAAATAGGAAAATACCGTTTGCTTTGCCAGAAAATTAGGAGTTTAAAAGGTGTCTACATTTTGCAGTGGATTCCAAACCGGTTGGTCTAAAAATTATAATACAATATCCATGCAGAACTTGTTCTTTCAGGCGAATTGATCAATATAGGTGTATGAATATTTAATAGAAGTTTATTTTTAACTATATTTTGAAAGTTAAATTTCGTGTTATTTCATAGTAAATTCTCACAGAAAGATTGTTTAAAATGTTTATTCTTCGGTTGTATTATTTTTCTAGCATCATTTTTTTGTTCAATATTCTCGCGTTTTGTTTCATGTACGATACATAACACAGAACTTACATTGTAAAGCATTATTTTTCCATATTTTATGGTAAAATAGCAAGGAAATAATTATATTATTTCGATTCAATGGCTTTAAAATAATATATCTAAACTTCCATCTAATGACGCTAGATATTATATATGTATATCCCTTGGATCGACGGGTTTTAGAGCTTTAAACCGTTTAGAGCAATCAAAACCCTTTTTAAAATGAAATAGGCTTGTGTAACCACAAAATAACTCAATATAAGATAATCTATGCCAGTTTTTTTTTTACGTTTTGGGTCTAGATTTCAGCTGTACGTAGCACTGAAAGCCTTAAGGATCTGCATTAAATCACGTAATATCTAATGTCTAAGAATTAAATTAAAAGTAACGTTTTTGGATTTAATATGCGTTTTTTATTAAAAATTTCACATCTCGTCTGCCCGTGATCACGGTTGCTGTAAAATAACAGAAACTTCTGGAGTGTGTAGTTCAAAATTAGTAAATAAACATGCAGTACATCCGAAACTATTAATTTTAATCACATTATATCTCTCTATTGTTTTAAATTCAAGGGTAATTAATATTTCTCTACCAAATGGACATTTCAATTTCCTGTTTCTGAAAACAAATAAACTTGCAACAGACTATTAACTAGTTTTCGCTGTTAAAAAAATGTTTTCAGTGGTCCGTGACGCTTGACGCTATGACGATTTTACGTCACCGAACTTTACCCCCAGGTTGCTTAGCTTTATACCCCTTTTAGGTTATAATTTATTACTATCTGACACAAAATCGTTTATATTATATACAATTAATTACATTAAAGATGAGGTTTTTGCGTAGGAAATTGGTGTTTTGGGCTTATCGGCCACGACGATCGCAAATAATTAAGGGTTTAGCAATTACAAAACAAAAACTAATTCATATTTAGTCTTTATTATAGGGTTTTCCATTAAGGGCGCTTGATCTTAGAAATGCAAAAAAAAAATACATGTAGGAAAGATATTTGCGAATTTTTTTTTTTATTTGGAAGGTCTATCGACCCCATTATGTATGGAATATGACATCATTCAAATGACCGCCACGGCTTCGGTTGGTGGCGCGCACACGAAAGGTCCAATTTTCGATGACTCTGGCGCACAAATCGGGCTGTATTTGATCGATGGCGTGGCGTATGTTGACTTTGAGGGCATCGGTGGTTTGCGGCTTGTTGGCATAGACCTGCGACTTAAGAAAACCCCACAAGAAAAAGTCCAGCGGGGTCTAATCGCACGATCTCGGTGGCCAGTTCACGTCGCCTCCGCGCGAGATGACCATGTCCAGAAATTGCTCGTGCAGAACTTCCATCGTAGCGTGTGCTGTGTGGCACGTAGCGCCGTCCTGTTGAAACCACATGTTGTCCAGATCCATATTCTCGATTTCAGGCCAAAAGAAGTTGGTTATCATCGACCGGTATCGCTCACCATTGACGGTGACGGCCACACCATTATCGTTTTCGAAAAAATACGGACCAATCACGCCTCCGGCCCAAAATCCGCACCAAACAGTATCTTTCTGCGGGTGCATTGCCACTTGGTGAACCTCGTGTGGATTGGTCTCGCCCCAAATACGGCAATTTTGCTTGTTGACATAGCCATTCATCCAAAAATGCGCCTCGTCGCTGAAGATGATTTTTTTGCCAAAATCGGCGTCAACTTCCAACTGCTCTAATGCCCAGTCAGCGAACACACGGCGCTGTCTATGGTCATTAACCTTGAGCTCTTGGGTCAGCTGGATCTTGTACGGGTGCAGGCTCAAGTCACAACGCAAAATTCGCCAAGTTGTCGTCTGCGAAAGGCCGAGTTCCTGTGCGCGACGCGGAATTGACTGCCGCGGGTTTTCGAGGACACTGTCGCGCACAGCGGCGATATTCTCGGCAGATCTCGCGTTACGTTGACGCACGGGAACCGGCTGATTGTTAACTGACCCGGTTGACTCGAATTTGTCCACCAATCGACGGATAGTCGACTCGGCAGGACGATCATCGCGACCGTAAAACGGGCGAAGTGCGCGGAACGTTGCTCGAACTGAAGACCCATTTTCATAAAACAATTTTATGATTTGCACGTGCTGCTCGACACTGTAACCTGCCATGGTGGTTTGGGAGGACGGAATGAATATAACACACTGCATTTGACAGCTGTCACTCAAACAACATGGCCGCAATCAGCTGTCAAAGTTCAAGCGTCCCTATTGGAAAACCCCATATGTTTCAAATTTATTTTCGTCCATAAAACTTCAATTAATGGTTAGTTTATTGTTTATTTTTGAAAATGAGATAAAAGAATTTTTGAACTACAATTCGCAAGTCCCTTGTTCGTGTTTGTTTCTTCGTTGTATAATTTCCAGCCTTTGAATTTACATAGTTCAGTTTAATTTAACATAGTTCTGATGTTAAAAATAATATAGGAATATGAAATACTGAGTTATTTACGAAAATAGCTTTTACTACTTATCGTATCGTTGGGGAAATATCTGAAGAGGTTAATTACATGTGTTCTTGAGGAAAATTACGTAGAAGAAAAGCAAAATACGCCTTTGTTTTTAATGACCGACGCAAAAAGTTAAAAGGATATTATTAAGTCTGACGTGATGTCTGTCTGTGTGTGTCATTGTAGCTCAAAAGGATCGCTCAAATTCGAAGTGGTTTTTTTCATTGAAAAGCCAATTCCTTGTGATGGCTTCTTGCTATTTTTGCTTTGTATCGGCCCAGCAGTGTGAGCAGTAAGCAGTATGAGCTCTTTTCTGAAATTACGTAAATCGTTTTTTGCGTATGATGACTAAATTAATTGCTTCCGATTACAATCGCTATATGACAGTAAACGCGTAGGGGTTTTATAAAATTTGATAATATTTTGTTGATAAACTAGTTCTGAAAGTTATGACCTTCAATATAAACCCTCTGACAATGAATTAACGGCGTTCGTCGTAGCGGAACCTTCGAGCAATATTCATTCGCTTGAAACAAATTGCAGTTGAGACTTTGATGAGAAAATTAAATTAAGATACAGTAATAGTTAAATTATATTTGTCAATTATGACGCTACACGAGAATAGGAAAGGCTCATGAAATTGGCTAAATTCAGCAATGAATTACTTCACAAATAAGACATTAACAGCAAAATACAGGTAAACGTTTAGTGGATAGTGTGTAAGTAGATTGGTGAGCGATTAAATAATCAATAATAGTCCCTTGTTCTAGCTCACTGTTTCTTCGTGCGTGAAATAATATTTAAGACAGTTATCAAATTTTCGAAGCTTTTCCTCGCATTCATTTACGGGAAAGGTTTCTTTAAACTTAGTTATTTCCATCATAGTTCAAATCTAGTTTCCATACCTTTATAAAATACTTTATTATATTCTATAGGTATGTTGTCCTTCAATTAAATCACTGGAATACTTATAAACAGAGATAATATATATGTATTATAAAACAGTACTCCTAGCTTTCTAAATTTTCCAATATATTCCGAGTGTTTTTTAAACTGCTTTACAATTTTCTCCAGCCTTTAAAAGTTTTCATTGAACTTTTATTTCAAATGAACGCCTTTTTTTGTTAACGAACACGCTTTTTAACCCCAAAACTGTTAGAAAACATAATCGAAGGTTTTGCTCGTAATGAAAGGTCATAAAGTTAGTTTATCCAACTAATTAGTTCGCCTCTTATCCGGAACAGTAAATTGGCTCACACCGAACCATGATTGGTAGGAAATTAGGTATTCATTACAGATAAGAAAGTTTTTGTTTATAAATACTTTGAATGTTCTGGTCTAATGACTAATTTATTTGTTTATCGTGTGGATAGTATTATTTACTCTTTATATTAAAACAGGTAATTTGTTTCCTTGGGCTGCAAAAACTATTGGGTCAGATTTAAAAAAAATCTCTATTTTATGAATAGCAAACATCCCGAAAAATGCAATAATTTCTACATATCATCAAGATAATACAAATTAGAGTATCAATAAAAAAAATGTGACAGCGGGGCTAATTGACAATATTTGTATTTTGATGTGCTTCCGCTCCCAAAAAATACGAATTAGAAATAAACTCAATATAACTATTATCTAACGTTTTAAAATACACTCTTACCCATGCATGACGTTATCTAAACAGCATATTAATTTACAGAGCACTAGATATAACACGGTAAGCTAAACAAATAACTATTGCAGAACATAAAAATATGTTTATTTTAAATTGCGCAAGAAAATCTAAGTTAAACAACTATTCCTTATTCCAGATACCAACAATACTTCATTCTACATTAAAATTGCTAGCTCTTTATCCGGCTTTAAATTTCCATCTGGGTCAGATGAAGCCCGGATAAGAATCAAACGAGATTGGCAGTACATGACCGCTTAGATGTTACTAGGGTTGCCATTTCTCTGTTTTAATATATATATTCAGCCTTTTTAGTAAATGGACTGATGTATGATTTGTAAACGGAATATTTAATTTTTTCCATATGCGAGGAGTACAATACATGTGACAACATCTTCGAGTAATCTGATGTTATTATAAACACAATTGTTATAGTGATGTCGAAGATTTTTATTATTTTGTAATTTATCAATACTTTTCATAACTTCTCTTAACCGGAATATTTTAATACTTCTAATCTATAACATTACTGGAATTATACGAAAACAGAGCTTGAAATTATTTGAAAAAATAAACAGACTAATAATAATCGTAGCAATAGCACATCAGCAAAACATTATTTATTGCACATCACTAAACGTATTATCTTCCAATTCATTGCATCGTTAGACCACTACTAAGATAACATCCTAACCTGTGTTTGTGTGTAGATTTAAGAAATCTTTAAACCGTTTAATATAAGTTGTGTTAAAAGCGGGAGTCATAAAAAACAATTTAATTTGTACGAACCAAGTTTAACGAGTGCACTACAAGCGGAATATTGCAAAGGCTATAAATAAATACGCCATATACAACGTTAAATCCTGTTACTCTACATATTGGGAGATTGCATAATATTTTTAGATTGAGAATGCGTCTACCGCTGCCATCGAATAAGATAAAACTAATTTTTTGAAATTTAATTCCATTAGTCTATTGAAAAGTAATGTGACCTTTAATTTTTTGTTAATTTAACCATGATATCAGGTCTTTGTTATTATAAAAATCTGACACTGTCGTGTCATTGGGTTGTTCTTAAGGATAAAAGTGCTGATTTTAATGGCGTCGTCTTTAAAGAGTTAGTGTCTCATGGGAGTGGTGTCTGATTGTATGTTATGTTGATGCTTGTGGCAGCGCTGGTGGTGAGTTCGGTGGCTGGGCTCCAGCTAGACAGCCAGGCCTCTACAAGACGACCGAGGGTCACCAAATACAGCAAGACCACAGTCATGCCGGGAGGATCCACGGTTGGTATTGATATTACAATTTTGTGCCCACATATATTTTTTCAGGTTTTTCATATCATTGAAATATATAGCAGTGTGTAAAACATTCAAAGTTTTTGCTTCGAATAGATTAGCAATGATTCGTTTATTTACCTTTGAATATATACTTATATGTACATTTTGTTAGAGCAGACCAGGTTAGGCATGTTGTAGGGGTTAAGCCGCAAATATCTTCATTGTATTTCAGGAGCCAGCGACGGAGAGAAGTTTAATGACAGCGACGTATCGTTTACATGGAGGCGGAGAGACCTGTATCCTGCTAACAGTGGACGCTCTCCTCGATATATCATACGTCACCAAGTTGAACGAACGCGCTGTGAGTCTATCCGCCATTTTATGTTGGACCATGGACCATTCTAATCAATAAAGTAACATGGTTCCGATATGACCAGTCTGATTGTGTTCTGTGCTCGAATTTTATAAGAATATTGTTTTGTGGGAAATTATGATAGCATTTAAACTCTGACCCGTATTTCTGTAATTAATAAACCAGTGTTAATACCAAGGCGAGTCCAGTGACTCTCGTAGCATTTCGCGGCAGAACCACTTTATGGATTTTAATACATAATTTTGTGTACACGAGCTTGTTAAACGACGAAGCCTCGCTTAATATCTTAACAAAACCTCCCTTTTATACGATTACTCCTAGTTTCCTTTGTTTCTAGTATTTTGATTTATATATATTCTAAGGTTTTTTCACATTGACCTTATATTAATTATCTTTTAATAATATTATTAATTCAAAAGAATATCTGTGAGTATATTTGCGAGGTTACCAAGTTTAACTGGGATTTTTGTAATATTTGCTACAGGGGTAAACACACAGAAAGATATTCAGAAGGAGGAAAGGCAAAAAGAGTTGGTTAAAAAAATATAAGGAAATATTCAACATGTTTAATTTTTATGGGCGATTATTTGTCGACGTGTTATGATATAACGTAAAGAAATTATAATTTGATACGAAATGTATGCTTTACCTTATATAAGTTTTTATTCGCGGTTTTTAAATGATTTATAATTTATTATTAAGGCAAGATTGTATTAATTTGTTTGATTGATTGATTTGACATCGTGAGGAAACCTGGACTTATAATTTCATATTATAAGTTTGAAATCGCCAACCTGTTTTGAGCGAGCGTGGTGATTAATGCTCTAACCTTCTCCATGTGAGAAGAGGCCTTTGCTCAGCAGTGGGCCCCGATAGGCTGATGATGATGATGATTGATTCATTGTTATATCTGTGGCCTTTAAGAATATGTATGTTTTAAATATTTTTTGCGTTAAAACAAGTGTATTTATTATTCCAGGACGCAAATACTTTTGTTCCAAACAACGCGAACGTCGCCGGAGTCTGCAAGGAGAGTGACGTGGAAACATTAGTTCTCTCTTTCAAAGAATTTTCGTTGGAATGGACTTTCGATAAGGTGATAGTTTTTTCATATCAGTATTGAAGGTAGTTTCAGTTGTTGAGTATTAAAAATATTATATTAGATCGTTTTGAAGGTAGTTTAAAAAAATTAAGACGTTTTGATCATTGCTGCTCTTTTAAGGTGTTGATAAACAGAAAAATCTCAAATTTAGCATTGATGTCAGATGAAAAAATATTAATATATATATAGATACTCGTATATACCGATGGTGTCTTATAAATAATGAAAGTTTCCAATATTACCCTTGTTTTTTTAAATAATCTGATAGGATAGCCTTCATAGCGAGAGCTAGTACTTTGTATTCTATGATTTTAACCCAACGACCAAAGAGCTTATTTAGTCCTCGATGAAACCATTCTTTGGACTTGGATACAAAAAATTGTTTCACTGCATTTTTTGGCGAAAGAATTTCGTTATGGATCGAAATAAACAATAATCTGATGGTGCAAGGCCCGGACAAAATCCTGGATGTATGTGTTCACACCACCCAGATATACGACCATGTTCCACGTAACTTTCTAAGTATGCGGTAAAAATTGTCATGCTGTAAGAGAACCCGTTTTCGCTTAACTGAAGATAACTGAACACTAATATATCATAAATCCTCACACCTTCACATCAGCTGTTCACTATATGTCTTAACATTTATACTTGGACTACCTGGAGTGATGTCAAAATACGTTAACCTTCCTAATTCTACCAGACACACAACAGGACTTTCCGCTTTCATCAATCCTACTTCACGACGGATTCTAGTACTTCTGTCTAACCACTGATTTCCTAATATTTAATAAAATAAATCTATGTATAGTCGAAAATTACAATGCGTGTAATAAAACGATCATCTATCTTAAGCGTAAGGAGTTGATAACTAGCCTGCGTTAGCTTGAATCTCCGCTCATTCGTGTTTCACTATTCGACAATTTTTATAGCTCTTACATAGTAATTTTAAATTGCAATGTATCGTATCTTTGGAGAGTACAAGGGAGTCTTAAAATCGGCGAGCGCTGGTGCTAGATTATCTCACGTGCATTCCTTGTAACCATAATATCAAATACAGTTGGGGCGACTTTAGCGCAAACGATCTTCAAGGCATAAAAACGATTAAACAAACTATGTGGCTTTCTTTCTAAACCGTCTCTTCCCTTTCGATGTGACATATTTCTTTCCGACCACGGCTGCTATATTTTTTTATCCCAACTATATCTTAACGATACACGGATTCACATACATTTTTTGTAAGAACGTACTGCATTGTCATCATACAAAGAGCGAATGTTTAGAAGAAAGTAAAATAATTGTACTTACCGTTCACAGAATCAGAGTATTGTCTTAACAAGTAACGATATGATAGAATTGTGGGGTAAGAATTAAATTATATGAAAAATCTACTATGGTTATAAGACACCATTTTTATATATTTATGTCATGGTTAGATTCGTTAGTTATACCTAATTTACTGACTGATTTAAAGCGAACTGTGTTACAATCCCAGTAAATACGAAAAAATCTCCAACATAGTCTCATAAATCTTGATAATTGGAATAGATACAAATTAATATTAATTTTATAGCTACCACAGAATATAAATAAAATTAGGATAAAATTTAAACGAAGCTTATGTATAGATTGACGTAAACATCCACACTATAAATATTAATACGTCTAGGTTTTAAAGTCTCTTGGATAAGATTTGTGATATATTGGGATAAAATTGAAACGATATTAATTTCATGGAATGGATAAAAGGTTCCACCAAATGTACTGAATGGTTTCAGACGCCGGGCGGTGAGCGCTGGTATGTGGACAGTCTCCGCTTGACATACAACTCGAGCGCTCGTATCTTGGAGCACGCGGCTAAGCAAGGACGGAAGGTCACCCTCACGACTGGACCTCGAGCCCTATTATTCCCTACACCCGTGGGAAAATCATACTTCTGCCCGGAAGAAACCATCGTGGAACTGGTTGAAGATGAGCCTAGGTGAGTTCTTTTGATTAAAAAGTGAGATAATAAACTGAAAATGGTTGTCGGATGTGAATGATAAGGTCTACAGAAATTGTTAACTATAAGGATGGATTGAAAAATAATCACGGATATATTATACGGATGCTGAATGTAGAAATGTATTACAAAAATAAAGTTCTCAATGGGACATAGATTTTCGAAGATTTAAGGCAGATATAGTTTTAAAGACCATGTCATGATCAGAGCAACAGAATTAGTTATTTGTACGTATTATAGCAATTTGTTTTTCTACGTAAAGAAAGGTAACATTAATGAATTTAATGTGTAAATTGAATTTAACAGAGAAATCTATGTGGACAGAATAGTTAGAGCTAATCTTAAAATCTAGTAAACAGCATAATGAAGTTAAAGAGTAGTTTTTAAATGTAACATTATTTGTCTCCTAGCAACCCGACATTAGCTCATCGCGCGAAGTTGTACCTCCGCCAGATGAGGCTCCAACCGTTCATGTTCAAACGCGAAGGTGAGTTTGGTCCTCCGTGGCATTGCTCGGAATCCTTGTCTCGCTCTGAGGCGGCGCCGGTGGCCGTGGGCGCAGCCCTGGCCGTGGCCACCGCGGGAACACTTCTGGGATACGCGATCTTCAGGTATTTGAAGGTCAAGAAGGTGCAGTACGACACTATGGAGTGAGGATTCTGAGCACACATATGATTTTTTTATTTTACAATTTATGTGGTCTTCTTGAGTCAGATTTCTTTTGTTTGTAGTCTAAGGCTCCGTCTTGAGTTGTCAACTTCACCATTTTTTAAGTCGGATTGGTTCTGCGTTAATTACTAAAGTATTTATTTTCATAAAAGCGGTTTTCTCCGTTGGAATTAAGTTTGGTTTGATAAGTTTGAGCGTATATTTTTGTTCGTTTTTAAAGATTTTAACTGATATGATTACGTTATTTACGTCATTTATTTTAAACGTCATTAATTAATTTCAAGATGTTTTTATTAAAAGCCTGATATAAATGCATTTTGATGTTTAAAATTGTTCTTGTTTTTGATATTGTTCTCACTGAAATGAGAGATTTTTTTATAAATTATATTATTTAATTTTTATTTCAAACATTCCAGTTACTATACTTGTTATTTTATTAAAATTACTTAAAATAAGCGGTAAATTATAAGAGATTGTGTTGTCAAAATTTACCTGAAGCTCTAAGACGACTCGATTCAATATCATCAATACGACGATACAAGAAGTTTTAAGAATAAACTTATATACTGTCGGTTGTTAGCTTGGCGATACAAACTCTTACTATCATTTCATTAAAAATAAAATAATACATTGTCTTTGACAGGTAAATTGACGTATATATTTCTTTATATTATAATTTCATTTCAATAAAAACTAATCTTAAGATGGCGTCAATGCCATACCATGTCAATGTAATGTAACAAAAGAAAATATGTTAATATTTGCGCCCTTAAGTAAATAAAGTGAGTTTTTTTAATAGTAGTTTTTAAAGTTGGGTTTTATTTTTTGTATTTGTGAATTCATTCGTACTGAGGGCGTTTAATGTTTGTTATTAATTAATATAACCAACATAACATAATTGGCCATTTTAGTGCCGGTGTAAGTTTCCGAACGTGTAGTGACGCGCGTCACATATCGATGGTATGTCATAGATTATCGATAGTTCAGAATTGTTAGTAGTGTTTGAAGATTGTATATACGCTATTATATAACATATAAAATAGAATGTTACTGACGTTGTCTATAAACTCGTTGTTGAAGGTTGAAGTGTTGTTTCCGATGTAATGTAAATTAACATATCACATGATAATAATTTATTATACTTTAAGAGTAATTTTAGTTTGTATTGTTTGCGGTAGCGGACTAAGATACGTGTACAAGCAATAATAATTTTTTCGCCATCATGGCCGATATTTGATGTTGTGATGTGTGCAAAACTTGGAGACACTAGTGTTTATTAGAATATATATATATTGTAATTATTTAATAATTAGTGTTAGTTTAAAAAATATGTTTGAAACATAATAATATTACAATATTCATAATATCGGCGCTCGGTAATTGTGTACAGAATATATTATATTAATTTCTGACGACCTACCTCTGCTCGCTTCCAACTTTTTTTAATTGTTGACATATATTTAAGTACATAGACATTAGACAAGGATGCAGATATATATATATATATAATGCGATAATTTCACGTAAGTCCGACCAGGTGCATATTTAATTTCGTGTATATTACTTTATATATAAAACACTAGTGTCCGAGCTTTGTTAGTTAAGTTGTGTGTAATGCTTGCGAGAAATGGCTTTCAATTATTTTAAATACTCAACAATATAAACATATCGTTTAAGTAATATAAGTTATGTGATCACAACTCATTATTAAGATCACGATGTTCACCGGTCTGTAGCTAAGTCTAGACTAGTAAGTTATCGATAGCTTGTCGACAGTTTCTCCTCACTAGCTTCAGCTGTACATATTAGCATCTTTTGCTGTGTTAAAGTTGTTTCAAAAGCTAAATTTTTTAATATATTTACTTGTCATTTTTCGATAAATTTTATTGTTAATAGCTTTTTTCGTCTAATGTAAATATTCTTTATTGTATTGTGCCACCTAAGATGATCTCTCGCAATAATTTTCTGAAGATTTTCAAACATTTTACAAAACATCTATTTTCCTATTTTGTATAACCCGTAGCTTTCCCCGTATAGTTCGTTAGCGATCGGTGCGTTTGTTATAAAAATTAATGTACTAAAATTATTATATGCCATACGATTTGTCTTCCAATAATGTTCTTGTAACAATAGCGTAAAGTATTGTAGCTTAGTATATACATTATGCGCGTGGTGGTTTAATATTACGTGGAAATTAAACCTTCTAAAGGGATACGACACCAATATAAAAGTTGATAACCACCACCGAGTTATATCTAAGTGACATATCTCAATATTGTAATTTAGTGCGTTCATTTATTGAAATTGTCTTTATGAATAAATGACGTCGAAAATGTATATCTTTTCATTCATATTTATATAAATCAGTGACCCTGTGACATAATAATAGCAATGTATTGTTTATGGAGTTTTAGTATTAAATAAAAATATTATTTTTATCCAACTCCGGGGCGTGTGGGGATCTATGTTTCAGTTTAACAATGGGATAGCACTTATCTTGTGAATTTAATCGAAGCCTAAACGCCAAAAGAAATCAGCTCAGTTTGAATCTAACTTCATCTCCTATGTCTCCTTGGAAATCTTCAACGGTCATTGGTTATTACGTTTGCGGTAGGTATCCATAAACCTAAGCTTTTTGCAGTTTATTGAGTACAGTGCCCTCGCATGTGCAAGGAAACTTATTGTCCTTACAAAAGCCCGAAAATACTTCGAGCCGGTATAGCTTCTCTGTCTACACGAAGCACAGAATTAGTTATGTGGCGAATACTGGTTCCAACTTTGGACATGCACTGCCAAAAACCACCTCACTATTTTAGAAGCTTTAGAGAGACGAGCAAAAAAGCTTCTACGGGATCACAACTTGGCTAAAACTTTCTATACTTCAGGAAAAACTTTGGATACTAAGCGAAGAAATTACAGGGATAATACCTTCTCAACCATTTTATTACCGAATAAACAGACGTGTGTTGGATCTCCATCCTTTCCTGGTACACCTTCATCGCATCTGGATGAAGCGGGACACTTCCTCCTTTCTCATAGGCAAAGCAAAGGATTGGCGAGGTTTTCTACCAATTATAATTTAGCTGTCTTCAAAACTAGAACGGATAATCTGTCCGTGACATGACAACTAAGGCGTTATTGCGACTAACGAGTGGATTGATAATCAATACATACCTATCCATCAGAAATAAAAAATAGATTAAAATCTCAATTTCAAAAAAAAATATTTTCGAGACTAAGATATTTTCGTCTCATTTTATAGCGGGTTTCATTAATAACACTTTATATTTCATAATACTTGAACATCACATGAATATTTGAATATAAATACGTGTAGGACTTTGTTTTTTAGTTCAATGTTAAGGCTAAGTTTTTTCGACGACTGCATACCAAAAGTAAAGTAAGTACATACGTAAAGTAAGAACACTGATAATAAGCCGTTGGGATCTATGTCTAATATTTGTCGTATATTTGTGAGAATGCAAACGCCGAACATCTCTACAGCTTCAAATCTTTCATAAAATAAATGATATGTGGTACCAATATAGATTGATCAAGTAAGACTAATTTAACTGGATATATAATTAGCATATACAAAATAGAAACCGCTTAATGATAACTTTTATAACCAGAATATAATTTGCTTGTTATTGTAATTTTTAATATGATGTCCAATAAAGTTATTCTATTATAATATGTAAATAAATATTTTGTATCGTCCAAAGACTGTATATTCATAAACAATACTGAAATAATTTAGGTTTTAATTCTTTATTGATATTTATAACACTCTTATTTTTTAAAGGTATTTAGAAAGCAAATATTAATTTTAGGTTATAATTAGATTTTTTATGCTAGCAACAATAAGAATTGACAACTTTGCTATCGAATTATTGGAGGCATTACATAAATGACGTCTTTTCGGCTGAAACAGACGTCATATTTTTTTTTTAATATATAGTATACCTATATATATTCTAATCACATTAGCTTTGTTGGAAAAGTGACCAGAATGAGATATCAAGGGAATAGTATGTTCAAATCGTTGTCCCATCGATTTTTTTTTTGTAAATTAAAATTTCAATTTGCGTATCAAAATCTCAACCGTAAGTTCCTATTTAATTACAATACTGGGGTTATTAATTTCACTTACTATTTTATACTCATGGTAAATGGTTAATTTATTTAAAATCTGTAATAATTAAATATTTCTGTAAAAGAAAACTAAAATGTACTTAGTAAAAATTTACATAATGATACTTAACATATTACGCGGATATTCATTTAAATAGAACTAATATTTTATATAGAACTATTACTACGCGTTTTTTTATTATTTTAAAACTAAATGAATATTATCAGACGATATTTTTATCTCGTCTGCGGTCTGCCTGTGATCACGGTTGCTGTAAAATGTAAAGTAACCGAAATTTCGGTAGTATGTAGTTATAATAATAAAAAATTCGTAGTACGTCCGAAAATATGAGTTTTATTTTAGTAAGAATTTTATTTAACAAAATATGAATGTAAATGTAGTTTGTTTTTATACTTCAGTATATATTATTAATGTAGATTTCATTTACCCCCTAAATTCTAATATACTCGATGAGGAAGAATTTTAATCTTCATATGTGACTGACAGACCTGATTCATCACAGTCAAACGATGGTACTGATTTGAATTTTGACAAAGAAAATATTAAAACCAACAAAAGATAAAAACCTCCGCCTTCTACAAAACCACCTGAAGCTCACGGAGAAAATGAGGTTGTGACAGATCAGAATATCAGACCATCTCTCCATTTAAGCCCTACTCCTACCGTTCCGATGCCGAGGACTTCAAGCCAACAAATTATACCACAGGAAACGATAAGACCATTTTCTAAACCGGGGCCAAGACAAAACAGGACACGCAATAAGATAAAAATGTCCTCTGCCATCTGAACTGACACTCTCGAAAAGAAAAAATTAGAAGAGAAAGAGGGTAATGCGAAAAAAAAAACAAAAATTTTATTACGAAATAGACTATAACAGTCCATGAAAACCCTTAATAGAGAACCAACAATAAGTCAAGAAAATTCCGTACTGCAAGGTGACTGATACGTCTGACTCTCTCGTATTGGCTAAAGTGAGAAAATAGGTTGTTCGAGGAAAAACAAAGTCCAAAACAAAGGAAAATAGTCTTGATTGCGTTTTTTGCAACAAAACATATGCAAACAGTGATCAAGATTGGTTTAAGTGCAAAATTTGTTCTGGTTGGGTTCATGAATCATGTAGTAATAAGGGGAGATTTTATTTCTTTTGCAAAACATGCTTCTAATTTCCAGACAATGACATATATATATATATATATATTATATTCTACAGTTCCTAAAAAGTCTGAATCTTAAACTTAAGAAAATTGATAGTTAAGGTTATGAAGTTTAAAGTAAGCAATATATTTTTTTTATTCTTTAAGATTTAGTGATGTTGTTTTTGATAAAAGATATTATTTTTTTTTATTTGTTAAATTTTTGAGATTGTTATTAATAAAAATAAATCCTTCTCTAATATATTAAGATTATATATATTATAATAGGCATGATTGAATAATATGTTTAGATTAAAGCGCTTGTTAAAATGACTGATAGAATAAAAAAAAATGTTAAAAAAGTAGTTAGTCTATAAAAAGGTTTATTTGAATTGTCTTTCTGTTTTTTTATAGGGCAATAATTATGATTTTGTATAATTTTCACCGACTGGCTCATTCATAACTTTTGATGGGTCTTTCAGTACCGAAATTTATGAAACAGCCAAGACACATTTTTTAGAAATGAATATATCACTGAGTTTTGTAATGTGTTTAAGGTTTTTTCGTACGAAATTACTTACTTTAATAAATAAATAAAAGTTTGACAAAAAAATCATCATTTCTTTTATTAAAAGTATATTTCTTTGATCCGTTTAGTGGCTCTTTCACACCACCTCTCCACTAGTGATGAGATCTAAGATTTTCGCGAGTTTTATTCATTTATTTGAAACTAATATATTTTCGGATATACTACGCGGATTTTATTATTTTAAAACTACATAATCCCGACGTTTCACCACCAGTGTTTCGATACCAACCTGTTGCGAGCATATACGTAATGTATTCTCCTTTTTTCCAGATTTATATTTATTTATAGAATCATTAAACTGATATTGATAGTATTTTTTTGCTATTTATTACTTAGTATCGATGTGCACCTAAAATTTATGTTTGATAGTCAGAAATTCAAATCAAGTCATGACAAACGAAAAGCGAGAAGTAACGAACTCAATAGTTCGGAGAAAGATTTTGACATGCCCAGTATTACGGCACAGTTTATCAAAATCTGAAAATATTTTGAACATTCCGTTGTAATATACTATATTTCTTTTGATACGAAGATTCATTTCAGTTAAGAAAAATAATTTTATGTCAAATTTATACGTAGCATGTTACAGGTACTGAGATCTAAGATTTTCGCGAGTATTCATTTAAATGAAACTAGTATTATTCGGATATACTACGCGGATTTTATTATTTAAAAACTACATAATCCCGACGTTTCGGTTACTTTGCAGCAACCGTGATCACGGGCAGACGAGGTGTGAATGTCTGTCAGTTGCTCCTTGTTATAACAAATAAAAAAAATCGGGTAATTTATGTTGAGTATATCAAAACAGAATGAACAACATAATATCAGGTCTTTGTGATCGGACACCTCGCTTCATACCCCTTCAACGACACAACGTCATGAGGAACGTAATTGGCTCTCAGGGGAGAGATCGTTACTGGCTTTAAACATTTTGATTTATTTATAATTATTTTTGATGTTTATATCATTAAAAAGGAAATAAACATGTATATATCTATATAACAAAAAAATATATTCCTTAGATTGTCTGAAAAGACATGCTTTTATTGTTACTTTAAAAGGTCAATTATTTCGTAGGTAGTCCAACAAACACAAAAAAGGCCCTTATTTTTTTTTATATTATTCCACAAAATATGCCTTGAATCAATATTTTACGTATAATTCAAAGTTAAGAAGCATTTTGCCAAAGTAATCGTTTAGAAATGGCAAAATATATACGTATATCTTCATAGAAAATATAATAAAAAACATCTATTTGAGCATGCCTTGAAAACGGAGTATCACAACATATACGTATAATTTTCCGTGTAATTTGGCATTACACTTCCCCTCGACATATGTCGACGTCGAGCTTGTTACAGTAATTGTAAGGGATTTGATAATTTAATTAGTTAGGGATAATGATAAAGAAACTTTGATTACACGAATCGAGCATTTTTGGTTAATTTGGACAGCATACATTTTTTAAACATTTTTTTTTTATAATCAATTAAAAGCTATTGCGTTTTATGCTTTATTTCTGTATTAATTACATATATGTTATACATATCTTTAGTTATATATTTTAACTCGCGTATATTTTCACTTTAATCACTATTCGGAACATATAATATAATTTTTTTCACTGATTTATTTGAAAAACTGTGTATCTAGGTCAAAATTAGCTCAAAAACTTTTTGTTTAAGCTATAATTGAGTTAATTTTGTTTACCAGGGATCAGAAAAAGCTCATAACCTTTTTAGTGTAACTTTTTTAAATCGGTAGCTGTTTTTTTTTTTGTAAGCTCACACTAATTAACCCAGCGTTACTTTTGACACCGTGACGCCTAATGACAGATTTATTGTCACAAAAACAATCTTGGTTCAGGATTTTGAGGAATACAGAATTATATTATTATTAATATTTAAAAAAAAAAACAAGTTACAAGCATATGAAATATAAAAATTAAGACTAAAGTCACTACTTAACTGTCGAAATTGGTTTGAAATCTTAAACAAAATTTTTTTTTTTAATATAATAAAATATTTTATTTAAATAATGTTTGCATGTATTTTTGACACGATTTACACGATCGTGTAATAATTTTTTTATCTAGAATTTGCACGATAAATGTAATAGTTAAATCCTGTACGTATCCACATAAAGACAGTGCTTATGTCAGAAGGCAATAACGAATAATGAGGTATCATGTTAATGTAAAAAACTGTTTAGACTTTTTAAGCTAAATTCCACACGAGAAGTGACAGCAAAAAGGTTTCTTAACTATTTTTAAGCTATCCGTCATTTTCCCGCCAAAGTCACATTTTTATTCGTCATTTCGTTTTTTAGTATTTTTTTTTTATCTATCTATTTTAAATCTGTGACTTACGATGAGTGTATTTTGAAGAGTTATTCATATTTCTACTGTTATTATACTCGTAAGAGAATACTACACTCAAAATTGACGGACCGTGTAATGTAACTGTCACATCAGTGCATGACATGTCTATTATAAAATTAATTCTTACATACCTATATAAAATTATATTAAATATATTGTATCTCTCAAATTAAGATTTTTTATAACAAACATATAATATTAAAAAACTCGGGTATTTAAATATTTTTTTTTGTTGCATAACATGATATATAACCTTCTTTGATGAATATATTATGTGTTTTTTAATGTTTTATCCGTCTTAGGCCTTATGTATACAGCCGCGTGTCGTGTTACCGCTGTAACGATGGCATGCGAGCCTTTTTTATCGCCAGCGTTCTATTACTATGGCTGTTCTGATAGTGTCACCTGACTCCGGATCGCCCCCTTTTCTTTTGAACTATGATAAATACGGACAATTTCCTGCCTCTTCGAAGTTCGAGCGAGTACAGATTATTAATTAGGATTTCAAATTTCCAGTATCGAAAATTCAGTTGAGAAAATTCATGATATAAATTTCAAGAAAAAGTAATGTTTCACAGATATTCCATTTTTTTTTTGTTGTTGTAAAAAGCAAAGATATAAAAGATTCATCTCGGCTTAGTATTACTTAATATCAAAAAACATATATTTAAATATCAAAAACAAAACTGGGGGAAATATTTGTAGTACATTTTAATTTATATTTGAATATTAATAAAAATGTTCAGTATAAAAGATAACAATTTGCAATAAATCAAGACAATTCTTTGGGAATAAGTAAGATTTATTTATTTATTTATCTATCATCTTTGTAAGTTATGACAAAGAAATCGCCCTGTATGATTTTAATTATATAATATACGTATCCATACCTGCTTATAAATAATATGCTTTTAATTTAAACCATAACAAAAAGATCCGATAGGAATTTAAGATTCTTGGTGACATTAATAGTATATATAACCATTCTCACAATGCACCAGCAGATAACAAACTGGATAAAAAATACTCACCTTAATTTTTGCACCAAAATAAGCATTGTTTTTCCAAACATTATCCTTCTAAGCTGTTAATATTAAGCGTGTTTGTATGTTAAGCTAATGGCGCAAAACATTTTAATTTTATTATCTGCGCTCAAGTATCTGAGTGTAAACAAATTCCACGCTGGATTACACTCAAATATTCGCTAATCCATGAGAAATTAAAAAAAAAGTATAAGCCGTCAATATATGGATGTGTTTAAAATTTAACCTTTATGTTTATGGTATAAAGTCCACATTTAATTGTAGTTAGAATTTGACAGACGTCAGCCGTTCCAAATTCAAAATCTAAAATAGAAGCTACTTTTATATACATGACGTAGATTTGAATTTAGAACCTTTTTTTGCTATACTGTGGCTATTATCAAGTATCGCAAATATCAATTTCAAAAATGACACTTATTGCAATAACTTACGACTCATTTTGATTGGAACTGAATTAAATTTGACATCAGTTCGAAATATAAAATCAATGGACAAGCTACGTTATCTATAAAGATTTAAAGATGAAGTTTCAATGAATATATTTATATATATTTTTTTAATTTCAAGCGACACAAGCCCATCGTTAATCCGCTGTTACTAGTATTCTAACAAAGGGCACAATGTCGAAGTGAACAACGCCATTGTTGTTTGTCACTACTTACACGCAATCGACGAGTTTGGAACACTTGGAGGGTTGAGTGGAATAGCGTTGTAACTTATCGATGTATGTGCTCATATAAATATTTATTTTAATTTTTTGAAGTAAAAATTGGCTGCGTTTAACGCTCTGGGTACGGGATAAAAAGAGACAGAGCGAGAGCGAATGCGTGGTGCTCGAACGCATGCGTGCAATCAATTGTTACTAGTAAATAATGTAAATAAAGTTTCTCTCAAAAACAAACTACATATTCATTAAAAATCAATTTCTGCTCCTTCCTGTTTTCATTCTAAAATTGCAGTTTCATTTAAGATTATGGTGATATAATCGAAAATTTTATAAAACAAAATATGATTTCTTATATATAAAAAAAACATGTACAAAGTAAAATGAATACATTTCACAATCAACTATAAAATGAAAATTTTATACCAAGTCTTAAACTTATCAGTATAAAAATCAAAATTAACATTAGTATTCTGCAGTCATTGTAATGACGTCACAAGCTACAGCCCTTGTATTCTCATGTCGTCCATTTTGTCAAACGGTGTCTTCATAATGAAATTGCGCATTTAATCCCCTGCGGGTTGCAATAACAATGTAACGCCCCGCTTTAATAGAGCGACAAATTCTATAACTTACTATTGTTTTTTTTTTTTATCGATACGAATTCAAGATTTGGTCCATTGCTATTCAGCTTGATTTTTTTATATCAATATTTTGCGATAAGTTTTATTTTATATGATATTTATATATGTTTTTAAATGCATTTATGAAAATTATTGATAGAAATTAAGGTTCTTAGATAAGTAAATATTTGGGTAGAGGTAATAAATTTAAATTTTTTATATCTTCAGTGAACAATTAATACTATGATAATTTTTACACCAAATCCTTATTCCTTTATTGAAATTTAGATCAAAAAGTTAAATTATAGTCTACACGATTCTAAGTGTGTTGAATTATTTTTAATCTGTCAAAGGTTGAAGTCAAAAAAAAACATGTATTTATTAAAGCGATAGTGTAACCATATGTAGGTATTTGTAAAATTTTATAATCATCTAAACGAATTTCTATTTCAACAATACACCTATTTATTTTTTTCTAAACATAATAAATTTATATCGCCGTTCCCGCCGTTTCTAGCTTTTTTTTTTAATGGCTGTATTTAATTTAATACACTTTGGAATTACAATACACATTTAATTTTATTAATGATTATGTATTATTTATAACAAAATATAATTATTATCCATGTTTTTCAATACTTATATATTAAATAGTAATTAAAATAAACATTTAACAGAATTATTAACTCAAAAATCCTCAAACGTAACCCAAAACCCATCGATCACACCTGAAGATGCTGTCCACCGATTGGCTGTTATCTAAATGGGGTGAGAATGCGAAGCTGTGATTCGCCGGCTGTTTAAGGGGTGGAATGGTTTTAGATTACGTAATTGATTTAAACAGCTCAAGTGTAGTGTTGAGAGATTTAAATTTATTTATACTGAATGCGTTACAAAATAATATTATTATAATAAAATCATTAATTTAATTTATTCATAAATGTAGCAGACGTTAGTAAAACCGAAGACTGCTTTTTGATCGAATGAAAAAACTATGTACTATCTACGTTTTTTTTTTATTTTCGTTACGGGCCATGATTTGAAGCTATCATATATTAGTATTCACTTAAAAATTGTTTAAAATTAAAACTATACAGTGTTATGTATATAGTAATCAACCTTAGTAATACTATAGACAGTCTAACATTACTTCATACACTAAACAAGTACAACTGTTTTGCCGTTACTACGCGTAAGCTACAAGGGATTCTAAGATTTATTTATAGTCTTTTTCAGGTAAGGTAAGGTAAGGTTTAGTATTTTTTGCGTGAAAAAATAACAAACGTCCAAAGTTTTCATAACTTTTAGCATACTGTTGTAGAATTACCTTAAACTAGAAATCTGTTATTACGTCAATTAATATAAAATCTATATATTATATATCTAGATCTACTTTCATTATACACAAGTTCATAACAAAATCTATCCCACAGTAAGAACAAGTAACTCATTAACATTAAAATCTAAAGTATTTTTAGCCTTTTAGTTGAAGGAATTGCGAAATGACAAACCACATAAGGTATGAGAAAACAAAACAAAACAAGTGATGTCTCAAATATGTTGAACTTTGTACAGATCGTATTGTTTGTTTACATTTGATATATAAAACAATGAATTTCGGTACCTTTTAGTCTCCATGGGAGGTCACGGCGCTGACATTTAATATTCCTATCAGATTATCACACAGACACGATATTGTGAATTATTCACTTCGACTTCTGACACGATAATTATAACAGAACGAGAACAGAATTAAATTATTTCTCTACAATATTAAATAATTTCTACTAAGATTAAAATCAATAAAACAATAAAATAACAATAAGGTAAATAATTTTTTTTTATGACAGAATTATAAATTACCGCCACGTCAATTATTACAATCGACGATGAAATTATCAACCAATAGGACAAATTAAATTTGAAATGTCTCAGTGTTGCAGCCAATAATATAACGAAATTATAAAAATATCTAAATATTTCAACCAATAGGATTTTTGAAAAGATCTTAATTCTTTTTTAGTTTCACGATGAAGTTATGCTATTGGTTGATTATTCGCTAGTATTTATTTTTCTTTCATTCAAATTATGAAAGTTTAATGTTGATTACGAAATATTCCTCACAATAGTTACTATAACATAATTTGATTTTAGAATACCTAATACGGTACAGGGTTGCATCATTTACTCAATACTCCAATGTTTTTAAATTGACCATGGAATATTGTGGTAAAGTACTCCGCTTATTGTCCAAGACCTAGTAAATAGAGATACGGTTTTCGCATTTTTATATATTTGGTGATTATTTAATATATTGAATAAAAAAACATGTGCAGTTTCATTATTAAGAGTTGAAAACTATTAATACCTTTACAGACCGTCAGAGTAAACCAAAATTTTAATGTATGTAAATAATGAAAATAAAACATATTTTTAACTAAAGTTGAATAATTTCAGATTTCTAAGTACTGCATATTAAATTCTTAGAAAAGTTTTTCTATTATCATTGAATTATTGTCACCTATATAAATAATATATTTCTTCGCAACTACCTATTCCTGTTTTAAATCGCATCTCCAATTAAAATCCGAAATATCGACCATTACAAACTTCTTAACTCAAACCTCTTTAACGATTTGACATTAGAATCTCTTTTTTTTAACCAGCCATGTTTATTTTATATTAAAGTAATGTTTTTAAATTATAATTTTACATTACTCCCATAAATTGTCCGTATTGTTTTGTAAAAAAAAGTTACAAACCAAAACATTAGTTATTAGACATAAATTATATTCACTGTTTGCATCAAGCATTTTTTACTTTTCACAGAACAGTTTCGTATATCAAAGTGGCGCGAAAGTGTCATGTGACATAACAATATTTTTTTATTTATTATGAAGTAATCAATAATTTAACATAAGCGGGATGAATATATATTTATTTTTGTCCACTTCGGTCTTGTTTCAATTTTAATAATTATTGGCAGAACTTAATATGCCTTATACATAAAAAAAATATCTGTCGTTCTGTTTGAGATTGACATTAGCTATGAAACATATCTTAAAACGTGAAATTTTAATCTAGTTACATATGGAATTTTAAGACTATTTTATTAGTAAATATTGGCATAAAATAGTTATGTTATATAAATTTAAACGAAAAACGCTTCGTCTATAGTGTAACGATACAAACTTGGACTAGGCGTTATAAGTTTGTAGTGGAATTAATTATAAACATCCTTATAGTACAAATAATATTATTCATTTGCAAAATTTTTAAACACTTTCAATGAAATAAAAAAAATAATTAGAATGATTTTGAAATAAAATCTAGAAAGAGATGTTAGATTTTTTGTGCAATTTTAATACGTTATTTTTCGTTCTATCCAAAATTAAAATTTTCCACGAACTTCCAGCGTAAAACGAAATAGGTACATTTATTTTCATATTTCAACCATGTCTGTATTTGTATAACTTATATAAGTATGTGAGTGCTAGACTGCAAGACTGTCGGTTAGTAGTTTAACGATTACTTAGCTCCAAAATAATGTAACTAGTTCATTTTAGAAACGCACATTGTATTATCGCACATACCTAATCTATTAATATATATATAAGAATTAAGATCATGAAATAAAACATATATAAATAAAGTTATGACTCTCGTATTTACTACTCGGTTCATAATTATTGATTTTTTTTTACCTGTCAATGTCACACTTATGTCAAATCGGGATCACAGATGTGAAGTCAACTAAACTTTGGGTAAAATGTAAATATATAATAAAGATTTGAGTTTTGTTGATTACAATATTAATTAAAAAGTCCGTCGCTATTCAATTGATATTATCATTGTTTATTAATAAAACATTTTTATGTTACCGATGAATATAGAATAGTAAATACTGAATGATAAATTTTCATCCCGTCTGCCCGTGATCACGGTTGCTTCTAAGTAACCGAAACGTCGGGTATGTACGTACCTAGTAAAAATAATAAAAAAAGCGTAGTAAATGAGAAAATATTAGTTTTAGTTTAATAAATACTTATCCAGACAATAAAATTGCGTCAATATTTTGTGTTATATTCGAAAATCGTGCATTTATTTAAATATGTATATTCGTAACAATTAAATATCTTTACATAACAAGACCTATTCTCATGCGGGAAGATCATAATAGATAAAAAACCAACAAAATTTGACTGAAAGAGTCTCTGAACTCCTCAAATCAGAACCAAGACCTGCATCCAGGTCAAAAGAAATAAAACATTCAAGTTCATTCACATTTTATTAGGAAACGCTCGTCCGTCAGCGGTATCCATTCATACGGACGTAATTTTTTTTCGCTGATCTTCATATTAGTTGACATTTTTTTGTTGTAAATATTGTTATTGCTTAACTTTTATATATTTATATTAGTTTGGCATGTATTCTGGTTTTTGTGGGACGAATTCTTCTGTTTCGATGAAATTATACGTCGTTCTTATGATGGACAAAGCTTGAGCTGGTTTTGTCTTAGGCGTTTTCGAAAATAGCAGATGTTGTGATGTACGTCACTTTAACGATAGCCTCAGATGCTGCTGGGAAATCTGTCTTAACATAACATTGTTTTAAAATATATACAAATAATATGTATTATTTACAGTACGACCAAATGCATTATTAAATAAAAAGACGTAGGTACAAATTAATCGTTATCCAAATATTATGAACTCGCGAGGCGTTTTGATTAATCACAGACCGACATGCCTTTAATCATTCTGGAATAGATGTTGGTACACCGCTGGAATGATATTAATGAGAAATATCTAGGGTTCACTGCTTTGAAATAGGCATTACATAGAAATCCGTCACACTTATAACATGGCTGTTTGTGCGTTAGTGGTTACGAAGAGTTCTGATACTTATATATATATATTTTATATTATATTTTAATTAACATCCTCTTACAGAAGTCATCGTATAATATTCATTAAATACAACTAATGTTTTTGTCTGTTAAAAGTTCCACCCTTTTAAATTTGATCTGCTTTAAGCAGCTTAAATAATGTAAGATAGTGTGTAATCTTGATATTTACAACACTATTATTATCTATGAACGCTACTGACATCAAGCGGAAGTGCAGATCAATTACCGTCTTAAAACATAACCGAAAAAACTAATTGTTTATATTAAATACATTCGTAAATATAAAAAAAAGATTTATAAGAAAAGCCGGGTACATAAACTATATCATAAAAACATCGTTGACGTGGGAAAAGAACCCGATACGTAAAAACGCTGACTTTCATGCAATTTCATAAAAGATAACATTATCTTGTTATGTAAAACTGTGGGAATTTATAAATATTAAATCATGCAAGGTATCATATTAACAGATTATAATTAAATTATATATAATCTATAACAAACTTTCGTAAAATATAATTACATTAAACATACAATTTTTTTTTAAATCAAGTTACGACTACGGCTGTCAATGTCATTTACAATATTTACGTGTTTTAGATATTTTTTATAATGCCGTTATTAATGTTTATGTAAACTCTTTTGTACAACTTGTTGATATACATTTGAATAAAAATTATGAATAATGTGAGATTGTATAGCGAATTTAGAATATTTTAGCTTAAAAATGTGATTAATCGTTTTGCTTTTAAAACCGTGACGCAATAGTTTTCCAGTATATGTTAAATGTTATATACATGTCGTGTTATGATAGTAAGGATATTTCTATATCAAACATTGTTATTAAAAAAAATGTTAAAATTATGGATGGATGGAATAAAAAGAACAATTCTTTCGCTTGATTAATTATATAAGAAAAAATGGACTATAGCAAAACGAAAAAAGTCTATGAATATACTATTAAAACGACTGAAAAAAAATATTTAAATTATGTAATCTAAATCTAGAAGTAAAATAATATTATCATCTTCCTGTCTGAACGCCGTCGGCAAACGACGACTTTGGTTACTGTTTAAAAAAAAAACTTAACAAATATAAAAACGTAACAACGTTTATTCCAAATTCAAATTATGATTTTTTGTGAAAAACAAATCCACAATTAAAACTTTTCAGACAAAACGTTAAATAAAGCGTAGAGGTTTACATAATAGTTCTCAGTAAAGTGGTGTTTTGTTCCCACAATGGTTCCAAGTAAATTACATGACACTGGAAAAACGATAGTGATGTATTTTTTCTTTATGTTTAAACTTATTAGTTATGCTTTACAATTATTGGAATTCGATTACTAGTTTTGGGTATAACAAAACCAATTCTCATTCCTGACGCTGAATAACATGAACATAGAAAACATTACAATTTTATTTCTAAAGGAAAATTGCTTTTATTTGTTTATTCATTACATAAACTTTATTCGATATAGTCTAAAGCTGAGACTTTTCAATATTATTCAGTACTTAATCCAATATTTCGAAATCAACTATATTATATATGATTTCTTTAGTTTTTAGCTTTTGAATATATATAATAGTACTTGAATATTTTTAAAAACTTTGGTGTGCTATAATGTGTTATTAAACAAAATGCCTACCAAACACACCTGGCGGGAAAAAGGCGGTTCTCTGAAAAGGTTGCACAAAAAAGAGGTCGCATTATTACAATTACAAATAAAAAAAAGAAAATTATACAGCCAAAGTATAAAGGGCTAAACTCCGCCCCCGGAACTCTCTCTCGCACATCATCGTTCTCACTCGGGTGGTTCGAAGTTTGAAAATAATTTGTCATTTGACCCCATGACTTCGTATAGTGAACATGTGTCCGGTGAAATTGTGAATAGATATTAAGTTTAGTGGATTGTGCAATACGTGTTGTATCCGGGCGGCTTTGCTGGAAGGGTAAGTGATATTAATTAACATAACAATTTTATTTAAATAATAATATAAAAAATATTTGACTTCATTCAAATTATCTCGTTTTAGGAATATTTTTCATAAAACTACTCCCTGTTCTGACATTCGTTAGGATTAATATAAAATATATTGAACTAAGACTTCGATTCTTACAATGAAAATTATCTTAAACGATGGAGTGCATAATATTAAACAAAACACTTATTTAGTGTATGAAGAAAAATTTATATTATTTAAATGAAACTAATATTTTTCGGATATAATACGCGTGCTTTATTTTTTGTTAAAACTACATGCTCCCGACGTTTCGGTTACTTTTCAGCAACCGTGATCACGGGCAGACGAGATGTAAAACTCGCGAAAGTCTTAGACCTCATTAATTTATATTATGTTAAATTTATAAGTGCTTTATTGTTTAGAAATTTATTATTATTTATTATTGATTATTAAAAAATATATCAAAAAATAATTTTATCAATTTTTATCTTATTTAGTTACGTACCTATAGTTTCAAGCAATACATCGACGATAATATTGATTTGTCATATTTCTGTTACGTTAAATAAATGTAATAAATAATCATTGAAACAAATACAATGAAGCATTCATATAAGAAATGATATGTTTTCATATAATTACATTTAAATTAGTCAGATAATAAATTTTACATGTGACAGCCGGCTAATATTGTCGCTGTAATGAAATATCTTGTTGGGATCGGTCTTAGAAATTAATAAAACCTATAGGAAAAATAAAATTAAGTATCTGGAAAAAGATTGTAAATTCGATGCCTTATTTATATAACAGTATAGTTACATCTGGAAAATATAATAATTTCACTCCAGGTGTTCCGTAACTATACCTAAGTCCCGTTCAAAAATATGGCCGCCTTTGGAGCTTCCAACACTCACATCACAGTACTTTGGGATTTTATCCCGGTAGATCTATAATCTACCTTCAAAACATTCCACGATGAAGTTTTAGGGAGCAAATTTAGTTGTATTCTGGATTAAAAACCAAAGCTGCTACAAAGATTATTATCTTTTATCAGGTTTAAATCTAACAGGTGTGAAGCGACCACCTATAAAACATCTGCTCGTTTTGCATTTAAATTTTAGGACATTTCACCGCGGTAGTGTTGCTGTTAAATAATTTACAATGCGAAATTTTATAAATATAAATGTGACGAAAAACAAACTATAAGTTTTAATAAAACTTTTTTCATCAAGTAGATGAAAAAAGTAGATTTAGAAAACTCGTAGATGATTTAATTATAGATGTAGTAACTATATCTATGATTATTCTAGTTTCTTTGTAATTTTATTTGATTGTTAATACGTTTGATATAAATTTCACACGAGTAGGTGTGATAGTTTTCTTTGGATATTTCAAATATCTATTCGCACTGATCATCCTCTGTAACGGACATAAAAGTAAAATAAAATAGCTTTTAAACTGGGAAAATTCTGTAAATTCGCACATACCTAATGAAAGCTCAGACTAAGTTCCCCTTTAGTATAACTCTACGAAGAACGAAAGTTAGAAAAATATTTAGTAGCCATACTCTATGTAATGGGATATTAAACCTGAGATGAGGAAAGTTCTTCTTTGTTCTCTCATATCATTTCATTTTATTACATTTGAATAAAAATTTTCTATGACTGATAAAAAAATATTGTGTTTGTAGAGGCCATAAGTGAGCTCAGTGTAGAAACACGCGTAGTTTTTTTTAGTAAACTCGATAAACATAGGCATAGCCAGGCGAATAAACTTGTCATTACAATCCCCTCTCACTTAACTGTATCTGGAATAATATAAATTTGTATATGTTTGAGACAAAACACGTTATATATATGCATATGTTTGAGCTGAAACACGTAGTATTATGATCTATTAAGTTTGTTATCTCATTAACTAGACTAGCTCGTCTTAGACGAAAAAAATCATAGTAATATATCAATTATTTTATAAATCATTACTTTATAATTTATACAATTCGCTTGTAAAGAAACTTTTTCCAATTTTATATATGTTATATCTGCTCTTTGTAAGAAAATGTTGAGTTTGTATAAACTTTGCCTCATCATTTCATAAAAAAACCGATCAATAAAGACAAGCTCTTAATTATTACAAAGGTATAACTTTGTGTTTACTATTAATGTTACAAAATTCACATAAAACTTTTTCTATTTCTCGATACCGTCAATGATCGTCTGTGTAAATAGGCTGTATGCTTAAAACGAGTTTGCATTGCGAACAACATACGTCGCGTCTCCAGTCAAGACTTCTCACAAGACAGTATCGACATTGGTTTATGAAAAATTGACAATTCTATTGTATAAACTAGTAGTAATTGAAGCACTTGAGCTAGTCTGATAGAATTTAGGTAGAATAGTATAGAGAGAATTATTCTTGAAGCACTTTTTTTCTGAAACTCAGTCAGGAAAGCAAAGCCACTTATGAAGCTGCCCTTTGTAGAGTGATGATAACAGTTTAAAGATATAAATATTACCAGGCGTTTAAATCGTCATACTGAACACGGATAGTTTGCAGTTTTTCACTAACAGATCGCACAACACGATAGTAATGTACGGATGTGTACAGAAAATTGGACGCTGTCTTTATAGCTTTAATGTAAACTCGTATTAAGGCTGCAACTATTTATTTATAATTATTTAGTAACATTTTTGTTTAATTTCTTTGAACATGATAGTATTTTGCAATTCCTATATAACTTTTATGTAACGCAAATTTTCTTCATACGAATTTCAGATTCGATTTTCAATTTTAAACTAAGTATAACTCAAATAGACAGAGTTACTATATATTACAATATAAAATATAAAACAGGAAACTAGTGCAGATAATTAAATTAAAAAAAAAAAACAAACGTCACTTAGGTATCTATAATAAAACATATAACGCGTGTTGATTCTTTAAATCCGTTATGTCTTAGGATGTTTTATAAACAGACTCCATTTTTTTTTTTTGAAATTATATTTCGTAAATATTTTTAAACGGACGTCCCATTATGTTATGATTATTATAAATGAGTTTTTATATTCGGTATTAGATTATTATTTTTGCTACATACATATATATTTATATGGAATAAAGTAGGTAGGTAGGTACCTAATTTATAACTATATAATAAACGTATATATTAGAAGTAATAAAAATATTTTCGAATAATAAAATAATAAGTTATTGAAATTTAATTTCATTAAATATTTACAATTGATTTTCATGAATATAAATTGTTAATTTTGTTTTTTATATAATAATAAAAATTGTAGCGTCTCTTTTCGATATTTCGACAAGTGTTAAGATTTTTATCGTATATAAAAAATTTTGGAATTACTTTTTTCATTAAGTTGCCCAATTTAACTATAACTTGAATGTGATTTTAAACATACGTTCTTGTTTTAATTATACACAACTTTCAGGCTGGAAACGTATCTGACTTTACGGATATAAGTACCTACATAATTATGTTTAATAATTGTTCGGATAGGAAAACAGGAATAGATTTTTTTTATTTGCCATCATTATCCTTATAAAAAATATGATTTTTTCAATTATTATAAATTTAGTTTCACTCATTTTATTGTAACTATGGGATTTCATCGAAAAAGGACGAACATTTTGAGACAGACTTAACTTTCATTGATAGGATTTTATATACCAAGGATTATAAAGTAATAATAATAACTATAAGTTTCAACGTTAATTATGACGACGTAAACTGGTGCTAAGGATGCGGATAAAAATAGTTTTATTATATTTATATTTATGACATATAAATTTTTTATAAAAATTTTGGTTTGAAATCAAAGATTATTGGATAGACGGCTATAGGAAAAATTGTACTTTTTAGCTTATTATTTAATTCAGTCGAAACTTTTAAAATAAACGTTCACGTAATATCTATATTGAGATGTTGATTACTATAAATCTTTTATCAGACTGTTCACTAGTTTATTCCACTCATAATTTGAAAAATAAAATTCTTTGTCATGTTTACGTTTATGAAAAAGACGTGTCATCAGGTTTGGACGTAATTCGATACTAATCGAATGATCTTTAAATATCAATTCATTATATTGTTACAGAAAAACAAAATGAAATCTACAAACATGGAGTCGTGTTCTGACCGGTTGAGTCCATCCAGCGACATGACAAACGAATCCGAGACATCGCTGCCATCATTTCCATACGAACAGCAGAGTGGGAACTTCTATCAGCCGGAGATAAACGAAAAACAATACTTTTCCTGCAAACAGAAGTCACCGCGCGACGACAGGAAAGAGGTTTACTTACAGGAGAGCAATAAAAACTCCTTAGAGAACTACTTGCCGGCGAGGAGCAAAAAGTATTTAAATTTCGAACTCAAATTGCCGCCGATCAATGACAACTTTTTCTCTCAAATTGACAGCGATGACAGGACGATGCGTTCAGCGTACTTCAGTGACATGAACAAATGCGTTCAGAATGAGAACAATCCGAACATGCAAGAATTGGATATAGATTTAAACAATCAGTTTGAAAACGTTAACAGTGACAGAGAGAGGGTCCAACAATCATATTTTGCGGATAATGAAAGTGGAAATATGCGGAGATGTTTAAACTTCAACTCCGAACAGGTTCAGTGCGTGTGTGAGGCGCTCCAGCAAAAAGGCGATATAGAAAAATTGGCGGCATTCCTATGGAGTCTACCACCGAGTGAATTATTAAGAGGAAATGAAACCGTTCTCAGGTAGTTATTGTAAAATTATAAATAATATGATGTTATATTTTTATATATCGTTAAATGAATCCTTCCCATCAGGGCCCGCGCTTTGGTGGCGTATCATCGCGGCGTATTTCAGGAGTTGTACGCCATATTGGAGACGCACACATTCTCACCTCGTCACCACACAGATCTCCAGAACCTTTGGTTTAAAGCGCACTATAAGGAAGCCCAGAAAGTCAGAGGAAGACCGCTTGGTGAGTCATGAGAAGCTATACATACTTATGGTCTGTAAATGTAGAGTATAAAGAAAATTAAAAATAATCATTAAGTAATCAACTCTCCTTGTTTTAGTACCATTTTTTAAATAGCAATCGGTCCAATTAATACTTATTTAATAATAACGTTCAGAAACAAATATATTCTTTAAATTAACAACGTAACGACAAATAAATAAAAAACTATTTTTTCTGTGGTGCTAAAATATAATATCCTAATCTATGATTTAAATAAAAACTAGGAGCTGTTGATAAATACCGTCTTCGCAAGAAGTATCCCTTGCCAAAGACGATCTGGGATGGTGAAGAGACGGTGTACTGCTTTAAGGAAAAGTCGAGAAATGCGCTGAAAGACTGTTACTACAGGAACCGGTATGTCTCGATAAGATCTTTATGAGTCAAAACATACACCTATACAGACATACACAATTTAAAAACTCCAATTAATTTATTATTTTAAAATATAGTAATCAAACAACTTTCATTCTTTTTTTTAAATTAATTTTAAACACATATTTTTGAATCTATCAATGAGATTTCTGACCATCGATTATACATTTTTTTTTATAAACAGTAGCACAAAACTATTATGCCAAAATTCAAAAAAATATTAATAATGGCAACATTCCCATTCAGTTACCCAACTCCAGATGAAAAACGTGCGCTCGCACAAAAAACAGGCTTGACATTAACACAAGTGTCAAATTGGTTCAAGAACCGACGCCAGAGGGATAGGACACCGCAACAACCGAATAGACCGTGAGTATAAAGAGGTTGGAGAAATGAGGTCTAATTACAGGGAACAGAAAGAAGGTTATATAATTATATATGAAGATTTAATTAGAAGTTTGCTGTATGGACGAAACTCATTATAATTTTTGACTCATACCAATTTCTCATTAAATACCTTCTTTAGTTATTTATTTATTGTGCGAATAAAAGAAATACATCATTTTTATATACCGAGTATCGATATATCAATACGTTTTTACGTTATTCGTTGATTATAATAACAAAATCTTTATTGAAGCATAAATAGTAAGCACATATGCAGTTTACAAGTAAAAAGGAGTGAATACCGTCTTAAAGGTATATAATTGATTTGCTTAATAAATTTGCTGAAAAACTTCACAATTATTCAAATGTACGCAATATTCTGTTTTTATTTCGGACAGGCACATGTAGTTATCACTTATCAATGTTTTCTTATTTATACTACTGATATTTTATAAAAAAATATATATAAAAATAGTATGTTGTTTTTATTTTAAAATTTACACGTCGATTCATTTTGATTGATAACTTAAAACTCTCAAATTATTTATGACACAAATAAATTGTTTTAATTAGAATAACACTTACATAGAAAAACTATGGATACAAAATATATAAATATAACTTCTTTAATTCCATACGGAACCCTAAAACCGAATCCATTTCAAAAACTTAAGGTCATAAACTAAATATTATGATTGTTTCGTGTGAGTCTTTGTTTTGTCGCCATATTGGATTACAGACTCAAGGTTAAAGTTAAAAAGCTAACCATATAATTCTTAAAGCAACATTCAAATATTAAATAATATATTGTGTAGTGAAATTTTCTTTATAATTAACGTAATAAGAATATAATTTTTCGAATAGTCAAAAATCATTTGTCGATTATATATGTCTTATTAAATGTGAAATAATAACGAAATGATGCATATTTCAAATTACGTATAAGGATATAAAAAGCCGCTTTTTTTTAAAGTGTAGATTCATATAATTAAAATATATATATATATATATATATATTTTTTTTTTTTTTTGTTTATATTAATTAAAAATCTTATACAAACATTTTTAAATTTACAAATACAAATAATTTATTTAGATTAGATATCCACTATAAAATACATGGTCAGATTAGGTGAACGAATGTAATGTATTGAGAATAAATTCATATTTTCCAAGAATTATAATGAAATTAAATACATTTAGCATTCGCAAAGCTTTAACGTAAATATTATTTGGTTCGTTGAGATTAACGTAAAACATCGGTTTCTTTAGTTCGGCCAATATAATCTGTGATGACCCTGAACACATGTCTGAAATTAATTATGAATAAATTCTAATAATGGGTGGGACCCGAAAAAGATTTCTTAATTTCTATTTTCACAGACCCAAAGTAATTAAGGTCATTAATCAATAGTAACAAAGGTTTAACACATGTGCGTTCGTCCACGCCGCCATTGTCTTAAATCTTTGACAGCCTAGCCGTGACAAAATGACAAAGATTTTATTTTTTACTCACAGCTGTATACTATTCTGTTAATTTTAATATTGATTTTATTATTGGAATTCGATAAAATTAAATGACTGTTAAATTCATTTGTGATCACCATTTTGTATATTTTATGAGACCTGCACTGTAGACAAATATTGCTGCAGACTGATTTTAAACCAAAAATTTGAAAAAAATATCAGTAATAAACCTTTTTCTTCGATTTCAACCCGTTAATAGCTGTTTTTACAATTATAACTATTTTAGCTTGATACTTGTAGCAACAACGAAAAAGTACACATACACTTCGTAAAGACACTTCTATTTTTTGGTTACGAAGAATTTAGGATGGTTAATTGTTTAGTGCTAGAAGCCCCTTCGATAAAGCGTTATAAAAATTGTATTGATTAGTAAATAATCTATAATTTTATTCTTTAATCTGTGGTCGCTCGTTCGCGTTACTTTTATTAATGAATCATAATATGCACAATAATTAATTTAATGTTTTAAAATTTATATTGGGTTGTAATTAATATTAAATAAGTTTCTAACACTTATTATTGAAGTTAGGTATATACTATATACATAAAGATTAATACTTATCCAGGACTCACTATTTAAACTACCTAAACGTAAAACATATAAGTAATATAAGTACTAAACGTAAAACATACGTAAACATAGTAGGTATTCAGTGGTTTAGTTTTCCAAAATAGGGTGGTCAATGTAAGCGTGTCACTCTCACGGAACGACACGCGATCAAAAATTTACCTTTATGATTTGTAAAACTTATTTATTATTTATTGTTAGTTTAATACAAGAAGTTCGTGTTCTTAGTAAGCTATGTATCAATTATTATAAAAATAAATCAAACATTTCAACCGTTTAAAACGCAATAAACATGCAGCCATTAAATTGTCAATTGAATGTGTCACTTCTATAATCCAATTGCCAGTTATATTATGTTATGTTAAAATTCTCTTATTTAACTAACAGAGTATTTAATTGTATTTTTTTTTCCAGTGAAATGATGGTTCCGGCTCAATATGTCGGTTCGCAGCCGGGTTTGGCGCAATCTTTTCTTCCTAATGCCTACTATAAGCTTCAAGAATCTCACTATTTACACGGAAATCCTTGAATATAAATGTGATTATAATTGACCAATATATTTAACAAACCAACTACGATATATTTACATATATAGTAACAATAAATCTTCTATATATTTCTTCTATTCGTAAGTTTTTTGACGTTTCTTAATAATGTCTAGATGTCAGTGAGCTCAACACAACTCTTACACAGATAATATATAAACTTTCTTCTATTAGGTAGTGTATATATGTATGTACTTAATTTGTATAGCATTTTTTCAAAGTTAATATTACAAGAAATCAGACTTTAATTTAAGATAGTAATCATTGGTCCGCAAATATATAAAACATATAACTATAATCATAATTTAAAATATCCCTAATAAAATATAGTGTAACTTCTTCTACTTTACTTGATAACTCGTTAGTATACATTATATCGCGATTCACAGATGACTTATAAGTTATAATATAAAAAACATCTTAATGTAAGTTCCTCATAATTTAGTTTTTTGGTGAGAAATATCATAAAGCTCAATGTCTATCATGTAAATATAGTGGTGCTGTTAAGTTTAAATTGTATTCTAGTCTAAAATGCATTAAAAACTATATTAACTGACTTTCTTATTTTATTTCCATATAAATAATACCTGTTACATATAATGTGAAACAAAGATATATTGCAAATGTTCAAAGCTTAAAGCTAAGAACTTGAAAGAACAAAAGTGGTAACTTACACATTTTAATGCCACATAATAAAGTTTCTCTTGTATTGCATTGTATGTTGTATACTCAAAGAATTGATTGGACAATAAAAGAAAAAATGACAATATATGAAGTAATTTGTTTAAATATTGATGTTATAAATTGTTTAATTTCAATTCGTTAATCGAACCGTCTCCGCCATAAGCAGTAACTATTATGTATGTTATTTTAATGTGAAATATGATTAAATCAAGCCATCTGCTATAGGTTTTGAATAAAATAATGATATCTCCATAATATAGTAATAAAAATTAAAAGTTACTTTTAGGATTATCCCGCGTTTCTTAAATTTTTATGTGTGTAGTTAATAAATTAAATAGAATACTTGGTTAAATAAAACATTATTGACGATTTTACTAATATGAATACACTTATATGAAATGAAAAGAAAATAGTATTTTAAGATTATCATGAAGAAATTAAACATTTTTAAATTAATCTTAACAATAAAATTGTTGTTAAAAAAAATCCTTTAATTTATTACTAATAGAGACCAGTTCGTGGCGTCAGAGCGCTAATATTCATAAAAAAACTAAATGCAACAGCTGTCAGCGTGACAATTGTTACTTGTCAAATGTAGAATATTTTAGTCTTTGTTCTAAATTTCTTACAAAATCTTCTATTATTATTTCCTAAAGAATAAAATAATATAAAAAATTTAAGTAAACAGTTTTCTAACAACGAGCAAAAAAAATTCTGTTATATGCATTTATATAGAGATAGTGAAAGGTATTGCGTGATATAATGAGTGATTCTAAATCGTTTGTGAATTTTTCATGCCAGAGATGTTTACAACCTTTGAAATTAGACGAATCTCTAAACAATCTTGGAGAGCACACGATTGCTGACTTGACGCTGCAAATTCGGCGGAATAATGAAGCCGATCTTGATTTGCAATCATCTAGTTTGGACCATTATGTGCCACCGTTTCGTATGTCGGAATCAGGTAATGGGGCCAATGGATTCATGGTGATCTCAGACGGATGGGAGACGACATCCGTTGGTCATCAATTGCATGTGAAAGCCACATTATTTGATCTGCTCTCTAATAACTCTGATGTAGATCATCCATTATGTGACGAATGCACTGACACATTATTAGAATTAATGGACAATCAATTAAGGCTCGCTGAGGCTGAGTGGAAGGATTATAACGATTATCTAAAGAAATTAGAAGATGATAAGGAAGATTTGAACTTGGAAGGACTAGAGAAAGAGCTTGAAGATTGGAAACAGGAGCAGAGTCGACTGCTACAGGAGCTATCAGCTTTACAAAAAGAGGAAAAAGCCATGAAAGATGAGATAGATATACAAGAGAAAGAGAAGGATAGATTAGAAGTTGAACAAGAGATATATTGGAAAGAATATACTAGATTCCGTAAGGATTTGATGACAACGGAAGATCAAATAAAATTTTATGAATGTCAATTATCGTACACTCAAACACAGCTAGACAAATTGAAGAAAACAAATATATTCAAAGCTACATTTCACATATCGGATTCTGGACAGTTTGGTATTATAAATAACTTTCGCCTTGGTCGGCTACCATCTGCACCGGTAGATTGGTCAGAAATCAATGCTGCTTGGGGACAAACGGTGCTGCTTCTGTCGTCATTGGCTAGAAAGATCAATTTCTGTTTCCAACGCTACAGACTTGTGCCTTATGGAAACCATTCTTATATTGAAGTATTGGAAGATCAGAAAGTGTTACCGCTCTACGGCTCAGGCGGCTTCCGTTTTCTTTGGGATACAAAATTTGATGCGGCCATGGTAGCATTTTTAGATTGTGTCCAACAGTTTAAAGAACAAGTCGAGAAGGGGAACACCGGTTTTTGCTTGCCTTACAGGATTGATAAGGGGAAAATCGAAGACACTGCCTCACCACCACATGCATATTCCATTAAAATCCAGTTCAACTCCGAGGAGCATTGGACGAAAGCTCTAAAGTATATGTTGACTAACTTAAAATGGGGTCTAACTTGGATATCATCACAAATAAGCGAGGACAATATTGAGAATTGAATTAATATTTCTGTGATATATTTTCTAGTACATGAATTAGTATAATTAGTGTATTATATTGTGATTATTTTTTTAATACAAATTGTTGTTTTTAATGTTATGTTTGTATGTCAGTAACTTAATGTATAACTCCAGTGCGAAGTTAGTCATAATAAAGGATATGATTGTAATAGATTTGTGTTTCAATGTGTGCAATAGAAATATGCAATACAGGAACAATGCCCTCTATTGGTGAGTTAAAATATTAGTTGATACAGAGCCATCTTTCGTATTTTTTTTAAACGATTATATATATATTATAGCAGCTAAATGCTTCCACTACTTGATAATAGATGGCAGACATTTTAGTAATCTATCAAGCTGAAGACAACATTGATCTACTTTAAATAATATCTCTTTATTAATAAATATATATAAAATTTTATAATGTTTCATTCCGTATTGTGGTTTGTTATTTTAAATTCATTTTGATGTTTTAAACAAATACATATCAATTATATATAGATAATCAGTATGTATATTTTTCTTAATTCTCTCTAAATAATCTAGAAAGCTGTCATGCATCATGCAAGTAAATAAATTTAATCTGTACCGGAGACAATTCGTGAAAATTAACATAATACTAATTTTTAATTCAGTTTTACAAGCAGTTTCAATTGTACAATTATAATTTATGATGTATTATAAGGAATTATTTGAATTCTATATTTTGAATCCTTTCTGTCTTGTCAATTGATATATTTGTTCAACAAATAAATCTACCAAAAGTACTTTATATATAAAAAATAACAAAGAATACAACCCTACAATACAATAATAAGTGCTATTTCATTGTACAGTCGTTTATAATTACTAAAATATCAAACAGATAAGAAAAGCAATTCAAACAGAAACCTATTTCTTAAACCAGCGAAAAGCTCGAATAGACTGTCGTTTTTTTTTATAATATGGCCTTCATCCGTGCAAAGACGTGCACAGTATATTCTGCCAGTGTCGTGTCGTTTTTTAATCTGTATGATAAAGAATGGTTCAAAACAATGACAGTGACAGAACAATATAAATCCTTCATAGTCGTAATTCACTTGTCACATAAATATTGTTGTTAAAAATTTGTATGTTTGTTCCAGTACAAACAATATGTATTTATAGACATAATTTTTATTTCATTATAAATACATCCTTCAATATTATGAACCTAAAAGTAGCTAAATATTATTTAAATGGTTTTTTTTTATAAAGTTTTAGTTTCTATTTTGAAACGGTCCATTATGTTGTTTTCAAATATTTTATCTGGAAATGCCTAAATATGCCATTTGAGCAAAACTATTTTTAACATTCTGAGGGTAGTAAATATATAATTCGTTGCGCATAAATAAACAGGTAACGGTAAAGGACCTAGAGAATGCTTTCTTCCATTGACTTTTAGTTTTATGGAAATCGTTAAAAATTAAATACATCTTTATAAATAGAAAAGTTAAATTATAAGGAGATTCTAAAAACCAATTTAAATATGACTGAAAAATTTAAATAAATAATTCTAGTAAGGTCTTTTGAAGCCTTTTGGTCTAACTGGTTATATTTACCTCTTTCTATCATCAGGACTAAATTTTGCAGTGTTGCCCTCTTACGTATTGTAACACATGAATAAGATTGTTTTATTTTTAATTTGACTAACAATAAACATATTAATTCAACAGGTAATTGTAAGATTAGCTAGTCTCTAGCTGCAAGACCAAGATTTATATAAAATACAAAAAAATAACATCAAGTCTACTCAAATCTCGCCTGGTTATTACGTTATGGCAACACTAGATTTTAATGGAAATAAAACTTATTTCCTGGCGTTTAAAGTTCATATTGCTTTGTTCCTTTTGTATTTCATCAATATTAAAGTACGTTACAATACAATTTTTTATTTATTTTAATTAAAATTTGCGTATTTTCTTCTTTTGAAACATAAAAGAGTTATATTGCGATTTCAGGAGAATATTAAAATACATTGCCTTTTTTTAATGAAAACGACCACCTTTATTAGGAATTGTCTGGTAGGAATTTAATTTCTTTTTGGACTGTAGCGAAATTCTGTCAACAATAAAAAAATTAACAATATGTAGTTGTTTGAATACTTATATTTGAATACTATCTTTTGATCGCGGGTTTGTCTGCACATTGAAGATACTCGTGATCCTTAAGAGGTTATATTACATTTCACGAACATCTCTTATAAGAACCTGAATTAGTTACACTCCGCGTATATGAGGAGAGAAATCTTTTTGATTTAAAAAAATATGTAAATCAATCTATAATTGCAGGATTATATCTATGACGATTAGTACACCCATCATATAGACGAATTGAAAGCTTCATCTCGGTTAAAATCCGTTAAAAGGTATTTTAAGTTACTCCTTACAATATTCTTCTTCTTCTTCCTGGCAATTTATCCCAGCATTAGCCAGGGTCTGCCTTCCTGCTCAAACGCCTCCACATTGCACGGTCTTTAGCAACTCCTTACAATGTTATCTACCAGCAAATTAAAATCTCGTCATAATCGGTCCAGCTGTTCCAGAGATTAGTCAGGACAAAAAACAGGGAAGCAGGCAGGCGGATGTTTTAAATATTACATCTTTGCCGCCGGTAACGTATATGGTATATTATTTTCATATCCGTTCATTGATGAGCTATTAATTTGAAACTAAAATCAGACACTACCATTTTGTTTGTTAGTATTCATTATACTGTAATATAAATGGAAGTTGTATGAAGTTATAGTAAATTTAAATACACATAATGCTTTTGATTATGATATCGCTTTGAGGAGACCTTGATTATTTTAACTTGGAAATCTGAACAGTTGTATTTATAGAATTTGTTGACAAAATTATCTTATGTCCATAATGTACTTTGAAATATTGTGATATACGTATATATATTGTGCGTAAAACTGCGAAAGATTAGACTGATAATGTTATGTTTTCCGAACAAAACAATTTTCATTCAGACACGTTTTTGACCATATATAAACCTACTTAATGTATAAGATTTTTTTATTCCAGAATAACGTAAAGTATTTTTACTGTAACGTCTTTTTGTATTCCTCGACACAAATTCATAAATTCCTGAAATTTGGTTTCAGTGTTAGAGGTTACACCTTGTTCGCTCTCAATAGTATCTCTGTAAAGAACATTTATACTGACTTAATGTTTAATAATACAGTTGTTCTATCATCATTATCATCACTATCAGCCTGTGGTAGTACACTGCTGGCCATAGGCCGCTCCAACCAGCTTAACTCTCCAGTTTGGTTGAAGAAGTTGCCCTTGATCAATTTATTCGTGGAAAACTTCGAGAGTTTTCCCATCGACGTTGATTGGCTCTCGTGTGACATGATTCTTGAACATAACTTAGTTTTTTTTTAAGATTCACACTCAGACTAACGCTTTGGGTGGACTCAACTATACTGTTCAGCATCCTTTGCAGCTTTTGCGATGACTCGGCCAAGACGACAATATCATCAGCGATTCAGTGTGAGATATCCACACCGTTGACGTTTATGCCTAGTCCACTACAGTCAGGCGTCTTGAGCAAGTCCTCCAGTAGTCAGTACATTGGTGAATAATTTGGGGGATATAAAATCTCCTTGGGTCACCCATTGATGCAGCTGGACTTATCATGTTTGACAGCCCTGAATATGGACTGACATTGTGGCTTCGTTATTAGAACTTCTCAACACCTTCATATAACGACCATCGACCTGGCATCTCCGCTAGTTGATGATAGAGTAAAATGCTTTCTCATAGCTCACATAATCAGCTCTTGTGCTTTGCCCAAGAGCTGATTGTACTCGTAGGTCTTCTCTACAATTTGCTGTATTGTGTGGATGTGCTCTATGGTGTCGTGACCTTCACGAAACTCGGCCTGCTCCGGAGGTTGAAAGTCGCTAAATCTTTGCGAGAGACGATTTGTAATGACCCTTGAAAACAACTTATAAACATGGTTCAGGAGCAAGATAGGCTGATAGTTTTTTATGGAATTGGACGACTATACTCCTGTTCCATGCCAGAGGTTCTCCTATTTGTTAGGGCCGACCGGATGATTCTAAAAAGCTGTCAAAGTACAAGCTGTCCGTCCATCTTCACAAGGTCCGCAGAATCCCATCCCCACGTGTTGTTTTTCCATTTTTAAGTCGTCCAAGGGCCCCCTCAATCTCCTCAAGACGGATATCCGGTAGTTCGTCGGAAAAGTGACAAGACAGCGTAACTCTGGGATCGTGTGAATGTGAATGGCTAGGTTGTGAGATTTGAGGGGCGTACAGTCTACCGTCGAAGTCTTTGATCTCATTAGATCCTCAGGGTTTGAGGTGAGCATGGATCTGTCCTCGGTTTTTAGACTTGTGAGATAGCTGTTGCCAAGCCTCTCTAGGAATGGTTTTGGATTTTTCGCTGTAATGCTTCATCTATAGTGATCGCGTTATGGCGTCTTAGGTCCCACCTTACTGCCTTCATTTTAAGCTTGGTAAGCTCTATAGTCTATCTGATACGACACTGGAGCTGCCTCACGTCTTTTTGCCATTACATATAATGTCTCCTCTGAGAGCTTTGATATACCGCCTGTACGCCTTTTCTCACAAAACTTATTTAATAAACTAACTTAAATATTATTTTGAGAATTTGCCTTTTGTTTTCTTTTTATTAGACTAAAAACAGAATTTCTTTCTTTCTATCTTCTCTTCTAAATTATTTTAACAAATAAGAATATTGTTAGTCGAGGGATACGTTTTGTTGCTTATAAATCTGTCAAAACTAAGACTAAACTTTTTTTAAAATGTTAAAGATGGTAAATCAGCAGACGGCCTACCTGATGGAGGTAGTACCGTCACCCATGGATATCCGCTAAAAATTTTGCGGATGCGTTGCCACTTTTGACTGAGGAAGAGGGAAATGCCAACCGGCTCTTTCACTCATCGGTCGAAACTCAGCTATCACAGACTACTGCACGCGGATCTTCTGTGAGAGGGTGGTACATCCCCGGTCGCGCCAGCCCATGTTCGAGCTGTAGTAATTTGATCACAGCTAGGCTCCACCACCATAAAAACTTATGACACAAGATATTTATTGTTCAGAATTATATAATACATTTGATTATATCTTCCAAATACTATTTAATTATTGAATGTTGAAGAAAACTGGAGAATCAACTAACGGACCCGGTTTTCGGTAGTTCTCAAAACAAATGTAAAAGGACATTTCAAATTATTTGTTTCAGATTTGTTTAAAGTTCCCTATATTTCGCTATTTTTTACAAAAAAAGCAAGCGGTTGCTTTATTTCGTGTTTCACTAAACGTAGTTAAAGACAATTTTTTTGTCGGACGAAGTTTTAGTTTGTAATGGACGAGTCTGAGTTATAGACATAGATTACGATAAGCTGAAATGGGGTTAAGTGGCGTGAGTGATTAATTCCCTTCTCTCTAAGTCCGTGAACTTACCAAGTTTTGTTGCAATTTTCAGTTGTTTTCTTTAAAAATAATATCGTTGTTAGTGAGTTATTATAGAAATTTTATCTCGATATATTAAATATAAGTTTCTAACCTGAGTTTGGATTGCATAAGATCAGATTATTGAGATAAAATCTCATAGGAGGATGCTACATAAAGTAAATATTATATGTGAGTATACAAAGGATACAATTTAGATTTATGAGAGATTGAGAAACAGACATAAAGATATCCTTTTAAAATACTTACAAAATAATATATTTTTAAATTACATAAATAGTAAATATTATAAATGTATCTAGGTTCTTGTCGTTTGTATATTAATATTACATCTGACCATTGAGTTTTCTAACCTAATCATGGGCAGAGTTGGCTGGTTTTTTTGTTTTAAATCCGTGCAAAGAACACAATATATTCTGCCAACGTGTATAGAATGGAGGACACATATGGCGAGAGTTCTCTTTATTTAACGGCATCATTGACAATTAATCTGTCAGACATTTATTTTATTGATATTCATTATCTTTGAAAGTAAAAATAAACTAATAAATTTCTTAATGTGTAGTTGGAAGATTGATCTTCGATTGATCGTGAAAGTTTTTAAAGCAGTAAGGTTTTAAATTCAGCCATATCATAATCAAGATCATGTCTCTTGAAGAAGAATATTCTGAATCTTTTTTGTTACGAACCTTCAAAAGGTTTCATTTGAAAGCCTTTAACGAGAGATACAAACTCCTTTCTTTATTTTGTCTCTTTCTTTATATTATTTATCATTTTAAATAGGATAGTTTTGTTTAAGGTTAATTAGTTACTAATGTATATCAAATATATATATATATATATATATAATTTTAAGTAATATATATGTTGCTTTATTTACTAACGCCAGAAAGAAGGTAATTTATGTACGTCCGTGTTAAATTATTCGGACTTTAAAAAATGCATTTTACTTGCCTCCGTCTACTCATTATATAATGATATTTAAGATTTTCGCGAGTACACGTTTTAAAGAAACTAATTTTCTCAGATACTACGCCTTTTTTATTATTTTACATCAACATACTACCGTTTTTAGGTTTCGTTTCCAGCAACCGTGATCACGGGAGGACGGTTAAAATATATTTATTTATTTATTTATTTATTTATTTATTTATTTATTTATTTATTTATTTATTTATTTATTTAATATAATAATAATCTGTAAATGTTAATTTACAGTTACTTGCGTTTTTCATTATTTTGAGTTAAATTAATTGCTGTATTCCTATTAATGTATTTGCTTATGTTTTTTTTTTAATTAAATATAATAAACATATTCATAGCTTATTTATTGATGGCATAGTATATGTGTTTTTTATCTTAGTTTGACCTCAAAAAACCTAAATTAAAGTACATTAATAAGAAAGCTAATGAAACCCACACGATTGTGAAGGTGAGAATATTTTATTATTCCTTCATTTTATCTTAAAACCAGAGTTCGCTATTTCAGGGCTCCTTTTATTTTCACAGACGAAGCTACGGGGATCGTAAATCTTGTTTTACGTTTGAGATACCGAATTGCTCTGTTTTAGAGATCTCAACTACATTCCTGGACATTTCAAAAGATAAAAAAGGTGTTTTTTTATCCACTAACGTATACTAATCGTCGGGGTATTTTGCCTGACACCGTAACGAGATAATTTTTGTGAGCACATTAATTAAACTTAGTTGTTAACTTCATTGATTTACACATGTAAAGAAAATATACATTTTAATAGAAATCAAATAGTATCCGTAATAATTTTATAAATGCTATACTTTGCTAGGATGTCTTGTAGAACTCTTTATAGCTATTAAGAAAATTTTGAGGAAATTCTACAGTGGTATAGATGAGACATCAAAATGAGACACAGTCTATAATTTCTCCTGGAATTAATGAGATCTAAGACTTTTGCATTGAAATACAAAGAGTGACGTGAGCATAACTGACGTCACAAATGCCTTTCTCCCCAATTGTCGTCAGGCTCTCAGGACATTGAAGGTAAGCTCGTAGACGGTTTGACAAAACCTTTATTTGGAAGAGGTCCTATCTTTGCAACGGCTTGGGCGAGACTGTTTTCAATCTGTACCCTCGCCTTTATTTATACCAACCAACAGTCATTGTTGTGACAGCTCTTGCATAGATGGCTACGCAGGTGGCTATGCAGGTGACATCCGGAAATTTTAACAATCCATAATTATTAATTACGTATAAAAGTTATTCGCTCGCTATGTATTGTTATTGTAATATAAATGAATATGGTTTAACTTAAGAATAAGTTGTGAACAAACATTCAGACCGTACAAATACGAAATGAAAACTTTTAAATACATTCATTAACTGTTACATATATTTTATATTCAATATCAATTCATTACACTGTATAATAATTTGAATACAATTAAGAATTTAATTCATAAAGATCAATAATAAAAATTTTCTAAGATTCGGTCCAATATAAAGGTTACTTAAAAAAATATATGCAAACTGATGTACATGTGATGTTTACAATGTTTAATTGAATCTATTATATGAAGTAAATTTTTCACTTCTACCATTTTTTACAACTTTTATAATTAATGTTTTATATATGTATGCCCTCGGTTGTGATACCGAATTTATATTTATATTATTTTATATTGTTATTCTTTAGCTTTAGATGAATTTGTAATCACTTTGTGCTACCCTCGTCTACACATTATTAAAATCACATGATAATGTCTTTAAATAGGCAAATATTCTTAGCGGGGATTCAGTCTATTGGATGCGCCAAGTGAGAAAACGTTGTCAGCAGAAGCTCTCGAAGTTTGAATTTAAATCTTTTGCTGTGAAGTCTGTGGGATTATTCCTAAGCAGTCTATAAAGAAATCGATCATAGTTATAATGCGGAGCGGGCTAGTCCGACATACATTTTCACGTATCCATACTATTCTTTAATACAATATAATATCAAGGAAAATTATTATGATTTTCACAATATACATACGTCAAAGTTTAAGCTATATATTAATTGAAACAATAAATAAGCGACACACACATACACACACACACACACACACACAAACACACACACACACCTATACACAACGAAAGACGGGATGGAAGTATTCAAAATTTCCGTAACAATAGCTTTCTAACCATAACGAAAACAATATTCATTTCTGCCACCTTATATAACAGCAGGGCGAGCTGTTTTCGAAGCGTTTTCCCGGTTTGAAATTTCAAACCGGTTTGTTTAAAGTTAATGGAAAAACGATTGGGGCAAAAAAATACGTTGAAGGTCAAGGGATCATAACATAACGACATTTTGACAAAAAAAAATACTGTTTTAAGAATAACCTTTAATTTGATCTCGGATAGCCACAGGCTAGGAAAGTATATTGAATTAATAATAAGAAAGAAGATGATTGCTTTTGAGAATTCAAGGAAGCAATAATATTTATCTATTTGAAAGGTTCTGAGTTATCATGAACAAGTAAAAGCCTTGCTAAAATTTCGAATGAAAATTTATAATAGACATTAAACAGGAAGTTATTAATCGAAGAGCTGATTCTAATTTGTCTTCCAATTTCTTGAAAAGATTAACGCTTTGAACGTCTTTTGTTAAATATGCGTTAAAATAATGAAAGAATCATTTATATAGGAATATAAATTAAATATATAAAAAACATACATAATGCAGAAGTATAAGGTAGAGAGAGAGGAGCTTGTTTTCGACGTTGATATCGACAGGTGGACAGATTTTTTAACCCCCCCCTTTCGGACTGTCCTAGGGGTTTCTTTTTTGGACTTTAAGCGGAATAGATACTGGGCTGGGCTTGTTAGGCCGTCGCCCTCGACTGTCTTTCCAGCAGTCATCTGTATTTCCAGCGCCACCTCTCTTTCTAGCGTCAGCTGTCTTTCCAACGTCAACCCGACTATCCGAGCAGTCATTACAAATGAGACGAAACCTCTCAGCATTCTATGGATTCACCGTGCGAGTGCCGGGTCCATCGCGTTGCAGGGAGAGGACCTTCAACAGTGCCTGGGACTTGCGACTCAGGTGTAAGTTTATGGGGCCCCCATCTAACGCGCGTTGAAGGCTCACCTCCTCTGTTCAAGCTCCTCTCTCAACCTAACTAAATTTGAAACGAACTTACTAGGGCTGCTATTATTAAAATATTTTTTGTTAATTTTTTCATAGAATGTGTATTAAAGTCATTTACAGTTTGTAAAACCAAACTAATCTTCGTCGCGGTGCCGGAATCACGCTTCCAATACAAACTGGTATTGCAAGTTTATGTAATTAAAACAATTAAGTTATCTTTCAGAATAAAAACGTATTTAAACTCGCATCACCTATATAAGAAACTATTATAATAAAACAACATACAAATATACAAACTTGTTTATATTTTGATATACTATATGTCAATTCGATAAAAAGAAATCTCCCCTAAAGATAAATGTGGATAAATAGATTTCACTATATTGGTGACATCACGACCTAACTAACGATATCTCTATGTACCTCTTTCACAGTGTATACGTATCATCAACCTATCGGTGATCACAGCTCGGCAAAGGCCTCTTCTCACATGGAGAAGGTTAGAGCATTAATCACCACGCTCGCTCAAGACGGATTGGCGATTTCACACTTATAATTTGAAATTACAAATCCAGGTTACCTCACGATATTTTCCTTCATCGCCTATCAGTGGTGTCTACATACTTTTAGAGTACATATACCTCGGAACAACCTATACGATTCATGTATTTTTTTAGATTTATTTGGTAGATTCGGCTTAAAGTATTATACAGTGAAATCAGAATTCACGTTTCTAGCCAATAATATAACCGTGGAGTGGTTTTACTAAAGGCAAATGTATTTAATAATAATCTTTCTTTAGGTACTTGAATTTTCATACCTATGTAGTAGCTATATAATGGGTCGTTTTAGTAATAAGTCATAATCATTTTTTATCCTTTGAATATATCATAAGACACGCCGTTGGATATTTAATATTTTTTTTAAGCGTTAATGGATTTTCGATTTACAGTTTCGCTGAAATCGAATGCAATAATTAAAAAATTCAAACTTTTAAAACGAAAACTTTTTCTCGCTCCGTCATTGTCGAGTCCTTTATGAGATCCCTAACGAGATTCGTGAGATAATTACTTTGAGAAGATTAATTACGTTTTGAAAGAAGTCTTTGATTGATGTTTAAAATTATTTACAACTTGTATTGAGATAAAGTTTACATAAATACAAAAATAAGGAAACGTGATTCGTCTTATTATAATAAGATAACTGAAGCTAACATATATATATATATATATATATACATCAAATACCTATATATTATATTTGTCACAATGAATTGAATTTGAATATTTTCATTAAGAAAATTGTTAAATCCTTACCTCAACGCCATAATCCGTTGTAAAGCGAGATAAGTTAGTTGTTGAATCTGATAAGCCTAAGATGAGCTCTATTATTTGATTCAAGAGAGTTAAGAATAATCGGGTTACGATTTTATACGGACTCTTAACTGCTTTGTTATTTAGAGAACGGATATTTATTTATATGTTACTGTAAAACTTAGATTATACTGGATTCGGATGGTAAAAATCCGAAAAAATCGTCCTATTTTTGACATTCACAAACTCTTAGTAGTAACCTTAGTTTTACTCGAAAATATTAAGATTAACCGTAGTTCGACCTTTTGTAGTAACATATACATTGATGGATATAAAATTTCTTGTCTGTCTGTTATAGTTGAGTGTTAAATAGGCCTAGTTCATTATGTAGGGTGAATCATTTCGATTTTATATAATTTTTCTAATTTGTACGATCTAAGTGACGACAAGACAGACAGAGATAGACAGACAGGCAGAGACAGACGCATTAGCTTTATGAAGTAACTTCTTCAAATTGTGAAGTTGCAATCCATTCTTTTACGACTCCGCCTCGACGTTTATAGTTTCTTGTTCTTGATGATATAAGAAAATTGAAGTACTCTCTTCATTTATACAAGTGTTTCATGAATTTACTTGTTTAAGTCGTTCGGGAGATTCTTTTGTTTTATATCTGGTGCCTGTGATTTGATTTAGTTTTTTATTTTTATTACGACTGGATAGTGCTTGACTTTACTTCATTCCATCCATTGGAAGGTGGTAATGAAGTCATAGGTGACGGACGCACTATCACAGTAACATAAATCACTTTGTTCTTGAAGACATCAAAATTTTAGCTCAAAGGAAACACAGATATAGGCAAACTGTTCCAATCTCTTGCTGTGCACATGAGGAAGGATGACTATTTTTTGATTGCTATCGTTTTGTTAAGTAATTTAATTCATTATATTATTATTTACTTTTAAACCCTTTTTGCTAGCGAATTCTAAACAACAGTGTGTTTTGTTAATAAGATAAAAAATAATTAATTGTTATTAATAATTACCTTTATTATATATATAATTTAATTTTTTTTTACATATTTGCCTACGTGAGGGGATGGTTGAAAATGGTAAGGAAATATAATAGTTCATAATAATGTCAATACTAATTGAAAGTAAGTAAAATTTTAATAAATTCCCGACCCAAAAAAGTACGCATTTATTATGACAAAAGGTTAGTGTTCCAAATGTGAGATCCCACATATGCTTGCAAGCAAACTGTGCGTGTAACATTCCTGTCACACCTAACAAACGAAGATGACCTTGAAGACCTGAACCGATTTCCACCAAACGTAGCTAAGAACGCTCTATATACCTTTATATACTTTTCAAACAAAAAACGCATTAAAATCGGATCATCCGTTTGGGAGCTCACACAGACACGTGAAACCTATAACACCCCGTTGTTTTTGCGTCGGGGGTTAAAAAAAATATAACACTACTTCAAAAACATATTCTAAAACTTAAAACGACATAAAAATAAAGTATTCAATGTGATAACGATCTAATATTTCTTAAAATGGTGTTAAAAATGAACACGCTATGTATAATAATTTCAGTTAAGAGTTCGCTTTTTGCACACAGTGGCGCTCGCTTCTATTTCCCATTAGCATTTTTTTCGAAGTTTATTTTAAATGTCGGCACTCGACTTTTGAAAAAAGTCAGTAAATTGGTAATGGATTATAAAATACAAGTATCTTTAATATCAATCATGATGATTTATTCTCATAGTTATTTATATGTAAACAGAAAAGTTTAAAAAAATTTAATTAAAACTTGTATAACGATTTCCTTAAGGATTTGACAAAATTCAGTCGTCTGTCAATAACGTATTATTAGTATCGTATAATTTGTTACAAGTAAATAAAATATTATTGATTTTATTTCAAATTATTTATTTTTTATGTAAAAAATATGTTTTAATATTTTTGTATTAAGCGTTGGTTTTGGGAAAATCATAATGCTTTTTTAGTAGAAATAACTTTATTGTTGTAAAAGACGTGCTGGTCACAATGATCTCACAGGACAGAGAGAGAAAGAATAAGAAAGATTACATTATGATATTGCAATAGCAATTGAGATGAATTTTAAGGCTAAAGAAATGAATTAATGTAACAAGTGGCGCCATCTGTGCCGTACTAATTATAATATACTAAAATTCTTAAAATTATTTTTTATGACTTGTAATGGCAACATTTAAGTATCAACTGGTATTTGAAAAATTATAAATACTGGTTCCAGCCATTTTGTAAGATATTACTGGAAAAACGAAGAAAATGAAAAATCGGGGAAACTCTACCTTGAGCATTAATATCGTTTATAACCAGGTGAGTGACTGAGAATGTGATTGTAAGGAACTGTGGGTACATTATTATAAATTTTCACCTTTAAACTTAATATACACAGCTTCTACTCTCAATCATATGCACAGATATTATCTTGATTAGAATTACTAATGATAGACTCGTAACGGCATGTTTGTAGTTGGATGCAAAGTTATGGCAGGCTACTAATTTGCTTGGAATATTAATTAAATTTCTCCACAATATTAAACATTATGCAGCAATATTAAAATGTTTATTTATCTCTTCATAATTTAATAGAACATTGAAAAAGCTATAAGTCAAAGACTTTAAACCGTCAGAAAGTAAGTAAGTAAGTAAGAAACAACTTACAGGAAAATAAAACACGCTTGTTCTGTGAATTTTTAAAGTATTATTCCGAATTACCACTCGTTTTTTATTAAATTTTTATCACAAGAATACAGGTCTGTGAGCTGTTCATTGCATTTTTATATGTAATTTTAAATTGTCTAAGATTTTATTGTATTTTAAAATGAAAAAAATATACACCATAGCTTATAAAGTAATACAAGTAAAAAAAAAAATCTTAAAAATTACTGTTTACAAAAAATGTAGACCTATAATGACATCTAAGACTTCCGCGAGTATTCATTTAAATGAAAGTAATATTTTTCGGATTACTACGCTTATTTTATTATTTAAAAAAATCACCACCACCACCACTGTCGTGTGCAAAACAACCGAAATTGTTTGGGTTATCTAAAATCCATAAACAAGATGTCCCCTTACGCCCAATTGTAAGCCAGATTGACTCACCAACTTATAAACTGGCCAGATTTCTTTCTAAGATATTACACAGCTCCGGGGCTACAATAAGTCATTTGTTCTAAAATTCGCAGACAATGACAGTATGATCAGTTTCGATGTACAGTGATTATTCGCTAGTCTACCTGTTCTTTACTGCATTGAGATTTTAAGCGGTAAGTTAAATATGTCTATAGAATATGCAGAGCTACTAAAGCATTGTGTAATAGTTGGCTACCTCATGTGGAAGGATACAATCTACACACAAGTAGATGGAGTTGCAATGGGTTCGCGGGTTTCCCCTGTCGTCGTTGATATATTCATGGAGGACTTAGAGGAGCGAGTCCAATAAAACCTTTAATATTAAATAAAAATAAAACATCTGCTTTTCTGAACTAACTTAATTCTATCAATATCAAGATTCTATTTACTATAGAATTAGAGGCAAATAATTCTTTAGCTTTCCATAATATACTTGTCATTAGAAATCCTGACAATACTTTGGGACATATTGTTTATAGGACACCCAACCAACTGATCTCAGTGGTAACTCACACCAACACCCTATTGTTGGAAAATCTTGGTTACAGAGCGCAACACCTTTGTGATGCTGACCATCTAGAGGCCGAACCATCAACAATCTGCCCATACCTCGCCGGCCTCGCATGAACCACTTGAAGCCACCCACAGTTGATCGAAAACCTGCAGTATTACCATATGTGAAGGGAGTTACTGACGCGTAGGCAACGTCTTGAAGAAGGTTTCAATCAAGACTATATACAAACAACACAAGAAAGTAAGCCAACTCTTGAGACCTATTAAGAGTACTATTCCTTTAAAACAAGCGGGTATATGCATACTCGATTGTGACTATGGCTTGTTATACATTGGACAGACAAAGAGGGGCATCAGTACAAGGGCTAAGGAAAAATTCAGACATCAAAAAAAGTGTGAACACACACTGGAAAAATCAGGCAATAGTGGCCTGGTTTGTCGATTCGGTTTGATAAACCCCGAATCCTCGCTTGTGAAAACAAGTACCGAGATTAATGCGCGAGGCTATTGAAATGAAAAAAAACATCTCAATTTCAATAGAGAAGATGGCTGGAATCTGTCCAACACCTGGGAACCCCTCCTGATAAACATAAAATCCCATGTCCGTGATCACACCGCAGGACCTCGTGACACCGTAAGGTCATTCTGCTGGCATCCAGAGCGGTACGCCAGAAGATTATGAAATCGTTGGCGGTAGATGATAAATAACAAGACCAACAGAAAGACATTATCATCTTGTCTGCTCGTGATCTCGGTTGTTGCAAAGTAACCGAAACTTCGGGAGTACGTCGTTTTTTGAAATGAAATACCCGTAGTAATCCGAAAAATATTAGTTTCTTTTAAATGTAGACCTATGTCGGATTCTGTGTCCCTTTCGAATTTTAAGGAGATTGACGTCAGCATTAATGACGTCACAAAGGCCTTTGATGTAAATGGTTGTCAGGCTCTCGTGGATTGTTTGATGAATCTCTTATTTCGGAGAGGTCCTGTCCCGGCAACAGCTCAAGCGAGACTGTTTTTAATCAGTACCCTCACCTCTATTTATACCGACACTCATTGTTGTGGCAGCGCTTGCATAGATGGCTACGCAGGTGGTTATGCAGATGACATCGCATAATATTACATTGCATAATTATTAATAACGTAAATAAAAGGTCTTTATATTATAAGATACTTTGAATCTTGTTCTTTGTATTAAAACCAATACTACAGTATAGAATACTCGCAAATTAAACCGAGTTATAGGAAACTTAATTATTAACAATAAGAGTTAAATATTCTTGAAGTTAGAAGTACGTTAATTTAAAATTTTCGTATAATTAACAAATAAGTATACACAAGAAATAAATAAAGCTGTTTTGGCAAACCTAAGTTTTGTATAAACACATTTTTGTCTACAAATTTAGACGTAATGTGAATACAAATTTAGCTATTTTATAGCTTGGCTTGGCTTGTCTATTTTCGGGAAGCGCTGCATATACGGAATGCAACATTTCTATTCCAAAAGATCTATAAGAAACTTTAATACTAATGTTTTTTTAATAAGATATTAACTTATGTGCAATATTTTGATTATTGCAATACAAATATTTTTTAAATAAAAAATATTGATTCGGTGTCCTTCTTACGTTTAATATTAAGCGAGCGGTGGTTTTATTACGGAATAGCAATACTTAAATGGAAATTGTAATTTCGTTATCAATATATATAGCTATAGTTGAGTATATTAAACATAACTTAAGTATATTTAATATACTCGTCCTACCTTTAATACCTTGTCTGCCCGTGATCACGGTTGCTGCAAAGTAACCGAAACGTCGGGATTATGTAGTTTTTAAATAATAAAATCCGCGTATTAAATCCGAATAACACTAGTTTCATTTAAATGAGTACTCGCGAAAATCTTAGATCTCATTATATTTAATATTCTCAACGATATACTCAATTGAAATAACAAAATATTTGTAATAAGTGAATAAAAAATTGTCTAGATATATTTTATAACGCAGAGTTCTTGTTGCTTGTATATTTAATAGTTGTACTTACGCCAAATAGTATTATAATGCCCCTAAAAATAGTCGTCTGAACCGATAAGTCCAATTTAAGATTAAAGAGTCATGTTAAAATTTTCTTATATCTTCCTAAACCAGCGAGAGACATCTATATGTGAAAAATAAGGAGTATGCCATGATTGCGTTTGCTGCCAAGTAACCGAAACGTCGGGAGTATGTTGTTACAATAATAAATTACGCAATAGTACATCCGAAAATGTTAGTTTTATTTAAATAAGGAGTGATTAGAAAAATGTTCGTCGACATAACACTCCATTACACCCTCTAAGAAATTAATTTAATAAATTTTAAACTACTTACGAAACTAAAGTTCAATAAATTCAGGCATATGAACGTTCGTAAATTAATACACATAAAAACACTGACTAGTGGAAACTAAATTAAAATTTATTCATAAGCAAATAAGTTAATACAAATCAAAGAGAGTTAAATTCTTAAATGTAGGATAAAGTATTTGTAGCATTTGAGCTTGTATTTCGCTCAGACACAGCGTTAATGTCTGTCTGAAATATATGTCTGAAGAGCATATGTGTCTATTCTAATCATAAAAGTGTCTAGCAAGAATATATTTCTACTTTATACTAAACGCACTTTAGTTGTATGAAAGAAAAAGATATATTTAATTTACTCTTTAAGTACTAGACTGTTACGCTTGTCACTTCAATACTGTATTTCATTCTAGTAAATATGTTTAGTATCTAGAATATAATAAAGAAATTTAATTAATATTTGTCTTAAGTATAATAAAATATAGAGTACATTTTTGGGCCATAAAATTTGTGGAAGAGATGACAAATTTCGTGATTTCTGGTGAACTATCAGAATAAAATATTTGCGCATATCGAGTTCTTAAAAAAAAACTTTTTTCTTACAAAAAACTGTTTAGTTCCGAACATAAGATCCTATAAGTTTTACTTTAAGACCAGCAATAGAAAAATCTAAATGATTTATTATGTATTTGGTTAGGTGGAGAGAGGAGCTTGGACGGTCGAGGTGAACATTTATTGCGCGTTACACAGTCCCTTAAATCTTCACCTGGGTCTGTTGAAGCTCCTCTTCCTGCAACGCGATGGGCCTGGCACCTGCGCGGTGACTCCATGGAATGCTCAAAAGTTTCGTCTTTTACACAGACATTATTCTGTATTTATGCCCACGGATGCCCTTAACAACAAATTTTATTTTGTGAACTGTTTGGGGGAAATAGATGCTATTATAGAGAATAACGATGTAGAAGCAGTCTATATGTTGGGAGATTTTAATGCACACCCAGGTGAACCGTTTTGGTTAGAGTCACAGCGATATTCTCTAGATAAAAAGTGGTTATGTGCTGATGTGGAAAAATTGGGCACCATGTCTCGCACCATTACATTTATTAGTGATATCGATGGCAGTATGAGGTGGTTAGACCACTGTATAGTGAAGGCAGCGTGGAATACTGTTTCAAATAATAGAATTGATAGTGATGTGTACTGGTCTGACCACCTCCCGCTTATAATAGAGTGTAACTTATATATAATGGTTTCAAAAATTCAAACGCCGGATTATGTATGTAATAAAATATTGTGGCGCTCTGGGTCTGATGCACAGATTTAGCGATATCATGACATATGCCGCGAGCAGCTCGAAAAAGTCGATTTTACATACTCCTTTAAAACTTGTGCAGGCGGAATGTGTCGTGATGTCGATCATAAGCATCTATTGGATGATTTGTACTCTCAAATTGTTGCTACTCTTAGCGGACCAGCTGAACTTACATATGAGGGCTCTTTAAATAATAAAAAACGCGTAATTGGCTGGAATAAACATGTACGTGAGGCATATGAGAATGCACATAGTAAGTGCAGTGACTGGTTGCTTAATAAACGAATCAAGGTATGGCCGGGCTTGTGACGTCATGCGTGAGAGTAGAAAGATTTTTAAAAGTAAATTAAAATGGTGTCAAAAACATGAAGACCAAGTTAGAATGGACATTATTGCCTCACACAGGTCGTCTCATAGTTTTGTTAAATTTTGGAAAGCAACAAACAAATTAAATGTGAGGACTGGTCGACCTGCGAACATAGGGGTTACAGTGAGCCAGGAGGGATTGCCACTATGTTCAGAAGTCAATTTCAAATAACTTCTCCCTTGGGCCCTGCGTCACCAATGAATGACGCTGAGACCATTACGGTCATACCTTTGAGTTTTTCTGCTGCTCAGGTAGCAGAGACTATTAAAAGAATGAATAGAGGTAAGTCGCCTGGTCATGATGGTCTTAGAATTGAACATGTAAGACATGCGTAGGTTTATCTACATAGAGTATTGGCGATGTTTTACTCCTTGTGCTTAAAAAATTCTTACCTGCCAGCTGATATGTGTGCAACATATGATGAAAACGGTGGTTATCCCTCTGGTTAAAAATAAAACTGGAGATGTTTCTGATCAGTCAAATTATAGGCCTAGATCACTAGCCATGGTACTTGCTAAGGTATTGGAAAGTCTGATAGACCAACATTTGAATAAACATTTGAATATACACGACGCGCAATTTGGATTTAGACCTGAACACTCAACAGAAAGTGCAGTTTTGTGTCTAAAATAGACTGTCAAATATTACACGAGCAGGGGAACACCGGTGTATAGCGGTGTATAAAGCTTTCGATTAAGTTTCATACGATTTGTTATGGACGAAACTTAGAGAAGCGGGTTTACAGCCGGAAGTTCTTTTTTTATTGAAGTATTGGTACCTAAACCAGGAAAACAGAAAGTAAAGTGGGGTGAAACTATGTTAGACTCGTATCGATTGGAATGCGGGGTGAGGCAGGGGGGTATAACATCGCCTAAGCTGTTCAACCTTTACGTAAACGAACTAATCGTGGGACTCAGCAGCAAGCCAGTCGGATGCTGGATAGACCGTGTGTGTATCAATAACCTTAGTTACGCAGACAACATGGTTTTGCTGGATCCTACGGCTGGTTCTATTAGGTGTCTCTTAAAGATGTGTGAGAAATATGCATTAACACATGGCCTTACGTACAATGTCAATAAAAGAGAGTAGATGGTCTTTGGGATCCGTGGAAGGGTAATCGAATATGAACCGGTTTTAAAACTAAATGAGAAACAATTAAGTCAGGTTACAGTATTTAAATATCTTGGTCATTACATTTTCGAGGACCTCAGAAACCATGCAGATATTGAACGTGAACGAAGGGCACTTACCGCCAAATGTAATATGCTTGCTCACAGGTTTGCTCGATGTAGTAAAGAGGTGAACATAACTTTGTTTAAGTCGTATTGCCAAACATTTTATACGTGTGCCATGAGGAACTGTCACAGCAAGAAAGCACTAGACGCACTGAGAGTGCAATATAATAATGGATTCAGAGTTTTGTTGGGACTTGGACGCTTCTGTAGCGCGTCCGCCATGTTCTCTGAGGCGGGTACAGATGACTTCTTCTCTATAATAAGAAAAAAAACTGCATCTCTACTTAATAGAATGCGATCAAGTCCCAACAGGATTCTGAAAATGTTCAGTGCCAAGCTGGCCGAGCCTGCGCTGAAGCGCTGAAGTGCTAAAGCACTTTGTCAACGTGCTGGTGAGGCAGGTTAGGCTAAGCAAATAACCTTTTTTTTTCCTTTCTTAAGTAATTTTTTTTGTCTTATTATCATTATTTATTATACTAACATAGTTGTAAATGTTCTTTTTTTTGTAACTAACAAATGGACTGTGAATTGTCTGAAATAAACAAATTATTATTATTATTGTCAATATATATATGCAATATAAAAATGTATACGATAAAGTATAGTTTGTTTGAACATTAATTAAGTTGAAACAAATAAAGAACAAAATGCTATCATCCCGTTAAATGTTTGTGACAAACACTGTCGTTTGTCATCCCTTTCTTCTTACTCTGCGAGACGTTATTAAGAAACTTTTGACAAACAATACAGTATAAAACAACTTGATCTATAAAAAGAATATACTTCGTATATATTTGTTATTAAATATCAAAAATATTTTTAAAATTCATTAATATGCGTACGTTAGAACCTGCCAGGTGCGTGATGTGAGGTGACATTCGCTGTACATCAATCATTAACACGTTAAGTAAGATTACCAACTCGTATATTTACAAATAAATTCAGGATCGAAGAAAATTATCAAAATTCCTCTGTATGAAACACAATAATAGATAAATTTTTATCTGTCAAACTGCGTGGCATTTTTGTAATTATGTTTTTCTAGTTTTAATTACAATAAATGGAATAATCATCTTAAATTCTGATCGTATAGATTAGTGGATTGTTATTTGTGTCGCTAACCACACATCGATCCGCATCTTTCAGAACGACCTGCTTAGTTCAAGTTATCGTCACAGTATCGTAGCGTTACGTACAGTTTTTCATTCGTAAAACTTTACACATAGTTGTATTAACGTAGATATTTAAGGAAAAACGGGAAACGCTTCGTCTGTAGTGTGTCGATGTGAAGTAGGACTAAGGATAATGAACGAAACAAGTTTTGAAAACAAAAATGATATTGATAATGGTTCATGAGTGAAACATACACATAATTAAAATCTTATTTCCTTTCCATCAAACATCAAATAGATTTATTTTAGTTAAGTTTCAAGTTGTTAGAATTTCATGTACAACTATTAATATATGTGATTAATACTTCATAATTTCTTACAATAAACACGACATTATACGGTAGGTACACACACACACACAACATAATACACAATTTTGTACAGTAGGTACATACACAGAATATTGTACAGCCAGTAGGTACATAAAATATTCAGTCCTAACCTCACGAACCCCTGATCCTCGATGGCACAGCATCAGATGTTATTTATAAATTTAGAATGAACTTCACTGACAAGTACAACCATTCGTCAAAAGATGTTTACATGGGATGTACTCCAACACACGCTTTTTTAATATAATGTGATATTATATATAAAATTATATACTTAGAGCTTATTTTTTGTCATTCTATGTCCACTTTTGTTATACCAACTATACACTACTGGTATAAGACCAACACTATTGGTATAAGAATCGTCATATTCCAATGATACAAAGACCAAAAATTTAAACTATTGTCCTCACAAGCATTGGATTTATGTCTAGATTAGGCAATTATTTATTAAGTTTCAAAAAATCTAGCGCTTATACAAAAATATAATGTAATATAGGTGTATTAAAGGTGATTATATGTTGAAACCCGCTAATTTTTGTACATTTTTGCCCTTTCAAATCATTCTTAATATATGTATATATATGTATATAAATATAGTATGTATATTATAGGTATCTTATTCGTACAAACAAGTTGCCGCATTGATGGATATAATTTGTACTAACATTTTTATTTGTGTCGTTCTCGTTACACTTAAAACACCTAAAAGTTAACAAAAAAAAACCTCGTTTATTTATTATGGTGGTCATAATATTATACTAATATTATACTATACGTGCTAATAGCCACTTTAATATCAGTCAATCAAAACGATATGAAAACAAAACTTTAAAATTATCGAATTCGGCTCGTCCTTGTCAAAGTGGAAATGTCATTGTCAATTGTCAATTGTCATTGGTGACTTCCATATGGCCAGTTAGAAATGGAATTACGCTGTGTTCAAACTTTTAGACATATTTTAAAAATGTTGAGATTAATATATAAATAAATATAAATATATATATTTGTGGTCTGTAAAATTTATGAATAATTATATAATATCTATAATCACACGCTCAATAATTTATCTCCGCCATATTAAATACAGAGAAATTTAAAACGATTTTTTCAATATTAATTTTCAAAAAGAAAAAATCGAGATCACTAAGCCATTTATGTTTTAAGTTGACAATTTCGATTTATTATTTAATACCTTTTTTTTATTTTAATGGACAATATATTTTGATATCAATGATAATACTGTTCTTAGATACCGACTATTCCAGACCCTTAACCGGGTTAGCCTGGATAAAGTAATCTCATTTGGAATTACTTGATATATTAATTTCATTATTACACAAAGGCGTCTATTTGATCATTGAATTTGAATTTCGAATGCAGTGTGATCGATGAACCTAAATAGTTTAAATTTACATCTCATTCGTTAAGTCTTATTATGAGAAAAAATAATTCTATTTTTAAAATCACGTAGTTTTGTTAGGAACGACGTAAAAATTTCTGTATATAGTTCGAGTTTGTACGTTTGTTATTGGTTAAGATTTATATTAATGACAAATTATAATATCTTATATTTTTAAAAGTACCTTCTCATTTAAAATTGTATTTTTTTTAAATATTACGCAGTTTCATAATTTTATTTTACACTTTCCAAACGTTTCAATTACTTTATATCAACCGTGATAATGGCATACAAGATGGTAGTCTCAATAAAAATTCGTAGACTATTCAAAAAAACATTGTTTTGGCTTTAATTAAAAAAAATAATCGTAAATAGTGTAATCTCTAATTAAATCCTAAAACCTTCTTCATTCAAAGTCTGTCTTTGAACAGATTTCTTTATACGAAGTTTAAGAATCCGTCAAATAGATTTTAACTTAACCTCAATAGATAATGAGTTCAGTAAATTCATTTCTTCGTCAAAGGGTTATCTTTGATTGCCATCAGTTTGAATTACAGTCCAATAAAATAAATTCAATGTTGGCCTGGAGACAAGATATATAACTTTACAAAGTATTATTTATATAAAATTGTTACCTTATTTATAATATACTAGCTGTGCCCTGGAACGCTTCACCGTGAACAACCAAGGACAGCATATGTTTTATTGAAGTTTCATTTTTCAATACTCGGGGTTAAACAATATTATTTGTTTTACCATTGTTCGTGTAGATATAGAGGCTAAACCAATCAAAAACCTATATATTTAGGAACTTCGAATTTATACAAAGAAAATAACAATATGACATTTAACAATTTCACAAAGAGATTTTAATTAAAATGAACATATAAAAGGTAAATTAAGGAACAAAATAATACACTGCAAATACAAGCATAACAACAAATAACCTACTTACAGAGTAATGTCCTTAAAATAGCCTTAGAACTAATTGCTAACACAGTATTAACAGATAAAATCCTTGAGCAATTTCACCTCGACGATCGACCCCAAAAAGTGAAGTCCACATCTCTCTCGTGCCCTGGTTGTATTTTTGTTTTTAAAAGACGTTCCTTGGTTCTTTATATTTCTTTATATTTTAAAGAGGTTCCTTATTATATATATATACAAGCAATTTAAAGCCATAACAAAAGCTTATGTGTTTTAGGTATTTTGTATATTTTAATTTTAAACTGTTAGCTTAAATTGTTGTAGTGTAGTTTCTTGTTTCAATAACTTTAGTTATGGAAGTGAGTTAAGATGAATCGATCATCTGCAGTTGATAATATTAGTGCTTGTTTAGTTTTGTCCTGTTCTGGAATCCATTAAGGTCCATCCATACTAAATTCTTAGAATATAAGTTTAATAGATTACCCAGAAGCAGATTTCTAACCATTTATGTGGTACTTGGAAGCGACTGACAAATATATATATTAGGAATTGATCTTAATACTCTGGAAATTAAATCTTAAATATTGATTAAGCTGAAGTAACTATTAGGCGTTCAAAAGCAAAAAGAAATAAAAAGTAAAATTCTGACCGTTCCTGGGTTCCGTAGATTTTGCTTTAAGAATCTTTAAAATCTGTTCGTTAGACTCTGCTAGTATAACCTAACCTAGTAAGCCTAACTTTCACATTTTTTTATATAATCCTAACCGATTATTTTTAGTTTCATTATTTTTATACCGCTACGAATAAACGAAAATATTTGCAAAAGATTTCCTGCAAAAATACAAGCGCAGCATGTTTGCAACTTACTAACAATACAAATTGTAAACCAGCTCCCGTAACAAATACATCGTTGCAGAGACAGCATTTACAAATCTTAAAGAAAACTTCCTTAAAATAATACTCATAATCCTGTTACTCAACTGTGAGTGGCTTTGAGTGGCTCTCGAGATGCTGGTGAGAAGCGAAAAGGCTGTGTAAAGTACAACTATACATTTACAGCTCATTCTTTAGCTGTTTGGCTTAACATGATACATTTTAATGACATTAATTTCTGTTTATTTAAGTAAAATTTTATATTTGAAATGTACGATCGATAGAAGCTCGTCTTTAATAAAATAATAACCCTTAGAATATTATATAAATGGTGCGGGTGTGGATTCCGAATCATATAAATTTTATTTATGTAGTTGTATATTGTTATTCTTTAGCTTTAGATGAATTTGTAATCACTTTGTGCTACCCTCGTCTGCACATTATTAAAATCACATGATAATGTCTTTAAATAGGCAAATATTGTTAGCGGGGATTCAGTCTATTCGATGCGCCAAGTGAGAAAACGTTGTAAGCAGAATCTCTCGAAGTTTGAATTTAAATCTTTTGCTGTGAAGTCTGTGGGATTATTTCTAAGCCATTATATCCCCAAAGACCGTGCCATCCAGGTCAACAAGTATTACGAGCTCACTAACAACTCATTAAGAATATGTTCGTTGTAAATTTGTACGCGGTAGAAGTAGGAGCAAGAGGTATAACAGCCAAATCTCTATACAACCTGCTGAAAGACTTAGGTCTGCCAAGAACTAACATCTAGGCAGAGAGAAGAGCTTGGACAGTGGAGGTGAGCGTTTAACGCGCGTTAGATAGGGGCCCCTTAAACCTACACCTGGGACGCAAGTCCCAGGCACTGTTGAAGCTCCTCTCCCTGCAACGCGATGGACCCGGCACCCGCACGGTGAATCCATGGAATGCTGAGAGGTTTCGTCTCCGGAGCGCTAGTGCAAGTAATTTATGTTCATAGATTTAACTTTATAAAAGATTAAGTCCAATATGTAAAACGTTTTTTAAGTTTAAGTCCAGTTCTTTCTATCGAAAACAATATTAATAAATCGAGCAGTAATTATTATGATAACAAACATTAAATGAAAAGATTATTTGAATTTAATTATCAAGAAATTTAATTTTCAATATCAGTATGCCATAGAATTTAAAGTATTTGTAGAGAACACATGTTATTTATGTGTATTCATGTAATCCGACATATCAGCGCTGAAATCAACCTTAACCAAACGCAGACCCATTCCTTTCTTCGAATCCTTTTCTTCGAGACAGCTCTGACCATTACACTTGATGTAACAATAAAGAAAACACGATGATTTAGTTTAAAACATTCTTAAATATAATTTTATTTTCAAAAATCTCTTACCATCATTGTACAACCCTTTCCCGCACACTGGAAAAATATATGATAATAAAAGGCTTATTTCATGAACAAAACTCGACCAAAAATAACATTAACAAAAGCAAATATGAACATTATTTAAGGACTGTAGTATATGAAGCAAACTCAGCATATAGTTGCCTTTAAGTTGGCCCTACTGGTACAAAGCTTGTCACTCAAAAGTGTTTACATAAAATAATCATAAATTTAGAATAATTCACTCAATGTATTGTATATATCGGCTCAATTCTTATTATTTGAATAACTAAAAATTGAGGGTAGTTGGCATTATAAGGTGTCACCCGCATAACCACTTTTTTTTTTTTTTTTTTTTATTTTATTTTTTTTATAAAGGGGAAAATCATCATATGACCCCTCTTGTCCTGGGTGGGGCAAGAGGGAGTGTCAGACTCTTACTGACTAAAAACCCCCCCGTACCTTCTCCTGCTCCGAGCCAGGCCGCGGTACATCATTTCGCTTGCACCCGCAACCCGGCTTGGCAACGGCTCTCGGGCCCCATCTGTGGTGGTCAGATGTCTCTTTGAGGCGCGCGCGGTACGCTACGCGCCGTACGCTTAGGTCTGGTTCTGATCGGGCGACAAGCTACCCTTGCTCGCCGTCCGCAGACCCGCGCTTACGGTGGCTGAAGGTCATCTCGCGATCCCCAGCGCCTGGAGCGTCCCCTGCAGCGTCTGGCGCGTGAAGAGGATCGTTCCCTCATGCGCTCCGCGTCCTCCTTAGATAGCATGACTGCTTCGCAAAAGGAGGAGACGGCTTCCCAGTGCCTCTTGCTCCGCACCATGGCCTGAACTAAAGCCGCACGCGAGAGGTCACCGCCGCCGATGGCTACCCTGAGGACACGGCGGTGCTCAGCCCAAGCTGGGCACTCCGCCACCGTATGCTCCACCGTGTCCTCTGGCTGGTCGTCGCAATGTCGACACCCGGGCGTCTCCTCCCTCCGTATCCGAAACAGGTACCTCCCAAAACATCCGTGCCCGGAAAGTACCTGCGTCAGGCGGAAGGTGAGCACGCCGTAGCGTCTCTCCAGCCACTCCTCAAAGATTGGTTTTACCGCTGCGATAGTAGCGAGCCCAGCCTTCGGCTGAGACAATCGTTCCTTCCACTGTGTCATGAGATCACGCTGGAGTTCATCTTGCCACGCTCTGATCTGGCACGGCAGCGGGGCTTGGCCCTGGCGACAAGCTTCAGCGCGCAAACTGAAGACCTGCGCAAGCGCCTTCGCCTCTAGATCCCAGGGCGGTGATCCGGCAAGGAGGTTCGCAGCCTCTCCGGAAATAGTGCGATAACCACGGATTATCCGAATGGCCATAACCCTCTGGGACGCGATCAGCGTACGAGCTGGACGCCGGCTCAGATTTAGCGCCCACACAGGGGCTCCGTAGAGGGCCATGGACCGCATGATTCCCAAATATAACCTCCGGCAGGAGGCATTCGGACCCCCCAAGTTAGGAAGGAGCCGCTTGAGCGCAGCCCCTGTCCGTTCCAGCTTAGGAGCCAAACGTCGGAAGTGTTCCGCGAAGTTCCACCGGCTATCGAGGACAAGACCTAGGTACTTCATCGTCGACTCGACGCCGATGGTAACCCCTCCCGCCGTTATTCGGGACCCACCTGCAGGTGGTGCATTCCGCTGGCTGTAAAAGCTCATGGCCTCGGACTTATGGAGCGCCACCTCGAGTCCTAACTGCCGGATCTTAGAAACGAGTGTTTCAACCGCACATGTCATCAGGTTGGCCGCCGCCTGGTGCGACCTCCCATTGGCTAGCACCAGCGTGTCGTCAGCATAACAAACCACTCTGACGCCTCCGGGAAGGTCGGTACGCAGCACCCAGTCGTACCCGATATTCCACAGGAGCGGGCCCAGAACCGAGCCCTGTGGAACACCGCGCGACATATCTCTGCGCTTCCACTCGCCTCGCTGACCAGGGTAGATGACAGACCTCTCCATCAGGTAAGCCTCGACTACACGGCGGAGGTAGGCAGGCACCCGGAGATATCGGAGTGCCTCGAGGATGCAGCTCCAGGGCAGCGAGTTGAAGGCGTTTGCGATATCCAGAGACATCGCCACGACAACCCTCCCTCTGGCCACTGCAGACCCCGTCGTGAGGTCCCTCACGCGCATGATTGCATCTACCGTGGAACGCCCTCTGCGAAAACCGAACTGGTTGTCTGCTAGATCCGGCCCTCTGCCGGTCAGGTGCGCGACGAGGCGGTTCGAAAGTATTCTTTCGAAGAGCTTTCCCACCTCATCCAGCAGCACGATAGGCCGGTACGCGGACGGAGAGTCCGCAGGGCGGTCCGGCTTCCTCACGAGAACCAGTTTACCTGTCTTCCAAGACAGCGGAAACTGGCCCCTCTCCAAACATGCACTGAAGAGACCAATTAGTCGAGGCTTTAAAGGCTCCGACGCCAAGACCCATGCCTTAGCAGGCAGACCGTCAGGTCCTGGGGCGGTTTTCTTGGTGCCCAATCGCCGCACCGCTGCTCTCAATTCTACCTCGGTCACCACCAAAGTACTGTCGTCATCCTCGTCAGAATCCGCATAAGGCACTCCAGGTTGCGGAGTCATTGTCGGAGGGGTGTACTCCCTTTGCAGCCGGGGGAATAATGTGCTCACCACTGTCTCCACCACCTCCGGCCGAAGTGTCTGAGTTAGCGGTTGAGCCATGGTGCGAAGTTTATTCCGCACCATTCGATAAGGCTGTCCCCACGGGTCTCTGTTCAGACGCTCCAGCATCTCCTGGCGGGCCTGGTCTTTGGCCCGCCGGATTTCCACCCTGAGAGTAGCTTTCGCAGTCCTGTACTCCTCGTACAATTCCGCCTGTCTAGTTTCAGCGTCCAGAACCTGAATGCGGAGCCTGCGGTGCCTGGTGTATCGGCGTCGCGCTGCGATGCACTCACCGCGTAGAGCAGCCAGTTTCCGAGACCACCAATACACTTGCCCCTTGCGCTGACCTGGCCGGACCCGAGGCATCGCTACGTCACAGATCCTGGACATGGCGTCCTGGAGCCATCTTGCCTCCTCATTGACTTCGGCAGGCCTTTCTGGTGGAATTACCCAGGCCTGCACAATTGCGGCTTCGAGAAACAACTCTCGGTCTAGCTGCCTCAGGGCCCATCGCGTTCCACAGGGCGCCTGCCTGACCGGCGGGTATTCGGACTCGGCAAAGACGTCGAACCGGATATACCGGTGGTCGGAATACGTCTCCACGTCCTCCATGACGCGCCAGTCAACGACGCGCGATGACAGAGTTGGGCTGGCAAACGAGATGTCCACCACCGACTCACCCTGCATCCGCACGCACGTAGGCACAGAACCCTGGTTTAGAATAACGAGGCCTGTCTCTAAAGCCCAGTCTTCCACCATCCTACCCCGTACGTCGGTGAGCCGAGAACCCCAAGCCAAGTTCTTGGCATTGAAGTCCCCTAGAACGAGCACAGTGAGAGAACGGAACTCGTTAACGACGTTAACCAAATCCCTAAGGGAGTTGTGAAACTCGGAGAGAGATCGGTTCGGAGAGAAGTAAACGCCCACCACAGCGATATCTCCAAACCGAGCAGCAACGCAGCCCCTGCTTCTCTGAGGCCTCTCTAGGGTCGGGGTGCCATTGGTAGCCGACGAGATGATAGTCACCGAGTCATCCAGGTCCACCACCCAGTGATCGTTGGGTGGAACGAAGTACGGCTCTGAGACTACAGCGACATTTATCGACCACTCCGCCATGCTCTGGAGCAGAAGATCCTGAGCAGCAGCGCAGTGGTTAATATTCGCCTGAAGTATGCGTAATGGAGCCATTATTAACAGTCCATCACGGCCTCCTCCGTGGTGGCAGCGGCGATAGCAGCAGTATCGGGAGTGGTGGCGACTGCGGCAACGGCGGCGGGAACAACAGCAGAGTCAACGTTGGAGGCAGAGAACTTACCCCTGCCTCTGGATTTGACGGGAGGGGAGCAGGACTTGCCCCCTACCCGATGGTCAGCCGGCTTGCCGGCGGCTGCACATGCATCACAGTGCAGCGGGGCAGTGCACGAACTAGCCCTATGACCGGGTTGACCACAGCGGAAGCAGAGATCGCTGCGGTCCACCTCCGAGGTGCATTTAGCGCTCACATGGTCCCCAATGTGGCATCGGAAGCACCTTAGAGGTCGGGGCTCCAGCAGCCTCACCTGCGCCGAAACCCAGCCCACCAGGAGCCTTTTACCCTCTTTTATTCTCTTGGCCGCCGTGACGGGACAGCTAACCACAACTGTTCGTAGTCCCGAATTGTCTGATCGGAGGGTGCCTGCCTTGACCTGATCAGCATGGCATCCTCCTGTCCTGACAACAGCGGCCACCACCTCCTCCTCCCTGACGGAGTCGTCCAGGCCCATAATTCTCAAGTCTAGACACTTGGTGGGCCTGGATACGCGAGCTTCCTCCGTACCAAGGCAAGTCCTAAGCTTTTCGGCTAGAGCATCAGCAGATTGGTCGCTGGCCTCGCCGGGGACCTCCAAAAGACGAGCTCCAGTCGCAGTTACCTTAACTGTAAACCCGTCGGGGGCTCCAAATTCCGCAGGTGTTACCATTCCCTTTATTTTAGCGAGAACATCCCCGTAAGTCACGCCGTTTTTCGCCGCATCGGGTAATAGCGTTATCACTACCGCCGCAGTTTTTGGGGCGAGAAGCTTAGCCTTGGCGCGCTTCTCCTTGCGCTGCTGCTGTTGCTTCTTCTTACGGTGCTTCCTTGCCTCTTTGGAGGCGCCCCTTGCCTCCCCGACTACTTGCCACTCGTCGCAGCCAGCAAGGGAATCCGATGGCGGGACAGGTGCCACTCTGGCTTTGGCACCAGCCGGCTGGGACGCTGTGTCCTTTTGCTTTCGATTCGCCGGAGTCCTGGCAGATGGTGTAGCAGAAACCATCGCCGGGGGTGAAATAAACACCCTCGGCGGCGGAGCTGCCCGTGCCTTTACCGGCGATTTGCCTTGGGCTCCAAGGCTGGCCGGCGGCTTAGCTGCTGCAGCCGTAAATGAACTGGGATCCGACTGACTCGCAGTGAGCGAGGGGCGGAGTAGCCTACCTTCCAACGCGTCAAAACGTTGCTGGAACGCCGCGATTTCCCTCCTCACCAGGCTGAGCAGGTTGGATTCCGCCGTATGCGTGGGCTGGGATCGGCCTCCGCGAGTATCGGCAAGCTCAGCCTTTGCCGACCGGAGCTCAGTTACAAGAGTTGCATTGACAGACTCCAAACGGGCTAACTCTCGCCTCATCTCGGCAATCTCTTTCTGCAAGACGACTATCTGCCGCCCTGCCAAGCTCTGCTGAGCAGCCGCCTTCATGATGGCCGACTCCGCATGCTTTAGTATTCCGTTTCTGGCGGGCTGGGATCTCTTTGCAGCCACCATACGAAGAGCCTCCGCCACTGTCTTCCGAAGGCTCGCGGAGCCGCGTTCTCCATCCATATCTTCGCCACCAGACACCTCCATATCGGAGGAATCTGAGGGGCCGGCCCTTACAAGGGCACTACTGTTAGTACCCTGCTGATCAGTCGGCTCGGTCCGGCCACCTGCTTCCCTCACGCAACCCTTCCCTTTAACCTTACCCCGCGCAGCCGTGGGGATCTTGGGTACTGGGCCCTCCTGCACGTTGGAGGAAGACTCTCGGCCGTCCTCCAACCTAGGACGCTTTAGCGTTCCCCTCGGCCTTTTTTGGCGCTGAGAGCTCACGCTGCGCAGTGAGCAAGGGCCAGATACATTCAAGTCTGACTCTGAGTATGACTCTCTCGGGTTTGTCGCCCGTCCAATGGACTTACTTGACGAATTCAGCACCTCCCCAAGCTCCCGAGAGCCACCCAGGCTTTCCCCGCCACCAGCAAGAGAGCTGAACTCGCTTGCTCTCACTTCTACTTCTACTTTTTTGTTTTGAGGTTCGTTTTTATTTACCATATTGGTCCCACGAGTGTGGGGGAAATAACAGGTCCACCCAGGGAGTGCCCCCTGTCCCTGGGTAAGTGTATATTTGTTTCCCAACTAGAGTGTCCACCGGTGCCCTAGCTGGGGGTGCGCTCACAACTGATACTACTCCTCAGCCATACATACCCTCGCCGCGCACCAAAACTTAGTATTGGAGGATTTTTTTATAGAGGTTATCTTCCTCGCGATCCGGGTGGTTAAGCCAAGACCCTCGTCCCGTTCCGAGTCATAAAACATGACTATGAACTCTTCCCGGATTACGATTTAGCCGGTTGCAGTCGGGGTCAACATGTGCCCCGAAGCTACTCGTTGGCAGGGTGAGAGCACAACGAGTGCCGTCCTTGTTCCTCCGCTACGTTCTCTGCTTAGATCAGAGAATCGTGAGGAAGAACTTCCCCTCAGAGGCACAGACCCTATGCCAGCACAAGGCCTGCCACCTCCAGAACCTGACCGGGATTTTGCCCCGCTCAGCGCAAACCAAGACCTCGCAAGAAGGTCAAGGTCCTCCCCCCTGTGACTGACTGCACCGGTGAAACGGTGGGCGATGGGGTCGTCACGTCCCGACGCCGGACCCGCATAACCACTTGCGTTGGCACCTGTGCAAGTGTAGTCACAACAATGAGTGTCAGTTGGTATAAATATAAGTGAGAGTACAGATTAAAAATAGTATCGATCGAGCTTTTGCAGGGATCGGACGTCTTCGAAGTGAGGGGTTCGTAAAACCATCTACGAGGTTACCTTTAATAGATCGAGATCCGAGATCGTGACGACATTCAAGAATATAGGCACTGGTGACGTCAGTTATGACGTCTGTTTTGTCTGACGTCTCTTTTTAAAAACCGCAGTTGAACCTACTCCCACATATACAATACAATACAAGCACTGCTCATATTACGTATATTATAGGATATATGTTTATATAAAGATCACTGACACTTTCATTGAGATTACAAAAAATTATAGTACAATTATTTTTAACTTACCTTAGACGAGCAAAATTCTCCCTTACACTATTAAGATCAAACAGAAAATATTTTAAATAATAAAAATGTTTAATGTATTCCGGATCATTGATTTCTATATTTAATTGTTTATTTATTAACAATTAAATGGGATGTTATAATATATATGTATATAACAATACAAGCTGATATTTTTTGACATTTTTGTAATCCAAAGCAGGCTTCCGGTCGAAATAAGGTCATGGCTGTATAGTTCATTAACAGAACATTGCTGTAAAACTAGCCTGAGTAGATTTTGGTCCGTTGATAGTTCTAGAACCTTGGAAGTACCTTTCTCTCAATCAAAAACCATATTATTCTAAGTGTAAGTTACTAAAACAGTGCTTCGTACGACTACACGGAATGTAAGCTCGTTTGATAACATTTAATAAGAAAATCATTACTAATACTTACACTCGCTTGACAGGATAAACCATAGCACTGAAAAGAATTGAAAATATTTTATAATAACTTTTCAATTAATTAAATTTGCCGTTTATATCCCACTCGAGTTAGTAAAAAAAAAATTTTAAAAATCCCCCGAGTCGTTTCTGAGATGAGCCGAAATACAAACATTTAGAAAAAAAAACAATTAAATAAACATTATACGTATTGAGTTTATGCATTACATTTCGATATTAATATTCTAATATTTTTTTATGAATGTCTTAAAAATATTACCTTTGCTTGACAGACGTTACCAGAACACTAGGGACGTGACAAAGTTGTAAATAAGTAATAATATATTACAATACTTGAGTAATCAAAGCAAGATATATCAAGTTTGTCAGTTGGTTGTCAAAAAGCATTTATTGTACTAATAATATAAATAGCCGACAGACTCTTTGTGTTTTCTCTACGCAGTATTCAAGATTATAATTTATCTAACAAATAAAAACGTTTACATTAGCAAAATATTCTACGATTCTAGTGCGAATGAAGCCATAGAATTATATATATATATATAATATATATATATAGACATTTCTTTAACAAGAATTACACGTCAAAAGAATTTCCTTATAATAATCTTATAAAAAACAATACTATTGTAGGTTTAAATGCTTAAATAAGCATTTAATTTTATTAAAATTTGTATAACCGGCGATTTGTGATATTAGTTTAGTTGTTTGTGAATCTCTCACTAAATATACTGGTAGGTTTTATATAGGAACTGGAAGGTTGTGTCTAAATTATTAAAAATTAAAAGAAAATTGATAACAATAGTCTATAATTTATGCTTATATTATTGCTATGTGTACATGTGATAATGCTATCACTTAAAATCAGAAATTATTTCGAAGTTATTTAAATAAAAACATTAACTGAACGAGAATCTGGCTACATTGTCGGAGGAAAAAAATAATTGTCATTAAAGATGAATAAAAAATATTTTTGTGAAAAAGAAGCCGACTCATCGAGTGGTGACAATTGTACAGATTATAGTGTTGTGTTTGAAGCTAAAAATATATCACATTGTAAATGTCTACTGCGTTTGATTTCATTTATATCCTGTACTGAAAAAAATCTTCCAGTAATCTATAGTATTTGTCTATCATCAAGTCTTAAGGTACGTGAAAATACAGCCTCAGATGGCTATAGCATTACCTCAGTTAAAGCATATTAAGTCTTTCCTTGAAAACCTCCAAATTGTAAGTGTGATGCAACATGGGCAAATCTTTTATTTAATTATTATTAATGTATAAATATATATACATATATTTGTGGGTGTGTGTATATAAAATATTTTTGAATGTACAACAGAAAAACTTAAGATATATAAGTAATTACCGAAACGACTGATCGTTCTCCTGTGGTCTGAAACATTCAAATCAAAAGATTAAAAACAAATCTCCGAAAAGCCTCTGAAACACATATGTCAAGAGTAAATAAAGAAAATTCTTACATCGGCTGTACAAGTTTCACCCGTACACTAGATAAATAAAAAAAAAATGAAGTAAAATAAAAAAATAAACCTTAGACAAAACATATATTACTCACTTTGGATTTCGAATCTGTCCCTGATGCCTACATAGAGAAATAAAAATTATTCAGGGAAACTTAAAAAAAAGGAGACAAATTTGGTTGAATTTCCTTACATTAGAAAAACACGTTCCACCTTCGCACTATAATATAAATGCATTAAAATGTGTTTACGATATTATAAAATTGACTCAAAATTGAGAAGCACTTACCGCAGTGTATACATTTTTACCTACGCCCTATGTTAAGAGAAATAATAATTAATAATAATTTTCTTGATAAAGTAAACGGTTTGTCATACAAGGCTAGGCTTTTAGAAAAAAATAATTTTTAATCGTGTTTTAATATTTAAGGATAACCTTATATATATAAATATTTTATACTACGCGGATTTTATTATTTTAAAACTACATAATCCCGACGTTTCGGTTAGTTTTCAGCAACCGTGATCACGGGCAGACGAGATGTGATGTGATGCGTAGTATAAAGAAATATATAAAATTAACCTTATATACTTTTACATATATATATATATAAATTTCTATTTACTATTTTTAATATATATGTACTTCTTGTCTTTTTTAAGATATTAGAGGTATTGATGTTTTCCTTACCAATATTAGAAAATATAAATAAATTTTATTATTTTTTAAGTTCATACCTTCGACGTACATAAGCCTCCGTAACACTGAAATTTAAAATCAAAAACTGTCGTTAAAATCGTTAAGGATTTTTGTTATTGTTAGGATATGTTTAGTATAAAATACATAAGTCGACTTACAACTGATTTGCACTCGACACCGCTACACTGAAAATATTATTGCAAGGATTTCAACGAGGACGAAATTATGAAAAATATAACAAACAAATTATTTTAACAAACCTCCGAATTACAAACGCCACCAAAACACTAAAGATGAATTAAGTGATAAAAAAAAGATCAATGTTTTAAAAAAGGTCAAAAAGATAAATTTTAAGTGATAAAATAAGATCAATATTTTAAAAAAGGTCGATAGTCCTGCAGGAAGAGATTTAAAAAAGGATGAATTAACATTGAAACTATATTTTAGAATATAAATTACGATATTCATTTAAAGTAAGAAAGTAAAGCGAGTTCAATTTCAAAATTTAATATATTTTGTAAATACCTACCTCCGATTCACATTTCCTCTCAGTGCACTGTAAATTAAATTAAACGTTTGAAAAACAGATAAAATATAAATATCAAACAATCAATTTAAGGTAGCTGCAATGAAGGCATTCCCAAATTTTTTTTTCATAGACAAGGATTAAGGAGTTTATTTGACTAGGCTACTTTGAAGGCCACCCATCCAAGGGGCGACCGCAACAGAAGCTGCTTGACAACATTTTTTGCTTGCTTGGTTACATATTCGTTGATCATCGTAATTTTGGTTTTAATAAAACTTACCAAAGATTTACATTTGGGTCCATCGCACTGTAATACCGACAGTTTTATAGTTAATGAATCATGCAAGAACAAATTTTAAAAATAAAGATAAAAAAAAGTTTTTTTATTTAAATAAATGATTTTTTTAATTTTTTTATTATTAAATGACAATATACTTTATTTACCGTTGCCTTAGCGAGTGAACCCCTCGCCTGAAACGTCGTGGTAAAAACAAATAACTTATATTATACACAAAATAATAACATGTCAATATATATATAAAAATAAAATCTTAGGCATTTCCCAAACCAATATGACTTATACCTCCTGGATCGAAAAATTTTCAATTATATTTTTCATGTCATGAAAAATTCCTGTTTTTGGGAGTAAATATCTTACCGCACTTTGTCAATATCAATATTGAATCCTTTTAAGATTTTTTAGTAATTTATTATAAAATTAAAATTCCTTACCGTCGAAGAGCAGAAACTGCTAGAGCACTGACATCAAACAAAATATTATGAATTTTATTCAGCTGATATACAACGAGGTAACAATAGTAATCAATTGACCTTAATAAACAAGAGTATTTCAATTTTACCACATAAGTAATTTTAATTATCCGTACAATATAAAGGTTAAATGTATAGTTTTTTATCACCGATTTGATACAGGACACGATGGCTTAAATGGAAAAGCAACTGTAACGCAAAGTCCGTAGTTTGCAGGTTCGATTCCTATACGTTTCTACGAACTTTTCATTCAACATAATCTTATTAAATAATAAGCTAAATGATTTAATATTAACAATTTTATTGTACTCACTTTAGCTACAGATTCATGACCTAGACACTGAGTTTAAACAGAAATTACATTTTATTTATACACAGTTTACTTATACAGTTTGAGTTACAGATAGTACTTATACTTACTTCGGCCTTGCAATATAAAACGCTGCACTGTAAAATTAATGACGTACTATAATGAATATAAATATCCAAATATATAATAATTATTTTGAATAATAATATAATATATGAGATGTTTATATATTTGTAAATAAGGATTTTGTTATTCCTCAGTTCAACATAGTTTAAGTTGTAGCCAAACGTTCATCATCATGTTTAACCTCAGCGTATTTCCTGTGGGAGTATGGTAATCTCTGATGTATGAGAAATTCACTCTCAAGGTGACCTGGAATACTTATAGTTCCATTCAAAGGTTTTCAATTGAAAGCTCTGTGATTTCTCATGGGACCACACATACATATATCCCGTGATTTTTACAAAACTGTCGCATGTGGACCCTTGAATTTAAGGAAACTTATTCCTTTGTATAAAATGACATATACGAATTATGTTATATATATATATATATATATATATATATATATATATATTACAATATAATTACTTCGATATTATTTACCTCGTCCACACATTTACCGTCAGACTGTTGCAACGGTTTTGCTTTTATGTAAAATAAAAGGTTATGTATTTTTTTTTAATTATTAATGTAAAAGCAAGGTATAATTTAACTTACTGTTATTCCTCTCTATACTTGGAAACCAGAGCTGAAGTATAAAAAATAAATAAATAAAAAAATACTCTGAAGAGGAAAACCATTGAATTTAATTATTAACTATTGGAATTACGCATAAAATATAATATATTATGTTTTTAGTAATGTTTGTCCGTCTTTGTTCAGACTAATCTACGAAACTAGATAGCTTACATTGTTTTTTTTTAAATCAGATATAGCTGATCAAATAACGTCTCAGCAAATAAATTAAGTGATTTCAAATATTGATTAACATGAAAAATAGGGAGAAATATTTCGTATTTACGATATATAACATCATAATTTATATATAACAAGAATTATTATTTCTACTTACTGTTAAAATACTATGTACACTACAAATAAATATAGCTATTGTCAATTTTCGCCAAACCATCTTATCGCTTTCAAGTTAAATTTTATCTGTACGTATCATCATTTTTCAATTTTGTGAACAATCGACTTGTTACGCGTGAAACAATTGATTGGAAGTAAAAAATTTTAGAGATCCTTCTTAAATTATCCATAGGAGATTTTTTGATTTATGTCTGATTATTCTTGTATGTACCTTAAATAATACCATAATTTTTCAGCTTCAAATATATACCAAATAACATTTAGTCGAACTTATTTAAAGCTTTCCTTTCTAGTGCGTTTTATTTTTAAATTAAAATAAATGCACATTATATTTTTAATTTTTAAATTTGGAAGAATTTTTAGAGATATTTTCAGCATTTACTCAATTTGAATTTCCCATTAGAATAATTAGTATTTATATCGAAAATATTCAGCAAAATAACGTAAAAAACTTTAAGTAGAAAAGTCCTAAAGGCCTGAAATTGTATTAAGTATAAACAGTGAGTAATATTAATTGAAATTTGATTATAAGATCCATTGGTTTCTAAACTATATATATATATACAGATTGTGATCACGGTTGCTCCAAAGTAACCGAAACTTCGGGAGTCTGTAGTTTTTTTAATAATAAAATACATGTGTTGTAATCCGGAGAACATTAGTTTTATTTAAAATAATTCAGGTCTTATAAAATGAAGTCAGTTTATAAGATCGTTTTAAAGAAAATTTTAATTTACCTAAGAATTGAATTATCCGATGTGTAATTTAATAAACGAATATGAGCCGTATATTTTAGTTCTATATTAATCTTTCACAACTTACTTCTAAAGCTTTGTGTCTCTGGAGGTGATGGACTACTTAATGAAACTGGGACAGACCTCTAAGGATGTACACGGTTCAAGGACAAATGTTTAGTGATAAGAGATAATAGACTTATTATCAAAATGATTCGACCCAATTTGATATATAAAGCAGAAATAAAGCTACAGTGTTGAAAAACAACTGCAACCTTATTAATTTTCCAAGTATCGTAGGCCTATAAATATATTTATGTTTATCGATATGAAAAAATAATTCATTAGTTTAACTAGTCCAAATGAAACTAACATTTTTCGGATAAACTACGCGGATTTTTATTATTTAAAAAAAACTACATAGTCCCGACGTTTCGGTTACTTTTCAGCGTAGGTTATCCGAAAAATATTAGTTTCATTTATATGAATAAAACTCGCGTAAATCTTATATCTCATTAGTTTCACAAGTCCTAAGGTTAACATATATTTGTGTAAGTAATATTATCTGCAATCTTTTATTTCGATATGAATTCGATTATACTATGTAAGATATTTCAAAATTTAATTTGTTTTTATTCGACAAAAATCAATAGTAAAGCATAATTATGTACATATTTTAAAAAATGTAATATTTTATACTACTCCTCTTTTTTTTAAGGAAGAACCTTTTACCGATGTAAAGTGAAATTCACAAAGTCACAACGTAATTAATAATTACACGCCGTGTCGTTTTATAGACTTTATGTCCAATTTATATTACCTTAAATTCTTCTGTTCACTTAGAGAATAATATAAAATGAATATATATTTTTTCAATACACATTATATGGAAAATACTACGATAATTTTTAGTTTTTAGTTAGATATTATGAATAGAACATGAAGTTTTGTTTGGTTGTTTTAATTTGTCATCTTACAAGAGCAAATGGTATTTTGAAAAGACAGCCACAAATTGTACGGTTTCAAACTGCTATTGCAAATAATATTATATATATACACATACACACATATATATATATATAATAAGATAATATATATTATCTTATTTAGAACAAAAGAAAACGTGAAGGATGAGAAAAACCATTCGACTTGCGATTTAACTTAAGTTCTTAAAGTAACCAAAATTTTTGTTATCAAAAACGTACATTTTATTATACCTAAATTCATACAGGCATTAGTCTCTTTAAAAATATAATGATATCCACAACTTTGACACAGTGTTTTATTACGCGTTTTTTTTATTACACCTACATATTCCGGACTGTAAAAATATTTATAGCTATTAAATCTTTTATTTATATATAAAATGTCGTGTTAGACACTATTTATAATACAAGAACGGCTACACGACTTTGTTTATAAAGTGGTTCAGAGATAGCTTGACAAGAAAAAGGACGTAGGATACTTTACATCCGATTGAAACAGAAAAAAAATAAGTTGATCAAATCCAAAATTTTTTTATATACTGTCTTTGAGGAGGACAGAGTTCGCCCGGTCAGCTATACATTTATAATTCTGAAATTAACGCAGACGAAGTCCGGGCAAAAACTAGTATGTAACTAGCACTTCAGCCACCTATTTTATTATTTTAATTAATATAAATCAGTACCGAAATAGCTCCAGTACTTGAAAGACTAAGCTGAATTAATCTTCAGTGTGGTGCTCGCGACACGATTCCAATACAAACTTGCAAGTTTACTTTAAACATTAAATTTATAACAAGAACTAAAAATCTTATATGATCATGTGTTAGGATATTATGTAATTTTATTTCATCGTAATGCAAATACAGTATTGAATACAAAAATCCTTATATAAAATATATTTTAATTAATTAAAATAACTTTTAATTTTCTCATAAATTGCGACTAGAAGTTTAAGTTACAGGTTATTTTTTTAGGTTCTGTTTTATGTTAAACATTCGTTTATTCAAAATATCTGAACAGCCAAGCCATAATGCGGAATGCAAAAATATTTTAAGTTTTTTATATTTACACAATTATACGTACGTATACGTAAGTGCGTACGTACTTACGGAGAGTATCAATGAAAACAAATGGAATACAAATCGTTACAATTCGTAAACAAACAAGCAAAAGTAAATAGGAAGTGAGCTATTAGGGCCGGAAACTACTAGGCAAGTTTACGTACAAGAGAGTAAATTTTAACAACTACCTTTATTGCCATACATACAAATACGGAAAAAAAACTCTCATATTTAATTTTATTGTTATTTTATTTGATATCAATAGTATCGGAAATATAATCAACCAAATCTTGTTTTATATAACAGAAATAAACGTAGACAATACTTTTTGAAGACAAAAAAAAAAAAAAGTTGGTTTTAAACTGAAAGTGCGATTAAAAAAAAAATTAAATATCATAATGGAAATGGAAAAACTATATTAAAAACGAGAGAAGTAAAAATAGGTTATAAGAGAAGATTTTTTTTGTTATTATACATTATTATAAATTTATGGAAGGCTAGAACTACGACTAGATAGCGGAAAAGTACTTTTATTACATCTCAATGTAAGAAATGAGTTATATAATGTACGTATAACAATAGTGATTATTGTTGTTTAGTATACAATAGTGATTATTGTTGTTTATACTATTTACTGATGAACATTAAAACAAACAACATAGACATATTTATTAAAAAACAAGTGGAAAATGCCTTTGTTTAGGCATTAGTAAAATCAATAAAAAATCACTGACTTACTTGATTTTAATATATATATATATATATATACAACTTGACTATAAAACGTTAACTCGAACTTATTCTGTATAAATCATATTTTTTTGCTAGAAGTAACATAGCTTTTATAATTATATTTATTATACATTGTGTTCAAAAAATTATATGAAACTAAGTCTTTCGGATACTACCAGATTTTTTCATTTTCTAACTGCATGATCCCGGCGTTTCAATTCCTTAACGGACGGACGAGTTGAATGACATATTTATATATAAATTAAATTACATACAAAGAGTTTGCGTCCTTATAACTATTTACAATAAACACTTGTTAATCATATTCCAGAAATACAAATACATTAATATATATTGCATAAAGCGTTAGATAGGGACACTTAAAGCTACCCCTGGGTCTGTTGAAGCTCCTCTCCCTGCATGGACCCGGCACCCGCACGTTCGCACGTTGAATCCATGGAATGCTGAGAGGTTTCGTCTATATTTACAGTATAGAACGAATAATACTTACACTTTCATTTGTCCTAATGTTTAATTATATTATTGGACGTCTGAACAAAAAATTAATACTTATATATACAATAAAATTATCATGGAAATATGTCTTATATTCTGTTAAAATAAAAAAAAAAAATGGATAATAATTTTAAGAATTAGATTATCCAATGACTTTAGAATTTAATTTCATTTCAAGGAAAGAATTCTGATTCTCTATTAAGGATAAATTTATTTCGTTAGAAGATTCCCATTGTTTCCAACTGAGAGAGGCTGAGAGCTATCCACAGATGAATTTGATTGTTGCTTGGATTCAGTTTAGTTTAATCAAACAATAAATCGTTTTAAAGCAATATTTTGATACTGCGATAATACGTAACAAAACATCAAGCGTAATCCGTTGAAACGTAAAGAAAAATAATAAAATTTCCACAAAGTTTTTATTACGAAACATATAAGTTATTGCTGAATTATGTGTTTAGATTTTACTGTGCAGTAAAACGTCCTGTCTTGAGGTTTATATTTTATAGCGGTTCGTATTAGAATGTATGTTGTAAAGATATGTTTAGGTGAAGATATGTCGTTTTTAAAATTATAGTTTATAATTTTGACAATGTTTTTTTTTAAATATGTGTTAAGTATGATAAATTTTTAAGGTTAAGGTAGCTAGGTTGGATTTTAAAGTGAAAGGAAACGGAGAATGATTATTTAGGAAGATCGATATAACATTTTGACTAATAAGTAAGGTCAATACATATTAAAATGAGAAATATTATTTATTATTGTTCACTAGTTAAGTTAGACATGAATTTATTTTATCTTTTTTATCTTGTATGTATTTGCTTTGAAAATGATTAATTTCATTAATTTGTTGCAATACAGACTATGAGCTATCAATATAGACACGTCAGTGGCAAAATATTCGACAATTCTAGTGCGAAGCCAAAGCTTTTAAAGGTATAACAGCTTCAATTTTGGCGATGATTTAGGTCTGTTGTGAAAAATGAATTTTGAGCCATAAAAATCAACTAAATACTTTCTCATCTTCTCTATTCTATGTTGTTTGTTTTGTTGTGTTGTCCGTGTGGTATTGACTCGGATTTGGTGGAGTTCGTAAAACTAGTGGTGCTTAAAATAGTCTTCCTTTAAAAAAAAATAAAAAAAATAAAAAAAAAAAATGAAATAAACGACTTTGTTCCATTCGATAAACTCCTTTGCGTTTCCTCCATACAGCACTCAATATTGTAATTTGTCCAACAAATAAAAACGTTGACATTGGCAGAATATTGAATGATACCAGCCAGAGAAGCTTATACAAAAAAATATAATAATAAATTTGAGTTGGTAGGAGTTACTAAGAATACTCATCTTTGTATTCGATTGAATTTTTGTTGTTTTAGATCTACTAACAAATTTCCGAATAATGGGATCTGAGACTTCCGCGAGTATTCATTTAAATGGAACTAATATTTTCGGATTACTGTCTGTTATTTTATTATTGTTAAAGCAACCGAAACTTCGGGAGTAGGTAGATTAAAAAAAAAAAAATTACAAGAAGTAATTCAAAAATATTACTTTCATTTGTATTTCCTAATGTTACAATCCTGATTTCAGACTGAGCTGTTGAATTTAACACATTCACAAATTAATCCCGGATCGTGTCTCCGCCATACTGTGCCCGACTTTGGGCGGACGAAGGTCACATTTAAAACATGAAACCAACCAATACTCATCTTTTATAGTTCTTGTATTTTATTTAATAATTTATATGAGACGAAATTTCTCGTCATTCCATGGATACACCGTGTGGTTGCCGGTCCATCGCGTTGCAAGGAGAGGAGCTTCGACAGTGCCTGGGACTTGCGACTCAGCTGTAGGTTTAAGGGGCCCCTATTTAACGTGTTACTTATATACAGAAATTAAAATGTAATATTAGTGACTACGCTTATCAGGTTTACTCCTACATTATTTGCAAGAGAGTTAATCTGACCTAAACTTGAAAATTTTATAAAAAATATCACTAATACACTGCTAAACACATAATTGCTAATTAAAACGTGAATGACTGAATTTAAATCAATTACATAAAAAAAAATATTTTCCAAATTATACTACCCGTATTTTATTATTTTGCTCCCAAAATTTCGGTTACTTTGCTAATTTTATTTATATTAACACTCGCGAAGGTCTTAGGTCTCATTACAACAACATTCACTCGTTTTGGTGCCCTTTAGGTTAAATTAACTGGCTAGCACCGTACGGTGCTGTGCAAAGGTTAAGTCTTACACTAAAACTTACATCTATACTGAAGGCTATCGATAGAATTTTTTGTAAGGAACATTACAATTTAAGCGGAACCGAATACATATTTATTACCATAAAACGTTAAAATATTGTTCCAGCATGACTATGATGTGTTTCGAGAAGAACGTTAAAAAAATTCGTAAGCAATATTTGTTTTTGATAGCTTTTTTACAGCTGGGATTCGTGCTTACGTCCAATCGAAACTCGTAAATGATTTACAGACGCAGATAAGTTATTATTAATATAAAAAAAAATCAATTAAGCATATTATAAGCATAAGCATTTCTTTTTAAAGATAGATATGACAGGAATATATTTGATGTAAAACATAATTAAAAAAGTTTTCCGTGAGAACAAAATGAGATCTTAGAAAATAAGAAAGCCTTTGAATATTCAGCACCCTACAGTTTACGAAGTTACATAAAATTACTTTTGAATTTTATTCAATTTCTATTATTAATTTATTTATAAAAATACGAACTGCGTAAGCTCCTATAAAAAAGTCTTTTAACGTTAAGGAAATGTTGAGTTAAAACCAAGATTATATAATAATTACTAAAATTGTCACGTGTCATCTGCATAGTAACCTTGTGAACGTGCTGTTAGGATAACAAGGGTTGATTGGTATAAATAGAGCCCATGGTGCAGATTAAAGACATTCTCAATCAAGCCATTTTAGTGACCGGAGCTCCTTGGAACATAGCTTGTTAAATATAACAACCGTCTTACCTGCCTTCCATAATTTCGATGAAAAGATCTCAGGTGAAATATCCACATTATTGAGCGCTGAACGATACTGTGGTGAGAGAAGTATTTTTTTTTTAATAATTACTATAAACAAGGACTTAAACCCTTGAGAATGTTATAACTTTTATAACTCTAAATAAAACAGGTTTTTAGAATCTTCTAAATAAATTAAATTTCTAATTAATACATTTTTTTCTATCGTTTATTTTATATGCAGAAAAAAATACATACACATATTTGGGAAAATAGTACCAACATAATATAGAGTTTGTATTTGTTGTACATCACTAACTGAGTCATCGTGAGCAGAATTTATTATGGTATGGCAACTCCTCACTTTGGGAAACTTTGCCCACAAACTCTTCAATAATTTAATCTGACCTGTCAGGTGGAGGCTTCACTCCCTATGCATTCATTCGTATTCCAGATGGAAATGGAACATTAAGGTCTTCATTTTCGGTTCCAAATATATTTATATATATCCATGGTTTTTTTTTGGAACTCCTTCTCCTCCTACTTTCGTTTCCTATATTTTGTTCCAGATAATTTTCTTTAAATGTTTTTAATCTTCTTTAAATTTTTGTAATCAGCTAAATCTGTATCAAGTTACATTTTCACGTCCAAACATGTTTATAAATTAATTACAATAAAATTAGTAAAATATTACAATAATTTAACAGTACTGGCCAATTCGAATGAACCGCTAAAAAACAAATATGTTAGCTATAAAACTTTTTACATATATTAATGTCATTACGTAGAAGCATGGACGTATGATTACTACGTCTCGTCTGTTTGTTTCAAAGTAATTGTTTTGTACGTGCACATATTTTATGAATGACATTACAAAGTTGAGGATGTAACTTATTTCAAAATGAAAATATGTTTTTTTTTAACTAAAGGTTAAAACGAAATAGACATTTTGTTTCTCTATGATTGGGGATTCTGGGAAATTGAACCAGCAGCATCCAAGGCGTCGATGAAACATATTGAACAATATCTTCCGTTCAAGTGTTGCCAACATTACGGTTTTTAATTTTAATGTAGAGAATACATGAGTTAGTGGAACTTGAACTGAGAGCAATCACCTGGAAAGGCTTGCCTGCGGCGCCCCATGTATGTGGCGCCCTGGGCGATGGCACAACCCCGCCTTGTCCTAAGGCCGCTGCTGGTGGCAGTTTGTATATGACCATATTTTTATCTAATGATATTTCAAGAACCAAAGAAGAAAAGACTCAAGTAGAACAAATAAACATTTCTACATATACGACTCTGAATATCAGATTTAATTCGTATTATAGTCAATGAAAATATTACATATATAATTTGGAATGTTTTTTTAAAACCTTTATTTAGTTAGTTACTATTTAAAGTATTCGTTTCTTTTATATACAATTCTCATCATTTGTTTTAGTATATATAACCTTTAAAGTCTATATTAATTTTGAAAACATCAAAGCAACGGTATCATCCAATCTTGTTATATCCACGTAATGTGTTATAGTTTTTAAGTTACGATACAAAATTGTTCTTTAATGAATAGTCATTCAATGGTTCGGACTTCAAAAGACTATCCAATTTTTGCATCGCTACATTTTGTTCGAATAGAGTTTTCGCGGTTGATAGGAAAAAAATTACATTGTTCCAAAGAGCATGGTTCGTACAGGTTTTGTAAATTGAATTCAGCTCTAAAGTTCTTTCCTTAAGATTCAAACTAAACTGTAGGCTTAGATAATTTCATATGAAAGAAATTAATTCATAAAAATATACATTGTTATTTCTATTTATACAAATATATTGTTGTTGTGAGCGGATTTTCATCATGAATAAAATATGTTTTTATCATAACATACAATTTTTAATCAGAATGCTTAAGAGCACTTCTCCACACTGAAAGGGATTCCTATCAGTTAAATACGCCGACTGTTTTAGAGAATATGCGAGTGTACTCTCATTTCAAGAACAATGTTAAATTCAAATCTGACAAAGAATCTTGTTGCATCGAAATAGATTGTACGTAAAACATAGTTATTAGTTATTGTAATTATTATTATAATTTAACGTGTGTATAACACATTTTTTGATATATACAAAAGTAAGTAATTGTTCCAAATGCGATTTTCTTAAAGAAAACAATTCTTTCAGTAAACAACATCGCTAAATGAGATCCTAGGAATAAATAACTGAATCATAAGACTGATGAGAAATTCTAAGAGTCTTGCAATTATTATTTTTTCACGCTTTTAATTGCACTTAGTCAAGCCATTTAGATAGAGTCAATCGTGACAGTGCAGCGTAATACAAAACACGATGGGGTCCAAGAAAATATCATTAGTTCTGTTACTTAGCAATTTATGCATAATATCATCTGTAAGAATTTTTTTATATCTACATATTAAGACTACTATTTATATAATAAAGATAATCATGAATATATTTTATGTTTCACAAAGAGAAAGAAAGAATAATTGTTGCTTGTAATTTCTAGGAGCCGGTAAGATTATATTTGATTTATAAAAAAATTCACTTACATATTTACAGCGTAATAATTGTGAAATTTTTCATATAATTCTTTACAAAACTTATAATTTTTTTATTTTTATAATTTATTTATAGCGTTGGATACCGAACATTTTTAGAAATCAAAGTAAGGTATTTTTATCATGAAGTTTTTCGTATTTTTTTAACCTAAAGAAGAAGAAATAGAAAGACTTAAGAAGATTAAATGATTGTAAGTATTAGATAATCATTCTCGTTTAATATTATACGCAGCTCAAGAGGCGCTGCTGATAACACGATGTATGGACGAGGTTAGTGAAGTTTTTCAATTTATTATAATTAAATTTTATTTTAAACTAAAGCTGAATTTTCGCTTCGTTACAATAACATCTCTATCAGGGATTACAATAAACCATTTAGTTGGATTATTAAGAAAAATCACAAGTTAATAAGTAAATTCAAGTTCAGAGATCACGTTGAGAATATTAAATAGAAATCAAATAATTGTTATAAATAAGTATTTATATGTGAAAATATTTCTTTTTGCAGTGCAGAACTATATATTGCAAAGCAGAAGTAAGCACTAGACATAATATAGTAATGGAATTATATTAAAATATTGTATTTTAACCTTCGATGCAAAAAGTTTTTTTTTCACGTTTATATGTCTCTGTGTGTGTGTCTGTGCATCCGTGCTTCCACGCGTGCATGCGTGCAGAATATTTTTTAAAATTTATATATCACACATAGCTAATGCATAGCTGGATATTTTGACATGATCTATCGAGACAGTTTTTCTTTGGATAGGGTTGTGAGGGGACCAAAAATGACATGGGGTAGAATCGAACCCGTACTTATCAAATTGACTCAAGTCTTCAAGTCTACCACCGAACGTTTGATCAACTTATATATCTTGCTATTATTGCTTTAAGGTCTTGTGTATAAATATATTATGTAACGGTGTTCTTACTAACGATTTCGAAGGAATTACTAATTTTATTTATATTTATATAACATTATAAGTTACCTCTTTTATTGCTTTTTTATGAATATAAATTTTAATTTTATTGTTTGTTTCATAATAGTGTTTAGGTTATGAAGGCCAAGCTAAAGTAAGTGTAAAAGGTTTTTTTTTGAAAACATTGTATTTTTAATACTTAATACATATGTATATTTAAGTATTAGTGATATTACTTGAGTAGGTATCCGATTAAAATACAAAGGCATAATAGTACGACGAAAGTGACAATTAATTATGGTGCATTGTATTTTATTATATGGTATTTGTATAGTGTTTTACGCCATGACTCAACAACTACAAAGTACCTTTAAATGTACTATGGATCATCATGGAGTTAGACCAATTTCGTAACTATATAATTTATGATCTACCTGTGGGTATCAGTATAGTTATGAAAAAAATAAAAAAAAATTATAGAAATTTTATTACGTCATTTAATAAACAGACAGAGCTGCGTGAAACCAATAGTGTTGAAATTAATATAATTTTCAAATAACTGCCAATTATTGAATATTCCGTCCCAGCAGGCGTTTTACTTTCGTTTCTGATCGTTTGTGCTGTACCAAGTTGTTATATATATAATTTTGTATATTTTATGTCTGTTTGTTAATTTTTCAGTGTTACAGCTCCTTTTGCACGTCAGCCGTGAGTAATTTACCTCAAAGTATGTAAAGTTATTGAAGTCTAGAAGCGATACATCTTTATATATTTCAGACTAGGGGCGAAAATTCGAAATCTTTGGTAAATGTAGCACAAAGTTCTATTATATTTAAATAATAAATGACTGTATGCCTGTGTTCTACTGTCTGTAGAAAGTTTTGTAACCGTTTTGTTAAGCTGCTATTGATGTAAATGAATTGCACAAGTAGATGAACATAAAGAAGATATATATATATTTTTTATATTTATATAAAAACGATAGATTCAACGTTTTTACAGTGTGATGGACCGAAATGCAAATCAATGGTACGTTTGTTTAGATGTTTGAAATTTTTTATAAACATAAGCGATCTTTTAAAGTGTGACATCGTAATTTAGTTTTTTCTTCCCATACTAATGTTTTTTCTATTAATAAAAACGTAAAAGTTCATTGTAAAGTATTACTATTTTTAAAGCAATAATTAAAGTGTTATCTTAATATCGGTGATCTCATTCCGCTATTTTGAAAAAAACAAAACCTTTATTAAGACAAGGTTATATTTTCAGTGTTTCGAGAAGAATTGTACATCGAAGGTTTGTAAACTATATATGTATATATATATATATTTATATATATATATATATATTTAGCGTGTTATGTGTGTGTGTGTGTGTGTATAAATATTATGTATACAGAGATTGTTTTATATGATTAAACCAATGTTTTTCTATCCAGTGTCTCGGTGGACTTTGTCTTACAGAGGTTGTTATTTTTTATTCTCATTAAATTCTTTTGAAATGGCTAATGTTTTAGAATGTAAAAATAATTTCAGTGTCACGGCAGCGAATGCAGGTCGAACGTAAGTTGTTAAATATACAAATAAATTACTATTCAATTACTTTTCTACCGTTAAGGGGCACTGAACAAAGAATTGAAAGGACATAATAGTCTGATTGAGTCTTTAATATTTCAAAATAATTTTTCATTTCTAAAGATATAGTACTTGTCCAGTCTATTATTAACTTCTCTGACATTCTCATCTCGTTTTCGTGATCACGGCTGCTGCAAAGTAACCGAGACGTCGGGGTTATGTAGTTTATTATAGCCAACGGACTTCTGTCACATAGGCTTCAACCATCGCATGCGATATATTTTTAATCAATAAACGGTCCAGTATCAATAGATTCCTTTATTAATATAGTTTTCATCGTAATTTTATTAGTTTTAATAAAGTTTCGTCTTTCAGTGTTACGGCGGACTCTGTGTGTCAAAGGTATTATTTTAACCAGTAAAAGTTTTTAAAAAACGTGAAATAATTGCTTATGATTATTTTTTATATACGATTTTTAACACTAGGTTACAAGTTAGTTATTGACTTTAAACATTCTTTGTGTTACAGAGCGATGGTATTAATTGTATTGCAGTGGTGAGATAGGTTTATATTTAAATATAATTAGATAATTCATATTATAAAAAATAATATTTAATTAATTTACGTAGTGTGAAGGTGGCACGTGCTTTTCCAATGTGAGTAATTTTATTATGTCATTTTATTTGTATCAAGCACAAATGTATGTATGATTAAAAGTATTTTTGTTATCAGGCGACAGGAGCAAATTCAGTGTCAAAAGTAAATAATTTAGTATAGTTAATGATTCTATTATTTATCAATATATGATTCAATATTTAATTGTCTGTCCAGTGCACGGGCGGGGCTTGTTCAGCTGATGTAAGAACATGTCTTATATCCATCTATATTGTGAGAATAAATAAACTATATATAAGTAAAAATAAATAATTTATTTCCTCTTTATAGACAAACGGAGATAGATCGAACGTTTCGGTAATTGTAAATTTATTTTTATAAAAAACAATTGTAGTAGATCAAGTCTTATTTTGATATATATATATTTTTAATTATAATATCTTTATATATTTTCTATTATGGCTTAAAAACATTAAGTATTTTTTACAAAAATTAAAATTTTTTGCTTATGTTTTTTACATTGATAATTATAATTACAATTTTTAATAATCTTGATTTGTACTGAGGTGTATGAAACATTTTAGTCAGTATATGTTTTATGGAATTTTATATGAGAAAAGTGCAAGTTTCTTTATACAAATATTTTTTTCAGTTCTTCCTAAGTTTTTAAAGCGATATTGTTGCAGATAAAATAAAGCTATATCGTAATTTTATGTAAATGAAACTAGTATTATTCGGATTTACTACGCGGATTTTATTATTTAAAAACTACATAATCTAATACTAGTTTCATTTAAATGAATACTCGCGAAGATCTTAGATCTCATTACATAATTTTATGTCCTAATTATATACCTATAGTTCTTTGTTTAAACACGAAAAATCTTCTCAATACAACATTGGAAACTGGCTATATTTTGTTTTGAAAACGTTGTGTATGTACAGATGGTAAGTGCTGATGATAGACACCTACCCTCAGGTTGATTTTAACAGCTTACATAAATATATTAAACATGTTTTGTTAAAAGTAAAACTTTTACTATATTTTATGATTTTTAAATTCGAATATCGTATTATTTTTTTTAATTTAATAATAATTTACAGTGTTATGGAGACGTTTGCGAAGCTAAGGTAATATTTAATTATTGAAAATATATTTTTATAACAAAAAAAAATAGTAATACAAAGACGAAACCTCTCAGCATTCAATGGATTCACCGTGTGGGTGCCGGGTCCATCGCGTTGCAGGGAGAGGAGCTTCAACAGTGCCTGGGACTTGCGACCCAGGTGTAGGTTTAAGGGGCCTTCCTAACACGCGTTAAACGCTCACCTCCACTGTCCAAGCTCCTCTCTCTACCGAACCAAATTTGAAACGAAGCTGCTAGGGCTGCCTTCAACGCACGTCCCAAGAATGAACTGATGTTAGTCCTTGTCAGGCCTAAGTCTTTTAACAGGTTGTAGAGAGATTTGGCTGTTATACCCCTCCCAAATATTCACATATATAACTTGTAATTTTTATACTTTCGTTTGATATAAGTGACACTGGTTTTTTTCAGTGCCATGGCGCTAACTGTAATGCCAATGTAAGTGTTTAATTTAAAAAAATATATATTCTGAATTAAATTTTTTTAATGATCATTTTACTTGGTGATTTTATATTATTTTTTTACTTGGTGCAGTGTGACGGAGAATACTGCTTGGCTAAGGTGAGTTAGAGACAAAGGTATTTTTAAATACTAACAAATTGTTTATAATATTTTCTTGTATATATTAATTTATCTTTCCTCTTCTTTATATAGTGTTACGGGACGAATTGCAAGACAATTGTAAGGATTACATATAAAAAATATATATTAAATTACAATTAAGATTTCACAAAAATTAGGTTAAATAATAGTATTGAATTGAAATAAATAAGAAATATTCGCAGTGCAACGGCGGGGAGTGTCCACATTTGAGGCAATATACTGAGAAGGCGCTCAGTGACTCGTCTTTGATTAAATTTGACTTCAACGCAGATCTGCTGGAATAATTTTTTTTTATACAATATTATTTTATTGTACCGTAGGAAAAATAAAATTTCTTTTGCATAATAAAGCTTTTGGAATCTTGATAAAATTTTAAATTATCTTTTTCGCTATTAATATTTTATCTTTACCAACAAAGTATAATTTTGATATTTCTTCCTCCTGCTTCTACATTTCTTGTATTTCTACGTGTTTAAGTTGCAGCGGAGCTTAAAATTTTTCTTAATCCATTAAAAAAATATAAATCTTACATTTATGACTGCACCCCGACTTGTTTTATTATTTCTTAATAGATTCATTTTTATGTAGTAAGTCCAATACGAGATGCTCATTAGTCAATGTTGTTCCACGTTAGCAGATTAGGGTTGATGAAAACATTCAGTTAATTTATTCTGGATTTATCTCATAATTATCTCCAAATAAATATTTATTAATATATTTTTAATAGAAATAAAGTTACATTTCACATCGATATTATCTAACAACAATAAAATGACGTGAGTCAGGACACATGATAAAGGGTACAAATATATTCACTGGAGGCACATATCATTGTAATTAAATTATATTAATGACTTGATTAATATCTAAAAAAGACTGAAGATGAATTCCCTTTCATTGTGTTTCATTGGGGATATCAAATAAAGGTTCTTCAATAAAAATTAAAATTCCATAGTTTTCTATGGTTACAAATGAAAGCCTCAAATAACAGATTTTGGCTTGCTCCATTACATTCCAAATTTAACTATGTACTTACAAACAATTTCTTCGCAATCCTTACATGTACAAGGTCAATATGAATTTTTGATTTTGAGAAAATAGTATGAAACATCGATATTTTTAACGAAAAAATATATAAAGTATGAAAAAACTTCCTTTGTATCCAAGAGAACGGTTTATCTATATAAAAAAAATCTCAGTCTATATTGTTGTTTTTAATAATTTAACTTTTAACTGGTATCGGTATTGTATTTTATAATATTTTTATATGATATCAAATTATAAAATACTAGAAAAATGTTTAATACTAGAATCCTGTCACACCTTCTTTCGTGTAAATAAGAGCTTTGTCACATTAATATCCAAACGCAGTTCCACGTCATATCTTCGTTGTGACCATGGTAGCGTCGTTAGAAGTTAACGATGTCTGTGTCATTGTTATTTTTGAATTTATCTAAATTGGCATGCAAAATATACAGTTTTAAAGACATTCCGCATCCCACAGATTTAAAATCTTCTAAAATGTTTCCAATAAGCTCCCGGTAAGTTTTATTTTTTTTATTGCACAAAAATTCAAAAAGAGCTTTTTTAAAAACTGTTCCAACTTATTTATTGTGCACTAGTGAATAATTTTAATGAATTCTTAACCAGCAAAAACTTATCTCATTCATGGGTCAACAAAAATTCAAGCCTTGGCTTATGACAACTTTGAAAAAAACTTTTTTAAAATGCTTCAAATATTCTATCCAGATTTTATTAGAAAATGCTTCACAAGGCCTATTTTGTTGTATAAATGTGGCATTGATACATTGTCAGGTTGAGCAATAGGTTTATATATTTCGTTTTTTTTTTTCCAATACAAAATTCATTTCTCGGTGGCCATTACAGTTGATTAAAGTGTTGATTATCCCTTTTTATATCTCAGAAACAGGATATCACTGATATTTAGTATGTTCACCCTGTATCCCATAAAGAGTCCTACTACCCAAAAACTTCAATAAACTGCTAATAAAAATCGTTAGACTTCAAAGCTTCTAGTAATTTTTTCCACTGTATGGAATGAAAAGGGTTTATTGTCATATTTACCACCAAAACAAACACTTTCAAATAAATAGGCGTCTTTTTTTCTATTTCAAGGCATAGTGAATAGAAAATTCACAAAATAAATTTTAGGAATAAGTTTTTTTTTTATATACAGTCGTGTAATTATTCTAACATTCATGTTTTCAATTTATATAGATATACAATAATTTAAATTAGTTTCATCCACCAGTCAAAGAAAACATGACATGATTTACGTTTGTACCAAGTATCAAACGGATTATTTCTACAAAGCAGTAAGGAATATTCACATTTTGTAAAATAAATGCAAATATTCTTCGTGGTCTCGGTTGCTCTTTGATGTTATACGTCTTGCATTTGAAGTGATAGAATTCTAGATAAAAAATATCAAGGAACGTAATTATTATCCTAACAATTAATGTTGAAGAAATATAATATAGTGTCAGAGATTTTTTACCTAATTTAATGGCATTAAAACCAAAGAAAATATATGATGAGATCTAGGACTTTCGCGAGTTTTATTCATTTAAATGAAACTAATATATTTCGGATATACTACGCGGATTTTATTATTTTAAAACTATGTACATACTACTACTTGCTGAAAAGTAACCGAAACGTCGGGATTATGTAGTTTTAAAATAATAAAATCCACGTAGTATATCTGAAATATATTAGTTTAATTTAAATGAAAGAAAATATATATTAATTTTGAACTTTGAATATGATAACTTTGAACATTTTATTTTCTTCCGGCCCGAATATTCGTGTGTGGTTTTGACTGAAATGTTAGTAGATTAAGTCTATCAACTTAATTTCTGAAACTTCTACTTCCTATAACAGCTATTGAGAATAAAAAAGTTAGATTTAAAAGAATTTTTCGTCTGTTTACCTAATTGTCTCTATTAGCTTATTGTTTTATCCATAGATATGAAAATTGTATATGCCAGGGTCGTGCACAGAGATTTTGGTTAGGGTAAGCAGAATATGCTTGAAAAAAAACAATTTTCCTCATAATTTTCTCCTCTAAAACATTGATTATAACGAGATCTAAGACTATCGCGAGTATTCATTTAAATTAAACAAATACTTTTGGATTACTACGCGCATTTTATTATTTTTTAAGGGGTAGACGAAATGTCTGCCCCTTTAAGTAACGAGACGTCAGTAGTATGTAGGTTTTAAACATAAAATATGCGAAGAAATCCGAAAATATTAGTTTCATTTAGACATTAATAATACTCACGCATAAAGTTACAGCAGTCCGATCAGAACGAACATCTATATATTTTAGGAGTCTCTCAACTACCTCTGAGCCACGAAAGTACCTTAAAACGATTACTGTTTGTTCATCACCGCTTTATAAAAGTTAGTTAAATCGGAATATCCAGCGGAGATCCAAACATTCTTAATATTGTTATTTGAAAACAACAAACAAAGAAAACAAAATAACTAATTTGTGTGCACACAACCTGCTAGCTGATTAAAACTATCATAAAACTTTTTATTAAAACAAGCATCCTTACCTTTTTTTTGGTTAAATCTTAACTGGTCGCACACCTTCACTTTGAAATTATTTAATTTTTTTTCATCAAACAACAACAAACGACAACGTATTCAAAAATCAAACGACAATTGAAAATGTACTCGTAATTAATTTCGTTAAACAAACATCACCACTACAGAGCTCACAACTATAATTTCCCATAATTCCCTCAATAGCTAATTAAAACTTATTCACTTGCGCTTCGAAAGACAATAATAACAAAATGGCGAAAAAAATATTTGAACGGTATACCAACAAATTAAATAGTCACTTTTCATTTGACAGTTTCTATGACGTTTTAAACGACTAGGGTTAAGGAAGCAGTGCCACTTGAATAACAACAAATAAATTGCTCACGAAACTCACTTCATATTACTAAGATACAATTGTATTTTATTAAATGATTATTTTTTTATTATATAGGTACTTTTACTTTTACTTCATCTTAAATAATTCTAATGTATTGCTGAACACCTAAAAGAGATTTTCATTAGTTATCACAGAACGTTGAAAAGAGCTACTTGTGAAGTACACAATGAGTTTTTCATTAGAGAGCAGTTTTTTTTTTTAAGTGAAGAGCTAGAATTTGAGGCTGTAATTAAAAACCTTGTCCTTGTATATAAACTTTTGAAGTATTTCTTGTATTTTGATGATTAATATACATTATATAACACCGATTGTATACAAAGGATCCGTTATACAATTTACTATGTACATATGAAAAACTTTTCAACTTCACTTCACTGGCAGCTTCAAACTAATATTGCCATTATTTTTGAAATTTATTTTTTGTATGAAATAATTTTGTATGATTATTATTAGTAAATGTCATTTAAATTATGAACTAAGTTCTAAATGTTGTTAATTCTGTGAATGTCTGTGTGTGTGTGACTTTCTGTTGAGGAAAATTTAACTACATAAAACTACTTCACGTGTTTTGTAGACAAATTAGTGAAATTATGATTATAAACGTTTTGTTCAATAAAAAACACATTTTGAAATTGGTAGATATACTAACGATATGTCATGACAGATATACGTAAATAACGACGAAAGGTGTTAAAATGTTAAAAAATATTTTTTTTAAAGCCACGTATTACCTTCATAATAAATGTTAAATTAAATTAAAATTTATATATAAAAAAAAAACATTAACTAACCATAACGTCCAACGTCCTAAATAATTTCAGTGGCCTCATATACTCCATATATGGGACAAACCATAAATTCGATTACTGAGTTGTTACTTCAATCAATTTATTGTCCGTCCAGTAATAACATTCAATTATGGTAACGATTGTGCCGCTCCCGTTTCATTGCTACAAATGTCGGGGGATGGCTATTCCGGATAGATGGATGTATAGCATAATGGCTTCACAGCATATGATAGTAATTTTACACATCTACATTATCCTTTAAGATAAACGATAAGAGTTTAATCATTGGAAAAAAACAGTCTACTAATGATATTTAGATGATTTTAAGTTTAGTTGATTAGGTTTACGTATTTATGGAGATATTTAAAAAAGGAATCAGAGATAAATAATATTAAATGTAATATTTGAAATAGTTTTTATTACTATCTATAAAAAATATTGCAGGGTTATAGATCTCGAAACAATGATGTAGGGTATTTAAAAATATAATAGTTATTGCTGAGCGGTTTATAAAACTAACGGGAAATATATGGTTAACCGTTTTGTATAGCCATCGAGGCTGTTCAGTTATGCTTATCACTGTTACCAAAAACATTAAAAGCCAAGATACCTTACTTTCTGAAGCGCGGAAGCACTAAAAAGTAAATTTTAATTTGCCTTAGCCATCTCCTAAGGCTACAGCGTGGCACAAGTCATTCGCTCTATAATCAAAAGCAAACAGCGACGGGCATTATTTAATCAAAACTTTAAATTTTAAAATATGTTCTTATAAAATATATAGCGGTATCGTATTTTTATGTTGATAACGTACGACGTAACACAGATCAAAGGCTCTCAATAAATATTAAATATTAAAAATACAATACTGTATTCTGTTTCGTTTGTGATAATCCAGGGAAAATCTCAAAGTAATATTTATATCGTTTTCGTCAGCTGTCAAAAGTTTCTTGACACTCTTCTGTAAATGACGATACAGTGAGTGATAAATGAGACGACACCTTCCACAAACAATGATTTTAATGTAAGCTATTTATTTCTTTGTACTGAAATGAGAATTATGAAAATATAATAACATATTTATAGCAAAAAAAAAGTATCCTAACGTTTACCACAAGTAAAATCTGTTGGAAGGTTACACGTTTTTTCTAATTGGGGCCTTTTAATTAAAGATTTTCAAGAAGTCGGGCCTAATAACCTATTCAAAAACTTATTGCAAGAATCTTGTTGAATAAATAGCACTATACAATATTTATACATATTCAAGTACTATTAAGGCCAATTCTGAAAAATCAGGGCTTATATGTGATACATCAATCTCATCCGGACAGATTATTTTTAGTTAAAGATAATTAGCGAAATCGATCAAGACATAAACATTATAAGACGGAAGGTTGAACAAAAAATTAATAATTTTAATAACTTAAAATTGTAAGTATTAGTTTTAGATTACTAGAAAAATAATAGTAAGACTAATAGAAATAGAGATAGTAGTATTAGGATAGATAAATATCTTTCCTGTTGCCTCATTTTCATATAGTGCACATAGTAAAGTAAATAAAATGCCTTGTATTATCTTTTCTGAATATTAAATTTAACGTAAAAAACATATTGATTGGTCTACATTAAAAAAAACTTTGAAATGCTTCTATCAGATGAGATCGTATTATTTACGAAGCTGTAAAATAAAATGTAACCAAAGACAATTTAAAAAACCTGAGGGAACCTGAATTTATTTCTGTCGTAAAATATCTTGGATCGTATGAAAGTCTGAATTGTATGTAAATTTTATTATTCACATGCACTGCTTTGTGGACAAGAGCATTTTTTTTTTTTTTTTATTTGCATAGTAATACAAGTCGCTATTGTTCTGTATGATTTAGATTTTTTTGTCGTTCATTCTTTTTTAAGACATTTTTAGTTATATAATATACATTTGTAAATTAGATGTCTTTGAATAATAAGATATAATAATGTTTGAATATGATTTAATTAGTGGATAAAAATTATAAAAATATGTGTTCGTACAACTGGTTTGTCTTTTCATACCTCGGATAAAGGCATTCAGAAATTATCTTTAATGATTTCGTCTTATTAAAAATTACTAAGCAGAAACGAATCTTAGGACGTTTTGACCGATATATCTCTATAAAGCTTTCTATTATAAGTAAGGCTTTCTAATAATTAATATTTTTAATGTTTAGAATAAAAATCACACGTATTGAAAAAAAAATATATTGTTTTATAAGGCATATCAAACAAATGTTTGTAGAAACCTTCTACTTTCTAATTAATTTCATTATGATTAAAGCGATGTACTCACCTATTTTTCTCACTGTTTACTACATTTATAGAGTTACATTCTATATATATTTATTCAGGTATGTTAAAAGCTACTCTTATAGATTTTTCATCTCAACTGAATGATACAGTCGGAGATCGCAAATGTATGCAAATCAAATATAATTCATATTTGTCTGACGTTAAAACTTGTTTATATATTTTCTGAGACGATGAAATATCTAAGTTTTTTCCATGCATAAATGTTTTTTAAGCATTCTTATGATAATTATAGTGTGGAAGCTGGGTCAAAATTTGGGAACAAACTAAAGTATAATACAGTTAATTATAATAATTGATATTTTTTTTTTGTTATATTCAAGATATTGGGTTAGCTACAACTTAACAAAAGTTTAGCGGAGAAAATCATAGAAATATTTATTAACCTAATAAATATTATTTTGATTGTGGCCTGAGATTAATTTTTTTCTTTAAATAACATAAGATTTTATCCCTTTCAGCACATCATTATTTATTTAAGCCAACAATCGTATATCCACAACTAATATATATTTTTCCTATATACCTATAGAACTTAGATCCTCTTTGTTTGTCTGCAATTAAAGTGGAATTAGGACCCCAAAACCTCTTAAAGGTATCACTATGATAGTATTTGAAGTATTCTTTTCGTAAATTGTTTCATTAATACGTCATTTGTAATTAATTGATATCTGATTACAGTTACTAACAAGCGTATTAAGAGACCGTGTACACAAAATCCCTCTCTGCCTTATTTGTGGTATCCTTATCGGGGTATACGAGTAACGTTTTCATTATTTATAAGACTGATATTTTGTATGTAGAGGTAAATCTTTTCTACACTAAATTTTATATCTTTCAAACCTTAATATTAACTAGGGTACAAATATATATAAAGCTATAAATATAGGATGAACTGGATTAGCAGCTTTAGTGGTTTACCGTCGAATATATCATTACCTATAATAAACAATATACCTGATAGTCGTAGAGAGTGTAAGCCTTCTTAATTCTGTGGATAATGTGGCTATGAAGAGTTTATTTTCTGCGAGGCCAAGGTCCGACCTATTAGTGGGCATCCCTGTGACGGGCGTATCTCCTAGGGCTCTTCAAGCCCGAATTTAAAAGGTAAGTCCCTTTCAAACCCACTATCTCCACTCGCTGTCACAGACAATAGGGATGAACCAAACATATTTTTAGAATAAATTCTGTTTAGTTAAAAATCCACAAAAAATACGGTTGAACTCATGGTAACGAATAGTTTTAATTTAATGAAGATAGGCTTAATTCTATCAATTAAGGCTTTCTATAGTCCCATTATTTCTGAATACTGAACAATGATTTGGCAGATTTGGGTGATAAGAACATTGGAGCTTGTTTCGTAAAACACTATTTACAACTTTGAACAGTTATGCTGATGACAGTAAGACGAGACAGAGGAGATAAGCAGTGTTATTCTACTAGACTAAGTAAGTTTCTAACGTTAGAATTTAAGCTATAATGTATATAGGTACATATATATATATATCTATTAATATTATATTCAGTAATTCAATTTAATTAAGGATAAATTTTCATTTAATTATTTCATATCTGAATTTTAAATCAAATATTTTTCTCAATACGACAGTCTTAAAATACAGATGTATAAAAAAAATATTCACGTTTTTTGCAAAACGATCCCAATAGTTACAAGGGCGTTGTAAGGAAAAACGGGTCACAGGTCACGGGTGTGAAATCACATTTCAAAGATTTTTGGAAATGTTAAATAGCAGACCTTGGACAGAAAAATTGTTGAAGCAATTTTTTATTTTAAAAATTAAAAAGGTGATTTCCTGAAACTGTAGTTTATTTATCGAAAACGCATTTTTTTATACATATCTTTATTTGTAATATAAAACAAAAAATATTAATAATAATATATTTGTTGTGTTTTTCACTTATATTGTTTGTTGAACAGAATTTTAGTTTTATTGTTACAACATACTTAATGTATTAATAATACTTTCTTAATATAAATTGTTTATTATTTTAAATGAGATTTTAATTATAAACCATTTATTTCATTGTCACCAAAAAGATTTCATGGATAACTTCTTTCTAAAAAGAAAGTGAAGTGTTCAAATTTTCTTTATAATTTTATATACATAGTTATTTTCTTGCTTATTCTCGATTTAAAATATTCACATTTCTTAGTAACATACAATAAACATGTTACATGTGATAGTCATAGCTATACAATTTTTCTAAGTGTAATTCTTTTTGGGCATAACCTAATTAATAGCGTGATAGAAAAATATTTTTTTCTTACGGTGACTTTTCTAACTGGAGTGTCAAATTACTGTTGCTTATACTTAGAAAGCCTTGGTCGTATTTAACCATGTTCGAGTGATGGATTGCATATTGTATTGTTTAATTCATTAAACATGTAGATGTTGCTGTTTGTTTAACGAAATAATTGAAGGGGTTCATGGTAAACAACATGCCGGATTATATATATACACACACATATATATATATATATATATATATATATATATATATATGTGTGTGTGTGTGTGTGTGTGTGTGTGTGTGTGTGTGTGTGTGTGTGTATGTGTGTGTGTGTTTAATCGAATTAGAGAAGAGATTTGATGGTTTATTGGTGTTTTAAATTTAAAAAAAAAATTAAAGCCATTATTATTGATATTCCAAAACAATCCAATAGGTTTCGTTTTTATTTCTTCGCGAATTTATATCTACTTAAACAATTTATGAACATTCAAAAACTTGGTTGACGTAATATGATTTTTATTTAAAGTCATTCTTTTCTGATAAGAATGTGTTGGATTCATGAATTTTATTTTAAAAATTATATACTACTGCATGATTTTACATAATAATTTAATCTAAATATTTGATGTTTTGGTCTATGAAATTGTATTTACATAGTTAGTTTCATACTATCTGGTATAGAATATAATATTATGGAATTTTCAACTTGTGTGTTGTAAATTGCGAAGTAGATTACGTTAATAAGTCGCTTCTGTTTGCTGTCTGTGATTGATGTTCCGGAAATTAAATAGCTTGAATTAACATAACTTTGTGTCAATTATTTTTAACTATTATTTTTGGTTAGCAACGCTTTAAAATTACATTAAGCTAGAGAAAAAATATACGTTATAGTGTTTTAAATAAGAAATACTTTCAATGTGTAGCATAATATTATGTTTAAATGACTATAGTAGGCTTAATTAAGTCATGGCGGCCTGGAGGTTAAAGGCCCGCCTCTCACACGTGAGGGCGCGGGTTCGAAACCTGGCAAGTACCCATGTGATCTTTTCCGAATCATATGTACTTTCTAAGAGTATTCAGACACCACTGACGGACGGTGAAGGAAAACATCGTGAGGAAACCTGGTCTTATAATTTCAAATTTTAAGATTGAAATCGCCGACCCGTGATTAATGCTCTAACCTTCTCCATGTGAGAAGAGTCCTTTGCTCAGCAGTGGGCTCCTATAGGCTGATCATGATGATGATGACGATGATGATGATACTAGGCTTTGCTCTCAGATTTTTTCGCGTCGGTCTGTTTGCTCTCAACAGTGATCTAATAATAATCACACAATCAGGTTCCTTATAAAGAATAAAAAAGTATTTAACAAAGAGTTTATAATATCATAAAATATAAAAAATATAGTTCTTATTTCTGTGTTAAAAAAAATGTTTCTTACGGCTCGGTGTTTCTATTTCTTTGCCGTAAGATATTAAGAAACTTTTGACAGCTGACAAAAACATTAATAGAAAAGTTTCGAGTGTTTTTCAAAGATATTCCTTATAATGAGATTTAAGGCTTTCGCGAGTATACATTTCAATGAAACTAATATAAATCGGATAACTATGTTTTTTATTATTTTAAAAACTACATACGCCCGACGTTTCGGTTACTTTGCAGCAACCGTGATCAGAGGCAAATAAATTACGCGTAGTAATACGAAAAATATTATTTTCATTTAGATATTCCTTATGTTTATATTTAGAACCGAAACTAAGTGAGGGTATTGTTAAATCAAATATTATATCTTTTAAAATATTAGATTTCAAAGAGCCTTAATCAAATAAGATTTTATCTAAACTGCTTTAATGAAAACGTTTTTTGTCCTATTTTACTAAAAGGAAAAGTTTAATCTGTCTGACTATCCAGACAATTATTTTTATAGAAATGCGTCACTTTATTAAGATAAAATTAATGTCAAATACAAAGGTTTACGGTCCCTGGAAGTTGTAAAAGTCAAGATTAAAATCAACGCCATAAAAAGATATGTTTTTGCTATGGATTTTCTCTTTATATTTTCTCTCAATATGTTTCTGTTACTTTAAAAATTGTATTGAAATATCCTGTTGTACGCTAATTGTAAGTTTTGATACTCTTTATAATAATATAGTGTTCTTAGGTGCCAGGAAACTGAAAGAAAATCTTTGAAGTCTAGACAAAGTGTTACACGTGTTTTCAAAAACAATTTATTATTACAAAATATTACTAGCGTGATTTAGGATTTCACTTCTAGAACAACAACGCCATCTAGTTCACTATATAGTAAGTTTAAAAAACTAACCTAAACAATTTGAAATCTATGTAAATTTAACAAATTGGAAAAAAAACGAACCAATCTTTCAGTAAGATAATTTTACAAGTTTTTAACCACTGCTTTGTTCCTTATACCACACAACCTTAGAGTTATCTGTATTCTTAAATACACAGTACATAATAATTATAAATCTCAATACACTATTAATGAGACACAATCAAAGTAACACATAGTATAATATCAAGCAATTACTAAAACACTCACCGCGTCTTCATTGCTTCGGAACACAAGGGAGCGTTTTATTATCCCTCGTCCATCATGCTTCTTCATAATTAAATGTCAAGTGACGCACGTGTTAGGTTTGGTTTCATTTAGTTTTATGGACAGCAATTTGAAAGCTACGTGCATTATCTAAGTTGAAAAAATACTTTCACATCTTTTATTTGGATAACACGCGGAAAAAAGATCTAGTTTTATAAATATTGAATGTTGTATGATAGCTGAATGGATATTGGCAACGTATGAATGCGATTGTAACTTTGTCACAGAACAAAAGAAATTTTATATATACTTAAAAAACAGTTTCAATTAAATGTCTGTTTCAGGCGAGACTTGATTTATTACGCTATAAAACAAAATGGCGCCCCAGGGGCACTAAAATTTTGTACATGAGTTCTATCGTAAAATAACTTGAAAAAGGTACAAATATTTGAATTCGGGGTAGATGTAATCAGTGGAAGCAACAATGATTTCGAGTCGTAAAATTTTGTTGCATATACATCTCTGCTATAACTTAATATATAAATTGTGTACGAGAAAATATAATATGTAAGAAAGTTTATACGACTCCAGACAGGTTCTAAAGACATAGCTACAGACTCACGTAGAAAGTATTTTATAGAATGCTAATAAAACTAACTATTTTTTTTATCCCAAACGTATTTTGCTCTTGGAATTAGTTTTGAACAAAATAGTCCTTAAAATCCAGATATTATATACCAGTCATTATATACATATAAGTCGTTTTTACGGTCACGACGCCGATAAAACAAATTTATTATTGGCAATTCTGTCCAATGTTCCCCGGCAATAAATCAAGCATATTTTTTAACCATTATTCACATCGAATAAAGTTTTATATTTGTTATATTCAAAATCTACACTCAAGAGTAACGAGTCATGTTTTTACGAAACTAAAGTATTTGATTGATATTAATTCAGTATTATAGTCATAGTGGTCTAGAGGTTAAAGGGCCGCGTCTCGTGCATGAGGGCGCGGGTTCGAAACCTGGCCAGTACCAATGTGATTTTTTCCGAGTCATATGTACTTTCTAAGAGTATTTTAAATTAAAAAAAAAATATTCTGAAACAAGTTGATAGTCTTTCAAGTAAACGACCAGTTTTCGGAAACCGCTGGCATAAGCTAGAATATAATCCTTATATATTAAGATAACCTTTATCAGGGATATAATACATTTAGGCGGCATATATTTTTTGCGATAAAAATAACATATATAACATACAAATGCGTAAATTTACTTTGAATAAAATGACATAGAGGGTGTTAAGTTCCTGTTTCGCACGCTAGCATTATCCATTTTTTTTTTAAACTAAACGTTTCTTAAACAGCACAACCATTACTATTCCAACATCAAGATAAGATAATAAGTTTATGTTTACTTCAAGTAATAACAAAAATGGAACACATACAAATATTATGATAATAAAAAATATCATATATTCAGTTTTTTACACAAAATACTTGTGTCGTGACCTTTTTAACCATGATCAGAATATTTAAAAAGTATCTCCCAATAATAGACACACGTACCGCGCGTTGATTTTCATTCACGTGTCGTGAATAAATAAGGCTTTTGTGGTAAGCCCTTCGCCAAAAGGAAAAGAATTAATTCAGTACAAAATTAGAGTCATTATTGATGCATCAAGTCAAGAAACGAAAAGAAGAATACGTGTTGTTGAATCAAATACATATTTTTATAGAAGTTTTTTTTGATGATATTATATAATACAAAATTTTAAACAAAACTAAAAATTATTTGTTATATATGTATTTTTTCTAAAATTGTTCTCATCATCATCATCATCATCAGCCTATCGGAGCCCATTGCTGAGCAAAGTTAGAGCAAAAGAAAGTTAGAGCATTAATCACCACGCTTGCTCCAGACAGGTTGGCGATTTAAATCTTATAATTTGAAATTATAACACCAGGTTTCCTCAGGATGTTTTCCTTCACCGTCCGTCAGTGGTGTTTAATCACTCTCAGAAAGTACATATGACTCGGAGAAGATCACATTGGTAACTGCCAGGTTTCGAACCCGCGCCCTCACGTGTTAGAGACGGGTATTTAACCTCCAGGCCTAAAATTCACCTCCACCACGACCAAAATTGTTCTATTCATAATGTTATATTTTTTTCTTGATATATAAAGAAAGCTATCATTTATAAATATCAAGTTAAAACAGATACCTCATTCGTCTTAATTAATAATTAATTAAAAGCTCAGTTCGTTCACGTATTAACTGTTGGAACTACATAAAACTGTTCTCTTTTCAACTGCCTTCCAGCGGTGCCCTTGGTAATTGAAACTGGCTGATATCCTTAAATATAAAAAAGAGTAAGGAAGAATAAACTTTAATTTAAATGAAAATAAAACTTATATTTTCAGACGTCCTGCCTGTTTTTTATTATTTAAAAATACATACTCTAGACGTTTCTTACTTTGCAGCAACCGATCACGGGAAGTGATGAAAATTTTCATCAAAATATTCGTTTTATTTATATGAATATTCGTGAAAGTCTTAAATATTACGAAATAAAATAGTCTTCTCTTGTATTAAACTTGTTGTATTTATACTTCTGTCGATTTTTACATTTTAATATATCTCAAATGATGTCTACAAAATGTGGTAATTTTAACAGAGACGTGACTCTCAATCAAGCCTAATCGTGACATGACTTGAGAATTATTAGCTCAACAGAGAAAAAGGAAACGAATGATTTGAAGTCGAGTCACGGATACGAGAAATCATTGACAATGTCTTTAAATGAACAAACAAATAATATAACAAAGGTCTTTATTATACTCGATTAGCACTGTTTGAATTATGGATTGGAAAATCTCTGTGAAATATCTTTTTGAAATTTAAATTACACTGTAAACATCCGGCTGCCTGTGATTTAAAGCTTTGTTAATTCTAAAGTATTCTTTTAGGAATCTAGAAATAAATATTAAAATATAACCATGTATTTCCAAGTATGTTTTTATCGTGTAATATTGATCCTAACATATTAAATTGTTTTGTCTTACTGTCCACTTTGATCTCAAGCATCTCCTCTTTCGAAGTCCGATATTAAATTTTATAGATAATATGGCCAGAACATTTAATAATCTTTGACATAAACATTACAGCAAACTTGTAAAACATTGATTTAAATAAACATATTTAATATTCTACCTTAATACATAAAATTAATATACAATAAATAGTTTATAGTCACACAATATTTTATATAAATACTAATTCAATAGAAATTTTTATATCCATTAACCATGATTATCATTAAGTTGTTACAATTTACCTAAAGATCATTCAAGAACTAAATCCTTTCAGTGACATATATGTCCAATAAATTAAGATAAAAAAATTATCAAAACTATAAAATTTTTACGAAATTAATTCCTGTGTTCTTCCACATTGACTTGGGATATAACAAATAGAAACTAATATATTTCGGATATACACGCGTATTTTATTATCTTAAAACTACATAATCCCGACGTTTCGGTTACTTTTCAGCGACCGTGATCACGGACAGACGGGATTATGTTGTTATAAAATAATAAAATCCGCGTAGTATATCCGAAATATATTAGTTTCATTTGAATGAATAAAACTGGCGGAAGTGTTAGATCTCATTATATAACAAGTAGCTTACATTGTTACGTATTTTACAAATATCGTATACATTAATAATTGAGCTTGCAATAACTATTGTGTATTTTGTTCTAGATAAACATAGTTAGTTAGTTAAGGCTGCTAACAAATGCATTGGATGGTACTAAATAACCATCTCAACTTGATTTACAATAACTAGTCTAGCAACTGTTATACCGATTGTTATTTTTTAAATACTTTAATAAAATAATCGATTTTATTTCAGCTAAATATACGATACAGTACTCGGATGTCACGAGTTATTTAATATTTTTTTTGATGATAACCCCGGCGTTTCTGTTCCTTTACACTTTACAGCATCGTGAAGCAGACAGCAACAGCAGACGAGATTAAAATTACAGTATCCGAAAGATTTACTTTCATATTAGACACCATTATATATTTTAATAAATGCTTTTGGCTGTAAAAATGACATTTATTAAAAAATATATATATAAATCTCATAAATTTTATTATTCAAGAAACAAAATTAACTTAATTATAAAAAATATGTCTTTTTGAGGTTCAGCCGATTGATATAGTTTATCTATTAACAGAAGAATAATTTTAATGTTTATTTAAATTATAACAGAAACATCTATATGAATATAAATCTATTAATTCATTGTTCAAATTACTAACTCTGTTAATTTGGTCCAGGAATGCATTGTGAATTCCTCCAATTTGGTTCTACATTGCTGTTAGATATTATATAATAAACACAGATTTACAATGCATTAGAGAGGACAGTAATAAATTTAATATTTTAACTTACTTTAAAAAGAAAAATTTTAGTTCTATTTTAATTCACAATAAAGAAAATTCTTGTTTAAGTCATAGTGAAAATATATGTTTATATTATGTTAATTTTTTACTTCGGTTTAAAATACTTGAAAACTATTTTAAAACATGCAGTTCAAAATAAGTTTTTAAGAATTTGAATTATTCTATAGCTTTTAGTATTAAAGGTAAAGGAAAATTATTCCATGATAAAAATTTGTTGATATAAGTGAAAGCATAGATCTTGGCTTTTTGTGAAAAGTTCAAATAACTATTAAAACTGAAAAATATGTATTTAATAGCAATCAAAATTAACCTTTCTAGGACTTTACCTAGGACTTGTTAGAAAAGTTCCTTTCATAAACATAATTTCTAACATTAAAATGTTCAGTCATTCAACATTAATATTGAAAAGAAAATTCTTTGTGATATTCTTAAAAAAATTATTCATTTATATCTTAATAACCACTTCTTTATTTTTTGTTGACATTGTTTATATATTCGTCAGTTGGATGAAGTTGTAGACGTTGGTGAACAGATTTAGAAAAAAAATTATAAGCAAGACAAACCTTATATATCTCTAAAAACCATTATTTGTTGTCTATAAACGACTCGATTTCTCCTACAATTATATATAGGGCTGATGTAATATTAATCATAGTATTGACTTTATCATTTCAAATATTTTTTCTGATAAATAGGATATATTTTTTTGAATTTTCATAAATTGCAAGGTGGCAGAGCCTAGCTGTGGTCAAGTAACTACAGCTCGATGTTGCAGCCGTCTATGGGCGACGGTAACTACCTCCCATCTAAGCTATCTACTCGTTTGCCATCTTTGAAATTAAAAAAAAATAGTTTTCACGTGTAAAAAAATCATCCATAGAATCTTTAATATTCATTAACGTAAACAAAGCTTTATGTATAATATTATAAGATCATTATTGTAATTAAAACCTTATACCGTATAACGATAATGAATCACCCTATGCTCGTATAACGTAATCTACGCAAAGTAGTCCTCATGGTTGTCAAATGCGAAATGATTAATTGTTGATATAATCATTAGAAAATATCTTCTTGAAAATCGCAAAATTACAGGTATATTTATGTATTAATTTGATGTAAGTACGTAAATGGAATTTGCTTTAAAATATTTATGTAGTCTGATTTTGTTTTGCGTGATACATTTTTTTTATAATATATTTTTTTTAAACCTGTCAAGTACACTGCGTTTTTTCCCAATTATATGTACATTCTAACAGTATTTAGATACCACCGACAGACAGTGAAGGAAAACATCTTGAGGAAACCTAGACGGATACATTAGTAACTACAATTTCAGGTTATTAAATTTAAGTCGCTAATCTGCCATGATTGAAGTGGTCATTAATGCTCTAACCATCTCCATGCGAGAAGAGGCCTTTGTTTAGCAGTGGGCTCCGATAGCCTGATAATGATCATGATTTTTTTGCCCCCTTTTTTTATCCTAAGTTATTTTTCATTAATGAATTTTACTATTCAATTACTCTCCGTCTGTTTACACGTCTTCTAAAAAGATAACACCGTCGGTATGTAGTTACAGGATAAAAATCTAACCTGAAATCTGACCTTAAAGATATTGGTTTAAGTCATTCCTTAGCAAAACTCGAGAACGTCTGTTATAGTGTTTATTATAGTGTGTTATGGTTATATAGTGTTTCAAAATAAAGCATTTTTTTACTATATTGTTTTACAAACTTTCTAAGTAGATGTTAATCCAACAAAGGTCAATTAAAAGTATATACATATATATGGACCTTTATAAAGAAAGTGGTTTTATTCGATTGTATCTTATAAATAGGACAGTGCTAAATGTTAGTCATACTTCTATACTTTAAAAGTATGAAAATATCAATCAAACATTATTATAATTAAATATACAATTTTTATCAAAATATTCTTATAATGTTTTTGAATACAGATATTTTAGTTTCCTTTTATATTAAATTATAAAAATTTAAAAGCAATTTATATTTAAGTTCTTGTTACTGTTATCGTAGTCATAGTTTTGAAATTATCACATTTGTTATTTTGTTCTTAAGTTACTCGTTATATTTTTTTTCTTTCCTGGTCGATGAAAATGATGAAATCAATAAATGTTTACGTCTATTAAAAGTTTACATAGACTCAATAAATACTTAATACATTTTCTATTTATTAGAAGCAAGACGACTTTCTATTTCATTGAAATATACAACACCAGTTTTAGTAAACATAATTGTTTAGATTTATATTAACAAGCAAAATGAAACCAAGATGAGATCCATGAAACCGATGAATGACATTGCTCGCAAACATAATTCCAAAAAACTCAGGATCCTGAAAAAGATTTCATTGTGAAATATTTTAAACTTATTTTTTTTTTAATACGCAATTAAATTTTTCTTATAATTTAACAATCAGAAGAATATCATTTTGCTTATAATATGTTTGAGATATATTTTTAAATTTTCCAAAATAAATCAAATTATTTCTACTTCTTTAAAGGGTTTAAAGTAATTTAACAATGGCTGGCTGGCTTAAAGTGGTTTTTAAATTAAGGAAACCACATCCAATTCGGGCCATTCGTTTGAGAACTACGATGCTACATACGCATACAAACGTTGAGGTCACAATTATAACATACTTTTTTGGTTAACACTAAAAGAAATTCCATCAAATATAAACGAAATAAAATTTTTTTGTTGATAAATTCTAAATAGTTTTAAGATCTCTAAGAGCCTAGTGAATTTTTGCCTTTTTCGGCATTACTGCGGATATTCTCAGCCTGAAAGTGAAATTTTTCAAATATTTTCTCCGCTATTAGCGCTATCAAATTAAATTCGTACAGATTCTTGTTGTAAGAGTAGTACTGCACAAAAACGGCATCAGCGCCGTAGGCCGTTGGTTTTGCATTGGGGCTGAATTCCAAGCCGGCTGCATCAGAAGTTCCATTAGCGTAAACGATGTAGAGTGCATTATCTAACATCAAAGGCACAGATTCCTCCATAATAAACGGTGGGTTTATGAGCTTAACGGATTGCGCGACTTTCGGAAGGCCTTGAATTTTTTTAACGCCATCAGCGTTTTTAATGAACACCTCCTTGTTAGAGTTGTAGAAGTAAATGTTTTCAGAATCGTCCAAAACAAATTCCATAGCATCTTCCACTTCGTCTAGAAGTTCTTTATTTTCACCATCCTTCGTCACGTTATATAATTTGTGATCTTCGCTGAGAATGTAAATATGTTTTCCAGCTTTATTTGAAGCAATGTCAATAATACTATCGGATATTTCTCCATACTTATCAGCGGCCTTAGAGCTCACGTTATATAGGTATAAACCATCGCTTGCACCGAAGTAGACTAATTTATTGTCGGCGAATGATGCAGCCGCTGCTCTCCCATTTGGTAGAATCATTTTCACCTCATCATTCTTATATAAATACAGTCCTTGGTCAACGCGTTTACCATCCTTGAGATCGGCTTCGACTATGAAAACTGTCACATCTGTAAGATCGTTCTCGTCAGATTCTGATTGGCTGTCAGAATGTTTCATCGACTCATCAAAATTGAGAGCATTCAAGGGCACAATAATATCAACAATGTCATGTTTTGCCTTATATTTGACTAGTGATTTGTCGAAAAGTTGTCTTGGTATCACAATCTTTTCATCATTGTCCCCTGAGAGGAGTGCAGCATGACAACTTCCTTTGAGGAGGACTATACATAAAAATGCTAGTGCTCTCATTATTGGTATCTGGAAACAATTATTGAATCATTTTTATTAAGACAACTTATCAGTTAAAAAGATAATGTTTTTTTATTTACTTATTTATTTATTTAATAAAATTGTTAGACTTAAATTGTATGATTTTCACGTTATAGAAAAAAATCTTGCAAAATTAATAAAAAAATTATTTCAACGATATCACAAAAAGTGTGTGGTTGTAAGCAATAATTGCATTAATTTTAAATAGAAATTTGTTTGTATTAGTGCATTGTATATAAAATTAAACGGTTTATCTGTTTATGAGCTTATCTATTTGTGTTTTTAAATCATGTCAGAGTTCACTGATAAAACAAATAATACTTGCAAGTAATAATTAATTTGTTTCCATGTGGAAATTAAAATATATATCTTTTTTATATTTAAAAAAATTTAATCACTTTTATTTTAATTGATTCAATAATAGCCTATTGCATGAAGTATACTTTAAGCTTACAGTGTTACAATGTAAAGCTTTTCAGCGTATCCTATTTTTGTTAAAATACTGATAAATGAAACTAATATTTTTCGGATAAACTACGCTTGATTTATTTTCATAAAAAACTACATACTCCCGACGTTTCGGTCGCTTTTCAGCAACCGTGATCACGGACAGACGAGACGTCGGGAGTATATAGTCTTTTACAAAAATAAAACACGCGTAGTTTATCCGAGAAATATTAGTTTCATTTAAATGAATACAACTCGCGAAAATCTAAGATCTCATTATGAAGATACTGATAAGATCATATAAAAAAGGGTACAAAAAAGGAAGACAAAACGTACATACAAAATCTCTCCAATTAATTAGCGTAACTAATTATTGGTTAACTAATTGATATAAAAATTTTCCATCGTAACATTGATATTATAATTACTATTGTTACTAAAGTAATAAATTATTATATATAAAATAATATTCAGTGACTAGATTTTTAAATTGTAAATAAACTGTATAGCTATAACTTTTTATATGTATTTAGGTATAATGCTAATGTGCCAAATTTACACGTATTTTCGATTTGCACTAAAAATAGACTAACAAATCTAAGACTTGTTTTAATAAGAAACAAGGCAGAACATAAGATTTTAGTGTTCATACTAAACAGTTTCTATCAATTATCTCAGTATTATTCTAAAGTGTTTAGATAATTAAATTAAACAGCATCATTGCATTCTGTCACTATATTATGAAGAAGTTTCTTTTAGTGAAGAAAAAGAAAACCTGAAACGCAACTTAAAATCGTTTTCAGGAAGCTCTAAAATAAAAAGAAAGATAAAACCCATCGAGCTAAGACTCAACGGTTCCAAATTCGGGAACCATAATTAATATCTATTAAATATATCAAACGAAAATCACGGGAAGAACTAGTATATATATATATTAATTGTTACACTCACCAGTGATTAAGTAGAAATGCGCTCTCTTAATGCAACTTTTGATTTATATATACCAATGATTATTTGTTTCCTTGTGGCATAAAAATGAAAAGAAATATTTTGCTTGTCTTCGAAGTGATTATTAGTCAAGTAATAACGCTGGATATTGATCTATCAGTTTACAAAAAGAAACAAAATCATGATTAATTTGTGAAAGTTATAACATGTTTTCAACTTACTGAATTACGTTTTATTTTCAATGGTCATTACATATTTAAGTTTTTATGGAATTATTTAAACTAAGCTTACATAGGAAACATCTTCAATGGATTTATTTTATAGACAATATTTCGATAGTTGGTACAAATTATCCACAGAATGCTCTTCAAAAGGAAATTAATTTTTGCATCTTAAACTTCAGTACCGGACTTATTGTATTAGATACATACAAAGGGTCGTTTATAACATTGACCTAGCGAATTCAATGAAAACCTTCTAGCGGTCACCTAGATATTATCTTATGTCAAAGGTCAATAATAATTAAATAATTATCACTTTTAGAACATATATATAAAGGACAGAGAGTTTTAAGTTAAACCTATTAAGTGATATCGGAGACGTCAAGATAAGGATACTGTGATACCACAATCTTAGGTGGGTACGTACAAAATATTTTATTTATCTTATACTCTTTGGAGTGTAAATTTATACTTTTTTCTCAATGTTATATATTTTGTTAGAATTTAATTTACACATAATATATTTCTTTTAATTAAGTTAGTCTTAAGTTTGAGCGATAAATACGTTTATTCATATTTAACGAAAGTGTTTAAAATATTGAATACATATTTAGAATTTTTCTTTCAAGCAAGCTTCTCTTTTAGAAAAAAGCTCTAATTTGTTGATTTGTTTCTTATCTAGTTTAAAAAGCATAAACCTTATAGGAAAACTTTAGTTAATAATAAATTTTAGTTGTATGTTCTATAAAATCTTTTATTTTACAGACTTAAAAATGAAAAAGTTGCTAATAATCATAGCATTATGTCTGGTGGACGTCTGTTTGTCTGATGAAGAGACTTTTGTTATACCAAAAGAAGTGTACGATAAAGCTTTTTTAAGATACGAAGCGGAACATGACATAGTTGACATTATTGTACCTTTAAATGCTATAAATTTTGGAAATTCTGACAGCAAGAGTGATCCGGATAATAGTCTCAAAGACGTGACCGTTTTCTTTGTGGAGGCCGACGTCAAAGATGGCAAATACGATTATAAAGGGCTATACAGATTTAAGAACAATGAAACAAAAATGATCCTTCCAACAGGCAGAACTGCAGCTTCTTCCACAAATGATAATAAATTAGTATTTTTCGGTGCGAGCGATGGGTTGTATGTTTACAATGTTGAAAAAGACTCCGCAGAAAAATACGGACCAATAACAGACGGCATTGTAAGTATTGTAACTGATGAAACTGGAAAAACGATTCACTTTATAAGCGATGATCACAAGCTGTACAAAGTCACAAATAACGGCGAGAAAAAAGAAGCTGTTAAGGAAATAGAAGACGCTGTAAACATGGTGGTGGATGATGAAGGAGTGATCTATTATTACAACTCTAAAAACGAAATATTCATAAAAACTGGTGATGGACTCGTACGAGCTCAGAACCTCCCGGAAAACCCCAAGTCGGTTAGGCTCATTCGACCACCGTTCTTTTTGTCTGATTCTGTTGCCCTTGTATGCGATAATTCGGTTTATATGCTCCACGTGAATGGAACAAGTGAGAAGTATTTTTTGGATTTCAGCTCGGAATCGATGCCGACAGCTTTTGGCTTAGAAGGAGTTTTCGCGGTTTACTACGGTCACGATAAGAAATTATACGAATTTTATTTGTTGGGAATTAAAAACAATCACGACTTTGACAGAATTAGGGCCATAACTGATAAAATTACCGAGAAAGCGGAAAACCGTAAGCACACTTTGGGTTCAAAAAAAGACTAAGAAAGAGAAATTTTACACTTTTACTAAATCTTTATTAATGACAATAAACGATTTTATATGAATTTATTTGCTTTAATAAATACATTTAGTTTTGTACTAATATTGTTACATCGAAGGTGATTTAGTTCTTTAGTTTTGTTTTAGTAATGAGTCGTCTTGAAAATTTGATAAATGTTATTTAGAAAAAAGCCGAATTGATAGCGTGACTATAATTAAATGTGATTAATTACACAAATTGTCCTAAATTTCAAACAAATGTGTCATAGTAAAATTATTTCTAAAACACCTAGGAACCATTACAAGGGAACTGGCTTTCAAAGAAAAAGAATTGCATCGAAATCTGTAGATTGCTCTAGGAGCTATAACGCCACATACAAAACATAAAATGACTAAAACGTCAAACCCGAGAGGAATTTGACCTTTTCGTCTGTTGGTAAAATTTATTATACAGAATTGATTAATATAAAATAATAAAATCAATATTAAAAAGTATATAATTTTGATGATTGTATGAAATACGTAAATATTATTGAATTTTTCATCTTAAAATGATTGCCAATATCGTATCTTGATACACGTCTCTGGCTCTGGGAAGTAATTAAAAAAAAAGGGAGATTGTTATTAAAAATAATTATTAAGGCGTAGTAAATCCCAAAAATATTAGTTTTATTTCAAAGAATACTCGCGAAAATCTTAGATCTCATTATGTAAAACTAATATTTCCGGATTTACTGAGCATTTTTTATCATTTTAAATACATACTCTCGGCGTTTCGGTTACTTTACGACAACCGTCATCACGTACAGACGAGATAATAAAAAAAACGCGTTGTAGGTACATTCGAAAATATTATTTTTATTTAAATGAATACTTGCGAAAGTTTAAGATATCAGTGGCAATAATGCCTAAAAATTTATTATATATGATGGATTTAATTGATCCAGTATTATTTATAAAAACTATGACGTCATTACTGACGTCACAGTTTTTATAAGCGTAAATTTCTTTATCATCGTCAGTCTATCAAGCTTTTGAAGGAAATCTTGTAAATCATCTGACAAACCCTTTTAAATCGAAGTGGTCTGCTGCAACGGTTCAAATGAGAATGTATTTAAAACGTACCCTCGCCTCTATTTATACCAATACTCATTGTTGTGACTTCACTTGCACAGGCTATACATGTGATTACTTAGGTGACCCCTGATAATTTTAACTGCCCTTAATTACCTATAAATAACGCAAATAATATGAATCTCGCCTATATATAATTAGGTGTGACAAATAAGGTAATAAGTTTGAAATATTTTAAATTTTTCTTTTGTTTGTGGCAATATTCATCACAAAAAATATTTTTTATTTCAATAATTACTTTATGGCCTTCACCCCTTCAAGCCGGTTAAAGACACTGTAATAAAAATGACAATTCCAACAATGGACAGAAAATATTAATTAAATATGTGAGTGCATAACGTAAAATCTTTCACAGTTTTATTTCTTTAAGATTTATATGTATTTAGCTTTAAAATTTGTTCTGGTTTTGTATTATATTACATATTTTTTTACTCATAAAATGTAACTTTATACCTTCCGTTATGAAAATCGTGTCGGGGTCGTGAGTGTTAAAGATTAACTTTACTTATACAAGGTTGAATATCACGGGTCGTTTAGTTGATGGTACTGAGTAAGAACTTATTATCATTTGACATAAAACCCATTTTATAATCATTATATTTGGCAGTTCATGACATAGAAAATATTCAAGGGATGTCCAATTAAAATTACGCCAGTTATATAGGCTGCGTTTAACTAGAAAATTTGCCTTTTGTTTATTAAAATATGAATTACATATTAAAACATATAACCTTTATCTAAGGCTACATGTTTGCTTTGATGTTAGGATAGCAATGTCATACCATTTCTTGTGTGACATCAGGAATATTCTGGTTCACACGGCCTGCTATTCGTTCCAGGGAGTCAGTATAGTATATATATAAGTCCTTAAAACATAAGTAATTTTATTCCTTAGATCCAAGAAGAGAAGATGAAAGAAAAATACTCAATTAAATAAAAGTGTAATATATAAAAAAGCACTCCAGATATTGGGTTTAAATTTTTTTATGAAGCAACACATCAAATGTCATTTTAATAGTAAATTTTCTTCCGTAATGTATCCGCTTCCTGTAATTATATTATAAAAGTGGTTATATAAAATATGTTTAGTAACCGTCACTAAACATACATACATACTATACGTTTTGTACGCTTTGATATGCATTGATATCTAGTAAATTCTGCTTATCACATCGTTGGTAATAAACATTACATGTTTACTATAATATAAATAGCGGTTATTTAACAATAATGTCTTATGTCATAGTATTTCCTTAATAACTTCAGGCAGCGACGTTATAACAATATTTTACGACTACCCTCATTTCTGTGAATGTGGTTTCGTGTCCTAGAATAACTTGTTTGACATTTGTTAGCTAACAGTCATTTGTATGTATTGAATATAGATATATATAGGCATCCAGATTTATGGCATATTTGATGGGTTATACTGAACTTATAGGCTTATAGTGATTAGTATGTGTGTCGGATTTAATACAAATTCGTTGTTTTTAGCTGCTAACGTCACTTATTACAGATAATTTATATCATTCCATGATATTTAAAAATGAAACTTCAATTCCTCTGATTATCCTTGTATTTCTGGTAGGTTCTATTTTCCATGGTCCGCACTCACTGAACTCAACTGTCATTCATCCAAACGTCGTATCTATACCAAAATTCAAAAATAGTTCTATTCACCTTTTAAACAGACTGATTTCGTTTCACTTATAACAATAATTATGAAGCCACAAGTTTCTGTTATGCTATCCATCGTTAGTGCTGCTAGCGCTGATATGTATATTAGGAATTAGAACAATTTTTGTTACCTACATTGTAACCATACTATCCTAAGAAACTAGTTATGACATTGAGAGACACGATTTAAATTATAGCTTAATATTTAAAAGCCATGAACTAAAAAAAGTTATATTATAATTTAAAGAAAAAAAAAGATTGTTTTTTATATAATATTAAAAGTATTAATGTTCATTAGGAATTAATCAACCCAGTTCCATACTCTTTTGATCATCCAAAATTCTTGAACTACAATATATTCGCTCTGATTTAAGTGACTCTGATACAACATCGTGCTCATAGCCACAGTGATTTGATTCAAATAATATTATTTTAACAAAATTTTATACATATACTCTTTAAGTTTAAATTATTTTTAAAATATGTATGTATATGATATAAAGAAACATTACGAGTAAAGGTTTTGTAAATGTTTATATTAATTAAAGAAATGAAGTTGCATTTAAATGAAACTAATATATTTCGGTTATACTACGCGGATTTTATTATTTTAAAACTACATAATCCCGACAGACATTCACATCTCGTCTGCCCGTGATCACGGTTGCTGAAAAGTAACCGAAACGTCGGGATTATGTAGTTTTTAAATAATAAAATACGCGTAGTATATCCGAAATATATTAGCTTCATTTAAATGAATAAAACTCGTGAAAGTCTTAGATCTCATTAAATGAAGTTTCATTTTCAGATTTTTCATATATAAAAGTAATCAAAATTGTTATATAAATTCTAAAATCATGATTGTTTAAAATTATTTTCTATTATGTTATTTAAATGTATATCTACTTTTTTATGCTTAAACATTTTGAACGATAGTTTATAATTTAAATCTGCATGAATTTGGTTTCATTTAGGAGCTCTTAATATGTAATCATACGTATCAGACCAGTTAGTAGTTATATATTTTCCCTTTTATTTCAGCATGATCTTATTTTTACCGACTACCTAAAGTATTTGTCTGAGTTTTGTATAAAACTTAAAATTACAAATATTTTCCTATGCACTTTTCAGACAACTTAATAATGAACCAACATTAATTCGTTTTTGGAATGTTCTTCGAAGGCAGCTCTAGTAGACTCTTTTCAAATTTGTTTAGTTAGGTAGGAGTTTGGATGAGGGAGGTGAGCGTTTAACGCGCGTTAGTTAGGGGCCTCTTAAACCTACACCTGCAACGCGATGGACCCGGCACCCGCACATTGAATCTATTGAATGCTAAGAAGTTTCGTCTCATTTTATCTCAGAAGTAATAGTTGAGAAACTGTTTTAAACAAGTTCAAAATACTAACTGCAATACTCTCAAAGTCCATACATAAAACTCTCCACAGACTGGTTCTGATCTACCTTCTGTATGTAATAGAATATTTATACAAGTTTAAAATTTACTTTATTTGTAGAACTGTTATTTATACTTTAGTAAAAAAATAATATTATATATAGGAGTGTACTCGTACATATGCTAGCGCCGCCTACCGAATAAAATGTGTAACTTAGGATCATCAAGAAAAACGATCTGCTATAATCTGTGCAATAGCGACAGTTTTTTCTGATAAAAATCACATTGCATTTTCAATAAAAACATCAGTACTAACCTTTACCTTGTTTCATAAGATTTACTATTTGAGAACGAGGCTTCATATATAAAGATTATTTAACACACTTTTCATTTATATGTATTTTAAAGTACATATATAATATATTGCGTATAAAATTTTAGCTTTCCAGTAAGGGGTATTACAGGATACTATGAGAGAGACCGTAACATTGAATAATACTCTTAACGATGCGGTGCACTGTTTGTGTTCGAACAACACAGGAAGTATTAAGTGTTCTTGAACTAGTAGAGTAACGAGAATGCTCACTACAAATAAAACTTCTTCTAAGAATCGACTAGCTAGTTGGTATAAGTGTTGTAAATAAAGATCTCCATTTTATTTATTGAAACTGATGGTTTTACGGATTTATGATAACAAAAAAAAAAAATAATAATTAAGGTCTAACGTTTTCATTGTCTTTCGCTGATTATCCTGGCCAGCGTGAATAATTCCATAGAGTAATCAAATGCCAAAATGGTTTTCATTAATTTGATAAAGAGTTCTTAAAATTTATAATGGTGTTTCGTTATTAGCTAAACATATATATGCACGTAAGCTGAATCGCAAGGAAATTGTCTTGTGAATGAAAAATAACGATTTTTTATTAATGCTTCATGGAATAGAAAATCAAGATACTTATAGCATCTTTACTGTTATTCCGTTTTTTTTTATTCTTCTGCAGATGTTCAAAATGTTCTCTCATCTGAAAAACTTACTCATAGTGTTATTGGTTACAGATAAATTTCATTGGAGTAATAAAAATTATAATTCCCAATTGATTAAAACTAATATTGAGCAAGTTTATCATTAAGGTTGTTTTGTTTTACTTTCGTTATGAAGTAAAATGTAAACATACATATAAATTGGACGGAATTTAAGCTCCGAGGAGTACAAGAATTGTTGAAAATAACAACCGAAGCTCTATTTATAAAGCGGCAAACGAGCAGACGGCCTAACTCAAGGGAGGTAGTCTCAGTCGCCCATGGACATCTGCAACATAAGGGATGCTGAAGATACGTTGCCGTTCTTGATTGTCGGAGAGGGAGAGGAAATCAAATAATAGGAACTGCGCCGACATATATAATAAAAATATTGATATATTTATTTCATTTTCTTTGGTTGATAATCAAAATCAGAATTAATTTTCATTAAAGGTGGTTATAATAGAGGCGTACCACTTTCAGTATCGTCAAATTATTTAACTGTTTTTGGCTTTATATGTGATATTTTTTGGGAGAAAGAAAATTTTAATTTTAGTTATATGTGTAGTAAAAATTATTGTAGATTTTTTTTAACATCTCTTCATTCAAAATTTATTGATCGTAAAGGTACCATTCTTAATAAATAAATTACTCAAAAGTCACGGAACCTTTTTTATAGGAAGAATTTTATTAAATTTCAAATTAATTTAAAAAAGCTATGAAGAAAATATTCATTTTTATTCAATTCTACTTGAATATTCCATTGCTTTTTTGATGTCAGGAATTCCATTCCAGAATTCTTAAAGGAAAGTTATTGCTTGGTACAAATAATTGAAATTGCTTTTTATTCTAGCATTGCTTTCTATAAAAATATGTTTTCTAAGTAAAATAAAGTTCTTTTAAGTTATTTTTTATTTATATAAAACAAAGTAATTGTGTTGCAGATCTTTCTCGTGTGTTCCAGACTTCAAGAAATGGAAATCTCAATCGCTCTAGAAAAAATATAATTATTGATTTTGTTAATCACCTTTACTTTTTATTTTAGTCTTAAAAGGATATGAGGATCTTAAAAGGACATATTTTTGAGAGTTTTTTTAGTTATGTTACTTAAAACTTAACAATAAATTCCAAGAGAGTTACTATATTGGCTACCGTCGTTTCTAAAGTGGAATGTCGCCAAATTTATGCTTTTGGTTATAGTCAATAATCCCAGGGTCCTCAGACCTTAGTTATTTTCTGATGGACAAAACATATTTAATTAGTGTGTACAGTAAACGTTTATTTATCTGCTAGTCTATACCGATTGCCAATTCTCAGGTACATGACAAATGGCCGTCGATATAAGCTAGTATATTTGTTTTGTCCGTCAGAAAATAAGCAAGGAGCCCTCGAATCTTGCTCTATTAAGAAAATTCAAACCTAAAGATATAATTTCATCTAAAATATGATAAACAGAATGTTTTAACATTTAACTTATAAACTAAAAACATGTGTAGCGTCAATTGCAGTTCCATTCACATTTATGAACGAGAATTGATTAATTTGAAATCAATTTCTTCGTGCTGAAAGTATTATTAAACCTATTTTATAACCAGCCGTTATCTGTTCAGTTAATTTAACGGTTAGTCAGATTTTAATGTATTAGCAAACACTGCGATGATACTGCTCGTATGTTTTTCGATATTGTCATATGTGTACAGTCAAGGATTTCCTCCTCTTGGAAATGACCGGGATTTTCAGGTTTATCTCTCCCCCCCTCTCTCTCTCTATCTCTCTCGCTCTCAATATATATATATATATATATATGTGTGTATTTAATATTTACTTTCGTATTTAATTTCAAACTTATTGTTTAATTTCAGGGACAAAACTCTTTCAGGCCTGGACCCTATACGGGAGGTGAATTTCAGTATACAAATCGTCCTGAGGTTTGACTTCCAAGTATAATTTACTAGATTTTTCTCGCAAATAGTTTACACACTTTACTTACAAATGTCATTATGATTTTTTTAAAAACAGTGGAAGTATGAAATTAAAAAAGTAGTATGGGTAGTAAAACTTTTTTTGTTATTAGGTTATTGCATATAAATATTTTGCATTTAGGGTTTCGGTGCTCAAAATATGAACTCCTATCCGGGGGCCCGGTATGGTTACCAGAATCCGAGACAGGTTAGTAATAGTAAATATACAAAATATCATATCCTTCAAGTAATACTAATGTCATCTTTAAATAACTTTCAGACGAGTTACAGCGAGCGGGAACTTAAGGAACAACATGTAAGTCGAGTTCATTAAAAAAATCAATTGTGCGTGGAGTCCCTCCGCGCGGTAGAAGTGAAACTTAGCAAAGTTGGAATGAAAACAGGAAGGGGTAAAAATTGTTTTTTAATAGAACTATTAGTGTTTTCTAAGACAAACTTTATTAGCATCACTTATAAGTCATAATTGATTGCCCGCATGCGTTCGAGCACCACGTATTCCCTATCACTGTGTCTTTTTATCCCCTCCCTCCCCCGAGGGTAAAACTTGAAAGCAAATTTCTTGGAAGTCGCTTAAGAAGTTTGACTTTAAAAACTACTTTTGTATACTCAAATAAAATACCTTTGTTTTTTTTTGTCTCTATTTTATCAATAATATAGAAAAATATTATCATTTTGTTACTTTTCCAACACAAATTAATGATCGGATTATTGAAAAATATATAATAATGTTGTCTAAATATCAGAATAATACAACTAAAAAGTAAATACCTAATGTTTATTTAGGTTTGAAAATGTTTAACAGACAGAGCTGAAGCTTTTTAATAGTCTTTTAAATAATGTCAAATTCGTTAGTTGAAGAATATTATATATAAAAAAATAACTTTATGCATATAAACGTAAATAAAAATAAAAATTGCTGTAAATATATCTACAAATATCTCAATCAGTTACGCTCCGTGACATGGGCAAACTTTTTTTTTATGATTTTTGTATGTTTCTGGGGTGAAGTAAGTTTGAAGTAATTTAAACGGCTTTCTTTGGATTAACGAACAATAAGTTTATATATGTATATAGCACGTAAAGCCTAGCTACAGCTTTTGGGAAGCTGGTGAATGTGGGTGCATTTTTTTGTATATCTTCAATGCCCTATATCGGAAATAATTAATTACGTTATTCCTATATATATGAAAAAAAAATTATGTTATTTGTACACCACACGATACATTTTTTTTATAGGCTACAGACGCTGAAACTCACACAATAGCTACTTGGGTATTAGATGAAGTGGTATGTTGTTTTATTATATTTACTAACATAAAGAGTTACGTTCTAAAATCGCATGATTTTTGTAAAGAATGATTATTTTTTATTTAAAAAAATTATTACTATGATCATATTGAATAATTTTAATAATCTTTAACATTTGAAAAATATTATAACATCTCAATAACCGTCTTAATTCAATTCTTTTGTTTAATTTTTTTGTACATTTGGGTATGATAGCTAATTTGAACTTATATAAAATAAATAACATATGTATAATTTACGCTCCAAAACTAAATAACCTAAGGCCCGTTGAGACAAGCTCAAAAATAAAAACAACTTTATACTTTTTTTAAGGGGGAACAAGTCGAAAAATATAATAAGGTAATGTAATTACGACTACATACTTGTAATAATTGTCAGAACTTTTTTTAAGAAATCAAAATTATAAAATAATATATTTCTTATTTTCGATTAGCACGAAGAATTCAAGCAATTTACTGATCAAGTGAAGGTTCGTCATGTTTGTGAATTTAATAATGTTATTTTAATAAATTACTAAATTTTACATGCGTAATATAGGAAAGAACCAGACTGGACCCGAAACGGACGGTAAATGATTTTTGTTTTAACAAGTTTCTTGTAAAAATCTCTGAGTGCGAACAAAATCTGTGCTAAGAAAGGAAAATTAGATGAATCATTTTTATTATAATATATTTGACAAAATTTTTCCCATAGTAACTTTGCGTTTTAAAATATTTGTGGGACTTAAAATAGATTTCGTTTTCATTTTTCAAGTTTATATTCGATTCAAATTCACTTCGGCTAGTTTAACACAACATATGTTAACTATCTAGGCTTTGTAACTTGTTATTTAGGTCGAGGACGAAGTAAAAGAAGTTTTGGTAAGTGAAATTTAAATATTTTTATTATTCTTCTATACATTCAGGATATAAAACCGTTATTCTAATAACATTTGACAGTATTAAGAGCGGTTGTAATTGTACAACTATTAATAGATTAATATATATGCAGTATATTAGTGGTCAACGTCAAAAACTTTGTCCCTCGTTTATAATTCGGATCTATATCTATTTTTCTAATAAAAATGCTCGTAGATCAATACAGAAAATATATTTAATAAGAATTAATTCATTGCAATTGATCCAATTCCTGCAAATTCTATAGCAATGGACGAAGAATTTAGAAAACAGGGTGAGATAATTTCATATTTTTATAAATTTAATGAATAAGATCATATAATTTTTTTTTTATATTTTTTTTTTAATTTTTTCAAGCCCATGCGCTATGGCCCAAGACCAAAGCGGCCAATGATGTCCATGCGGAATAAACCGGTAAAAAAAATGATTAGACAAATATATTAAACAATTACATTTTAAAATCTAGATATTTTTTACATAAACTAGGTCAATAAGATGTAATTTATGTTTGTTTGCAAATATGAATTTTAAAATTTCCATGTATGTATGTCTATATATAAAAAAACTGAAAAAAAAAAAAATACTTAAGTCACCAATATTAGTCAAATACAATAATGCCCCTGTTAATCGAATTCCAAACAAGTGTTCTTGTCTTTAAATTGTGTATTTCATAAAAAATTTGTCAATTTTACCAAAATGTAAATAGTCTATTACTACTTAAAGCTATTTTTTTCTAGACTGCCAGACCAGCGGCCATGGACCCAAATCCTGGAGTAAGTCTTTATATCGATAGTTAAGAAGTCTGACCACTGAGGCAATTAGGTCCACAATCGTAAGAAGAACCAGGACAGCGTCATTTGTGTGGTATAACTTTTTACGATATTGTTACTTCTGGATGTTAAACGAATAAAAAATGCAGCTCTGGTCCTTATAACAGTAAAAAAACAATAGACATGCTGTTAAAAAACATGAATAAACCATCGTGAAATAAAATACAAGTGGCTTTCCCGGTTTGCAAATAAAAAGATTTTATATTTTCGCTTATAATATGTCCTTATTTGTAACATAAACAGAGACAAATAAAATTTTACTCACCTGCTTTGAGCACATATTATACCTGGGAGCTATATTGCTCTAACTTACATAACCCTTTGTTCGCTTTCAATAAACATGTCATCTTTTGGGTTTAGTGGCACGTGGATGATAATTAGAAAAATATGACAATCTAAAAAATCTAATTCATTATTTGTATTAAACAAAAATTTTAAAATTAAGTATAGACTGAAAAATTCATCACCATCTCTGGAAGACATGTTTTTTACCAATAAAGTGATCGGTTACGTCTCGAAGATTTCATTTTCAAAGCATTCTAAGTGTGGTACACATCAAATATTTTATACAAAACTAAAGTAAAAATGATACAGAATAAAAATATTAAAAAATTAACAACAATGAAAAAAATTTATGACCTCAAATGTTACAAAATGAAATAAATGTTACAGATGAATCCATATTGGGCAGAACCAGAGCCGGTGAGTAAATATTTTTTTACAACACTTGTCTGCAGCCATTTAAAGTTGAGAGTTTTTAATTGCAATAAACTTCACCAACATCAAATCAAGCTGTAAAGGATTACGTTACCCGTGTTGACACTAATAACTTAAGTTATACATATGCACTATGTATCACAAGCAAAATTTTAGAAATTGTGTTTTTATTTTTCGTAAAACGCTTATATTATAAACTCTTAAAACTTCCACCATGCCAAAATGCCAGTCTATTTTATCTTACATTTATCCTTAAATTTTGTTACTTTCACTTTCTACTAATTGTCGAACATTACAGAAAAAAACCAGATTTCCTACGCCAGGACCAAATACTCCGAGAATGGTGAATACAAAAACGAACGTAAACGTAAATTATAATTTAAAGTGAATATAAAAATTTATAAATTTTAATAGGTTACAGGACAGCAAGCTATGGACGCGGCGTTACGTACCCTAAAGGTAGGTTATATAAAAAAATAGTCTTGTAAGAAGATTGTTAACAATAGTGTTACAGCGAAATACAATTTAAAAACAAAACATCTCATGACATTCTTTTTATTACACTGTATTACAAAAATAAAAAATTCATTGTTGAATACACTTGAAAAAAAAATAAATGATGATGATTTCATGAGAAAAACCTATGATTTAAAAACGTATAAATAATATATTGGAATTTTATTTAAGAGCTTAGACAACATAGATGATAAGTCACCGATGGAAAAATTCCCAGAGGTCATGAAGAGTTTGCCAAGAGACGTGAGTTTACAAAATTATTAAAACATTGAAAATTATAATTTCATCATAAAGACAGTTATTTTGTTTTAAGTTATTTCGTAAATGAAACGTGTTATCAATATCTTTTTAGTTGCCAATGGATGCAGTACGAGAATCAATCCTGAAAACGGTAAAATATAATATTTTATCGATGTCATTGTTTAATATCAAACACAATATAATTTTATCATTAAAATTTTTAGCCTATAAAAGAGAAAATTATCGTGAACAATCCAACAAAGGTAATTTTAATACAGTTATATATCTATATATGTATATTAAAATGTTAAGTTGGTTTGTGTATGCTTCAAAGACTCAAAATGTCCTGCACCGATACAGCTGAAATTTTGACACGACATAAAACAGGCTTCAAGGACTATTTTTCATACATAGTAACATACTCCTAAGTGATCCATTAACCAGCCAGACTCTGCAACCGCACACGATTCGCAGTTGAAAAATTAATGAACAACATAGCGGAAGCAACGATCTTAACGGGGCCTTTCAAAGGGGAAGATGTCTTGACTCCTTAAATTCCCATGACCCCCACCAATATACTATTTCAAATTTAAAGATTACAATTCCCAATTCGATTGGCGTTCGCAGTTGCAATTAACAAAACTCAAGGTCAATCTTTAGACACGTGTGGATTAGATTTGGATGTGGACTGTTTTTCACGTGGACAGTTGTATGTTGCGTGTTCCCATGTTAGAAAACCAGATAGCCTTTACAACTACACAAAAAATGATAAAAAAAAAAATGTGTTAGTATTGAAAAATTTAAATTCAATAAAACATATTGTCGCGTTTGATGTGCACAGTGAAGCGTGAGAGGTCACAGCTAGTATATATATACATATATATATTTATATATAGAGATTTGGTTCTCTGCTTTGTTACTGTCAATACGGGTTTCTGACATACTATATTCCCATATATGCTGGTCCATTATCTTTGAAACCTAAATATTTGTTCGGGACGAATAATGACACAGGTGCTCGACACCCTATGGACCAATCAATTAAGACTAAATTGAGGTCAACAGTTGGTACAGCTTCTTTGAGCTGAAGACGCTGAAGAAGCTGAAGATTGACTTATAAAAAGACTTGGCTTTAAGGGCATTACCTTCTTCTAATGATCTTATCTCATAAAGATATTAATATATTTTAATTCTAGAATAGACTGGACAAGTATATACGTATAAGTATATATATAAAATAGGGTTTCACTATGTTTTCGGTTGTTTTTGTTGTGATAAGTTGATATAATGATATTTAAGATATTCGCTTGTATACGTTTAAATGAGACTTAGTACTTCGGATACTACGTGTTCCTTATTATTTGATATCTACATTTACAGCAACCGTGATCACGGGCAGACGAGATGAGGGTTTCGTGAAATATAAAATAATAAAAACCTTTTTCGTTTAATTATAATAAGTTATGAGAAAAAAAGGATGCAAATAGTTAGCAAAAACTTAGGATTTTGAATGTCGATGTATTAGAAGACGTTGGAGGGTCAGGTATATAGAAAAAAATAAACGGTAGTCAAATAGGTGCGTCAGGTAACGAAGAGTAGAAAATTGGGTAAAATAAAGAACATCTTTTACATAATTTGAATATATTAACATCTAAGTGTCCGCCAAAAAACATTATGTTAAATAAAGTAAAATTTGTTGTCTGCTTCACACTATAATAGAATTTGTTGATAAATAAAGCTTTTACACGTCAAGTTCAAAAAACTTCCAAAAATTTTTTTTTAGCAAGCTAGACAACATTGTATATTATCATATAAATACCACATTATTGTATGATTTAAATTGCTTAGTAAATTTTATAATGTGTTAATTTAAATTCCACCATTAGGATGATTTTAATTCTCCAATCAGATGGGTGCCAATAACTTCGGTGAGTTATATTATCGTAATTAATTTCAATTTACCTGAAACATTTTTTTTTCATATATTTGAATGAATCTTTTTGCAGAATGACACCAGAGATGGGTTAGCTAAAGTAACAGTATGTATATTTTGGAATAGTTTCAAATATTGAATTGACTACTTCTTAAAAGATTTTTTAAATATAAAGGACCCACAAACGGGACAGAATCGTCAATTCGTTTTAAATGTAAGTATACATTTTTATATACATAATTTAATATTAATATGTAACAATGCATTTAATGTAAATTTTTGTTTATGACAGATAATTTTACTCTTAATTTCATAGTGTTTATAGGCAATCGATGATAATTAATCGAAATTTGTTTAACAAATTCAAGATGTAATCAATTTGTATAATAAAAAATTAATGAAAAATAGAGTCGTCCACTTGGTTTTCGTGATATTTGGTTGAGTTACTGTATAAATATTCTTGATTTGACCAACTTCTTTTATGCTACGTAATATTATACAGGTAATATAAATATAGGAACTAACGCAATAAAATTATTTAACGAATTAGTTGCATCATATGGATAAGCTCTCGGCTAAAGTATTTAAAATTTCAATAGCAAGAATAAAATAAGTAATTTACTTTTCTTTTAGGGCGTGGTGATGGTTCCTGTGATTGATTATAGCATTGAAAGATTGGGCTTAACTGTAAGTAGTCTAATATAAAGTTCGTTTTAGATTAGGTTAGGTAGAGAGGAGCTTGGACGATGGAGGTGAGCGTTTAAAGCGAGTTAAACAGGAACCCCTTAAACCTACGCATGGGTCGCAAGTCCCGGGCGCTATTGAAGCTCCTCTTCCTGTAACGCGATGGACTCGACACCCGCACGCTGAATCCATGGAGTACTCAGAAGTGTCATGTCTATAATAAGATGGAATATACCCTAGATTAATGAAAAAGTAATGGCGTATTTAATACATACTTTGTAAAACAAATGTAATAATAGAAAAAAAAAATCTTTATTTTATGTTTGTTATATGTAGCACCACTTACAGTCCCACAATTAGTAATATCGACCGAATACCTTGGTCTCATTATAAAATTATAAATACGGATATTATTGATGAAATGTTACTTAATATAATTCATAAGTATTTTAATATTATTTATCCTAAATAAATTTATCAGTCCACAGCTCGTCCGGTGATTACGACTGACTCCCGATCGTTATTAACTTTAAGGCAGAATGTTGATTTAAAAACTGTCGATCAGGGGGATTGGCTTGCATTTGAAATTGCACTGGGGGGACGGAATGATAGTGATCGAGTGAGTCTTTTTCTTTAATTGTTTCAAACGTTATAATTTTTAAAACTTAAAAAAAAAATCATTTATTTAATATTCTGCTAAAACAGTTGCCTTCCCATTTCAGTGTGATGGCAACTATTGTCAGAGTAGGGTAAGTATTTTAGCATAATACTTTATTTTATTAATATATACCATGTGACTTAGTATAATAATAGTAACAGTAATAGTAATAGTAACAGTAACGAATGTAAATAACTAGACAAAATTTCGTTACATTCTGTAACACTTTTTTTTATTTAAAAAAAAATCTAAATATATTTGTAAAAGTCAGACGGTATAAAAGCTAATTAGTATAAATAAAAAAAAAATGAGCCCACAAGTACAAAAAATAACTAATACTAAAGTACATTACTTTGAACTTTTACCGAAAGTTGTTGAGTAAAATTGAATCTAAATTCAAATATAAATAAAACTAATATTTCCGGATTTCCAGTATTTATTATTTCAAACTACCTACAGCCGAAGTGACGGTCACTTTTCAGCGACAATGATCAGGGCAGACGAGATGAGAGGAAACGTCGGGAGGGTGTAGTTAAAATTATAAGTTAAAAGTAACAAAAACCTCAGGAACATGTAAAATAATAAATAAAATAATGAAAAACGCGAAGATCATCCGAAAATATTAGTTTTATTTAAATAAATACTCGCGAGAGTCTTAGATATTATTAAATTTAAAATATTCTCAAGATATTGGAAATGAGGTTAGGTTGTGTGAAAAGATTATATAAATGTTTAGTATAGTTGTGCGTCACTAAGGTAATACATTTCTTAACATTCCAGTGCAAGACTCTGGCGTGCGAGACCATGGTAATGAAGTATAAGTTCACTGTATTTACAAAAACAAATAAATTACATCCCAATTTTTTTAATTTCAGTGTAATGGCGATACTTGTGCTTCAGGGGTATCAACCTTATATATTTATCAATAAAATATTTTGTGATTTTTTTTTCCTAATTTCGTATAACCATTAATTTTGAATGCACTTTCCATATTTTTTCAATTAAATTATTATAACGTAACTGTTTATTAGATAGTTATCAGTGTGTTTGATCAAATTGAACAAAATATATTTTTAATTTTCATATTAGATTAGTTTTTTCATGCTTTGAGTATAATTGATTTTGTGTTTTTAGTGTGTCGGTGATCACTGCAACACTTTTGTAAGATTCGATTGTTGTTAATATATATGTACATTGTGTTTTCGTTATTAAGTTTTTTTTCTCATTTAATACAGTGTAAGGGTCCCGGCTGTTTAGCTATGGTACGTCTAACTGCACTAGCATATATATATATATATATATATATATATATATATATATATATATACATACATATCGTTGGTTATCTGAAAGAGATCGTTCTTTAGCGATAAGACCGCCAAGATTGTACATTTTGTAATATATTATTATTATTATTATTAATTGTTTACAAAGAAATTTATTTCATTGTCACCACATTATAACACAACTTATGACATTAATTTACAAATATTTTATATGTCGAAGAGCCATGTCCAAGTTGATTGTTAGGAGCTGTGACGTCAGCGATGTTCTCGTCACATAACACTATTTCCACCTATCAGGTTATCCATTTTCACCAATAAAGCACTCTCACTTACTCGCACCACTTTATTTTCAACTTTAACTAACATTTAGTAATTTCTCCTGGATAGCTCTCACACCACTGTGTCCTCGCCACAGATGTCTCCGAATATAAATGGTTTTCGTGGAGTCATTACATTTACTCTTAATTTTAAATAATAAGTTACAAAGATTATTCGTAGTAATTCAAATAAACAGTAATCATTACAAAATGTTTTCGTAATCAATTATTAAACCAACTAAACTTTATATTGCCATTTAAAATTTAAAGAAATCATAATTGAATAACATTGATTACAAAATGGTTACTGTTTAAGTTTGTGTTTTACTAAAACTCACAAAATAACTTATCTTTACATATTACAAATCACGATACGAATTGCCATTTACTTTCCTTCAATACAAATCATACGACGATCTATAAAACAAATAGTTTTGTTAAAGTTATTACTAACGCCTTGACATTGTTTATGTCACATCTACCCTCTAAAGTGAAATACATATGAAACAACTATACATATGAAACAACTACCCTTTATAATGGTTTTTTAAATGTCGTTGCGCCGACATATATAATATCTGTATGTAAATCGAAAATATTAATTGAATTTATATATATATATATATATATTTATATTTATTTATTATATATATATATTTCCGCTTCATTCGATTATTGTTGCATAGTATTTTAAATGTTTATAGTGCATTGGAGAAAGCTGTTTATCAAAGGCAAGTCATACTAAATAAATATTTTACAATTAAATCAATTATTGTTTATTATTCAAGTAAAACTGGGTTATAACATAAATTTCCTTTCTTTAAACTTTATCCTACAACGATAACGATGTACCCAAGACATCGTCTAAAATATTTGTTAGTTGATATGAGTCAATCAAATTTTGTCTCTGATTTCTAAAAGTAATAATATCAATAATTTTTCAGTGTGAAGGGCTGGCCTGCGAAGCGAGGGTAAGTTTTTTCTACTCACGTTCGCAAAACCTTCTTAAGGTTAGACTTTATAGGCATAGATAATGTCTGTCTGTTTTTCTGGTTAAAACTCACGTAAGTGTCGGGTTTTATGGGAGTACTTTTCCGTTTTTTAAAGCCCTCTTTAGTATATCCGTCTATTGTATTTTGCGTTATTTAACATAGTTGATATATAAGTAACTGTCACATGAGTAAATATAATCGAATGATTTGTTTTAATACATATCTTTTGATAATATTTTTATAACGTGATTAAAGTATATAATAAAATCGGTTTTAATACAAATATAGATTTCATTTAAGTTTAGAAATTTGTGTGAACAGATTGTATAATGATATTAGGAATGTTTAACATGTTATCCAAATTTAAATATAATATACAAAAATATAATAGTTTTTTTTCCTATTTGTTAAACTATTTTAGGTATATATGAACTGTATATAGTATACATACTGTATATAGTATGTAACTGTATATAGTATAGTACACTTTAATACTTTCAGTGTCGTGGAAACGGATGTGAAGCTAGCGTATGTAAAAAAAATATATTTACTTCAATTCTATGTATAATAAAAATGCTGCCATTTTTTTTTTTATTGAAATTTTTTGCTTGAAAATAATGTATTCATATAAAAATTTATTAGCAACTAAGACGAGCTTTATTTATTTGCGTACCATATGAGGTAAAGAAATTTTAAATATAAAGAAATTTTAAATATAAATAAATACTTCAAATTTCTACAGCTGGTTGAATAATATCTTCTTAAAAGATTTGAAGTAAGATCAAGTCCATAGAAGTTTACATTAACATAGATGTTACAAATAAATACATTCAGATTTAATTCCCATATCGATTAATATTGTTTGTTTGTCACTTAATTAGTACTCGTTATATGCGAAACTATTAGAAAAATATACTCATTATTTTCAAACACATCCAATATTTCAGTGCCGTACATTTTCATGCAATTACGTAATTAACGCAAAATACGGGAGAGGTGGCAGCACTTGGAGCGATCACTACCCTCAGTATGATGAGAAGAATATCAGAAATCCAAATCCTATGTATGAATAAATTAATAATGCTTATATTTTATTTAGTGCCCTTGAGTTTGGACCAAGTGAAGGGACCAATTACGAATGGAGAAGGAGTTATTTGGTTACCACAATCCTGTTTTATTTTAACCTGTATAACCTAATGATCTAAGATTTTCGCGTGTATTCATTCAAATAAAAGTGAGATTTTCTGATATACTACCGTTTTTTATTATTTTATTTCAACATGTTTCTGAGGTTTCTGTTACTTTGTAGCAACATTGATCACGGGAAGAGGAGATGAAAATGTGTATTGTATTTTATCATCTCGTCTTCCCGTGATCACGGTTGCTGCAGAGTGACAGAAACGCCAGGTAAATTTAAAAAATAAAATAATTAAAACGCGTAGTACATCCTAAAAATCTTAGTTTTTTTTTTAAATTCATAACTTAATACTGTGACAAAGTTGAACTGTCGAAATTGATGCTTTTTTCATTTGCTTGTATAACTTCTTAATTAATAGCCAACACAAGTGATAGAATTAAGACATTGTTCTAAAATCGATTGATAACAATAAATTACACTTAATAAATTTAATACCTAATTACTACATATATTTATTAAACTTGGTTGTTGCCGGTTGTTTTTCCCCCACAGTAAACATTGAGATACGAGTCATTATCCTTGAGGTATTTTTCGAAGATCCCTTCATCATATCCTAACAAGTTGATAATGGGATTACTAAGGAAATGCCCAGTCCATTAAAAAAATATATTTTTAAAGTCAGAATAAAAATTTATGAGTAATGGTGTAACAAACATATTCTTTTTTTGAAATAAATTAAAGAGTAGCCCAAGTTACTTCATGACTATACTTGGCTGTTAGTAAAAATTCCGTCAAAAGAATATTTTTATAATTAAATATAAATCTCAAGCTTAGTTTTTTCTGTTAGTTGGTTACAATTTTATCAAATTTCAGTAGCGGAAACCAATTAGTGGAAACCCTTTTGATTGTTTTGATAGTCGAGATTGACTGAGCTCTGTAGGAAATTAGACTGTTACATCGCTACACGCTTGGTGATACGATAAAGAAAATGGTATGCAATTCGTTCTAGAGAGATTTCTTAATAGATATCGGGAAAATTAATTTTTAATTTACTTACAGAAAAATATTTTGAAATTTTAATAATGATGTTTAAAACACTATTATTCAGTTTTTTGGATATAACAACTACTTAGAATCTATAACATTTGTTGCTTTAGATATTTTTAAACTGTTTACTTGACTGGTAAACAAATTAATCTTATGTTTAATCACAATATTAAATTGTTTATCCATCGAGGTTAAATTCTTGAAATCAGTTAGTATGTATAGACTCTTAAACAATGATAACATTAGATAAAATGTATAGCTGTATTTATTACAATAAAAGGGTCAATGTGACCAATTTTTTCACAACCATTCTTTACTCTCGTAATTCCATGTTATGTCCTATCAATAGTAACTTATATATTGATGGTTAAAATTTCATCAGAGAGTATATGAATGAGCCAAACTATAAAGTTATTTAAATTCTCTAGTTGCGAGTAAAATTGTGCTAAGATCAAACGATAGAGATGTTCCATGACAAAATTTATTCGAATACCGATAGCGGCTACAGATTATATTACCTTTTATTGAATTTTATATCTCATTGTAAGTAATGCAATTAATATATATGTAACAATTTTGGACTATCAACCTGAATGATATTTTGAATATCGACCTCTTTAAATGCAACGACGATTAAAAAAATATATATCTTGTACCCAAAGCGATAAACAGCACACAAAAACTCAAAAAACTAAAATTAGAGAACGATTAATTATTTTATATATAATGGATATTAAATAACAACATTGGGATCAAACGAATCTAACTCACAATTAATGTTTAAGTTTATTTTGTAAAGCGATCTCTCAAGCGATGGCAGAAGTTAAACTTATTAGCTATATCGCAACATTATAATTGTATAAAGATATGGTTATTCTAGTAGCATGGAGCCAGTAACGTTGAACGGTAATGCGGGTAGAGGCGCTCTTTGATCTTAATTGGAATTTAAATTTAATAATATCTCGGACGTAGTAAAGTTTCACCCTAACATATATGGAATTACATAAATAATAAGGTTTTAGAGTCAGACCATCATATAATATATATCTTTAATAAAGTTATAACAATTATATTACTAAGCTATATGTTTATTTATTTCTTTTATTGAGTCAATTGCGTATGCAACTTGTCATGTTGCTTGAGTCTGGAGAAGAGAAATTTGGTTCCAAATATTCTATTGTTCATAAAATCTTATACAAAAATTACATTTGTGTCTTTAAATTTTTTTTTTATTTCTAAACTCAATTTAAAATTCATATATGTAGAGTCGATATTTAAATATAACAAAAAAATATTTTGTTTTTTAAATTTTATTAGATAATTTAGGAAACTTAAATTAAGAATCTTATTTTCGTATAAATAATTGGTTTTTGAATATTTATGAAGTTTAAGAGGATTTGATAAATATTTTTAAACGTGATTGATGTTCAAACATGATTTAAATTACATTTATAAGTTAGGTTTTTATATCTTTACTTCAGGTTCATATTATGTTACTTTAAATGAAAGCCTTATATGTATATAAATCTCTCAAACACGTTATTATATATTTATGTATAAACACACCAACGCAGGTAGGTTCTGAATAATACAATTTTAAGAATAGCAAAAGTAATTTTCACATCCTTTTTTTTTTTTTTTTTTTTTTTTTTTTTGATGACGCAGGGAAACTCTTTTTACGAGCCGTCTAACCGGCCTTGGTGGGGCCGGATAGGATGTGTGAGACTCGGCCTGGGCAGGCCCCTACTCACTAAAACCACTGCGAAAGCCATCGGCCGCTATGTTGGTGCACCCCGGATCTGTCAGCAACAGGGCACACCAGCGACTGGCCGGTCCTGGCAAAGACCGGACTTACTCCCTCAGAGAAAGGGGGCGATCCCGGCAATTAGGATCGCCCCGACGACGCCGGGCTTTCACAGGAGCCGGGTTACCAGCCCGACCCCAGCCCGGAGTGCAGGGGCGCTATTGGAGGCGTTGCAAATATCGCCTCCGGCGCACCCCCGTCCGTCGTCTGCGGAGGGAGGGTGCATCAGCCGCATCCTCCCTTTCCCGCTCAGATGCCTCCTTCGTGGACATGACCGTCTCACAGAAGGAGGACACCGCCAGCCAGGACCTGTCACTCTCAAGCATCTTCTCCGCGATACTCGAAAGCGACAAGTCCACTCCGCCGAGAGCCGCCACAAGGTCTTGGCGCTGCGCAGCCCATCTCGGGCACACCTCGAGGGTGTGCTGGGCCGAGTCCACCGCAGCTCCGCACTCATGACAGCCACTCCCCGGCTCTCTCCTGGCCGTCCGACACAAGTAATCACCAAAGCACCCGTGCCCGGTGAAGACCTGCGTCAGACGGAAAGTGAGGGGTTTGCGTTTCCGCCTCATCCAACGCTCTAGGACCGGACGGAGCGCTGCCGTTGTACGTTTACCGTACGGCTGGCCCGCCAGGTCCTCCCCCCACTCCCGCATAAGACGTGACTCCCCCTGCCGGCGAACCGCCCGGATCTCCTCTGATGAAGGGTTCTCTCCGAGAGCCCTCCTACCCGAGACGTAGGAGAACACCTCGGCGAGAACCGACGCCACAAGATCCCAAGGCGGATCGCCGGCAAGAGCCGTCGCTGCGGCCCAGGAGACCGTACGGTACCCCCTAACCACCCTCACCGCGGGTGCCCTTTGCGCCGAGCGCAGTAGGGCCTTGACCCCGCGGCTCATCGGGCGGTCAGCCCAAACGGGAGCACCGTACGTGGCTATACTCCGACAGACCCCAGAGTATAGCCGCCTGCAAGCTGCGCTGGGTCCTCCGAGGTTCGGGAGGAATTTCCCCAGCGCACCTGCCGTCCTCATGACCTTCGGCCCCAACTCCCTGAAATGGGGCACGAAGGTCCACCCTCCGTCAAGGGTGAGCCCCAGGTATTTCATGGTCGGGCTCACCCTGACCCTCCCTCCTCCTATGAGGAGGGTGGCACCCGGCGGGGGTCCTTTCCGCCCAGTCCCGCGGAAGAGGAGGGCTTCGGTTTTGTTGATTCTGACCCGAAGCCCCAACCTCTCTATGCGGCTGATCACGAGGTCAGTTCCGACCTCGGCCAGCCGCGCCGCCTCCTTGTAGCTCCGTCCCCGGGATAAGACGAGGGTGTCATCTGCATAGCAAATGACACCCATCCCGGGGAGGAGGCGACTCCGCAGAACCCAGTCGTATCCGACATTCCACAGGACAGGTCCCAAGACCGAACCCTGTGGAACGCCGTTTTCGACTGTCCACCACTCTATGGACCCCCTCCGGTTCTCGATTGCCACCCTCCTCTGGGAGAGGTAGTCGCCTATCAGCCTCCTCAGATACAGGGGCACTCCGAAGTACTCGAGTGCCACCTGTATCGCGCTATGTGGGAGGCTGTTGAAGGCGTTGGCGATGTCCAACGACACCGCCAACACTACCTCTCCTCCGCGTTCCGCCTCTTCCGTCACCACCCTCAGGCGTTTGAGGGCATCGACGGTCGACCGGCGGGCTCGGAACCCGAACTGGGACTCTGACAGTCCCGGGCCCGAGCCTTCCTCCAGGTGCCGAACGAGACGGGTGGCCATTATCTTCTCCAGGGCCTTCCCCGCCTCGTTCAGCACAACCACCGGTCGCACCGCCGAAGCCGAGTCCGGAGGCCGGCTGCCTTTTGGGAGTAGGCAAAGCCGGCCTTCCTTCCAGGCCCTCGGGAACTGCCCGGACCTCAGACAGAGGTCGAACAGCTCCCTGAGGGCTCCCCCGAGGTGCACCAGGGAGAGAGCGAGAACTCTCCCGTGCACCCCGTCCGGACCCGGTGCGCTCTTCTTACTCTGGAGGCGAGCCAGAATCGCCTCCATTTCAGACTCCGTGACGGTGGGCGGAACGCGGTCGCCCTCTTCCAGCGTCGGCCGGGCCATTCTGGGGGGAGTGAATCCCGCAGGAGCATCGGGGAAGAGTTCCCCGACGATCCCCCTCAGAGCAGCCGGCTGGAGCACCTCCGTGATGGGGGCCGACTGGGCGCAGATTTTATTCCGCGCCCGTTTGTATGGTCGGCCCCAAGGATCTCGGTCGAGACCCTCCACCAGCTCCAGCCAGGCTGCCTCCTTGGCCCGGCAGATGGCCTGCTGCAGGATCAACTTTTTCGCCACGTAGATCCTGTACAGCCGGCCATCTCGCTCCTCGTCCTGGGGGCGGCGTCGCCTGCTCCGTGTGTATGCCCTCCTGGCCCCGTTGCAGGCGACCCGGAGGTCGGAGATGTTGTCCGACCACCAGTACACCGCTCCCCGCGGGGGGGGACGTCCTACGGGGGGCATCGCCGCTCTGCAGACGTTTTGGAGAACGTCTTCAAAGCGACTAGCCCCTTCATCCACCCCCAACTCCGCACTCTCCGGGAGGCTCCAGCGGCCGACAACGGCCGCTTCTTCAGCCAGTTCCCGGTTGAGCTTTGACAGCGCCCAACGCGGGAACCGACTTCTCTCCCGGGGCGACGAGGAATTCGACGCTGGACTCCGGCGACCGGCAGGAGAAGCAGACACTTCGAACCGTATGTGGCGGTGGTCCGAAAGCGTCTCCACTCCTGCCTCAACCCTCCATCCCTCCACTCTGCGTGCGAAGGTCGGAGTGGCGAACGAGACGTCCACCACTGAACCTCCCGACCGTCGCACGCACGTCTGGACTGTCCCCGTGTTGAGTAGGGACAGCCCGGCAGTTAGCGCCCATTCCTCCAGTTCCCTCCCTCTGGGTGTTGTGAGGGGGTTTCCCCACGCCGTGGACTTGGCGTTGAGGTCCCCCATAACAACCACCTGGAGAGGCGCTAACTGCCCTACCACCGGCCCGAGAGAGTCGAGAAATCTCTCGAAGGCCGGCAGGTCGCGGTTCGGGGAGAAATATACCCCGACTATGGCAATCTCCCCGCGAACCGCAGCCACATACCCGTGGCCCCTCGCTTTGACTGCGAGGGGGGGCACCGCGCCCGGCCGCGTGACGATCACGACGGAACCGTCCATGTCTCCCGCCCAATGAGGTTGGGCAGGGACACAGTACGGCTCCGACATGACCGCCACGTCAACGGCCCACTCCACCATGGACTGCAGGAAGAGATCCTGAGCCCCGGCGGAGTGGTTGCCGTTGGCCTGCAGGAACCTGAGATGTCCGGCCATTACTCGGACATCTCAGCTCCTGACGCCTGCCTCGAAACCCCAGCCCTTGTTGGCTGGGCTGGAAGTTTTCCACGGGTGGATGGGGGGCGGCACGAATGACCCCCCATCACATGGTCCGCCGGCTTGCTCGCGTCCGCGCACACAGCGCAGCGTGGTGACGCGGAGCACTGGGCGGACCTGTGGCCCTCCTTGCCACAGCGGTAGCACAGACCGCTGCGGTCTTTTGGGCTGGGGCACGCGGCCGCAACGTGCCCCATTCCCAAGCACTTGAAGCAGTGCTTGGGTCGTGCCTCCATGTATGAGAGCCGCACCTGGCTCCACCCCACCGATATATTACCCAACTGCAGCAGCTTTTTGGCCGCCGCAGCCGGTACCTCCAGCAGAGCAGAGCCTGTGCCGCGAGGCCCAGGTCGCACGTTGCGCACCCTGACCTGGGCCTCGGTGCAGCCCCCCTCCTGCGCGACCGCGGCCACTAGCCGGTCCGCGGTCGTCGCGTCGTTGAGGCCCGTGACTCTCAGGTCAGCGTACTTCACGGGCCTCGTAACCTCCACCTCCTGAGCCAGTGCGGACTTCAGCTTCGCGGCCAAAGCGTCTGCCTTTTCCGCACTGGTGGAGCCGGGCACCTCAATGATACGGGCCCCCGTTGCCGTAGCACGGATCTTCAGGGGCCCTATCCCCAGCTCCTTTCGGTCCACCTCTTTTTCAGCCTTGAGGAGGACCGATAAATATGATGCCCCTCGGGCCGCTGCCTCAGGCCGTAACTTGATCATTACGGCCTGGGAGCGCGGGAGCATCACCTTCTTGGGGCCCTCTCTTGGGCCCGCCTTCTTTTGCTGCGACGCCGGTTTCTTGGGTACCGGCGCCACCTCCTTTTTCTTGGGGGCTTTGCGGCGGACCACCTCCGTCCACTCCACCGCATTGGCTCCATTCCCCACTTTACCGGGTCCCTTTTCCCCGGTCCCTCTGCCTGACGTGGATGGACCGAACGCGGTCCAAGCCACCTCCTTCCCTCCCTTCGACCTCTTGCCTTTCCCTTTGGAAGGCGCAGGGAGGGAAGGGAACTCCTCGTCAGAAGTTACCACCGGAGCCGGTAAAGAGGCCGATGACTTGGCCCCCCTCTGCAGGGCCGCCTGGCGAATCGCCCTCCTAGCCGCTACGGCGACGGCCGAATGGTCACCGGCCAGGGGGGGACGGGTGACCTCTTCCCGCATGAGACGGGACTCCAGTGCGGAAAGCCGCCCATCGACCAGGTTGCCAACCAACCTGGCGATGTTGGCCTCCAGCACCTGGAGCTGGTCTTGACAGACCGGCCCGTCTGAAGCCGCCTTGGCCGCCGCCGTCCTTTCCTTCCTCATCTCCTCGAACTGGAGGCGATGGGCGCGCACCTCCTCCTTGAGGCCCGCGTTCTCTCTTTGGAGCCGACCTATATCGGCTCTGAGACGGTGGGTCTCCTCTGCCTCGGTGCGTGAGACAAGGGTGTCAAGTGCCTCCCTCAAAAAGGTCGAAGCCCTCATTATTTTGGAAGAGTACCCCCCTTTTAAGTTGGTACTCTTCCCGACGAGATCCCTAATGAGGTTGAGGCTTTTTTCGGCCTCGGCCATGATAGCCTCCGCCCCCATCGCCCCCAACTCCACAGGGACCTCCTTCCCCTTCCCCTTCGCCTTTCCTGCCCCGTCCCTCACCTTTCCAAGGCTCTTTTCCAGGTAGGAGTCGAAGGCAGCCTCCGACTCCTCCTCCTCCCTCTGCCGCAAGAATTTACGGGCTCTAGTCAAGTTTCTGCCTCGACCTCGTCTTCCCGTCAGGTCTAGCCCTCGAATCATCACGCCCCCGGTCTCGGTATCGGAGCCAGACACCTCCGAAAAGAGGCGCTTGGCTCCCAACTCCGACTCAGGACGAGACGACATCGAGTCGTCCACACCAAAACAATCATCAGTTAGAATGCCCGACTTTCCCCCCCGGGCAAACCCCCCACCATCATCCTCCTTATCATTCATCCTAGCACACACACCTCAGACAACCAAAACACACCTCAAAACAACCTAACACACAGCGAAATAGCAAGCGAAAGCGATGTATATCAGACGTCCGTACCCTGCAACAAGTAATTTTCACATCCTGCTGTATTGCTTGGACCTTGCTTTAACTTTAAAAAAAAATATTCAGAGTAAATTTATATGTGAAAGACATAACATTACCTTATTACCTAGATGTAGTAGTATTTATTCAATATATGGACTTATTTAAATAATAACTTTGCTATATGTATATGAAACATTAGACGATAAATGAGAAGCCAAAGGTTTTTTTGTATCCAATTATAATTAAATGTCATTTTGTGTTCGAGGTACAGGGTCAGATTTGTTTTTAAATCTTCGGCGTTACTTTTAGTAATGTCTTACAAAATATCTGAAGTCAGTGTTTATAGTTTTTATATACAGGTTTATACTTAAATGTTGCCATTATAAAATTACAATGGTTCAATATTATAATTCATTATAATCATTCACAAAAATAATTCTAAGGATTGTCATCATCATCATCATCAGTCTTTTGGAGCCCACTGCTGAGCAAAAGCCTCTTCTCACATCGAGAAGGTTAGAGCATTAATCACCACGCTTGCTCAAGACGAGTTGGCGATTTCAATCTTATAATTTGAAATTATAAGACCAGATTTCCACACGATGTTTTCCTTCACCGTCTGTCAGTGGTGTCGAAATACTCTTAGAAAGTACACTCTCTCTCTCTTCAGCCATGCGAGTTCCACTGCTGGACATATGCCTCCCTCATCAACTTCCAAGCGGATCGGTTGGAAGCGGCCTGCATCCACCGTGACCGGCTTTGACTAAGTCGTCCGTCCATCTCGTTGGTGGACGTCTGACGCAGAGCTTTCCGATCCGTGGTCTCCATTCGAGCACTTTTTGGCCCCAACGGCCATATGTTCTCTGGGCTATATGACCTGCCCACTGCTACTTCAAACAGCTAATCCGTGTAGCTATGTCGGAGACTCTCGTTCTTCTACGCATCTCATCATTTCTGATTCGATCCCGTAGTTAAACTCTCTCCATAGCTCTTTGAGAGACTCTGAGTCATAACCCCTTCGGTGAAGCACCATTTTTCGGATCCGTGCGTCATCACTGGCAACATACACTGATTAAATACTTTCGTTTTAAGGCACTGAGGTATTTTGGACGAAAAGACGTCACGGGGCTTCCCGAACGCTGCCCATCCGAGCTGGATTCGGCGATTGACCTCTTTTTTGACCTCATAAACATTATTCCAGCAACTATTATTTGTTATCTTATATTATATAGCCGTGACTTGATTTATTGCAGAGAATATTGGCTTCGGCAAATGACCTCGAACTTAATCCTGATTTAATGTGACCCGTGGCGTTTCATGGCTTTATTACCGGAAGTTACAAAGGACTTATATTCCCTGACAACTCTTAAACTTTTCTATATCTACTTCTCATATAAATATCAATCTATACATATTTTTGGATCGTATTTAATTTAATGTATAAATAATTTTAATTAGTTTATCTGACAGAATTATTTTACTAATTGACATCAAAGAGCACATTTTTGAATATTTTATACACAAAACTAATTTTCATGATTATAGTGTGATGCATAGGCACTGTTACAAGATAGAAAAATGTTGAATTTAGCTAACATTATATCGTTTTCTTAGGTAATTCTTCTTGTTTTTTATTCTACAGCTAGGTACACATAAAAGGGAATTTTATCTGATATACATGTAAATAAAGTAATTATATTTATTATATCTGGTCTACTTTTCTTTAAAAAAATATCGAAACTTTATAAAAAAAAAACCATTTAATTAATCTAATCTAATCACTTTCACCTGTTTTAAAGCAACCAAAACGTCGGGTAGATAAAAAATAATAAAAATGGCGTAATATCCGAAAAGCTTAGGTTATTTTAATCTAATTTTATTACTATTGCTTTATGTTGAAATCGCAAGATATAAAACACTGAAACAAAAAGGTTAAGACGCAAAGCAATAATAATTATGAAGAATAATTTGGACGAAATACAGTATTTATAAGTCTCAGTTAGAAATTTAATTGTCACAAATCACTCGAGCAGTTCAAATTACACCCAGAAAGCAATAATACCATTGAAACATGGATTCGTAACGATTTTGATGAATAATCGAAGCGTGAAAACATTTAATTATTAATATTAGTAATATCTTAATTAATGTCAGCGAAAATTAATTGTAACGAGATTTGTATTCGTATATTCTGATGTTAGAATGTTCATTTTTTTTATTTAAATATATTTAAGTAGTAAATCTATAATTAAATAATGAATACACTCAATAATTCTCAGTCTAAACGCATTTAAGCTCTTCATTAAGTAATACTTAGGGTAGAGTAATGTTTAAAATAAATTACGAGTTTAAGTTTTAATCTTTACGACTATAAATACATAATCTAAAACTATAAATACATAATGTTATTGTATCTATAAATACATACAATAACATTACTTAACTACATGGAATTATTTGAGTCAAAGATCTATATAGCAAATTATTAAACGCGGGAACATTTATATCGAAAACAATTATATTGTTGCTACGAAAATTAAGAACTCTCCTTGTAAGCACTCTCTGGACTAGATATAAAACCTAGTATCAGTTAGAAGTGGAATTTTAAATAACTCTCTGTAACTTATTCGTCGAAGCTTTCAATGCTATATTGATAAATATCGAATGTTTAAATTTTTTGCTAATATAATTACTGCTAGAACAATACTTATTATGATAATATTTAATATTACTCATCCAATAATTTGATTACGTCCAAAATTTTTAAGTTCACTTTTAACGTTTTATTATATATAGGCAAGTTCCTATTATTCGAATAATCGATAATTGAGGGTAGTTAAAATTATGAGGTATTACCTGCGTAACCCCCTGCGTAGCCACCTGTGCAAGCGCTGTCACAACAATAAGTTTAAGTTGATATAAATAGAGGCGATTAAAAATAGTCTCGTTTGAGTCATTGCGTAGTAGGACCTCTTCGATATAAAGAAATTGTGTAACCGTCTATGAGCTTACCTTTAATAGCCCGAGAATCTGAAGACAATTAAGAACTGAGGCACTGGTGACGTCAGTTATGCTGACGTCACTCTCTTTTAAAAACGCTGAAGTGGTTCTAAATCCGACGTATATGGATAGATTTCGTGAATTTCTTCGTATAATTTTTCACGAAGTATAATGCTTCTTAGAAATAACAAAAGCATTATGAGATTATTGGTGTTTTTTTGATAATAAACTAAATAATTTATTTTGTGTTATAAGATAATGAAAGATTAGGACGACGAACATTGCTGTTTCTAATATGATGTAAACTTTAAGGTAGAGAAACCTCCTTAGAGAAACCTCCGGGGTTATAGCGAGAGGTATTTTATGGATCACTCCATTTCATGTTTCAGTTTTGAAACGTTTTGTGGCTCACTTTGAGATTACATAGGAATCGTCTTTCAACATGTCTGTATTGGATGATTTGAATAATTAATGAGGGTAGAATGGGTAACATATTTCGTGAGGAAGGTAGGATTTCGTATATATACTCTACAAAGTTAAGGTTCGAGAATATCTTAATAAATTTTCAGTGAAGGTGATCAAAATTTTATAAAGATACATTTTGAAAAGTTGTAGTCTAGTCTAGGAGATACAACAAACGAAAACCAACAAAATTTATATTTTAGTTTTATATATTCAATAAAAATCTTTTAGGAGAATTTTTATATAGAATGATATTTCCCGTTGATCATCTTGAGTCTAGAAATAAATTTAGGAGAGTTTACTGTACTCTGACACAAATCTTTAATATGGAGGTTACGTGAAGTGTTATACATTTTTTTTAAATATATGGTCTATATCTCAAAATAAAATGATTAGTTTATATATTTTATTCAAATGACAAATCGTATAAAGCAAATATTTTGAAAGCCATGCCTTGTGATTTCAAAGATTTCCCTTTGAAGAATTCTCTAAAGGATTCTCTCGGGTTGAAACGGTCGTTAGCGATAAAAATATATGTATAAAAAATTAAAAGAATATTCTATAATTTTAATAATTTCTCATAGAAAATAAATTTAATTTTCGTACGTAATATATGATAAGACTTAATTGTCTCATATAAATTTTATTTTTATATATAAACTAGCCGTAACCCTCCCGCTTTGCATAAAATAGAGATAATTATATTTTTATTGTTAACATCAACCCCTGCAGCCTCCTGTGGTGTGGTATATCGTTAATTTTGTTCATAAATTATTTCTTCATAAATTATCTCTACACCTCATGGTTCCAGAGATATAGTGCTTTGCCTGGGAGAATGTTTACCAAATTTATAGTAGATTATGCAACCAAGCTCGCGATGAAAAAAGTTATAAACCTCAACTTAATGTTTTAAAGCTTTGATCGCACCAAATAATTGAATATTTGCGCGTGACATAAATAATATATTGTTTTGTTGCCCCGGCGATGTTCATTTATTTTATTCTTCCACTACCTTAAGCTATATAAACATTTATTATCATCATATAACTTTTATGCCCTCGAGGTTTTAATTTCAGAATTTTATACCCTTATAAGATTTTTCTAATATTATAAAATGAGCTTTAAATTTAATCGCCTTGAATATTTATGTATCTATTTTAAATAGATAATCGCATATATATATATATATATATATATATATATATATATATATATATACACATACACACACACACACACACACACACACACACACACACACACACATATATATATATATATATATATGTGTGTATATATATACAAACGCTTGTAAGGTAACAGTAAAATGTGAAACAAGTTATGATACGTCACGAAACCACATTTACACAAATGAGGGTAGTCGTGAAACATTGCTATTACGACTCTGCGTGAAGTTGGTATGGAACGATTTAGAATTATAGGACCAAATAATAATATAAACACTATTAGCTACACAATAAACATCAGAAATTTATGTCTAGCAATGCAAAGTTTATTTGGCTACAGTTAAACCTTTATCAAATACATTATGAGATGTCATTATGTAACTATATACGAATAACATTTTAATAATACGAAATAACAAGCAATAATAAATCCTATTAAATATTTTACCTATAAAAAATACAGGTACAATAAAAGTTTTGTTACATAATAAAAATATTGGTAACAAATGAATAGATAATATATCTTATTGTTCCCAGTTGTGAACGTCGGACACATAATATATGTGAGAGCGAGGGGATCCTCCTGGAACCTTGGCCAAGACCCGAGTCCTTTAAAAAGATTATGAGTCTATGCGTTAAGTACCGATGACGATGGACAGGTTTCCATTTTGAAGCAAAGATAGTCTTTACTCAAAATGATACTTGTTTATTGCTCACAAATTCTTACATTGAATGTCAAGAATTTAATTGTATAGCAGAGATTCTACCACTGTGGCTCCTAAGAACGACCAATGTAGAATGAATTCAGTACGATTATGCTTGGACTTTTATATGATAAATTCTGTATTACAATTGTGGGTACTTGGAAAAAACTAATCACCTGATGTATTAATAAAATTATTAACATCGGTGAAGTGTGTAATTTGAAAACAATTATAATGAACGAATACACGAAAAGAAATATTTTCGATACGAGAACGCTGTCATATATAATGCATTAAATTAACAACAAATAAATTATAATGGAATTAATATTACGTTTCATATGTTCCAAAGCAAATAAAATAATTGATGTATATGAATATTAAATTATTAGTTATTATAAAGTAAATATTTAGTTATCAAATAATATATACTTAATAAATATTATGTTGTGATGGCCTAGAGGACAGCCTCTCGTGCATGAGGGTGCGGGATCGAATCCTGGCAGGTAGCAATGTGATTTCCGAGACATGTATTTTCTAAGAGTAGTTAGACCAACGACAGACATGGTTAATGAAAACATCGTGAGGAGATCTGGATAAAAATTTAAAATTATAAGTTTTACATCGCCAATCCGTTAGCTAGCGTGGTGATTAATGACCTAACCTTGTCAATAGTAGAGGCCTTATAAGAGGCCTTTGCTCAGCGGGCACCGGTAGGCTGAAGATTATGATACTTAATAAAATTGTTTTCCATATCTCATAAAGGCTAAGAGGCTGGGATTATTCTCATTATTATTCAGATAAAATCAAAGTTCAACCCCAGAGCGTTTGACAAGTACAACTTTTGTAATTAAAACTTTTCTCGGTAAACGTATCAACACAAAACGGAATATAGAAAATCAAAATCAAAATTTGATAGCGTTATGTAAAATGCTTAAGGGACAAGCATTTTCAGAAAAAAATTAGTTTTATAAAGGGAGAAGAAATTTTTACGTACTTTAAATCGCTTTCAGTATTTGATACCAGGACCCACATACAATTTGGGAGGAAATCAAGGATATACGCTTTAAATTATATTCGAAAGTAGCACTATCTTATCTTAAAGTAATTATGTTAGCTTTTTATCCATGCGTGCATGGAGGTTTATTATTATGGTATGTATGTATGTATAAAGTAAAATGAGAAAAAGATATAAAGTCTACAAACATTCAAGATATATTACGACTACTAATTTTTGATCATATTTCTTTGACTACAATTTTTTTTACATAAAATCAGGCTGAAATATTATCACCAAGTAAAGCATTGTTCAAAAACCTGTTCAAAAAGTACATACTCCCGACACTCACATCTCGTCTGCCCGTGATCACGGTTGCTGAAAAGTAACCGAAACGTCGGGAGTATGTAGTTTTAAAATAATAAAATCCGCGTAATATATCCGAAAAATATTAGTTTCATTTAAACGAATAAAACTCGCGAAAATCTTAGATCTCATAATCGATATTATTTTGTTTAAGGTAACTTTAAAGAAGAGTCTTGCTCTGCATGTCTTTATAAGATATAGTATTTTTTTCGATATTCATCCCAAGACTTTAAACATTTTTCAGCTTTGGTCGACTCCTATTCAATTTGATCACAACTGCTTTTGTCATATGGTCCGGTTTGACAAGGGTTAGGATTTTTTCACACTTTGAAAATAAAAATCTATTTTAATAATATCAAAGGCTTTTTTAGTTGCAAAACCTCTATCGAATTAATTTAAATGAGATTTTAACAGCTTTTTACTATCCCTTTCTCAGAATCACTAGCGGGTTGATTCATTGTATATTTTTTTGATAGAAGCTTTTTTGCTATCTACCTTGTCGTTTAATATGTCAAAGTTGTGGTAGAAAAAATATTTTTTAGGTACACATAAACATCATGTACAAATCCTATAGACCGTAACTGAAATTTTTGAATACCCAATTAATCAAAAACCTTTTAAGTTTTAATGCAGTTTTTTGAATACAATTAAATCTCTTAAATATAAAATAGATACTCTTATTTTGCATTTTCTCATCAAACGCTCTGCACGGAATATTGTAAGTGAATTTCAATGCAAACTTCTTAGTCCAAACTTTTTTAATTTTCATTTCAACTTTTATGTCTGATTTATTCTCTTGTTTTACTTTAAATTGAAAAATATAACATAATTTCAAATTGAAAAAAAAAGACTTTATTATACTTGTAAGTAAAATAATTTAATTATTAATAATAAATAAATCAAGGGTTATACTAATTAATACAATTAAAATGAGTTTTAATAAACTTTGTCAGCATACGTGGAATTATACGATTTTATTAGTCACTACGTCATTGGATCACATATAAACTATGTGTAATATAAGATAACAAATATTTCCTTTCTTTATATGTTTCTTTTGAAGGAATTATTTTTATTGATTAATGCTATCCAATCAATTAGCAATCAATTGGTAAGCTTTCTAGCTATGGCATAGTCCCTGGTCTCGTTGCGTGCATTTCTGACAATCTGAGGAACCGTGAAGTAGTTGCTTATGGCTGTTTATAATATTATTATTATCAAGATGCACAGCATTTCAGCAATAATTAAATCCTAAAAAACCTCCTTTGATATCCTCTATTTTAACTAGGTACGAAAATAGTACAATATATAGTTGTAAATTCTTCTGACTCCGTATACGTTGACAACAGGAGCTGTCTGTTCTCTATACCTTATCTAATATCTCCAAGTCTCCTTTTATCTTAAGAACAGATTTTAATTACTAAGGCTCACAAATTTAGACCATTCGCTAAACCTTATCTTCTCTATACCGTCAAAGAAACAAATCTCAAAATTTTATTAGGAAATATTACAGTTAGCGAAATAAATTTAAGTAATACTTAAATATAATTTATTAGAAAAATATTTGTATGACAAAACCTATATAACAGATATTTACTTTAATTTCTTTTATGTTTTAATCTACAATGCTTTATTAATTATATGTAAAATTAATTGCAAAGTATATTATTTCAACTATCAATACATATTATAAAACAAAGTCCCTCATCGCGTCTGTCTGTCTGTCTGTTCGCGATAAACGGAAAAACTACTGCACAGATCATCAAACAGTTGTCACCATTCGATAGCGTGATTCTCGAGGAAATTTTTAGCATATAATTTGTTAAGTTTTTGTATTTACTTGGTGTACATTAACGATATTTGTTGAAGATGTCGGGAAAACATCAGCCGTCTGAGAGCTTTTAACGAAAACGCTGCCCAAAGCCTTGGAGATATAACAAAATAATATATGGTGGAATTGTGTATCTTATATAGGTCTACAGAAAAGCCTGCTTTGGCATAAATCTATACCTCAAGGATAACATACTATATCCATTTTACAACTTCTAAAAATTGGCGTCCCTTTTATTTATTGGAAAGCTATTTACATAAATACAGTATTAAGTCTTATGAAAATTAATTACTTCGTTTTCAAGCCCACATCAGTATCTGTAAATCACTTTTTAAATCATTTTAATCGGGCGTACCATTTGAAAGTTATCATAACATAAGTTTAATAATTCTCAAAATTAAAGGCAATTTTATATTTTTCGTAAAGAGCCCGTGCAAAGCCGGTGCTGGTTCCTTGTTTATATTAAATGTTAAAAATTATTTATAAAATTTAGTAATTTCATGTTATAATATTATTTTAGCGAAACAAACAACCAATAATATATATAGTATTATTCTGCTTCGCTGTTAATTATTCTGGTTTAATATTTGTATCAAGAATGCGTCAGCAAAAAAATTAAACAGTTCAAAAAGGGAAATCAATATTTAAACAGGAAGTTACATCAGTTTTTGTTCAGTAAAATTAATTCTCATTGTAAACCCCCATGATTCATGGGATAGGCGTTCTTTATTTAAGCCATATTTACCCAGGCGAACCATAGGCAAAAATGTCTATAGGTAAAAATGTCTTGAAAAGACCGAAAAGACGGATATGGTTTTCAATGTCAACTTAAAAATATCTCCAAGCAAAAAAAGTATACATTTTATTGGAGAAGTTTTTTTACTGCCTCTTTTATCTAACAAGCTTCCCAAAATCGGAACTTCTCGGTAAGAGAACCCGGATAAAAGGATTTGTACAAGTGGTCTTAGAATTAATTGCAGATAAAATAAATGTTTACGACTACAATTTAGGGAATCTTGTTTATTGTACGGGAAAAACTGAATTGGTATTAAAAGAAAATTACGCTCTTTTTAATGATGGCCCCTTATAACATATAAAAAATTATGAATCACTTAAATGAAACAAATTTTTTCGGATCTAACTTTACATAATCTCGTTTGTTTGTGTCTGGTTGCTATGGAGAATACAAAACGTCAGGGTTAAGTAGTAAAAAATAATAAAAAACTCGTAGTATTTGATAAACTAGGTTACATTTAAATGTATGCATGCAAACTCTTAGGTGTTATATTGAATCACTCATTGAAATCTGTGCTCCTCAACCAAAGGGTATCTTTTAAATTGGAATCTAGACCTAATTATGCATTTTACTTAATTGCAAAGGAAATATACAAAGCCTCAGTCTATCAAAGAAAGTCACCCTTACGTTACGTTTGCGTTACGTACTTATACGATGGCAAGTCATATATATATGATAAGCAAGTTCTTGGGCGGACAGCAGAATTAAAACAATGAATGGAATATTTAAAAGGAATTCAAAATTATGTTCAATGTTTACATTGCAGGTGATCATAAATTTTATAACAAAACATCAATTTAATATTGTGAAATATAGCAATCGTATATATATATATAAGTAATATGTTAAAGCCTTAATTTTATAATTCAAAAATAGATTATGGGGGTTCAAGGTTTTCGCTCGATTTTCATCCCCGATATACGAATATAAACTGAGCAGTGTTTAAACATATAGCCTTCATTGCTCAAACTTCCGTCTAACATAGAAACCGTTTATTGTTTACTGATGTATATTCAATATAATATGATTAGTTTCTACGTCATGACCTAGCCATTATGATGATTATAAAAAGCATTGTATGTCAAATAATAATGGTCTTTCTCAGTATGATAAACTTAACGACCCGTGATGTTGAGCCCTATATGTCTTTACAGCTCACGACTTTATTTGTCAATACAATCGTAAGGTATAAAATGATTTTTTTGATTTATGGATTAAAATACGTTTCTTAATTTAAAGCCATTTTGGCTTTTATTATACAGGGTGCATTTTTTTATTATATGAAATAAATTTAAATCATGTTATCCTAATGTATCATATACCTAAGAGGTATTCTATTAAAATTCTTGACTCCACAATTGGAAATGTCATTTTCTTGGCGTACCATTAAGTGGCTTGGAGGAAAAAAATACTAAGTTTGTTTATTTCTTCCGAATGTAAGCTCTACATTATAGATAGAATTGATAAATATAATTTGATGATAGCAACAATGAAAAATTAAAAAAAAATTAAAGTATTTGTTCAAATTTTGTTTTACAAAATAATATATAATTTGAAATGTTATTGGTAATTCCACCTAATGGTTTCACTATAAAATAGATAATGATATACCATTGAAATAGATATTAAAATGATTGCTGCGAATTTTATTTTAAGCGTTGTATATATAACAATATTTATGTTCAAATCCATTAATTGAATATAAACAATATTAATCGAAATTAAACACAATATCCTTCAAAACTGATAAACAGAGCTTAACATTAACGTGTTACAACTGGGCTTTGATATTGTCCTTGGCAAATATCATTATTAAAATAAGACAGTCAATTATTCAACCAAAAAATCTTAAAAGTATACGAAACATACATTTTGTCCAAATACCATTTTGTTTTGCCTTGTTCCAACTAGCATTGCGTCAGATAATCCAAGTGGTTTGGCTATTTTGATCACTTCATTAATATTATTTATTAAATGGGTAGTGAGATGGGTAACCTTATTTATTTAATACTTAAAGCTTCCCCACTTTCGAAAGACTCAATATATAACTTTATTAAAGTTAAGTGATCTAATTTTATCCGCGATATTTTTCATATCATAATACAAAGCAAAGTCTTGCAGTCGTTTGTCGATATGTTTCTATGTGGACTTATTAAATGAGTAATGTCGTATACACGAGAAAATTGTTACGTAATGTTATTTATGCTATGAAACTTTGTAAAATAGAAGTAGAATGAATGCGATTTATATGAAAAGTTCAAAAATATTTTCTTAGAATACGCTCAAGTATAGTGGCCTCGAGAACAATGATCCCCGAAATACTAGATTTAAAGTGAAGAATGTGTCGTGTCGACAGATCTAATGCGACCTTTAGATTGTATTTAATTTTTTTTTCATGATAGTATTATAGGTGTTTTTTTATATACACGATATTTCAGCAAATAGATAAGAATCTCACTTGTAGGCCATATAACCTCCACATTCAAATACGAAATACGAAATTAAAATAGATTGAACGTGGACTAAAAATACTTGCAGTATTCACAATCGCCAAAATTTTAGCCGGACATTGGAGCCAAACACAATTAAAACAATACATCATACTGTAAATTATATAAAAAAATATATTTAAAAAATTTTTGATTAGGGCACTGTTGTATGTGCTACATGTTTAGGAACCTTCAAAATTTTAGACACAACGTTTTGTTCATAGTTTTTATCCTTAATAATATTGAATATCGGATTTTTAAGGTTCCATACCCAGTTAGCAGGACCCGAGTTTCATACGAAAGTTATCTTTCTATCCGTCATTCAGGCTGAATCTCATGGACTGCGTTAGTTAGACAATGGAATTTTTCACGGATATCGAATTTCTATTGTTAGCACAACATCACATACTAGAAATCAAAATAAAACAAAATTTAAGTAGCCTGCAGTACAATAAAAATTTTTTTTTTGCTCTTTACGTAGATATACCTAATCCTTTTTTTTTTTTTTCGGGGAGAAATCCTCTTACAGACTGCTCACTGCTCTAGCTCGACAGTTAGTTTTGTGTGGGGGTCGCCCAGCACCTGATGGTATTGGCACTGGGAATACCCACTAAAACTCCCCGGCTTCCTTTCCTGCCCGTATCTAGGGTGATTTGGGACCTGCTGTAGCAATTCACCAATTAGATATACCTAATCCTAGGGAACCCGTCTTGTCAAACCCTTGTCACACTTGGCTCGTATTTATTTGGTCTAAAATGACTTTGCTCATAAATATTTGTAAATCATGATTGCTAAAAGATTGCTATAATTAACGTTTTCCTTTTTGAAGACATAAAAAGGAAACAATTGTAAAAGTTATAAGAATGAATGAATTCTTGTTATTTGTGAAAGTAATGAAAGGATTATTACAGATTAAATTTTACAACATTCATTGGTCGTTATTTTTATGTTTGCAACCAAAAATATGCAGATTTTAATCTCAAAATATTTACATGTAAGGCTTAAAATGCACTTTCCCTCTTATGGTAACAAACAAATAATTGTATTATTGTCTCATCTCGTATTTTCAGAGTAAATTCTTTAAAACTGGACATGAGTGAAGAAAAGGTCAGCTCCCAGATAATAGAATTTTAAAGAAAAGTGCCAAGATAATTATCAAATTTAAAAAAGGATGAATATAATAAAAAAGTCTCCAATTGTTTTCTTTCACTATTTTTCTAATTAGTAAATAAAAAAAATATTTATAAGAAAGCTTTTTAGAGCAATTGTAAGAGAATTATCTTAACAATTCAATCGCTTTTTTTATTTTTTCAATGAAGACAGAGTCGGCAAAATATGTGTGTGATAATTTACGAACCTTTGTATAGCGGTACGATGTATACCATGAAAGGAGCCCATGTCTGCTCAGTGGATTTTAGCTCTGTGATGTATGTAACATTGTCTTGAAATATATTTTCCAAGTATCGTGTGAGTTAGGCTTTAGGTTCCTAGTTGTATTTCGATTAAAAACCTACGTACAGTTTGACAGTATTTTGGTTAGTTATTTTTTAGGACATAGTAATAATATGCAGTAGCACTAATATGTGATAAGCTGGTCGTAATGTTATAATTTTTTAACTCTGTTTCACCCACAAGTCGGAAAAAGCGCTTTTCCGCCCCCGTGCCAGCGATACACGAGATTTTAATTTAGCTTAAATACTCTTTGATCAGGTGGTTATGGATCTATCAACAACTATCTCGTCTCTCCTAGTACCTTCGAAAAGTAAAAATATTGCCTGTCAGAAAAATAAATATTAAGTCTTACAAGCCGTCACAATTGTTTTTGGCGGAGACAAAAATCCTGGTGACACTTTGGATACGGTTTTAAGGACTTTTTTTTTGCGTCGGACCAGGGTATGATTATAATATGGTAAGGATTATATTTGTCATCAACACCTTGAACATAGAGAGCTGCTAATACCTTGGACGGCTATATATTACGGTGGCCTAACTCATGTCTATGCGAGTTTGTAAAGATCTTATAGTGGAGAAATTGAAGTCGATTGTCTTCTCGGATTCAACCAGGAGGCTACAGATTTTGTTCTCGAGCGCTACCCCAAAGCGGACGTAGTGAACTTTGTTGACCTTAATTCTCACCATAATAAACTGGTATTGTATACCACAAACTACACCGCAAGACCGTTTTTAAACTTTCCACAAACGTTTACTCAATTTCAACTACGATTTATCAGGATTCCTGATGTCGAGAACTACACTCCTTTGCTGGACTTTGTGATAACCTGCTAATTGGCTAAAATTATTTAGGAATGAAAAACTTTTTACAATTGAGACATATTTTACTAAATAATATGACCATGTATCTGTTGAGAGCTCTGAAGAAGCTTTCGAAATAATCAACAGATACATGATACTGATATGCATTAAAAATATATAAAATAATTTACTATTGCTTAATATAATTTTGAATAAATCGGCAAAAAAAAAATTGGTTGATAGTTAGAGATATTTTATTGTTAGTAACTGTAATATTATAATGTACTGGTGTTGTTTTTCTTAAATGAATAAATGAAAAAGTAACCGAGTAACAAATATTCGATATTCATGAAACATTACATAAAATATCCTTTTTCCTTACCGATATTAGTTTCACGAAACGGAGAGTATTCTAAATCATATAGATTTTTCAACTCTGACCGAATCATACTTTAAGTCGATCACAACTGTTCATGCCACTGGGTTCGGTTTGATAAGGGTTAGGATTTTTCAAAATTGACAAATAAATAGCCATTCTCATAATATTCAGGGTAGGTTTTGGATATGAATCTTTGTCTACGAATATAAGATTTAGCTACAGCTTTGGTTTACAGTTTTACAGCATTATGTAAAGTTTACAGCATTATGTAAAGTTTACCACATTGACGTTTCCTACAAGATTTTCAAGGGATAGTTTTGTATGAGTTATTACATGCTCTACCTGGAAATTTCACACAAATAGGTTTCATTTTATGTAATAAAAAATATACATAACCGCAAGTTAAAGTTTAGTTGGGACGATTTTTATCCTACCAAGTAATTTTCTTTATATATATATATTATATTTTGATGATTGTGTAATTATATAACCCATCTTGTTTAATTCATTTTGTTCTTAAGCTCAACATGTACTTTTTGTCCTTTAAAAACAATAAATTGAAATACGTTGACCCAACGTATTAAACTAAAAATGTCCTTTGCCTTAAAAATAATGCTAAGGAATCTTCGCACAAAAAACTTCGTACTTTATTTTTCTGTGCAACTTATTATTGACTTAAATTCATGGTATCAATTTTCTCAGAAATAGATTTGTTTGTTTTTCCTCAAACTGGTGATTGTTGATAGAAATAAAATCTTTTAGGGACTATTTTCAGAGTGCGCTTTAATTATTATCTCTACATAACATATTCAAGTTTAAAATTCGCTTAGTATAGGGTTAATGGCTTGTCTAATTATTTTCTAGAACTTTATGGAGCTTTTTCTCTGTACTTAATATAATATCAGAACGTATATCCTCCGCGCTGGCCGCGTAAGAGCAAAATATAGTCGATATCACTAGTAAAAAAAACATAAAATCTTAAAATTCTTCATTGGTACAAATCTTAAATTGGTACATGCTAGGTATTATTTTAAATTGGCAATAAAATGATTAAGTAAATATCACTATTATATATAAATTTATTTTTAATTACTTTTAAAAGTTTAAAAATATTAATACTACTCAACAACTTATGCATGCTGGCGTTTGTCGTCAAGAATTTGTTATTTTGATAGGTCCATATTTTTATACTTTCATTCCTTCTTTAATATTTTTTTATCATAATATTTGCATCCAATCAAATGACCAACGTTTTATCTTTTTGGAAACTAAACTATCGGATTGTAAATAAAATTTTACGTTTGAGTTATATCTACACAAAAATTTTGAAATTCTGTATTCAAGAATTAAATGTAAATGAATACTCGCGAAAATCTTAGATCTCATTATAAGAATTAAATTGTATTGTAGAGGGATAGCTCTCTAGTTGAAGATGACATATTATGGGCACTATATTGTATATATATATATATATGCCAAAAAAAAAACACTGCAAACAAATACAATTTGAAGAATATATCTTAAAGTGGTATCAAGTTTCAACACGAAAGGGCTGACAATTCAGATGTATCCGGAAACCTAGAACTGTTATCTCAGTGTATTGTGAACCCACGTTTCATTGACAGTTTACAGAGACATCGTATCGGGAGCGGCAGTACATAATATACACCAGAATATACACATATGAATATAATAAAAAAATTATTTATACCTACTAAAATCATAAAAGTAATATAATTAGGTAAATACAATTATTACCGAAGTTCTATGAAATATCAACTGTGAAATATAAAAGCTCATATATATATATATATATGAGAATATGTAAAAACCATACAGTATATTTCTTATCTTACTAGTTTTCTTTGTAGGTATGGTTGTGTTTCATTGATTGTGATGCAAACCAAACTATTTACAGTGCTAACAAAGAAATAGCACTTGTTTACGGTTAGCTAATACCACGCCTTTGTAGCTGTCGTTAACAGTAACATAACTAATAGTTCCTTTAAGAGCCCTCATAACCATTTCAATTTACCCAGATCAAACAAAAGTAAGGAATGAATACGGAATTTATGAAAATTTACATTCGCAATAACATTTCTCATATAATAAGGTGTTAGTTTCGATTATTATTTCTTAATAATGCTGGGATAGTGCTTGACTATTATTATTACATGGGTTGGTAAGTTGAAAAGAAGTCGTAGGTTGTGAAGTACTACCTCAGTAACAGCCTATTCAATCTAGACTTGGAGACACCGAAATTATAATTAGCGGATATGTGAATTATATTATACGATATTCCTAAAATATAATACGTCCACTTCCTCACTGACAGGATCCTAATAAATAAGCTACAATTTAAAAACTTCGACTAATCCGCCTCTATCTTGTTTCTAATATTTAGTATTTGAAGAGAGTTTTGACCCAGACATAAACAAAATTTATAATAAAATACGTTTTTCTATTGAACCAGAATGTTTTTGGCAAAACGAAGATTTTTAAAATAGGAAAGTTGGCTATATACATATAAAAATTTTATATTCAAAATTATACAATGATTCATATCTATTAATATAAATTTAAGTGTGATGTTCTTTCACAGAAAAAGTATTAAATGGATTTTGGTGGAACCTTACAGTTATGTAGATTAAACAATAGAATAAGTCATATAGTATATAAACTGAGTATAAGACATATGCCTAGTGGACTATAAATTATCCCTGAACAACGAGAATTTCCCGCAGGCTTACGGTATAAAAGTTTGCTTTTGCATAAAGTCACGTTACACAGACTATAAATTTCACCGATTGTAGGTAACCGTATCTATGGTTTTGGGTCACTGTAGATGTTTTTCTCCCAATTCAATTCTAAAATCCACATCTACGAATGGCTGGTCGAAACTACTGCGATATGACTTATGATTGCGTTGACCTTGTTATTAAAAATAATGCATAGAAAAATAAAAGGGTGACATACAAGTAATAGGATCATACATACTACTTTTCTGTAAAACATTTTTGATTTTTAACCTGTTTTTTATAATTGAATTCGTAATACCTATGACGAAGTAGTTTATTCTTCTGACAGTGAAAGGTTTCACCAATTCTCGATATACCCTTTTTCTAATTGACATAATTATATTTTACAAAATATAAATGTCGAATTTATGCCTAAATTAAAATTCAAATAGAAAATATACATTGAAATTTGTATTTGATTTGAACTTGCAATCTCTGAAAGGTAGCATTTCAGTTGTTTCACTATTTATATCGTGTCCTCACTGAATAATTTAATGATGTTGTATACAATTCCGTATAAGTTGGACTGTCTTCGCGCAATTTTGTTCTCCTGCTGAAGCTGGATTTACTAAGCTCTTCTGACTCAGTTCTGCTTACGGGTACAATTATCCTACATATATCTTCGTAAATTTTTACACCATTGCACACAATAATACTTGAAATCTTAAATACTTTTTTGTGGTTGAAAAATATTGTGTTGCATATCGTAATGATTAACTGAATTGCATTGATAAAATGGTTTATAATTGTTTATATAAATTTATGAATTGACTCATAGTGGCAATGGAAATAGTACCTATAAGAGGGTAGTTTTTAAAAAACGACTGCCAAGTGTTATAATGTGTTTAATGTAACAGTCAGTCAATTCCCGTGGTTTGGTTGGTAAAGACCTCATTAAGTGTGCACTAAATTGTGAATATATGTTGTTTCAATGTGGGCTCATACTTTGTAAGTGATATTATGTCCTTTGTACAATTTTCTACCTATTAGCATTTCAATAACTGATTTAATGGTTGTTGATTAGTAAAATATATTGGAGGGATCTTGAAACTTAATCCGTATATATGTAATTGTTTTATTAAAATACCTGACAGCTATTAATATTAAAGCCAGTGATTAAACGTTAATCAACTATCCCAAAAAAGGTTGTGATATAAGTATGGAATCGTTTTATTAGTTGTAAGATACCTGAAAATCGTTGCAATTAAAACTAAATGTCTTATGCTATTTAACCCAATACTTTACAATTGATTTGCATTAAACGATATTTTTCTTTTATTTTTCAAAACAACAAAATCTTATTATAAAAGTTGAACCTAAATTTGAATACAAGTAAGGTATATATAAAGAGAAAGTTTTTGTTGATGACCTTAAAACAATTACTATAGAAGAAAATAACTTATCGTATCTTTTGACCTAAGTTTACGTGTAAAGAAACGTAAGTGGACAGTCAACTAATGTTTTTTAAAATCATTTGACTAAGGCATCACATGATTATATAAAACAAACGTCATGAATGCCATGGTAAAAAACTACGTGGGTATTTCTAATAGTGTTTGTTTTGAAAGAGCCAATCGCTTTGACTAATCGAGCAAATGTTCGGATCTTTGAGCACTTGTTGTTTTAAAAAACATTCCGCACAGTCTGATATTTCTTTATCACTGGGTTTAAGTAAATAGATGTTCGAAATTATTTTAGCATTTGTTTTGTGGCTGTGAAAATAAACAAAGCTTATTTATGGTTGAACTTATTCGGGTTATAAATTTGTTTTTTTCTTAAAGTACGGCTAACATACAGAAATGTATGTAAATACGAATAGAAATGTACTCATGAAGATTTCTAGCCACATCTCAATGAAAAAGAAGCCTGGTAGAATCACTTTGAACATTCACTTTATGACAAAGTTGTGTATTAATTTAACGACAAATTGTTTTTGTAATTTAATAATTATTATCTATTCATGATTATCAGTTTATTGCGGATGTTTAAAATGCTGTTGACAATAAATAATTAAAAATTACACTTACGAAACATTAGATTACGCTTTATAGAGAAGTTAATTTATTGCCAACTCGTTATCTAGGAAAATTTTAACGAAAATCCTTACTTGTTTTCTCGAAGAGTGGTTTAATCTTTGATAAAAAGATTTGTACAAACAGATTTGGAATGAATAGCAGACAAAATAAATGTTTAAGCAATTGATTTAAAGAATAATTGTGTTTATATAAGAAAAAACTGAATTGTTCATAACAGAAAATGAGATTAAATATGCAGTAATTCATAAGAAAATTAAGTGGAAAAAACAGATAAATCGTATTTGCTTCAAATTAACTGAGCTTTCATTGTAATAAACTCATTATTTTTTTATACTAGTACTTAAATAATTTATTTTATATTCCCGTATACACCAATTAGAAGCTATGTTAAGATAATAAATACTATTTTTTACCTCCAATTCGGACTTTATTGATACATAATACCTACATAAAGTATAATATAACGTGGGATTCTGTTGACTCCGATCAGTGAGCACCTGACCGTGTGAATCAGATGATTCCTATCACACAAGAAATGTGATTGCATTGATCGCATGGCTATCCAAGCTTCGGTTCAATCGTGCTGTTTTGGGTATAGGATAAAAGCTTTAGTGGTGTCATTTTTATTTGGATAAACTTAAAGTAAGTTTCTTACTTGTCGTGAAACTTGTGGTCATCACTGCACTTTATGTAACTTTATTGTAATCATTTAATTATGATAATTCTATATTCAGAACTATTCCTGTCATCTAGTCATGTACATAGTTGTCATCAAAAGTCATAAAAACTTCAGAGAGTTATTTTAAACTAAGCAAGACTTTTCAAATCAAATGGTATTTTAAAAGTTATTAACAATTATTGGAACTTTTTGTTTATATTAGCATAGTCAGTTATATTGTAACTTTTAGTCGTAATAATTAAAAATGTGATTTTTTCTACGGGTTAGCGTACTAACTTCTAGATAAAAAGTTTCTAGATTAAAAAGTTATTTTAACAAAAACTTAGCCTATTACCGTTGTTGGATATCGGAAAGTCATTACGCAAGCCCATCTAAGACATTACAGTACAGTTAATATCACTTTCTTACTTTTCTTACAAAGAAAGAAAAAAGATAAATAATCTAGTTTCTTATCCCTAAACTCTTGTTAAAACTATATTTTTTATTTATGGTTTTGGATCTTATTTCCTTGGTTCCATCTCATCACTTAATGGTTAAATTATCTTAGTAAACAACGACGATGCCAATTTTTTTTATCTCTCAGTCAAACTGTGATCAAGTTACTACAGCTCGAACATGGGCTGGCTCGACCGGGGAAGTACTACCTTCTCACAGAAGATCGGCGTGGAAAAGTTTTCAATGGCTGCGTGTCACCTGATGAGTGAGAGCCGGTTGAGCTATTCCTTTTCCCATCCTTCCCTCTCCCTCATTCACAATCAAGGTTGGCAAGGAATCTGCAACGCCTCCTATGTAGCAGATGTCTATGGGCGACGATGATTACCTTCCATTATGTAGGCCGTTAGTCTGCTCCTTTACATAAAAAAACCTTTGATAAAAAAATCTCTAATTATGTCAGAAAACGGAACATTTCAATCAGGCTTATTCCATCAAGAACTAATATTTATATTTTCTATTATTTTTTACGCGTTTCAGGAAATAAAGCTTTCAAAATATTAAGGGCTTAAGGAAGAGATTATTTGACCAATAATAAGTGGACGACAAGTCGACTTAGCTACAATAATTTAGAGGCTTATAACATTAAGACTACTCATGCCATATTATCTCATGTTATTTCTTAAGACATATCTTAAGATATTTCGTTTGTTTCCACCTACTTATTATGTTAAAAAAAATTAAAAAATCACAAAAGCGGCCTGATTCGGCCAGGTTGTTAATTACGTCGAAAAATCTAAAATTTCTTTAATATTTTATAAAGGACTGAATTAAAATACAAAATCTCTTTCCAGTTACAATAATAAAAACATGAAAAATACAATTTTACAATCTTTTGATCATTTTAAAGCAATTTTGTTTTAACAAGTGCTTTAAATTCCATTGTATTTCATGTTAAGAGTCATATGTTTAAATTTAAAAATACTATATATAAATTGAACGTGCCATACCTAAATACCTATTTAAAAACAGATCTTTAATTTTTTTTTGTCAGTATGATTGTTTTTTTATGTTAACAAAATTTTATCAAGGAGACAAAACCATTAACATAACAAATCATTCTAAGGATGCTTACATAACATCGAAATCCCTATGTATACATGTCCTTACACGTTTAGAAACACCTAAGCAATTTTTTCGATTTAGTTAAAATCATTCAATAATCAAGTGCAGAAGGATATGCTAGTAATAAATTATTTTGATTCTAAAAATATTTCCTGTTGTACTATTCTTATATGTTTTACATTAAATGTTCATTTTGTTTAAATTAAATCGGCGAGCCAAAATGTTTTTTTGATAATAATTAATTGTGTTCAAAATTAAAGAGAAGAAGGATACCTTAGAAAATGTAATTACACTTACTGTTAGTTTAAAAGCACAAAGAAAACAGAGAAAGATTTTTCAATTAACCTTTTTAAAACTTTGAATTTTATATTAGTGCCTTGCACGAATTAATTTCACACAGTAATATTGGCATTGATCAATATCACTGGCTTATATTTTTGCAATATTCATAAGATGCACAAAACAGTTTTCTCCTGTCCCTTATAATTTACAATATATGATGCAATTTGGTGTAGACAATGATAATAAAATGCAAATGATAATATTATATTTTTTCGATAGTAGAATCATTTCAAATCAACTTATATTAATGACTAAGGCATATATGTACATTGAAATTTAAATAACAGGTCAGTTAAAGATTCAGCAAGAAGGTATATGAACATTTACGCCTAAATCGTTTTAGGCAAATCACATCGGTTTGTCTGTTTGAAATGGTAAAATGTCTCACAGCTTTAAACGACGGACTAGAATCAGCCGTTCGGACTATTCACTTGCTTTAATGGAATTGAAATTATTTGAGTCGCTTTATTTGAGATATTTGATGTAACTGTGTTTTCATTGATCGTATGTGTTATTACTACTATGATAATACGACATAAATTATCCATAATATACCTGTCTATCGACTTTTTGGAAAGATACGGCTTTTATAATATGTTTATCAACTAAATTTAATGATAAATTTTTAATTTTCTTATATATAGATATTTTTTATTTTGTTTTGCAATCTTTCACTCAGTTTGTTAACTTTAATCACAACAAAACAACGAGCACAAGGTAAGAGGTATATTTTCAAGAGCGGTATCCACACATCAAGCCGACAAACCCATTTCTAAAACAAAACAAGCTTACACCATTTGGTTGGTTACAAATCGAATAAAGCCACAACTTTAGTCGTCAGTGTACCTCACAAGTTCACTTTTAATACCCTTGCATTCACTCAAAAAATTATACCAAAGTGTTATAAAATACTTAATTATATTTTTATATCTTTATCTAGGTTCATACAAATTTTATTAACAGTTTTATGAATGTACTTTTTATAAAATATCTTTAGCTTTCGATAGGGTCTAGCATGATACTTTCTTGGTAAGCTTTCTACTTATTGTACATTCCCTGATTTAGTTAACTGTTATTCTGAGGGACCATGAAATTCGAGTAGTGGTTAATGGTTGTTGTTGTTAAATTATATATATACATGCGTTTGTCTGTCCGTCTGTTCGCGATAAACTCAAAAACTACAGCTTCGATTTTCAATCGGCTTACACCCCTTAATAGCGTGATTATTGAGGAAGGTTTTAGTATATAATTTGATCAGTTTTTGTATTTGTTTATGTGCACATTAAAGATATTTGTTGAAGTTGTCGGAAAAAATGAAGCTGTCTGGGAGCTTTTAACGAAAACGCTGCCTAAGGCCATTGAGATATAACAAAATAATATATGGTGGAATTGTGTATTTTATATATTTCTACAAAAAAATCCCCGGTAGCATATATTTACCTCTTAAGGTTAACATACTATATCCATTTCACTACTTTTCAAAATTTGTAAAGCTATTTACGATAAATTAAGTTCCTGGGGGTGGGTTTTTCTAAAGGGTGCTCCTGTAATGCCGACCATCGACTTAAGACTTTGTTGTATCGAATGTTGCATCGTGGGTGCGACAGCGTTACGTCCTTAGATGGTAAAACGTTTTCTCACCTATCTGATAATGGATACTGACTCCCGGGCTGTGTTGGAGCGTTGTCCAACTTTTGCCTTTATAGTATTAAAAAAATAATGTATTTTATTTCAGTATAAAAACGTGTCGTCAAAAAAACAACGTATAAAACCTAACATACCTACTGAACTAATGTAATTACGATATTGAGTCTTATTAAAATTAATTTCTTCGTATTCAAGTCTACATCAGTATCTGTAAATTACTTTTTGAATCATTTAAATCATTTCAATATTATTATAATATAAGTTTAATAATTCTCAAAATTAAATCCTCGCGATAGCTTTCTTATCCGCTTCGCATTACGCCGCCTCGCGTCGCTGACCTATCCTACGCACCGTCTTGCAAAGAAACAAGTCTAGCTAATAAGCCGAACTACAATAACGCAAGGAGTGATGACTGTGTTTTCTTTCCTTTGTTTTCTGTAGTTATTTAATTAGATACTTAACTTCTAAGTTTCCTTTGATCATTATTTGTATATCTTTTCATATTAATTAATAAAGCGCAGGGTCATTAAAAGCTGCGGGAGTAGACTTAAGCAGACAGTGCTTTTGACAATCATGTATTACACTAACGCGTGTTACTTCTAAAAATTTTTTTCGTTTTTACAAAATATGATAACGTCATTAATGTTGTATACAAAGAAATATTGTATATTTTCATTCTAATAGACTATGTATTATAAAATAAAAATACAGTATTTCTTCGTTTAACTTTCAAATATGTTTAACGAATAAGTATGATGATTTTTGTTTGTCTTAATTCAACTAAAAAAGTATGTACTCTACCAATTTTGATTAATATAAGCTATTTTATATTTCTTATAAAGAAACCGCGCGAGGCTGGGGCTGGCAGTTAGTTATAGATTACCCAAAGTTGTTATATTATAGACAACTTCTGAACACAACTTTCATCCGATATGGTCTAGTGGCTAGGATACCTGGCTCTCACCCAGGAGGCTCGGGTTCGATTCCCGGTATCGGAAAAATGGATTTTATCTTTTTGACGACACTCTAAGGCATACTTCCTCCATAATATTCTTGTTACAATGTGAATGCACACAATAATAACAAGCACACTATTGTATGTATAATATTAATAAGGCTATTATAAAAAATAATGTTTCAGTGCTTACGTATCTTTATCCGTAGATGAGAAATGATTGTTGGCATTTCAGCTGATGATTAAATTCGTGACTTAAAAAACTTAAAAGTTTAAAAAAAAGACCTGTGGACATTATTTTTAAAACAAGAATTAGAAAAAAAAAACTAAAAGTATCTTATCAAAGAGGAACTATTACTGGGTGTGCGTATTAATTCTCGACTATAGTCTCGTATTACGAACTTGTTACTTTGTTAGTTTACACCAGTTATAGAAAATTATTTCCATTATATCAAATCACTGTTCGACGTGAAATATGAGATTTATCTTGACGAGGGTATCGTCTCTCGAATATGATGAGTGATTCATTAATTTTACATACTTCAAGTCTTGACCTTTATTTGAATGATTATGACCTTTTGAAAATACTGTCTTATGCTACGATTAATTAATTGGTGATCTTTATTTATTTTGTATAATTTTAGTATGATATAATTTTTATTTGTTCTAGGGTTATTTTAATTTAAATTTTCCAAACATGTAATCCAAAGCATATTTCTAATAACATATTGTTTAAATGCTAAGCCTTGATGTCTTATCCTTACGAAGTCAATTTCTGGGGTTTAAAAAATATATTTTTAATAACATTTCTAGGGTTTAAAAAATATGCCTTTAGGCTTCTACAAAGTCACCGAAAGCGTCGGTAGTAACAACTTCGCTGTGACCCGAAGTCTTGTCTTTAAGTTTTTACCGATGTTTCTTTAAAGTCCAAACAGAGCCTATTTGGATTTGTTCCTTTTACTATCAGTTAAACTTAAATAATACACATGTTTTAAAACTATAACAAACATCCCGTCTGCCCGTGATCACGGTAGTAACAAAGTAATCGAAATGTCAAGAGTACGTAGTTAAAAAAAACTCGTAGTATAATCCGAAAAATATTAGTTTCATTTAAACGAATACTCGCAGAAATATTAGATCTCATTATGTTAACTATAAAAGAGCTTGTATTTACACACTAAGACAAAGAGAGGCACATTTTTATACTTGCTAAAATATTAAATGATATAATAACGATATCCAAGGCTTTCACGAGTATTAATATAAATAGAAATCATTCATATTGATCACGGTTGCTGCAAAATAACCGGAACGTCAGTAGCATGTAGTTTAAAATAAACGCAGAGTACATCCGAAAGTATTAGCCTTTTTGTAATGCCAATAATTTTAATGTTAATGTAAAATTTTTAACTTTGTGTATGCGTAATGATATTCCATGATACGCTGTATTAAATATGAATTGTTGAAATTCAATGTTTTACTTAAATTATAATTCTTGCTAGCATTACAGGTAATAAATATAATGTTTGCAAAGCTAAGACACTGGTAGATTACTTTAAAAGTTGAATGATAAGATGATACTAAAGGTTTATTTCATATATATATTATGGAGAAATAAAAAATCCTTCGATAGCAAATAAGAAATTGTAGGATATGCGCTACTTCCAACTTAACAAATTAAAAAGTTCTGTTTGCCCTTAACAAAAGTTTAACCCATTTTCATAGCTGGATATCGGAAAGATATTTCGATAAACTTAAGACATTACACCAGTTTATAGCTTCCTTATTTTTTTAAAAAACAAAACAAAAGTTATCTTATTATTTACAAGTTAAAAATGTTATAGAGAATTACAGAAAATAAGTACTTTTATTTATTAAAAGATTTTAAAAAGTATTTATAAAATTCAGTATCAGAATAACTATTTTTGGTTGAAATTAAATAAAAACATATAAATTAGAAAATGTCGGTATTTTTTACAAATTTTGAGACTTTCTAACCGCTTAAGCTCAAAAACTTAAGACACTGTTTAGTCAACCAAAATGAGTAGGCATACGAAGTTACATTTATGTCCTTTGTAACATCCAGACAAATACATTGTTTTTTTTTTATAATTGTGTAGTCTAATCAGGTAGCTTAATATATGCATGTATATCCAATGTTTAGAACCTCCTAAAACCTACATCAGGTCGCAAGTCCCAGGCACTGTTAAAGCTGTTATCCCTACAACGCGATGGACCCGACACCCGCACGGTGAATCCATGGAATGCTGAGAAGTTTCGTCTCCCATATGCCTAAAGAAACCGCACAAGTATAACAATCCTCATTTAAATTATACCTATAGGAACATATCAGTGGAATAAAAGTTTCTCTTTGTTACTTTAAAGTAATTTAGTTTGCATTACTTTTTTGACTTTTATATATTGTTGAACAGCAGTAGGATTTAGTGATGTCTAGAGTCAGAAAAAATGATATGTTACGAAGCAAGGCCCACGAGTGGGTCACTCAAGTTCAAAAAGGGTTAAGGGCGTCATATGTTTCCTTACAAAGTTCACGAGTTGATTGAACGTAATGCAAGTTTTAATTCTGACAGGATAAATCAATTCAGTAAGTAAGAAATAAAAATAGCACAGCTAATCTAGTGAAATAGAAATGTGAAACTTGTCGTGAAAATTTCCGAACTCAAAATGTTTAACTCAATTAAATGAACTCAAAACTCAAAGCGTTTCAAAATGGACGTACAGTTATATATAATATAGTTATATATAATGTATGTATAAATCGACTTGGAGCTTATTCTTTATACCGTCTACTATTGTTGAATTATCTTAAGTAAATTATCTCTAAAAGGAATAATAACATTATTCAGTGAAACATTACAATCGAAGATAAACTTGACATTAACATTTCCATAAATCTATTTATTGAAGGCAGACATTTTTCTCAACTTTTTAAAATAAAGCTGTGAAAAGTTTTATGTATTTATAGTCTAGCCTTAACACATCCTAAGTTTTCAGTTTGCACCCGTCATCCGATATGGTCTAGTGGCTAGGATACCTGGCTCTCACCCAGGAGGCTCGGGTTCGATTCCCGGTATCGGAAAGTTTATAGCACTGTTTGTTTTTGTTCTCGATAATTTTGAACTTGTTTAATTAGTTTTCCTTTGCCCTCATTAAATTTTCCACTTTTCCGTGTAAAGTACATGTATACACATAAACACGATTGGTCCAATAGATAAATTATAAATAGTGTCTTACTTATTTGTAGTGTATTTAATTTATTTATTATTTTATTTTTTAGAAATCTCTTCCCGTGATTACGGTTGCTTCAAAGTCACCGAAACGTCGGGAGTATGTAGTTTTATAAGAAAAATAAAATACGCGTAGTAATCTGAAAAAATCTTCATTTAAATGAATGCTCGCGAAAGTCTAAGATCTGATTACTTTTATGGTATTGATAATTTCATAGCTTGTGGGGTAGGTTTTCCCTTGAGATGAATTTGTCCTTTAACGTAATAAAGAACACGCTGAGATTGCTAACTGAGATGAAATAGGTTCAAAGTTTTATAGCGATTGGCTGCTGAGAGTTTTATATATATTTATAACAAAATAATTCGTAATATATTGCTAAATATAATAATAAATATTGTAAAATAGACAATTTTAGTATTGACATATATTTATATATAAAATTAAAAGGTGATCGTTCTTCATCTAGTGAGTAGTATGATAGCCCAGAAAATTAGTTTGCGATTGTATGAAAAGTAAAGATAAGGGAAATAATTTTGTTGTTAAATAATATTTGATTAAGTTAATAGAGTGGGAGCGAGAGGTATAACGGCTAGATCTGTCAACAACCTACTAAAAGTTTGGGCCTGTCCAGAACTCGCATCAATTCATTCTTGGAACGTACATCGAAGGCAGCCCTAGTAGGTTCTTTTCAAAGTTGGTTTGGTAGGGAGAGGAGCTTGGACAGTGGAGGTAAGCGTTTAACGTGCTTTAGATAAGGGCCCCTTAAACCTACACCTGGGTCGCAAGTCCCAGGCACTGTTGAAGCTCTTCTCTCAGCAACGCGATGGACCCGGCACCCGCATGGTGCATCCTTTGAATTCTAAGAGGTATCGTCTCTTAAAAAATATATATATGCGTACATATTATACTAAATTAATTTATTTTTGCCTAGCTACGCGTACATGTTATTCGTTTGTACATACGTATTTAGTCTGGAAAAACTTTATACTTCATTTTAAACTTTATTGCATTATTAATAATCGAATTTTTACAAAAGATGGAATCAAATTCAGGCATTTTAAAAACGAATGGTTATGTTTTCTTGCTACCAGAAATACAGAGGAAATAAATATTTACTTTAAATAACTTAGCGGTCTTAATTAAGAAATAAAAGCATATTAAAAAAATGGTAGTGAAAATCCCGACGTCGACGTACATTTAATTTGAGATCTCTGTAGCCTAATACTTATTATAATTACATTTAAGGAGAGATTTCATTTATTTATAAAAAATGTTCAATGAAATGTGAAAAAAAATGACATTGAGTTAGTCTTATATAAGAAACTTTAAGTCCATGGCGATTTTAAACATTGATAATCTCATGAAATACTTAGCTCACGTCACAATAATAATAAAATTATATAGTCTATAATTTAAAGAGATTTTAATTTGTTATTTTGATTATAAACATGGTTAAAACAATAAATCAAATATGATATGAATTATTTCACTATAAGAAACGAGTAATATTACTAATGACTAATACTTAAAGTTGGATTAACGAAAATGAGAGTCCTCTAAATAGTAAATGAATCATGATATCTAAGACGCGTAGTGTCCGAAAAAATAAGTTTAATTTAGTAAATCTCTATATGTGAAGTATGGTGTACTAATTTAGCTTACAGGATAAAAAAAAATAAAGTTATTTCCATAGCTGGGTGTCGGAAAGAAGTTTGACTAAACTTGAGACATAACAATAGAGTTAATAACACTTATTTACTTTCCTTAGAAACAAAATAAAGATAAATACAACTATAAATAAATTATTAGTATTGGGAAAATTTTTATCTAATATTAAATAAGTGGATTTAATAATCGCAGTTCGAGGACTAGTAATTTTTGATTATTTTGATTAATTTAAAAACTTTCATGAAAAGTACTGTAAGAGCTAAGAAGTAATTAACCCTATAGTGAATATGTATTTTAAAGACTTACTTCTTTTGAACTTTTGATACCTAGTCAGGCTTTAAATCTGGCATTAAGCTGAAAAGCACAGATAGTAACTTTGATTTCAGCCATAAGGCCGAGAAGCGAAATTTTGATATCACCATAGCATCACGGTCGAATGCACAAGCGACCTCGTAGCGATCTGCAAGGCGATGAGGGTTATAGTTAGGTTATAGTGGGTAGTTTACAAGTCTATCCAGGCGAGTCCCACATAACTGTCTGAGTTCCCCTTTGATCGGTGTTGCGAGTGTTTCATGGGGATTGGGTCCAGGGAGACCTGGCAAATGCATTTCCAATCGGGGCCCTTTCGTAACCCGTATCAACGACACACAAAACTAGAATCTCAGTTGAGACCTAGGGCAATGCCTCTTATCAGGATTGTTATTGGAACATCAGCATCCTTCCATTCTTCCCTTCACCTCAAGGCCGGCGACGCATCCGTATCACCATGTTGCAGATGTCCATGGGCGACGGTAGCTATTTCTCATAAGAAAGGTCGTCTGCTCGTTTGCCCCCTTACCGTAAAAAAAACAATGTATTTAATTTATCCACTGAATTATTCCAATGAAGAACTAAGTCAAAACCACTATATACAATATAAACCACTATATTTGCTAGGGCAGAAGACACATGGTTGACTTCATCCAGATCGTTTTAGGCAAATCTACCAAATCCGATAACCTATAGTTATGGAATGTTAAATTCAAATGTCAGACAGTTTTATCGATTGAAAGAGATTTAGACGTTCGCAATATTCAACTACTTGATGGAATTGTAGTGAATATACACAATAACATTGTGTCATCGCTTGCTGTAAAAAAAAAAAAGTGGTAAATTTATGTTAAGGCTTGTTTTATTTACATTACTTTGTTCATAATATTAATTTTTTTTTCCTTGTAATTAATTTAATCGATTAATAATAAAAGGTTTATCGGACTATTAGGTCATCACGAGATAATTTTTTTTATTGAAATTGAAGGATGTGCGATTCTTGATTCCGACTGCTCCACCGCAATATTTTATACTGCGTATAATGTATGACTTATATTTAGGGTTTTGCATTGAAAAGTAAAGACGGAACCTAAATCATCTAGATCACTACTTTGTGAATCATCTTTCTGTACATACCTTTTAACTTAGAAACGTTTAAAACCTTTTTACGGCATTTAAACTCTTAGGTTGGAAGAAAATTAAATTTTTAAATTGATGCAATAAAGGTTCCGCTGTATACGCAAGCATAAACCTCAATTTGATACACCAAAGGGAGAGAAATTTATGAGCTATTTTTGTTTTAGGACCATGAAGTTGGACAAGTCTTACTTTCGAAACAATATAAGGAATAGTTTAAAACAAAAGAATTTCACACCAACGCAAAAAATATAAATAATAATAATCATTTATACAAACTATTAATAATTTTCAAATCACTGTAATTTACAATCCTACATTAACTATTTCTAAATTAACAGTTAACTAATTTGATTTTAACCGATTTGAAAATAGGAGAAGGTATAACCTTATCAATTATCAATTCGTTGGATTTTTTTTATGTATGTTCCCCCATTTCTCAAATACTCTTGGACCGATTTAAGAAATTCCTTTTTTATCTGATAGATTGCATTCTCCAGGTGATGTTATGGTCACCAAGTCAGGTTTTTATAATGGGATTCTCTGAAAATTTAAGGAAATAAAAGAAAATTGCGGAAAATCACAAACATTTAGAGATATTTTTTTTTATATAAATGAGTATTCGAGAAAGAGTTTCTCCACTTTGACGGATGATTTTTGAAGACCTCGTGCTGTATTTCTTTCTCTACGCTTAACACATTGTCAATTTCAGACTCCCGAGCTCGACTCTTTTTATACGAGATGCACGTAACGAAGGTCTCCCCATCTCGATACAGCTACTGTATACTACGTAACTATTTTATAATTACACTAAAAGCAAGAAATAAAATTATTTTCAAGTTAAAGAAACCGATTTTAATAAAACAAGGTAATGAAACAGGAACTAAAAAGCTAAAAATAAGTTTTTGCATTCTTATTCTATGTCCTAAATTAGCATATCTAAAAATAAATTCTAAATATCTGCACAAAAATAGTCTTAAAACCTTATATAGATAAACAAACTCTATTTTTACTAACCTTCCAATAATCTAATTTAATACCTTATCAAACATATAAAATTTCTTAATATCCCTTAACCTTGTGAAGTCGGTGTCTAAGGTTTGTTGTTTAATAATATTAAATATATTGTATTTATTTATTTAAAAAATTTTGCCATGTTAAATGTTATTTGCGGTCTTACTATTATAATTATTTCTTGCTCCTCCACAACATCCGATATGGTCTAGTGGCTAGGATACCTGGCTCTCACCCAGGAGGCTCGGGTTCGATTCCCGGTATCGGAAAAACTAATTTTCATAATTGTTCTATTTTTTATAAAGCAAACTCTTCATGAAATTACAATTTCATCATAATTGGCTGATTAGTTAAATAGATAAGTGTTTTGTTGATTTAAAACCACACAGTTGAGCATAAATAATATTAGTGACTCTTCTCATATTTGGATTTTAAGGGATGAATTGAATAGTTGATTGGTTCATAATGGTGTGAAGAGGAAAAATAAGTGGATGTACTACGTTGTTATAACAAAATCTATATCTCTATTTAAATCATGACAGTCCTAAATGAATAGAATAAAAAAACTCTTATAATATATATATATATATATATTTATTAAATATACTTATTAACTAATTTTAGCTTTGCCGATACTTTCAAACTCCTGTCTAAGTGTTTTTATACGAAATCTATTTTTATTATTTTATATTTTTGGATAATATACTGAAGTTGATTTTCAGACAAATACGATGTTAAAAATAATCGTTTTAAACTCCGACATTTCAAGACTTCTATTTTATTGTAATTCCATTTTTAAATCCCATCATTTAGTATGTATTATAAGATTTTAAATAAGTGCTATTTACTTATATCTTTTATTTTTACCTATAATATATATAAATAAATTTTTTACCATTAATTATTATTGTTGACCTTTTGAAAAGGTTAGCCGGCTAAGTTATGGTAATTGCTTAACCTGTGATATTTATACGTACTTTGTCATCAATATTCTTTTATACGTGTTATTGGGATTCAACAATAACACAGAAATTATTTGATGCACAAACAATCAAAACTATAATGAGTACCTAGTATTTTCGTTAACTTATATTTATTAAATCACTTTCTTGCGCTTAAATGTAATTACAAATATTAGGCTTAAATAAAAGAAGTACTTTTATGTAGGTACATACAATAAAACCTGTGAATGAAAGTTGTTTCAAAATAGTTTTAGTTAATTGTATTAAAAATAATGAGACGAAACCTCTTAGCATTCCATGGATTCACCGTGCGGGTGCCGGGTCCATCACGTTGCAGGGAAAGGAACTTCAACAGTGCCTGGGACCTGCGACCCAGGTGTAGGTTTAAGGACCTATCTATCTTACATGCATACATACTCTTAAACCTAGAAAGTAAAACCAACGAACAGTTATAGAAACAGTCTTTATATTCACATTAATTTATCAACAAGTTAGAAGTTAAGTTTTGTCTCCAAAACCGTAATTAAAAATATAGGATTATGAGTGATTAGGCGGTATTTATGCGAATATTATTATGTTTAAACAAGACAAAGATATTACAACGATATTCAGGCGGACGCATGTTGTCAACTGAACGAATCGATTGTTCCTCACATTATCTGCCAGGTGGCGCTGCTCACGTAACTTCGTACTATCTCAACAACAAGGACGGGGCGTCTTTCTTGTTTCAGTACTTGACTATTATTGTCTTGATATTAACCAAATTGAGAGGAAATTATGGCCTCATAAAATAATACATTTCATCCCATAAAAGTGTCTTAAGTGTTTACTTAGTACCTTATGTGTATAGTAAATTTTATTATTATTTAAAAAATAATTATTATGCAATAAACAATAACACACACAGACAATTACTTGATATAGTAATACTGAACATACAACGATTGGAAACACATTAAATTCCCGTAAGTTTCCAAGTTAATAAGATATTTTATGGATGGGAAAAATGAAAAAGGAATTCCATAATCATCTACAAGTAGATTAAACTGAGCTACTTGTATGGAAATATCCAGAATGTTTATTCCATTTTACATGCCGTATGTAGGTAATTCGAAAGGATATTTTTCGGATTATATTAGTATTGTATCTAATAAACAACAACGATAAAGGTTGCAGGGAAATTCAATCATAATAACTGCTATCGCAGATGACCAGCCACGTGGAGGCACTAAACAACGTAAGCCATAAACGATAAAGGGATTATTCAATAACAAGCAATTTTAAATTGAAAAATATGAACATTTTTATTTGGAATTTTTTAATAAATTTATCTGAAATTCATAGAGGTATAAATAAAATGTCTTTTATGCCGTATGCGTTGCAATATTACTGCATATCAAATAGCAGCATCTCTTTATAGCTATTCACCATATTTCTAACTACAAGATAGAAAAGCTAGAGATAATTGAGGATATAAGATTTTCTGGAGAAGAATATGATTTAAAAGCGCGAATGAAAAAAGAGATAATTCAATACTAGCCTTCTGTCTTAGCGATGTAGCTCCGTAGCATCTTACGAACTCCCCTTTTAGTAAGGGAGCCCACGATGCTAAATGGGGATTTACTCGAGCGATATACAGACCTATTGGGTTGAAAAGCTTAGTTTATAAGAAGAATTTTTTTTTATATTATATATATCTTTTCATCGGTGGGGGAAGCGGCTATTTTTTAAATATGTAAAAAAAAAACTTACATGGACATCCACGAGCTCGTCAGATACTGATAGCGTTATTGCCCTACGTATTTTTATTAATGTACATATGTTAATCTGATCGTTTGCAGGATGCGGGTGGTTGTATGTAAGGGTTGAAAATGAAAAAAAAATACATTTATTAGAACCAATGACTCTACGGCGAACCAGTATTATAATTGAATTTATTCAAGAACTAATTATCTTAGGATATTTTCGGGAACTTTAATGATCATTATGAAATTATGGAAGATTTTCATATTTTTTTTAATTTCTTGAGAATACTGGTACTTATTCTACTAATAGATTTTGATAGCGTAATGAAGTCAGCTTTTTAATATGGTTGAGAATTCCAAATGATATGCAAGCGTATAAGAGTTATTATAGAAAACCGATAAATTTGTATTTTTGTGTGAAAAAACTCAGAAACTACTGCGGTGATTTCAAAAATTCTTTCACAATAGCAAAGCTAGATTAGCTCTGAGTAGTATAGACTATATTTATTGGCAAAAGAGATTATGTGGTACTAAATAGAATAAAAAAACTACAAAGAAATATATAAACAAAACGTAGAAATATATCAGAAGTCTTATATATGCGTGTAAAGCCAGGTCAAGAAGCTAATAGTGTATATATGGAAACAAATTTTGACTCATTATTTATTATATATTTCATCACGCTTTAAGTCATCCGATATGGTCTAGTGGCTAGGATACCTGGCTCTCACCCAGGAGGCTCGGGTTCGATTCCCGGTATCGGAAAAAACTAATTTTGTGTTTTTAAATCTAGTCTCAGGATTATTGTTTATCGGTGGTATTAGTTTTTCTGATGGAAAATCAAACCGTCATTACGATTTTTGTTATTAAGGTGTAAATAAAAAAAAAACAATTACGTTTTTAAAGTAAAAATAAGAACTATATATTCTAGAAATGTATGTATAGTTACTAATTTTCAAATTGAAATTGAAAAGATCGGGTTTTTAACTTAAAAACTTGGGAGATTGGTCTGTAAATATGTGCAGCAGAAACATGACTGGGTACAACTTACTATTAGAACTAGACAGACTGACTAGGACATTAGTAACGCCATACGTAATAATAATAAGTTATTAGAAAACTCTAAAGCGTTTTAACAAGGAAATATTTTGTTAAATAAAACACCAAGCAAACTTCTTAAGCCTGAGCTATAGCATAGAGCTCGATGTAAGGAATAATTAATCAGCAATTTAAAAAAAAATACGGTCCATTAAAAACTACATTTCATTTTCACGACGAAGATAAATGATAGTACTTCATAAAACACAAAAGAAAATTTCTTTTACACAAAGAATAAGGTGTCTAGGACATTACGTTGAAGGTTTGTTGTAGGTGCAAACAAATTTATGTACCTTAAGACGACCTAAATCCAGTGAAACAACTTGCAAGTAAGCAGCCCTGTGTCGCATATCTAAATATATCAGAACGATTTTAAGCTGACATTTTATTAAGAAACATGACGAAAATAGATGAAAAATGGTTACACTGGTTCCTAAATTATTCACATCGAAGATTGATAAGGGTATAGGACATTTTTTATACTTTTCTATCATTACTATTTTTTCTTTTAGGAACAATGAAAAAACCGGTAATACATTTAACAGAATTATTTTGCTTATATATTAAATTAAATTTATAACATTTTTAAATTAATTTCAACTATAATTATACTTAATATGACAACCAACAAATACATATTTTTATTATTTTAATTACCAATCATGTTTTAAATGAACGAAAATTTATATCTACCTTCAAATAAAACAATATTAGCAACACAACATGTATCATCAATTGAAATAAATTGCGAAATAATTCGAATGAGTTGGATATAATAACATACTAACGAGTTATTTGTAGTAATAGATAACTAATAAATTAGGACATGAATTACAGTGATTATTGTGTGTAGTTGTTATAGTGTATAGTGATTATTATAGTAATTTCAAACAACACCACGGAGAATTATAATGAAGGTAATGTATCATAGTTTCTTATCTTAAAATAGTAATAAGAAAAGACGAGTGATCGTAGAAATTAATAGTAAAAGATAGATAAATGCCTTATATTTAATTTTGATTTTCCTAAATAGTCAATACCTATAATTAAAACTTTAATAATTTTATCTGTATTAGTTACTCTATTGAACTCCTTTCGCCTCTATTCCACAACCACCTGTTCTATGACGAGGGCGAAGTGTGAAAAATTTGGATGCGAGATAATAAAAATTTAGTTTAATTATTATCGATATAGATAAAATCTGATCAGGTTGTTATGTTGACTAGTAGATAAAAAATTCCATGTTTTTTTATAGTGCCATAGTTTTTTTTAAACTTATGATTACATCGAGACAATACCACCAAATAACTTTATAGTAACACCCCCTTAGCAATGACTATTAAAGGGGGGAGAGAGGAATGTAATCCTTTTTCCTGGTCACCAAATGTTTGGCTGATTTTACTTCAAGTATGTCAGCAAACATTGAAAAAAATAGCCGTTATTTTTGAAGGAAACAAAGGTTCAATTATGGAATAGCTTTAGTACTTTATTAATTTTATTGACAATGACCATAAAAGGTAGTCATAAATGTACAATTATAATAAAAATACGGACGCAGCTGTTTAATTACACAGCGACGTGTTTGTACTGAAAAATGTTAAGGGTCATAAAAAATAAATGTAGAGCCCTTCAATGTGGAACTGTTTTAGAATACAGAAAATATGAAGTACCAACTTAGCAAACAAAATTGATTACTTTAATTGAGGTTAATCTGACAGTTAAGTCTTAAATTTCATTATATATATTATTCTTTTATCTGACATTTTTAATTATGTTTTAGGTATAATGTTGTTGGATTGTAACAGGGAAGAAAGCCTTCGATAAGGTGAGTCTATCATGATCTATTAATATCTACTGGAGTATCTCCAGGTGTCTTGAAGAGCAGTGAAATGGCTAGGAATAATCGCTATAAAATGTTAGGAGATAATTGATGTAGGGGTAAAGTTGAGTCATTCAAAAATATTTGTCATATAATATTTGCATTTTTCGAAATTAATATTTTTAAAGTCCAACAAGTCCAACCTCGCTTACTCAGGTTCTTTTAATTAATATTTACTTAAAATATCGTTGCCAGTTTCCATTGCTAACTTTTTTGTGCAATAACTTTATCAGGGTATAATAAAAGACAATGTTAAATTATATTTTTATTAGAATAATGCACCTAGTTTCCACAAATTTGATTTTGCAATGTTTCAGTTACAACAATATAAAATGTAAGTGTTCCTATCTAAATAAACACTTCTTGAAGTGTACAAGAAACTTACATTTATAATCAAAACATAAATATTATATATAAATCTATATTAATATAAACCAGTTATACAATAATCTCGAGTTAACTTAACAAATTTATTTACATAAACTATTAAAAGCACATGAAAATTTTCTATTTACATTTGATACTTTTCCTAAATGGGGGCTCACCATTTAAGGGCTTGAAAGCGAGTTTATCATAGACATCTTTTATACAAATCTAAAACTATGCATACTGTAATAAGTCTAGATAATGTCACCCATAAGCCACGGAAAAGTATCTTAATATATATATATATATATTACAATAAATCGTTTAATATTCTAATAATTCATAAACACAAAGCTACCAACAAAGCGTCATCTATGAACGTTATATATCAATTTATTGATATGTCTATAACTTTAAATAGACAAACGACATACAATTATTTAACTATAAAACATGTTTTTTTATTTACATTTTACAGTACTGTTTCATTCGTGCAAGTTCTAGGGCCGTTAACTAGTGAATATCTGCTCGAACCTCCGTTACGAGTGGTGACGGCGCCTCTAATGAACAATTCTTTAAATGTCTCCCTAAATTGTCTCGACATACCGCAATAAATAGCAAAATTTATAGGATAGGAAACAATTATAAAAAAATTCGTTATTAATATCAGAATATTTGCAATATGGTAGTCCAGAATCTCAACGATTGTGCTTGATATAATATGTAGTATAGTCACAACGGCCACTGGTATTTCTACCATGAGAAAAACTGTGACTACAACAATGAGCATAAGGGTTGTGCAATTCGAATCTCTGAGTCTCTTGCATTCTGACTTTCGGTTTTCTTTGAACAATTTTTGTCTATTTATTTGTGCTGTTCTCATCGCTCGAAACAGCAGTACATTCAGAACGACGAGCGACGTACATGGTATTAAGTGGACAAACAGAACTCTGAATGCGAAGTAGGTGATGAAGTACGCATCCAGAGAAATTGTTTTCACCCAGGGCGCTATCTCCACCTATGAGGAAAGAAATATTTTTAATGAAACAAATCAAATAAATATTTACTTTGTGAATACGTAGGTACATTTCAAAGCTCTTACCTCGCAAACGTGTTCCATATGCCCTCGCCAGTAGGTCAGATGGGGGATGTACTGGTGATCAAAAAACCGGGGTAGCTGATGAAGGAAGGCTGCTACGCCGATATAAATCAGACACTTCTTGACTCTAGGCATTGTGCACCTGATAATGAATATATAAAAATAGGTTTGTGAGTTTAGTAATCTAGGCTTTATTTCTATATTTACTCGCTATATATAGTTTCATTTCATTATAACTGTGTGTTAATTTTATTTCAGAAGAACGTAATTTAAGAGTTATTAGCTATACTTAGTAAGTAAAGAGTCATCTGCAAATTTTGTTCAGAATGATATTTTATTCATCCTTTTTATAAAAAAAATATCTAAAATAGAAGCTTCATTTGAAAAATGATAAATAAATTAAGCCAAAAGGTCGGCTTGAAGCACGAAGACTTTCTGAGCATTACGTATCAATTTGTAAAAATAAGATGGCCGAGTCCACTTCGATATTTATTTCATTAATTATTTTTTTTTACATTTGTATTTCATGATTCACTAGATACAGCCTGGTGATAGATGGACAGATCTTTGCAATTGTTTTATAGGAAAAACAACCATAGAAATCTAGTTCTTATTTGCATGGATTTAAAGTTCACATTTTAATAATAAAATAATACAAACCATGTCCTAGCTACAGGTGCATGACAAACGTAGATATATCGCTGAACTGCTAGAGCAAGAGTGAGCCATATACTTGCTGTGTGAAACATTGCTGGGATCACCTTTAAACAATATAATATAATAAAAACCAGAATACCATACTATTTTGTTTGAGATATTTCAATGTTATCCAATTGCTTCTAGGAAGGTCCAATTGATACAAAGATTTCACAAAAAAATCATCGGTGATACAAATATCAGCTTTTTATAATAATAATAATAAAAAATAATAAAAATGAACTGTATTGGAGAATTAGTTAAATATATGACTGATGGCCTGACTGACCAATTATTACGAGTAAGATACATCTTGAATTAGCCTAATAGTTGTAGTATTTTAAACTTCATTTTGCATCACCTACCTCATTCATATAATGCCAAGCCTGACATGCATGGACAGGACTCAGTGGTTTGTAATGATTGCCAAAAGTATACATATAAAATAGCCACGGTGCTGGGAAAAGCATGGTGAACATATCGCACAATGCCATGGCCATAAGTACAACATTTGTTGGAGTTCTCATATGACGTCGAGAAAGGACCACAACTATTAGAGTGTTCGCAACAATTGTAGTCGCGAGGAGAAACGGTGCTATGTATCTGAAATTAAATAGAAAAGTATTACTCAGCCATACTAATATTTTATTCTGATTATTTAATTATTTATTATTACAATAAATTAATATTTAAATGTTGCATTAATAACAGACTTCTGCGAGTATTCCGATGCCCTTGGAATTACTTAAAAGAATATTTTTTTTAAGAAAAAATATAATTTTGCAATAGAAAATATTACTTACCCATACATAGGCTCAGCATAACTTATAGGAAACTCGCAGGTAACATTTAAATATGAATGTGAATTGTTCGATGTGCAGTAATCGTCGTTGGTGAAGTTCTTATAAAACTCCGTCACTTCCGTCGTGTTGAAAATGAAACTAGTGTTTATTTTGTGTTGTGCATCAACATATTTGGAGTCCGTTCGTATTGTTGGTTGTGATATATTGTATTGAACCCCGAAGTAATCAGTCCAATCGTCGTGTTCCATTTTGTGATTTAGCTATCTGACACTCGATATCATATTTACGTGTGAGATTAAATATTGGAGCCCTTATGAGTGTGCCGTCGTATATAAATCACCCCTTCTTCATATTATCTGTGGACAAAGACCATAACTTCGTTATTACTGATTTCTTTAGTGGCGTGAAAATATTTTGTCAATCATATAGAAAATATAAATTAGGCGATGAAATAATTTTGGTACTGCAGTACCGGAGTAGATTAGCATTACTATATAGCGAAATATGTTACGTTATTAACAAAAGAATGTCCCTTTTTTGTAACTTACTAGAAGTAAGAACTGATATTTTTATGAAATTTAAAGATATCAAATTACGGACGAGTGTCAAGGTTTTTTATCAACACAATATATATTGCATATTCTTAAACACAATACAATTAGTGTGTAATTTTTTAAATAGACTTGTATTTCTAAAACATTCGCTATTGTATGTAATTTTAATGATTTTGATTTTAATGCTGGAGAAATCTGGAGACTTCAATTATTTTTCGCAATAGAATAGCAAAATCTAGGAGTGACAGGGAAAGAGATTATGTTGCTACCAAAAGTAATGATCACTTGATTGAGAACTTTTCGCTCGTTTAACAATTCATACCTTCTATTGAGCTTTTCTCAAAAGAAAAGTTCTTTCTTTTACGTCCCTGATGCAAAAAATGTTTTATAAATTTACTTTATTTATTGTTTAGCATTGTACCGATATTTCAAATAAATATACAAAAAAACTAGCAAACAATCACAATAAATCCGTCTCGTCTAATAAAATCTCGTCTGCCCGCGATCACGGTTGCCGCAAATTAATCGAAACGTCGAGAGTATGTAGTTTTTTGAAATAATAAAATACGCGTAGTCATCCGAAAAATTGTAGATTCATTTAAATCCGAACGTTCAGTGTTTAGAGCAACTGTGAATTTTAATTTTTACACAATCCAAACGTATTTATCCAATGAGTCAAGAAAAATACAACTAGATACTGTAGGTTACTTAAAGCTTCGTTTTTATACTTTCCAAGTTCGAGACAACCAGCTCTAAAGTCGTATATCTTCAGCAGCTGTCTTAAACTTTATAACTTTGATTCACAACGAGATAGTTTAGATTGATGTTAGAAATTTTATATAAACTTTGGTAATACTAACGTAAACTAAGTATTACTAAGATTAATTAATACCATTTTAAAATCCAATAGTATTATAAATGGGAAAGTATTTGTACAGCTGTCTCAACTTAGTACTTAACCAATGTAACTATGTAGGTACATTACGATAAAACAGAGCCAAGCCTGTTCAAAGATACGTACAAGATAAAGTATTTAAACAGCAATTAAGAAATCTTAAACATGCGAATATCATGGTCTCATTGATAAATAAAATAAACTAGGTAAATATAGCTTTAATAAATTCTATTTCTTATTAAATAGCGACGCTTAATATATTATAACATTATTTAAAATGTTAATAATACAATACTAAATATATATATAAGTACATACATACTTATTTCTCTAATCAAGAAAAAAGGTCATGCATAAAATCATGTGTACGCTCGGGATAATTTAAGTTTAATGTCATTCATTTTATAATAGAAATAAAATATAAAAAAGATCATATTCCAAGGAGAGCTTTTTTATTATCTTCTCTCGGGTTCACTCACTCGTAAATCCTAAGCGTGTACCGTTGTATTATTCAATCCTGTGTACACTAAATTTAATTTAAAAAGCTACTTTCACAATAAAATTGTGCTTAAAAATATGTATATATGAACCACACTCTCTCTGGACCGTTCATGATAGTTTACGCAGAGATGAGATTTAAAGTTTTTCAACATTGATTCCGTTACGCATCAACAACATTTCGATTGCTTTTTTATTTAATTCAGAAATAAATCCAGATGTAGCTAAATATCTCATGATAACAGACACTGATAATCTTGAAAATTATTAATGCAGTTTAACAGAATTTTCATCATCATCATCATCAGCCTATCGAAGCCCACTGCTGAGTAAAGGCCTCTTCTCACATGGAGAAGGCTAGAGCATTAATCGCCACGCTTGCTCAAGACGGGTTGGCGATTTCAATCTTATAATTTGAAATTATAAGACCAGGTTTCCTTCACCGTCTGTCAGTGATGTCTAAATACTCTTAGAAAGTACATATGATTCGGTAAAGATCACATTCGTACTTGCCAGGTTTCGAACCCGCGCCCTCACGTATGAGAGGCGGGCCTTTTAACCTCCAGGCCACCACGACTATTAACAGAATTTTGGTCATATTTAATTATAGGTAAAACTTTAAAATCTACGAAACATTTCAAACCTTATTTCTGGAAATGTGTGAATTAAAAATTAAACTATCTTTCCGTTATCACGAATTTTAAATTTAAACAACCTGCTACATCCAGGTGAGATATATTACGAGATATTTTAAGCTAATTTACGTTTCATCATTCAAAATATATACTTAAACATAAAATATCTTAAATGACATACAACAAAAATAATTCAAAATTAATTTCTTTAATATGATTAAGAAAAATCACTATAGGAAAGAATTCTCGCCCGTCTATATCTAATTTCCAATATCTATTGATCTTAATTGAATCTTAATTATATGTTCGCTGAACAAATGTATAATATAAATAAATCGCACGAGAATAATTCACTATTATGATATTCCCGTATAATCAACCACAGTCAACCCTTCATCATCTATACATGATATAATTTATGTATTCACACCCTTATCATACATTTCACACACCCGATTTCTCACAACGAATCCTTTGTTCAAGCCAGCTAGTTCAATTAAGATTGATCGAGCGAAATCTGATGGTAATTGATTCGAATGTAAAAGCCTTTTAACGTAACGTTGTAGCTCTAATAAGGCTGCATAAAAATCCAACTAATTATATACTGCCTACATATTAAAATAACTATCTACGTAGCTTCAAAAGCAACATTATGTCTTATCGTTCCGTTTCTGAGCTACTTCTATTAATTACTATTTTATAAATTGATGTGGTATTGTGACTAACCTGCTTTGGGATGTCGTAATCATTTATTTTAAAAACCTTTATATATTTGTATGTATAAATTTCTATTTTCTGGGTCGGTAATGTCGGGAACAATATAATAGTGATTGGTATAACATCCTCCGTCGTTCTCGAAACCAAAACGATATCAAAACATAATATCTCTTTTAAGATCTAGATATTGAGACAATAAACACATTTCCAATTCTGTAGAGTTGTTGAAAATGTAATTTTCTTAATGCAAGAAAAAGTAATATTTTAGGCAAATTGGATCCGCATATGTCTTGACGAAGTCAAGCCCAGTAATACGGCTCTGCATACAGCCGTCTTTATCATGATTGGATTTGAAATTTAACAGAATGTTTCAATGCTGTTGTGTGAATCGAATTACGTATCTGTTAAGTGAGACGACGAATTTACTGTGATTATTATTTTTTTTGTATTAAATATAAAGTATCTTATCAAATACGTACGAACGATTTTTGAAGATAGCTTGATAATATTTCGATTTATTTTGAAATAAGCAATTTAAAACAGTTATATATAGAAAGCAAATCATTTTGATTTAACACTCTGATATATTGTACTTTAAAAACATCATTTTTTAATAAATCCACGTAATTTTTAGCAGATGACAATTCGGTTTTTCTTTCAATGTTCCAAAGGGAAAATGAGTTTTTTGTGACAAAGATCTCTTCAAACACAATATTGAAAGTTATTGATATCTTATTCACATTCAAAGAAAGATTTTTCTCTTCACTTAACGCTGAATACTTTAGATATAACAAGTGCGTATCCTATCGGATTTATGGGATAGAGTTAGGTCATTTAGATACAATAGTGTTATTTGCAAGATTGTCTAACATTTAAAACTTATATTTAATTGTTTCTCGTTGTAATCATATTTCTAAATATGGATCGTTTCAAAAATATACATTTCTATAATCACATCTCTGTTTATATAAAAGAGAAAATATATTAATTTTAAATTGTTATATTATATTTTTATTTCTTTCAAATAAAAATTATAAGGTTTAAAAGCGAGTATTGGGTGATAAATTAATAAACTTTTAAATGAAAATGCTCTAAGATAAATAAATAGTACAACTTTTAATCTTAGTTCCTCTAGATGCAATTTCACTGTGACACAGGCTTTAAAATATTTTTCCGTCTAAACAGTACTTTTTTAAAAGATCATATAGCACTCACGCTAAGTAATCATATGTTATTTGCTTACTAATTAGTATTAATTAAAATAAAATCCTAAGTTCCCCTAAATATGTATCGGCGAAAGCGTTACAATAAAAAAAAAAACAGTTTTTTTATACATTTTATTACAAATAAATATTTTATATAGTTCAATGACAAATACAGCAAAATTTAATTGAACGAAGCGAGCGGACGCTATACTGGGGACTCAGGTTACTTAACCATGGAGATGATATAGGCAACCGGACGTACGATCGAGTAAAGGTATATTTCTGTTCTATAGCCTAGTTATCTAGGGTGGTTTTAAAAAATAAAATACATTGGACGACTATTTTAAATCTGAGGACCGGAAAATGGGAGCCATAACAAAAAAAAAAAACGATTAGGTACCTATAACGCAGAAATGTCTTCACGTAACTGGCACAGAGAGCTTTTTTTCGAACGAATAGATAAAAAATGCTAAGATGCATATCTAAGTGTATATTATTTTTGATTACTATTAAAAAAAATATTCCTTTTGCTATTGTGAACGATTTTCAGACGATTGACAATAAATCTAAAAACAATGTGTCTATTAAAATATGTCTATTATAATATATATATTATAATATATATATCAAATATTTAATTATTATATCTACAATCGTATTGTTTGATTGTTTAAACTAATTAGTGATTCAATATCCCTCTCTCACTACGGTTCATCGAACATTTTGGTAATTTAATCAAATTCATCAATAACTTATCTACAGAATGTTGAATTAAATTTTCAGAAAGATTATATAAATTATATATTCCGTTTATTCGTTTGGTCCAGAGTGATACTCAAATACACTTCTTAAACTACCTTCAATATGATTGCGATATCCGTTGCTTATGACATGCAGTTAACTGTGCTATCTTAGTCAAAATATTTCAGTGTTTATTTCATTTTAAATATAATTATTAATTATATTACTTAGCCTTATACTTGCCTTTAATTAGAAATTTAATTGTAACTAATTTATTTAGTATAAAAAAATACATCTCAGGCAATAATTCCAATGTCTCCCCATTTGTTAATTTAATACCATTGTTCTGGCCTTTCCCTTCCCAAATAAAGTCCCCTTTCCAGAATCCCAAAGGTAATAAAACACACCTGCAGGTGACTAAGGGTAAGGAAAATTTGAAATATTCTTGTATTCATGGCAAGAATTTCTTTTTTTAACGTATTTCATATTACTAACCACATGCCGTAAAACAACCAAAAACAGCGCCGTTCAGTTACAATTATATTTTATTTGTAAGACGAAAAATTATTGAAGTAAATGTTTCTGTACAAAAATGAATTAATGTTATCACTAACTAAAATGTTTTATTGGCGGTAGAGCCTAACTGTGGTCATACGACTACAGATCGAATATGGGCTGGTTCGACCGGGGAAGTACCACCCTCTCACAGAAGATCGGCTTTAAGTAGCCTTTACTGACTTCGTTTCGTCCGATGAGCGAGAGCGCCGGTTGCTTTTTCCCTTCTCCCACCCTTTCCTCTTATTTTCCCACAATCAAGTTCGACAACACATCCACAACATGCAGACGTACATGAGCGACGGTGACTATCTTCCATCAAGTAGGCCGTGTGCTCGTTTGCCACCTTTTATATATAAAAAAAAAATGTACTTCAACAAAATTACCTTAAGGTCATGTCTAAGAAATCGTTAATTTCATTGATAATGTTAAGGTAAGATTATTAAATTAATAATATAAGCATTGCACGCATTCCTCAAGCGCGAACTAAGGTATAAATTTATATTTGAGTTTATTTTTAAACGATTAGTAGAAACGTTGATTATGATCATAAGTCGACGTGGCCTGGAAGTTAAAAGGCCCACCTGTCATACGTGAGGGCGCGGGTTTAAAACCTGGCAAGTACCAGTGTGATCTCCTCCGAGTCATATGTACTTTCTAAGAGTATTTAGACACCACTAACGGACGGTGAAGGAAAAAATCGTGGGGAAACCTGGTCTTATAATTTCAAATTATAAGATTGAAATCGCCAACCCGTCTTGAGCAAGCGTGGGGATCAATGCTCTAACCTTCTCCATGTGAGAAGAAGCCTTTGCTCAGCAGTGGGCTCCTATAGGCTGATGATGATGATGATTATGATCTCAATTCAAGGAGCAACAGATATAAAAATCATAATAGCTAAATTATAAACATTATAATGCTGAAAATTTGAAAGTTATTTTGTTAAGCATATTACATGGAAATATATTTTTTGCGCAATGTTTCAGTATGGACTTAATTTGCATAGTACAACCAAGCACCACCTGCTCTAGCGCTGATCGTTTATCAATCTACGTCAATGTCATTATATAGGAATATATGAAAAAAAATATTCGAGCAAAACGTTTAGTTTGACGTCGCAAACTCGTACTAAGGATTGATATAAAAAATATCATAATAACGAGTTTAAAAGAACCAACTTTTTATGAGAGCTTAAAAAAAAACTATTCTAAATCAACACGTGTCTGCTGTACTAATAATATTATACATTTTATATCTCTTTTAAAAAGTACTTATTTATCATAAACATTTATTTTACATAAAGTAATAAAATGAGAGAAAATTCATTGTAAATACGGCGTATATAATACATTTGATAAAATTTAATACTGACGGAATCATGAAAAATAAGTCTTAATGTATAGATAGATGTCTTTATGTCACTAGTAATACAATATTATAAAGAGTTACAGAAACACTAATAAAAACCTTACATATTAAACCAAATCAATTGAAGTAAAATTAAAATTTTATAAGAATAATTGGATAAAATTCATCAAAGTAAAGTATTTAATCTAGCTTTTACATTGATGAAAGTGATTGGATATCGTTTTTAAAACCCAAATATTATATTCGCTTATGTAATGCATCACAGGCTTGACTCGCTACGAAATGCATTACTTCTAGTAAGGCTTCATTCATTTATCAATATATAAATTGCCCGTTATATACATAGTGTGTATTCATTGCTATATATTTTATTAATACAAAGTAATAGACCCAAATACAGAATGTGAGGCAGTGAAAATTTTATTTGGGCTTCAGAAAAGGATTCGTTTTTTCATCTGTGTTTGAAATTTGATATGCAGCGCCGTTTTATGTTAACCAATAGTTCAAAAATCAATATTGATACTGTCATGGTTCAAAGCTAACTGTTATGTACAGTTCAAAGCGAACTGTAATGTATCAAAGTTTCTGAGGTAGGATACATACAATCCATGTGATATACAAACATACAGCGTATATTTAGAGTCGACGCAGTCAGACCAAAAAAGCAGTTTAGTGTTTAATTAACAACTATGTGGTCAGATGTTAATGGCGTACCGTGCTTAAAGCAATACCAAAAATCAAAAGATATAAAAAAAAAATACACATGGCCAATATCAAATCACGAATTTACGTTCAACGAATTCTCAGTAACGTTTATTGGTAATATAAACATGGATTTTCCTCTTTTCCCGATGTCTATTTAAAATATTTTCGCTGTAAACTCGTAAAATGTTTATTGCGTTTTGGTTTGATGATGAATTTATCTGTTGGAACAAACACGAACTAACACTCTTTTGTTATTGCTGCATTAAGTAATCGCTTAGTGATTAGTGAGTAGGTTTTATACTACTGTTTTAGGTAGCAACTGATGTTTATTGAGTTGTAAAATCGATGTATTAAGGTAGTAATAGGCTCTTTTGTCATAAATATTTTAGCTTTAAATTATCGAGTACATATATTTATATTTTTATCTAATACAAGTTATAAAGTATAGGATTTTTATATATAAAATTTTAAATAAATGTAAGTGACAAGACAAGTGGATGATTTTAAATAACAAACAAACAAAAATAATACAGAAATAGAGAGCCGAAAAGAGAAAGAGATAATCTTTGTTATTCAAAATATTTGTTAAGTTAGAATTACTTTTTCTAAAACGTGTCCCTTTACACGATTTATGACATAAACAAAATGTTATGTACAATTCTATTCATTGCAATACTTCAATCCCGAATAATTGCAAGCGTCGCTCCGTATTCAACAGTCATGCGATAATAATCAAGCGGAACTTGTTCCGTCGCCTAAATTACTATGAGTATGCTTGGAGGTCAAAATGGAATGATTTAAAATTTTCCAGAGCAACGATGTTTGCTAAATTCAAAATTAATGTCGAATCGGTAGGATTATGTTGGATGTATGAACGTTTTATCGTGTTTTAATGCTTTTTTTCTTGACTTATCTTTAAACACCATCCCGATAATTTTTGTTTGTTTTATTCTAAGGAAATAAAACTTATTGTCAAGTTCCCTAACCAATGAAAAAAGACCATACATCCCTCCTCATAAACTCCTATGTTTGTGCTATTTCTAGGATAAATATTACTATGTTGTTCTTATATATTACTATCGTATTGTACATTTTAGTTACAATAAATTATGTTTTAAACCAACAAAATGTTTCATTAACAAACTGAAGCTGAAAGTTTTTCGTATGAAAATACGTGTAGGTTACATAAAATAAACTTATTACGTCCTAAGACTCGGTTAGTTTAATTTAATGACAATTGTCCTCCACTTGTAATGAATGGCGATCTTAATAATATGAGACTTTATAGGTGCTCGTCAAGCGATTGCTCTCACGGCCTGATCTCGTAAAACACTTGGGATAATCAATGACTTGGCACTATTCTTGGAATTGGGAGACGTCACTTGATATATTGCTGAATTTTACCGAACAGACAAAGGCCGGGCCGTATATTTGTTATATGTCTTCTTTATTGGTAATATATGCGTATCGTATCCTTGTGAATAGCTACTATAAAAGATCAGACGATATATTTTTCCAATAACAGCAAAAGTAAGGTTCATTTTCTCGTGTCGTCAAATCATTTTCCATGTTCGTAAGTACCAAAAGTTGTATAAATAATCATGAAATTAGTTGAAGGTATGGCCGGACGTAATGTCTGGCAAATACAAGATCTCATTGTATAGTCCCAAATTAAATAGTATTAATGTTATGTATAAACAAATGCTGTAAATATGTATTTGTTTCTTAATTACGAAAGAAACTATGGATTTGTTTGGTTGAAGTTTCGTAATGAATTTGCTATACACGTGACACTATTTGTCTCATAAAGCTTAAGGCGAATCACATTGAATTATCATGTATTTAATTTGAGATGAATAATTTAATTGAAATGTGAGATAATTTCACGTCTTCCTATAATACGTAAGAAAAATTTATAAATAATACAGTGCATAATATAGACAGATACATATAATATTGATAAAGTTGTCGTAAAATAATTATAGCTGATAAAATCCAGATGTGCTCAGATACTTAAAGCAATAACCGTCCTAATCTAGAAAATCTGCGTTGCATTACCCTAAGTGTAAAAGTATTAACACCTAAAATTCTTTGATGTATTTTTTATTTTATAAATATAAAAAAAATTATAAAAAGAAACTTTTAAAAGGAGAAATGTAATCATGTGTTATATTTTTCGGGTAGCATTACTTTTCAATATCTTACCCCGGGGTAAGATAATCCAGGAGTTATTTTACAAGTTCAGTCTTTTGTTATCTCGCTAAGCTAAAGCGATAAAACGTTTTCGTGACTTAAAGCAGAGCTTAGTTCTTACTAAAACGAATTTCTTGCTAAAATAGATTTATCTTCGTATCTAGTCTGCTTGAAATATTTCTTTGAAATAAATTTATTACATTCAGACATTAATAGTAGGAGTGAAAATTTACGTATTTACGTATTTGAGGAATCTCTTTTTTGAAGTATATTGACACAATTTGATATTTATTAAAAAATTATTCACACGTATTAGGTTTGTGTCGATAGGAAAAACATCAAATGTTATGGAAGCTTTAAGTTCTAAAGTTACATTGCAATTGTTTAAATGAAAACTTTTACAGCAGACTTATTTAGCACCATTAGAAACTCATGGCCTAGTCTATGGGATATCATATTACGTTTGTTTAAATCATTTTTAATATAACACATAGCACTGAAAATTTCAGAGTAAATAGCCATTATTACCAATGATAATTATTACCATATTATACATATATATATATATTAATAGTCGTATGTCTGTTTATGTAAGAATGTATGAGAGATTATCATGATAAGTTTGAATAACTTTTAAGCAACAAGTTATACGGTAATTCTTCATTACATTTTATATCTTCTTAGTACTGTTTTATTTGTTTTTAAGTTAATAGTTTTATGTTTGTTACGGTGGTATTGTTTAAGTTAATTTTAAATCTTATTTATTCAAGCAATTAAGGTGTAGTACAACGAGTTGAATTTAATTTGTGACGTCAATTCAAACACACTCGGCGGCATATACTAGTATAGATTGGACTAGCTGTTTTAATGCAGTTTTTCAGTGTAGGTATTCACACGAAAGGGCTTTCTAAGAATAGCTTGATAGCGTGTCCCGGAGTTATTATAAATTAAAAAAAGTGAAATAATAATTAAGATAAAATCAATATATTATATCAATACAGTCCCTTCAAGTGCAAGTAAATATTATCCTTTGATATATATGAAGTATTATATATATATGATTTCATATAAGTGCGAAAAGTTTATAAATACTCACACGCATGTATAGACAAACGAAGTATTGACCTGCAGTGTTATATATGTATAAGTGAAATGTACAACCACAGTACATATTTCCTTGTTACGATCTTGCTTTGGACAGATTAAAGATTGCAGCAACGTTATCGCTACTGTTGCAATAAATACAGTTGTTAACTAGAAAAATAGTTTGATTTACCGTTCAAACCCAGTCTTTAATTTCCTACTGCCACATTTGAGAGAATTATTCGTTGGCTATTATTGAGGCAGCAACAAAAAAACGTCTTTGTCTTGTATTATTGATGTGTGTCCTCTTTTGTAAAAGCAATTTATGTTACACGGAACAATGTTGTATGTTTTCTTTTAATTAATTTATTTTCAACAATCTTTGTTTTAGAATACCGATGTTAGGAATACCTTCGATGTTTGTGTCACTGTAAAGTGAGTTTTTACTAGACGAAATTTTTATTATCAGCTATCGACGACTTAAAATATTGTGAAGCAAATTGAGGTCATATTTTTTTGGAAGTTCGCTTTTAATAAATTGTTCGTATAAAAATTGTGTTTGTATTGAAATTAAATAGGTTAATAATTAAAAAATACGATGCTATTTTATACGTAAGAAATAGATGCACACGTCTCCGGGGCCTACATTAAGAGAAACTATTGCAAAATAGGTTTATTAACGGTGATTATTTTTGGATAGATCTAATCTTGAAAAAACTAACCATCATCATCAGCCTATTGGTGCCCACTGTTGACCAAACGCGACTTCTCAAATGGAGAAAGTAAGAGCATTAAACAAACGCTTGTGCGAGGCGGATTGGCGATTTCAAACTTATAACTTGAAATAATTAATCCAGGTTTCCTCACGATGTTTTCCTTCACCGCTTATCATCAGTGGTATCTAAATACTCTTAGAAAGTACATATGACTCGGCAAAATCACTTTTGTATCGATGAAAATAAAATAAAAGTAACATTGATGTCTGTTACTTTCAATCAAAAACAAAATTTTAGGACGTAAAAATTCTCCGTTACGGAAACAACTAAATAGCAACTTTGTTTTTAAACTTTAAAATGAATGAGCGGCAATCGCATCCTATGAAGAGACAGAACTTTCTGATTGAGCTCCTAAAAGTCTAAAAAGAGCATTTTCAAATAAATTGAGATTTTTTTTGAACATTAACAAAAGTATAGTTACATTGGTAGTGGAAAACTAAAAAAATAAATAATTTTATTAATAAATTTCAATAAAAAGACGACGAAAACGTGTTTCAATCAATGAAAATTATGAAATGAATTTTCTATGTGAAATTTGAACACGAATTCCTGTCACAGTTTCAGTTGCATGTAAATGGAAAATCACGACAGCCTTTGAACCGTATGTAATCGTTGGCTTACACTAAATTCGATTACAGCACCCATTAATTCCTTCATATTTATATTTGAATTTATATTATATATATTAATGAACGATAAACATGTTTTAACTTCTGACTTCACTCACTTTAGCGAGATATTGAGTCTTGACTCATTGCGCTTGCGCAATCATATAAAACGGATGAAAACTCTTAATTTAATTAATTTAGTAATATAACAAGTAATAAAGTAATATTTTAATGAATTATGAAACAAGATTCTAGACATTTTCAAATTTAGAACTCGCATTATTGTATATGATTCACCGCCATTATTAAAAATAGACGAAATCCAGAAGCAAATGAAAAATACATTAAAGATAAAATTAACGATGTATATTTTTTCGTTACTAACGAAATCGTTTACGCGCCGTGCAGTATATTTATATATCAAAAGTATTAAAACTCGAAAATAAATTGCATAACGTGTACGGATTATTTTAAACACGAATCGAATTGTTATTTTAATAAAACAAATAAATTTCATGTACTATAATAGAAGGCACGTGAAATGAGTTACAATATATTTTATAACCGATTCCATATATATGTTATATTAATTGTACGAAGAATTCCGTAATTATAGTTATTTAGTTTTATAAATTAGAAATATAATTCTGTCAATCTGAATGTAGAGCTATATTTTAGCTTTGAAACCTTGATAACAATTTAGTGCTTTAGCTGTCTCTCTCTCTCTCTCTCTCTCTCTCTCTCTCTCTCTATATATATATATATGTGTGTGTGTGTGTGTGTAGAAATGGTTGCACAGTACAAAATAAATCACTGTAATAATTTTTATTTACTTTTTTTTAAATCTTAAATCTTTCAAACGTAACTAACTTAATTTTAATAACTCGATAATGACAGTCATCTATACCGTACTGATAAGTATCGTTAATACTAAATAACAAAGCATCAGATATTCATTATTCCACGCTAACTGAACCACAATTAGGTTTGCATTGTCATCTAATTTCATTAATTTATTAATGAAACAAAGGGACATCATAGTTTAGCCATCCTTTGACCGTAACGACGAATAACGTTCTGTTCGTGTGCAAAATTTATGGTTTGGAATCATAATAATGCTTTGTAAATAATATTAATCATATAGTAAATGATAATTTAAAAAACTCGACTCTTAGTTCGGAACAAGGTCAATGCTCTTTGACAGGATGGTTATTGGACCATCAGCATCCTTCCATCCTTCCCTCCACCTCAAGGCTGGGAAAGAACCGCAACACCACGTTGCAGATGCTCGTGAGCGACAGTGACTATACCCAGCAGGTAGGCCGTCTGCTCGTTTGCTCCCTTTACCATAAAAATGGATTTGCGTCTCAAGCCGAGGGTTGAGTTTTATAGAGAATGAAAGACCATTATATTTGCACAATAGCTTTTTTAACAGCAATTGTTATAAAAATTTAAGTTTAATAGTTTTTAACAAAAGTTTATACAAATTTAGTCTGAGCAATTTTTAGTGTATATAGTAAAGCTATTTAAATTATTTGGTACTTTAAAGAAATCGGAATTTATTGTTGCTTAAGATTCTTATGATGTAAAGTAAATATTGGACAAAATAATTTTATTATCAAAATAAATTTAAACTATTATAAGTACAAGACGAAGATCTGTTACCCTTTCGACTGTAAACAAACATAATTCTCATCCCATTTCCTTAGCAAGAACCTAAAAGTGATACCAGGTAGTAAATTTATTTCAAATGTCCTTGGGAGTAACCTTCGTTCAACTACCCGCCGTTTTTAGCAAACAAAAATAACAATTGCGGTTTTTATTGTGCATGTATGTATTATTTTTAAGAACTCTGCGATTGCAAAGGTTTTTTCATCATTTTTCGTTGTATACATGAAAAGTATAAATATATCTTACTGGAATTCGAAGGTATATTGCCTGTATTCACTTGTATAACCTTTTGTTTTGTTTTGTTCTGTTCTGTGTCATTTCCAGACGAGTCCAGCTCTTGAATACCATTCATTTGAATGGAATTTAAGTCTTTGTACTTTTTATAATAATTTTTAAACGGTTATGAGTTTTTTTTTTTCAAACATTTATAAGTAAATGTTATGTTACATTTATACATTTTTGATTACACAAGTTTGGCGAAGGTCAAAACGTATCGATGTTTTATTTATTTAAGTATAGATTTTAGTTTTTAGTGATCCAATTTAACACAGGGACTTTATGAAGAAAATATTTCATTGTAAAACATTCTCAGTATGTTATCTTTGCAACTGCTATATGTTATCTACAGTGTAACATTGGCTTAACACCAATTAACAACTAATCAACAACCCGTCTTCGGCATCATCAACTTTGGTTTTTTAACATACAATTTTACAATAACCCTTTAAGAGAATTAAATTAAAATACTCTTTTATATATATTAATAATACTTTGTTTAACGTCAGTCAGTTATTAAAATTGCGGATGAAAAATGTTTTTACTGTAATATACGTATGAATTATGTCACTAGAATTTATAAAATGGTCATAAAAAGAATATTTTCGGATTACTAAGCGTATAAAAGCGTTTAAAAACTAAATACTCCCGACGTTTCGAATACCATGCAGCAACTGTGATCACGGGCAGACGATGTTCACCTGCAGTTTTTTAAAAAGAGACGAAACGAAACCTCTTAGCATTCAATGGATTCACCGTGCGGGTGCCGGGTCCATCGCGTTGCAGGGAGTGGAGCTTCAACAGTGCCTGGGACTTGCGACCCAGACGTAGGTTTAAGGGGCCCCTAACTAACGCGCGTTAAACGCTCACCTCCACTGTCCAAGCTCCTCTCCCTACCCAACCATATTTGAAAAGAAGTAAATAATAAAATACTCATAGTAATCCGAAAATATTGGTTTTATTTAAATGAATACTCGCGAAAGTCTTAGATCTCGTTATCTGTAAAATGTATTCCGTAGGTTTAAGGGTGTAACAAACCTACAAACATCCATTCACCTTAATATAAGCTTTTGTTATATACTAAGATTTTTTTTTATAAAATTATATAGATAACATTATTTGAAAGCAGCAAAATAGAGGTGTATTCTTAAAATTCAGTGAAACAGAATCAATAGCTTTTTAACTTTGGATGAAAAGAAATAAAAGTTCAGGGATAGGGATTTAAATGCGCTTTCAATCATCTTCTTCACCAATTTTGATAAGACAGAATTGTTCGCTGGAGAATGTCTTTGGCAGTTTTTTGGAAGTTTATCTATATATAATAATAATTGAAATAGTTATATTATTCTCTTGACTTACACGTTCTACTTTATAAAACGCTGGTGATTTGATCAGTGCTTTACTTTTTCAGTACTTTATAATTATTTATTTTTAAATACACTCATTTCGAACTGAATTTCTTCTGAGCGTCAAATCGTTTAACGATTCTATCCGACAACTATTTTCATTTATCAAGAATGAATGCTGCGATTTTTTGCTTATTTTAAAAATTTTATAAATGTTTGGAAAATTTAAAGGAAATTGTGAAATAATTGCAATAAAATAAAGCATTTATCAAAGATTTGACACTATTTTCGTATAGTAATAAAACATATTTTATGATCTAAGATTTTCGCGAGTTTTATTCACATACACACATCTCGTCTGCCCGTGATCACGGTTGCTGAAAAGTAACCAAAACGTCGGGAGTATGTAGTTTTTTACAAAAATAAATCACGCGTAGTTTATCCGAAAAATATTAGTTTCATTTAAATGAAAAAAAGAACATACTTTACTTTGTTTTACTTAAACAATAAAAAAAAAATGTTATATGTTTAAAAATTTACAATTCCAACTATAATATTAATTCCAGATAAAAAATTGTTGTCATAGAATAATCCCTCTTGAGACCATACTACACGGATTGTTTGAGGAGATCTGGAGCGAGAAAATTGCTTTGAAAGCGATATGGCTAGGTTTCATTTTTAATCCTACGTCTGTGAGGCTTGGCGACTCGAATAACGCTTTCCGATTTTATTAAGCGCAGATTTACTGTATTAAAAATATTTAACAATGATTTCTTTCTATTTATAAATACAAACTTGTTGCCGATAACTACAAATTTTAATAAATTGGACTCTTTATACGATGTCAATTTGGGGCTATGAAGACCCCAAGGCTTGCTATAGCCTCTTCCAGTTTCCCTGCAGGGCTTGTTGGTTATCCCGCCACTGCTCGGTAACACCGTCTGTCAGTGGCGTCTAAATACTCTTAGAAAGTACGCATGACTCGGAAAAATCACATTGGTACTTGCCAGGTTTCGAACCCGCGCCCTCGCGTGTTAGAGGCGGGCCTTTTAACCTCCACGCCACCACCAGACGCTATTTATTTTTATATTTGTTAAATGCTAAGGCTCCATTCGCACTGGAATCGTGGAATATTTTGTTAATGTCAATTTTTGTTGGACGAATTATGATTTCGAGTACTGTGTGAAGAAAACACGGTGGAGTTTATCAAATGAAATAAAGGCATTTATTTAAAAATAACACTTTTTTTTACAAAAACTTTAGTTATATTTTAACCGGCTATCAATATATATAAATAATAATCCAAACATCTTGCTATACATTTATATAAATATGTTTTTTAGGAACCAATACATCATGAGACATATTTCGTTCGGAAACAATGTTTACACTAACAATAATATTTTTTATGTGGATGACAAAACTTCAAAATGGAATGTATTTTATTATATATTTTTATTTAAATAAAACATTCCTGTATTAGATATGGTTTTAAACGGATTGAATTAAATAAAATGCGCATATTTCTTAAAATATTCGTTTAAAGCATTATATATTTTAATAATAATATATCAAAATATAAAGCACGCTAGGTATAATAAAAAAAAATATAAACTTCCTAGGAATAACTATAAAAGATTGAGTTATAATATCACTATGTTAATCAAACAGGAATAATCTCATTTGGCGAATACGTTCGGTCATTTTGAATGTAACAAAAAGAACGAATGGAACTTTATCCAATCTCTTCCAAATCAAGGAACTAAATGGCTTTCACTCCTGACCTTCGACATTGAATGATTCGAAGAAAGCTGATAGCATTCATTTAACCCGAGTTTCCTCTTTAATATATTTATTTCTGTGCACCTTACTAGGAATAATTATTATCTGTACCAAAAAATTATAGTATATATTGAGAGTGTTACTATATCATATCTTCAGACATGAAATTACTAAGAGGCTTATTTAAATAGGAAATAACAGAAGCTCTCTAATAATGTTTTTCTTAAAGTGTACTAAATATAAAAGTCAATTGAAGTTCGATAAGTACCCGAGACATTTATAATTCACAGCGACACTTTGACGAAAACGTCTTCAAAAGATCTTCTTTTAAGGAATTATATGAAAAGGTTCGTATCTGAATTGCCCTAAGCGTGGCAAACGGTACGCCGAGCCGCTTGTAACTTTATGAGTTTAAGGGTTGTCCAAAAAAAATGTAAAAATATATATAGTAACTATTAGAGATTTTCAGTCAAAATTCCATCAGTTTCGTGATTTACTTTATGCTTATCCACTATTTTTGTTTTATTTTTTAAATACTATGATTATAATAAATTATTAAGTAATTATATTGACAACCCTAGCCTGGATTGATATAGTTCATACAAAAGGGTACTCTCATAAATCTTTTATTATTGTTTGATGTTTAGATTAAGATACTGCTTATTTTTAAATATATATTGTACTCTGCACTTTTGATTTATTGGCCTTACTAATTTATACATACTGAAACAAAGATATATATATATGTCCGTATAGATTGCTGTTATTGATTATTATAAGATATTATATAGTATAGAGTATTACTGTTTCTTCTCGACATAAACATTACCAGACAGTGGTAAATATTCCGAATCAATGATCACTTTTTGTAGCTAAAATTTGATATTTAAAAAAAATCTGTTTATAAAAAAATACCCATCTATTTGAAATCATACATTATAAGTCTTTTGGTATCCCAGTTATAGAGAAGTATTACTTTCATCACTAATTTAGCTTTTCATCAAGTGTCGCCTTGCTGTCATTCCAAGTTTTCATAGTTTTGGAGAAAAATCCATGAGCGTAATATGTAGCATTATAATCGAAACACTCATATTTTTCCATTAACATCAATACATTTAAAACTATAACACAAATAAATAGACATTAAGACAAACGAAAGCATTCTACATCAATTGATAAAAATTTGATTATATATATACATATATATTCTTTATACAGAAGAAGTGATTGATTGAGAACAAAATTTAATTTCGGAATCCTTCCCTTTTTACAAGCCTTTGACCGCCTGATAGTATTTATGACTGTATTTGAGGTTTGAGACACCTTTATTTTCTTTCTTGTGTATTCTTTAGATGGAGATTTTATTTAGTTAGGACCCTTATAACGGAAATAATACACGGGTTCTTGAACCTTACAAGGGTTCTGCATTGACAAAGATCCCAAATATCTAGATAAAAAACAAGAATATTAACTCAATATATATAATATATATATTGGAAGGAAAACAGAATTGATCGAATTTTTAAGTCCAAAATTAAATTACCATCGATAATTAATTAAATCAATTCGCTTAAGATCTGAGACATCTCATAAGTAATTAATGTAAATCGTTTCAAGACTCTTATTTACAATTTAACGATAAGGAGATTTCTAAAATTACTTGATTGGATTAAAATATAATTAATTCTATTTTATAGGCTATCGTAAAAATTTTATTAAAGATTTTTTATAGTAGAGTTGTATTTAAAACAGCAACTACCTGCAGTTACAAGGATAACAGTCGTAGATAAAGTATGAAAAATTCGGCCAGTCTTACATACCTTTAGAGAAAAATTTCGTTGAAATTATATTGAAATATATTTTATTGTAATATTCCTCAATAACTTTATATTGCTTGTTGAAGCAGTCACATAATTGAGCGGATGTCACCTTAAGATAATCGTTATATGGGATGATCGTATGCATTGACGTAAGCGCTTTGGCATGTGGGTAAAGTGGCATTCAGTGCATAGTGGAGGACTGTTTAGAAGCGGGATAGATTGCTCTCTATGGACAGGGGATGCTCCTATTAAAGTTAAAATTTTTAAATTGTAAGTATGGTTATCGGATTAGATACACGGATTCATTATTCTATCTAACATTTTTTTAATTACTTCACAGCAACCGTGGTCTCGAGAAAACTAGATAAAAGCGTCTGTCAGTTATTTTCAGCTTTATGTTAAGTCTTATAATATGTTATCCAGTGCTAATTTATTTCTTTCTTAACTCCATCGTCTAAACAAGTTTAAACCTATTTTATTCAAAATTCGTTGTTACTTATCGTATCTTTGTTCGCTACCAAATTTTGCCAATATAACGTTTTATATTTAATTTCGTATTAAAACTATATTAAATGAAAATTGTGAACTAAAAATTTTATATTGACTAACGAAATATAAATTTGACATGATAATAGTTCATGTGCATAATCAAATGATTATTGGAAAGATAACATCATTATGATCAATGTTTTAAGCGAGTTTAATTTTGTTTGAAGGTAACAGATTGTTTGCTGTGATATAATTCAATTAGAAAATTATTTTAATAATTTTTATTTAAAACAAATGCAGTATAGAATCCATGCAGGTAAATGCAATGGATATTGGATATCTTATTACGTGGCCACCTAAAACGAACGGACTGGACTATGCAAATATTATTCAAAGTATCGTACAATATGTCGTGCAATGCGATATAGTTATGCGTGTTATCTGAATAACATAGTTTCGTGTGCGAATAAATAAGCACAAATAAAAAATAGTTTTTAAAATATCCCTTTGCTGTAATGTTTGAAATTTTAATTCATTTAGATATTGTAACATAATGATTTTCGCGTGTACAAATTTAATAACACAATACGCGTTTTTTTATATATTATTTTAATTCAAAATTTTGATCACCTTCAGACGAATTGCCGTAATGCTTGATGACGGTTGCTGAAGAGTTATCGAAACGTTGGAAAATGTAGAAATAAAATTATTAAAAACTCGTAGTTATCAGCAAAACTTAGTTTGATTTCTTTTTTGTGAGAGGAAAATTCCTATATTTATTTTAATTTTATTTGGATTGTATTTTAGTGTCATCTCATCTGATATTATGTAGAAATGTAATTTTTCACTCTCATAACGTACTTTGAGGACAGACCCAATAACTTTGTTTCAAATTTGGTTAGGTAGAGAGAGGAGCTTTGACGGTGGAGGGGAGCGTTTAACGCGCGTTAGCTAGGGGCCCCTTAAACCTAAACCTGGGTCGCAAGTCCCGGGCACTGGTAAAACTCCTCTCCCTGCAACGCGAAGAACCCGGCGCCTGCACGCTGAAGAAGTCTCGTCTCTTAGATATTAAATACACTATATAAATGAAAAACTACTTCCTTTCCCTGAAGAGTACCATTATTTGGGAGGTTATTGCTTTGAACTTAGTAAATCACCTAAAATTAGGTTTCGAGTAAACCTCAATATCCCATAACTGATGGCAATCGATGTTTTTCAAGGATACGTATTGAAGTGCTAGAATGAAAGGATTTAACCAGCCAAATAAGGACTTGTCTGAACTTTGAATTTCGTATTCTCTGCCGTAACCTCTCTTTTCAAGTAAATCTATAACTCAAATCTGTAACCAGATTTATCCCGCTCTACAACTACAAAATTATAGAAATACAAGGTAATGTGCAAAAATAGCGTCGCAAATATCACAGATCACTTAGAAACCGAGTTGATAATTCAGTCGATCAGGCAAACAGCTAGATTGTAGATACCAAAGAAAATTTTGTATTCCATAGTCTGTTGTTATGTCCTATGTTTGGCTTTTAAAATAACAAAACATGGTACTGCTACATTGGCATATATAAGTGTCTTTATATAAATAAAAAAAGTTTAAACCGTCTCATAAGAAATGATATTATTTTTTTTCTGTTATATAATTACATTATGTTGACTTCAAGTGTGTACAGTTGAATAAATACCTGAAAGCAAAACAGACATAGATGTTAGATTAGAAAAGATTTTTATTCAATATGTTACACAAAATTCATGTCTGTATAAAGTGGATATTTCATCAGATTTCTGTCTATATTGCAATAAACCGTCACAGAGATTTCAATTCAACTGTTGGAATAGACGGTCAAACAACGATCGAATTTTGCAAACCGAGTCTGCCTAGACAATATTTAAGAATATAGTTTTTTTTCTTTTATATTTTATTCATTTTATTTTATTAGATTATGCATATATATAAGTCAAATTTGAATTAAAATTATATTTCAATAATATATATACTTTATTTTTCTCTTTAGAAAAGTATACTCGGGGATTGAATAGTTGTCATAAACAAAATATTACTTTAAGTAATTTAAACCAGCTACACATTTATGACAACGATATTATTATATTTAATTTATTAATCTCCTTTCAAATATTTTACCGTATCTTTTGTCCCAGAATAAACAAACGCTACTATTTTAGTGAACATTTTTATATAAACCGTTAGTTAAACTTTTAAAATTAATGTGACAGTTAAATAACTTCAGCTAAAAGTGCAAAAAGACGGAACACTGAAATAAATTAAATGGTAATAAAATTACTTAACCGAATCCATAAATTGGTGACTTCGTTTATTTATTAATTCAATCAAGTCTGATTTTAAAGGGTACATAAAGACAATGCTGAGGAGATGGAACAATAGACACAGAAGAATGATATCTATTCAACTCGACATACAGAATGTTATTAATTCTATATAGCCTATTTCATTTCTAATCTGACAAAGGAAAGGGTCAAGCTAAATTCTGTCTGTCCGTTAACGTAAAATACTATTATAATTAATAATCATTTTGTGACTTAAACTTGTTAATATTCGTTCGTGAATTATTCATAGGAAGCTATTAATTGATTATATTATATTTTATATTAGCATATCAAGGGAAATACGAAACAAGGACTGAATTTTAAAACCATCCTACATAATTCTGAAAGATTACGAAAATCTGTATCAAATATGTATTTATTATAACTTGCTTCTTGAATTGAATTCAGAGAGAGGCGTTTTTACGAAATGATTTAGTCTGTAAAATAATTAAATTAAAGTTCTAAAGTAACTTCATGAATAAATGCAATTTTTTTTGTGAAATATTATTATCGAAGGCAGCCCTAGTAGGTTCTTTTCAAATATGGTTAGGTAGGAAGAGGAGCTTGGACAGTGGAGGTGAGCGTTTAACGCGCGTTAGTTAGTTGCCCCTTAAACCTACACTTGAGTCGCAAGTCCCAGGCACTGTTGAAGCTCCACTCCCTGCAACGCAATGGACCCGGTATCAGCACGGTGAATCCATTGAATGTTAAGAGGTTTCGTCTTATCATGAAGAAAAGCTACCAACTATAAGTTATTGAATGTGAAATAGCACTTTGAATTGCGTAATTTTGCACCATTCCACTGCTAGTATCTCGTTATTCATGACAATTGCAACTAAATAGAAACGGATGCTTATCTCTATCTTCAAGAACTGAGTCACTTTAGCGATGTAAAATAATATTGATGACGTCACTTGTAATAATACATTTTTCTATGATTGAAATTTTTTTATTAGTTTATACATATATATCATTTAAATTTATTAATTTTTAAATGTGGTAATTGAATATTACATTAAGAGATAAAATCCTAATAAAAAATTAATTTAGGCCAAAAACTCTATCGGAATCACAGAAATTAATTATGTTATCGGTTCTTGTGACTGTAAAAATGTATGACCAGGAACAAAATACTTGATCAGGTTTTGCCGATCCGTTTTCTTAATTAGCATATAAAATGTTTCATTTTTAATTCATGCTAGACATTATTTAATGCATTTATCCACACGCTGTATATATTAAAATATTTGTATCTGTTTTAAGTTATATTTTTAACAAAAAGTATTTCAGTATATAGAGAACTGTCTAAATAAATCTCAGATCTAACACCAGTGTGATAACTTTAAGTGAAACCAAAGTTAGCAAAGCCATCATCACCAAAATGAGTCGTATAAAACTTATGCTAATTTAATTTTACCAAAAATGCTTGAAAAACTTTATGAGACCGCAGTCAAAGTAGCGTACAATGGCTAGTCGTTTCGTCTTGCAATTAATAAAATGAAAATCGATAAACTCCTGTCATTTTTCACGCTCGACGTTAGACCCTTGATTGATGATTTGATAGCATCATAGGTTTATCGATTTGAAAATAATGTAAAAATAGAAAATGAAGTCGTTTTTATACTCATAGTTTTCATTTCTGTCCACTCGATTTCTTATTACAATACTTATATTCCACGGCCTACTTTCAACTATTGATTTCAGCAGCAAATATTGCTTTCTCATTTTTCTTTGATAAGGAAACCGTTTGTTAGACCTTTATATATGCATATACTAGCCGTTATCCGCTTCTTTGCTTGGCAGAAAATATAGAATTTTAAGATTTTCACTGATGACGCCCGTGCCTCATACCTCGTGAGTAGAATTTCGTCAAATCCGATTTTATCTGACCTCTACTCTGCTTAAGGAATACTCTTAAAAAAATTCAATTCTCTACGTCTTGTGGTTCCAGAGATATCACAATGAGTAAATATATCGCTGGAAACTTCTTATATACTTATAAAGTTGCTTTCAAATACGTAAATAGCACGATTCTAACAGAATTCTTCGCAGCTAGTGTTATATTATAAATAATAATTTAACCCATATATCATGTTCATAGTTTAAAAGCTCTCTAATGAATTAAAGAACGTGATTTCTATCCCTATTTTAGATTTGTATGTTTATGTTCATACAATAAAATTACAACGTGATATACGTTAAAATATTAGTCTTGAATAAAAACAATTAGGGGACAGTTATGTATAACTAATAATAAAATAAAATGTACAATTAATAATAATCTTATTGGTATTACTGTAATATAATAAAGATGTTAAATATGTACCTGGAATGCACTGGATAGAGTATTAGAAACGAAGTTGATGAGTATATTTAAGTTTGTGTATTAGTACTAAGTATAAGAAATACAAGGTAAGGTAAGGTAAGGTAAAGAGTAAGACAATAAGGTAAGCCCACGAATGATCTTTATTTAACTGAAGCTTAATACACTATGAAAGCTTTCATATTCTTTCATCGACAATCTAAAGCTTCTGGAAATTCTGGTGAAGTTCATTCAAATTGGATATCAATATATTAAACATGTCCGGGTACAATTTTATCTTTTTTTTTAATGTGATATTCTCATCTACACACTGCAATAAAAGCGTGTCTTCGGATGTGACTAGATTTTTTTATCTTTCATACCGTTATCTTGTGATTAATCGAAACGTCAGCGTAACAGTGGAAAAAAACATTGAAATGGAAGTAATGGATTAGATTATGAAACAATAATCGTGAGTTATACTATAAAATTTACGAATAATATTTAATTAGTGAGAAATAACACTGAGAAGGTACCTTGACATAAAACCTCTTTAGTCGTAGAAGCTACTCACAGGTTCTATTGACCAGATGAAAGCCATCAGTCATTGTGATAGATTCTCTGTTGAGTGTGGAATTTTTTAAAAAAACCATTTGTTACAGTACATTTAGAATTTTATTATGTTTCTGACCATTACCGGAACTGGCATTAATTCTAAATATTAATCAATACGATTGAATTAGTATGGATTTTTAAATTTTATTTATAAATGGAAATAATCAATTCAAGTATATATAAGTACAGTTATTAATTTGTAACCATAATTAAAAAGGGACCAGCAAAATGTTATTTTATTAACTGATCTTATCTATATATATCTTTACTAATAACTGAGTACTAATGAATATTAAATTAAAAATACGTTTTGAGTGTATTTGTAAGACCATGCGAAATTAATTAATATTAAAAAATTATTAATATAAGTTTCAAACACGAACTGAATATACGTTAGTAGTTTTATTATGTATTAACTTGCAATGCAATTTTAATAAATTTTTACGACCATACATCCTATGACGCCAACCTGCACACAATTTATATAATCAAGGAAACATAACAGTATTTTTAAATAAAACTAACATTATCGGATTTACTACGTTTTTTTATTATTTTAAACTACATTATCCCGACGTTTCGATACTTATTAATTAATCCTAAAGTAATATTAAAATTTTTATTAAAAATGTTGAATGTTTAAATTACACTACTCTTTTGTTCATTGAATTTTGACCTTCGAATTTCGCCTTCGAAGTCCTAAGATTTCGGTCACTCCGCGACAACCGTGATCACGGGCGGACAAAATAAAAAAAAACTTTTTTTTATCTAGTCCAAAAAAAGCGTTTTATTTGAATGAATACTCGCTAAAGTTTTTATCATAATATTTTTAAATGTGGCTTTTATGATTGAACATTTTAGATTAATAATTTTTGTAATAAAATTATTGGTAGGGCCCAGCAAGAATTCAAAAATATTTACAGAGATCTAGTCAAAACATAAGGACATAGGACTATTTCAAGGTTTGTTATTTATCTCCAATAGTATTTAATATTGTAATTGATATCTTAGTAGATAAACTAATCAGCAAAGAGAAAACATGGGTATCGATTCAAGTTCAATAATAAATACACAGAATCGCAATACTGACACGTAACCCCAAACACTGTCAGGTACTTTTAGATGAAGTGGACGGATGGATTGAGGACAAAACCAAGTAAATGTCACTGTCTGTGTCTCGGTAGGCGGAATACAAGATATATGATACGGGATTATCGTTAGCCGGTCAATGTGTTTCTTCGGACACGGAAAATGCACCATTTAAATTTCTCGGTCGCAAGACGACAATGATAAATATAAGATCCATGCAATGAATTTAGAGATGCAAAACGAGTAGTTAGACATTAGCATTACCCATTAGCACTAAAATCGCGCACCTTAATCCATGATTGGTCGTCAGCATTGCTAAAATTTCTCAATGCGTTCCAAATGACTCTCCTAGAGCAGCGTGATTTAGTAAGATTGGGTAAAGGTACCGAAAAAACTTGCTATATGTGTGGAACTGCGAAGCATTTAAGGTCAGAGGCACATAAGCTCAATACTCGCGTCGTCACGATAGGGTTCTGGAAATCATACGTGAAGCGGTTAGTCTTTCGGTAGCCAGAGCGTAAAGTAAATAACCACAAGCGAGCGATCTGTAGGTTATGTAAGAGAATGCACTAGGGCACTAGGGCTATAAAATCAAACGTCAAGCCTTACTCTATCCTTAAAGCGGCTTCGGATTGGATAATAATGGATACGTACGAGAAATAATACAAAATCCCAGAGGATATTTATGCATCGTCCTCCAGAGCAGACATATTTGTGTATTCGCGAATTTGAGTGGAAAGTGAGTTACATTATCTATAGTATTCGTTTTTGTCACTAATTAATTAAGGACTTATTTCTTTTCTGCTACGGTTTTTACATTTTCTTGAAACATAAAAAAAATTTGCTTTGTATAAAATAATTACATCTTATAAAAATTAAATAATCTAGTTGATATTTTACGCAATATGGAATTTATTTTATTTGCATAATATTTTCGTTTATTAATATGAATTATATAAATATTTCAATTAATATTTTCTTTGAATTGAGCTGTCGAGTCATTGGAGTAATTAATTATTTTATCTAATTGGTTGTTGCTTAAATTTGATAATGTTGTATCTCTATATGACAAAGAATGGGTAGCAACGATCTGATATAATCAATAATGGAAAAGGAAAATTTTATGGCTTCTCGGTGAAGATCGAAATGGTGGGATTTTTTTGAAAAAAAAAAACAATTCAGTTTCATTATCTCACATTTTTTAGACAAGATTGTCCATTGCTAATATTTATTGAATTGCACAACCGAGACCTTAACACTTACATTATGTAGATAGGCAAGGTTTTATTTGACATACATGTATAACCTTAATTTAGGCTTTTAATTAAACTTTGTATTTTTGTTTCATCTAACTGAAATAATCATTCAATTAGTAGTATTATTCAGTGTTGTTGTACTATCTGCATATTCCTTGTTTTGTGTAATAATGTTAATGTACATCACTGTCACAAGAGACAAGAGTGGACATCGTCTCTGTTAAACGAGATACGTGGACATTGTGAAGCAAGTTAGGTGTTGTGTGCTATAATAGACAATGCGTGTGTCAATTCACGATTAAGCAACGAAACATTGCTTCATTACCTTATTATAAAAAGTAAAAGATAGTCTTAATTTATTTTGGATATGTCTTAAATGATTCATCATCATCATCATCATCATCAGCCTATCGGAGCCCACTGCTGAGCAAAGGCCTCTTCTCACATGGAGAAGGTTAGAGAGCATTAATCGCCACGCTTGCTCAAGACGGGTTGGCGATTTCAATCTTATAATTTGAAATTATAAGACCAGGTTTCCTCACGATGTGTTCCTTCACCGTCCGTCAGTGGTGTCGAAATACTCTTAGAAAGTACATATGACTCGGAAAAGATCACATTGATTGATCATCAAAGATTAAATGATTACTAGTGATTTTCTTTCTTTGTTACGAATGCCTGATGTCTCTATCAAAGTGTGTACTTTCAAATCCCTGTCCCTTGATATTCTGAGGATAATCATGGCCGGCCGATAGCATTGACAATTCAATTTGATTGATAAAGTTCGAAAGAATTTACCCTCGGCGATAACATATTTATATTCTAAAATATTTTTGTAGCAGGAAATATATAAGTGGAGTAATTTTTTAGGTTGGGTTGATTGTAATGATCCAAGGTTCTGTATAATATAAGCTTTAATATGTCAAACAATCTGAGAAATGGTTTTTTCCGGTGAAAATCATGAGTTTGCGTGCGTTACGTTATAATATAATTTGGGTCAAGCGTCCACCAAATCCAATTAAACGTTACTCAATTCATTTGTAACTAATTTCGTCAATTAAAATTTTAGACGACAGACCCCATTAATATGTGCAATTTTTTGAATGGTTTCATTATATTTAATATATTTTATTTATATACTTTATTGTAAGTTTTTATATTGTCTATATAAAAAAGGGTTAAAATCGAATTAGTTTGTATAAAATGACAGCATTAAATTTTACTTTCTTGATTACGTCATCGACGTAAATCTTGCTTATCTTCTTTCAACTAAAACCATTCAGTTCTATTTGCGGTTTTGATATTATTTTATTTAGTTTTTTCTTATTTTATATCTATTACGTGCTACTTATTATAAAATAAATGAACATCGCCGGGGCATTATCGTTGTATGGATAAAATATCATATAACGAATGACGCCGCTGACTCCGCGGAACGATCACCAAGCCGTGTGAACCAGAAGATTTCTGACACCACACAAGCTATGGAATGGGATTGCTATCCTAACATCGGGGCAATCACGTAGTCTTAGGTATAGGTTATAAGTTTTAATATGTAATTTTTATTATAATATACGTATAAATAAGTTTAGTAGTTTTCCTGGAACCTCCGGTTGCCACCTTATATAATTTATCTACATTTTCAACAATGAGGAGATCGACAAACACTTTCATCTCGTTTGAAAAACACTTCCTATCGAAAAACATACTTTCATTTAAATTATAAAATTCTTCATTGTCGCAAGAGTCTTTGCAGACTCGTCGTGGTCATCACGTATCAGTGTGCCGTAAACATGATGACTTTCCTGGGAAGATAGTTGCAGTGGTTTCCCCTTGCCTTCTGCACCAGCACTTTTTTTTTGGGGCTATTTAGACCCCAAGGCTTGCTGTAGCCTGATCACATTGGTACTTGCCAGGTTTCGTACCCGCGCCCTCACGTATGTTATACAATATCACGTAAATTATAAAATATGATTATTAATAATAAATTGGTCTCGAATATTCAATTAAAATATCGGAATTTCCTGTTCAGGGAAAAGGCGAGGTTAAAAACATTATTAGTTAGAAATTCAATTACTCATCGAAATGTCAAACAGACATTTCTTTGTTCATTTGCAAAACAATGAAAACCAAGGAATCAGAAAATAATTTAAATGTTAAGACTGACGATTGTTACAGAATAATGTTCTGTGACATTCAAATGAAACAACTGTATTTTAATTACGTATACAAATTACTTTTTAAATGTTACAAGATACTCAATTAATTTTTATTTTTTTTAGTAACATCAAAAGATTTTCTAAATATTTATATATTTTTTTTTTTATTTCAAAAAATATCAAATAATTTTCTAAGAATAAGCTTCTATTTTGTGATCAAAAATGTATTTGAGGATGTATAGGTTAAGTGTTTGTTGAAATGATTATAAAAAATTAAAAAATAATAACACTGTCAATGTCACAAGGCTAATGAATACAAAAGAAATAAAAACTATAATAAAATGCAAAGACAATTATGATGTCATTGTTTTAATTAACACGGGCTTCAGAAGTATCGACTTTAAAGTGTCCCAGACAAGAAACTGTTTACATAAGAAGACAACTTGTTATTCGCATTCAAATATTGACTAGGACTAATTAAAATTTATACAGAAATAACGTTATAATTAGTATTAACATTTAATGTTAGTACTTGTTTTTCCCACATCTCGTCTGCCCTTGATCACGCTTGCTGAAAAGTAACAGAAACGTCTGGAGTATGTGGTTTTAACAAAAAAATAAAGCACGCGTACATAGTATATCCGAAAAATATTAGTTTCATTTAAATAGTATTATCATTGATTGACTAAATCAGTTCATATTTAGAACTATTGTATCATTGGTTTTACATTTTTAATTTCCAAATACTAGTTAAAAAAAAAACAGAAAGAAATTTTTTCGTTTCGCTTTCCAACGGCTTTCAATAGCTTAAGACTTGGTGATACAACCTTTTTTTTTAATAAAACGACTTGCTAAAACAAGTGTCCACGTTAATTAAACAGTATTTCCGATAGTAGAAATTATGGCGAAAATTTTGACATTTGCAAAGATTTTTTATTGTATATTCGTTCCTTGATTATAACTATCGGAGGCTCTGATGAGATCTTCACTCATCCTTTAGAAATCCTAAGGTTTCAGCCGTGATAGGAATAATCATCATAAGATTACAGAATTGAGATTAGTTTAACTTTAGTTCGCAGTAAAGTCAGTTTAAATTATATCTTGATTCATCAGATGTGTCTTGAGTTACTGTGAGATTTATGGAATTGAAACCAAGTTACGAAGTCGAACTAACACTAGAAATATGATTTCACACAAAATCTCAATCTTACATAAGCAAATCAAGGATACAAAAAATAGGCTTAAAAGTCCAAAAACATTACTGCAATATCTCAATGAACGGCAAGTTATGTAAGATCCAGTCGTTCTTATTAACTTGACATAACTATAGAAAGATATACAATACGGCGAAGATTACTAAACAAGTCCCATTATTTTAATGCTTATACATGGTGAAAGAAAACATCGTGTGGAAACCTGGTCTTATAATTTCAAATTCAATCGCCTACTCGTCTTGAGCAAGCGTGGTGATTAATGCTCTAGCCTTCTCCATGTGAGAAGAGGCCTTTGCTCAGCAGTGGGCTACATGAGGCTGATGACAGCATATATATATAAACTTATCCTTATGATCTAAGATTTGTTGTTTAAAAAAATGGATTTAATATATTTATATCTTTTTCGGATCAAATGATAATAAAATTCATAACATTTTTAATGTTACAGTCATTATCAGCTATATTTTAATAACACTAACTTTTGATCTGTTATTCTCGTTTCCTTTTCCACAGTCTTAATTAAAAAATACATTTAAATCTTTGAAACATCTTACTTTCAAATTGATTTATATCGCCGTATATGAATAGTTATATTAATATAAAATAATGTTGAGTTGGTATTTTATTACAGTTAACACGTGATATAGATTTGCAATGCTGTTTAAAATATTGCACAAAAATAAATATCAAGAAATAGGAATGTTCATCTCGGTGTCGTTCCAAAAGAATGCAATCAATATTATTGGTGGGGTCTAAGAATCCTTTTTATCATACCCTTAATATGAAGCCACATCAGAAAATAAAGTATTTGGTTCGTCGAGGAACGGAATGGCGCTGTATTGTCAAATCACTCAAATAGCAGAGGAAAATTGCAGTTTAGTCATTTTCTTTTATTTAATATTTGATATGTAGGCACATTGGATACATTGTTTTTAAATTTTAACAGTGAAAATCTGGATATTATTCGAAAATTTTCGAAAATACAACTACAGCCTGTTGTTGTAGATGATAATTGTTTCTTAGTTTCCCTCACATATAGACGAAGCGATACGCTTGTTTAATTTTCGAGACTTTTCTATTTTAACAACGTTCTCGTTTCAATAGACAAGATGGCTAGTAATTAGGTGTTTCTTCATAGAAATTCGAATAAAATAACTTTTTATATATATTAATGACTTATTTACAAACACTCTATCTCTTCCCTTTAAAGCTGTTACTTTAAAAGTAGTTTTAGGGAATAAAATCCAATTTAACTTATTAAAAATATAATTTTATTCCACGAAGCAATCAAAAGCATTTAACTACTCTAACCACAAACTAAGTATTAGTTTACCAAACTAAGCCAATATAACTAATTCAAATCGGAAAGTTTATTTCCACAGAACTATATATTTCAGACATTTTTCAATAGAAAACATTATTGTTGACATAGAAAATTCCATTATTCGTTTGAAAGGAAGGTATAGAAAAGTCAAAATATTACTATATAGTTAATCTCCGCTGGTTTGCTTACGGACCATAGTTTCATGACAAAAATTAATAAATGCCTTTAAACCTATGTGTATTGAATACTATGATTAATAATATATCTTAGTGTTAAATAAAATAAAAAAAAAAAAATCCTCAAAGTCTTTCTTATAGATACTAGTTGGATAAACTGAATGTTTTATATTGAAATGTTAAATTCATAAATATACTAACTGATTTTTTTTTTCTATGATTTCTATGACTTGATATATTTTTTTAAAGTTTCTATAAAAAAGCATAGCCTTACCTTACCTTTCTGACATACTTTACATGTAAATCAAATACATCAAAACAAAATATCTTTATGTCATGTAATCTAATGATATACTTCAAATTATAGTGCTTTTATTTGAAAACGGGTTTCGTAGCTAAAGTTCCTTAAAGAAGAAATAAAATAGAATGTAATAGAAAATAAAAAAAAATAAAAATTTTATTCAAAATTATGAAGATTCTTAACTTTTCTTGGCCTTTCTTAATCTTAGTTTATAAAATTTCATAACTACATGATCCGGACATTTCGGTTCTTTTACAGCAAAAAAAAAAGTTATTTCAATGAGTATACGTTTCTCATTTAGGTATGCCATTTTAAATATAATTTTAATGTCTTATATGAACAAAGTTTTACTGGAAACTTTCCAGCCAATCAGACTATGACTCAATGAAGAACTTCGGAAACAGATGTCATAATTCCTCTAACAGTTATTAGAGTGTCTGTGATTGCTGAATTTCGATTGGGCGAGTTAGTTATAATCTTGTCAAATAGTTTAACAGACAGACTTTACAAAAGGTTAAAATAACATGTTCATTTTAATGAGATCTAAGACTTTTCCGAGTATTCATTAAAATAAAACTAAAATTTTTTTGAATTTACTACGCGTATTTACTTTTCAGCTATCGTGATCAAGGACAGACGAGATGATGAAATTTAATGTTCCTGTATATTTAATGTAATGTATAAGAAAAAAGTCTTTAAAATCTGTAAATAACATTTCCTTTATTTGTACATGTATGAATTGACAATTTATTTGACACTAAGCCACTAAATTTAAAGAAAAGACTTAGTTTTACATTACTCATAGTAGAATGACTATACTATATAATACAAGATTTATTAAATTATTAAGTTATATTGTATTGTATTGTATTGTATTGAATTGCAATTTATTAATTTTTATATAAATATACATTTTTAATACAAAAGCTATTAATTTCGTGGCTAATTGATATATTAATTTTCACTGTATATTTAATAATTATTAAATGCATTATAATTGCTCCTGTGTCCAGAAATTTGGTATTAATTTTAGCTATTAAAAACTGTACTATTAAATATATATATATAGTTAATATGAAACAGTATATACAGTAAGATATTTAACATGGGATATTATCGCAACACAAATGTTTTATGTAATAGAAATAAAGAATCATAATTAAATATTACATTTCACTGTGAATTAATTTGTTTAAAAGAAATATTTTATGACAAAAATTACAAAAATATAAATTTCACGCATTAATTTTGCATTTAATTATGTATTTTGATAATATTTATACAAATTCAATATGTAATGAATGAAAAAGTCTGTAAGTATAGCAACACTTATCTATCACTAAACAATGTATAGGGTACGTGACCCTATATTTATTTCATTTCACTGAAAATTCTACTCTCGTCTTAATTAAGGTTTTTTAATGTTTAAAATCCTAAAACTGATTCTTGAACTTTATTAGGATAAAAATACATAATCAAGGCCATTGTTTATTGCGATAGCAAAGTGGAAATCGATTAACCCCGACTGTCCCCTGATATTTGAAGGATGTGAAAATTGAGCTCGGCCAATAGCTTTATTGACTGTATCATGTGTGGAACACTGACGAGTTGAGAGCTTTTTATATAGATGCAATATATTCCTTGATAGGTTTTTTGATATCCATATTAGATTACTTAGAAATTTGACTAGTTTTAATATATAGTATTATTATAAAGTACAGTTTATTCATTTGAACTAATACTTATAAACTAGATATTCATCAGCTATTTCAAATTAAATTTTAATAAAAATTTAACCAAGTTTTCATTTTAGATAAAAAATAAAACTAAATGAGATGATATTTAATAAATCATTTATATGTATTAGAGTATCAATAAGGTATTAGTAAGTAAGTAAGTAAGTAATAAGAAGTAAGTAGTAAGTAGTAAGTAATACTTACTAATGACATTTTAATCAATAATATATATAAAGATATATATATATATATATATATGGAAAAAAAATATACATTAATTCAAGTTGAACAGTGTTCGCGTGTCAGGAATTAACTGATTTGGTTCAACATGCTACAGTTAACAATACACAATAAATTAAAAATCTAACAAGCGAACTCATTTCCATAACGCGTCTTGCATTATTTGTGTTACATTTTATATTTCCGTTATTCTAACAGAATAAATAATGATTATATTTGCAATTAATGACGAAAATTTTTATCAATTATTGTTTCTTAAAATCCTGTGCAAAAAAGTGTGTATAATTAAACAATATTTAGTTTTTAAACTTTGTGATTAAAAAATAAACGTATAAACTAATCGGTAGTTTATTAACAAGAAAGTTAAGTGTACAGTTAAACACGAACAGAGTTTATTTTATCATGAAAACACGCGAAAACTTTTATAAATAAAAGATATGGTGTTTGCAATTTTCATAAAAAAAAACTATTTACTAATCACTTTAATTGTTCTTATATAATTTATTTTAATAGTAAAAACAAAATTACGTGTTTGTTTATTTCTCTGTTTTTTATTGAAATATATTTGGGTACTAAAAAGCCTTATTCTCAATTATCAGTCTGAAAGAATTCATTTTAGTTTCCTATTTGTTTGAAATGATTCCCAAACAAGGATCTTATCAGCCCTTGTCATTTAATAATTAAATATTTTTGTCGTCGCTCCTATTAATGACTAATCCTTAAGTAATATTAAATAAGTTGATTAAAAATATTGAATCTTTATATATACACTACTTTTTTATTCATCGTATTTTTACCTTGAAACTCGCGAACAAAATCGTAAGATTACGATTACTTTGCAGCAACTCATAACATGGGTAGTGTATATGTAACATAATAAAAAGGGCGTTCAATCTGAAAATATTAGTTCTGTCTTAAAATCTAACTTTATTCTCAGATTTTATGTATGTAATAAATACATCCAAGATTATTCGATATTATATTATCGCTGTCTTAAGCAATAACGTTGAAACCCCGAATAATACTTCCTGTAATGGGTTATGTGACAGGCTTCGCAGCAGGTTTGAAGATGCCTTACGTTTCGTTTGACACCGCCAAAACGTTTTGATGTTTCACGTCGTATGTAGAAGTAACAATATGAGATATAAAATTTAATAACGTCAGATTGCCGACTCCGAAATTAGATGTAATGTTTATTTTGCAACACATCTGCTACAAGTTAAACTGGTTATTATAAGAGATATATATTTTCAGACTTCAATTGAAATTTAACATATTAATAGAATTTGTAAAACACAATTTTTTTCATCAACATTTATATTTTATTTTTAGGCTGATAGACCTCGATATATTTTCGCATGATAAGTAATTTCTACCGTTCAAAGACAGCTCTTAGACTATTTCACGTTTCAGCAGAATTTAAGCTGAAAAAATAGGAATAGTGTCAGGAATTTGAATAGAATTACGAAGAAATATAGGCTCTCGTATCCTTAGAACGCTTTCGTTCTGTCACAGTTAAATACGTTTACTTGAACGTTATAGTGCCTGAATATAAAACAAATGTTAATTAAAAATAAGAAAAACAAAAGTTCATTATTGATTATTTAGTAAATGAAGATGAAAGTGATTTAAAAAGCGCAGGTTCGAAAATATGTCAATGTGTTTCCCAGTCTAATTTTCTTTCTCAATTTCAACTAAGCTAAATTTTAATACTTAATATTTAGAATGGTTGCCTCATTAATACATTTATATAAATCGCTTGCATATGTTAACTCGTATATATATCTCGTTGTAACAGAAAAAAAACAAAGCATTAAGATTAATGATGCTTTGAAATAAATTTCTATCAACTTAGATATCGAATATAATTCATTACCCTTGCAATAATTATAAAATATTACCTATTTATTGAAGATTTTATTAAAAGTAAGTAATAATATTAAAACTAAATTTATAAGTACTCGTATATTACAATAAAGAAGAGACGAAATAATATGATGCGCATCAAGAAGTACAGCTACGTTAAAACCTCGTAAACATTTTCCTCGTTTGTATATATATATATATAAAATGTTTTTGCAGCAAGAAATTAAAATTACTTACGCAACATTTGGGTTTGTCAAGATGAGATTTGACATTCATACATGAAGACTTATGTTGCGAGGAAAAATATATATATTTTTCTATAAAAAGAAATACTTACTAGAATGCCTTGTCAATATAACGTTCTTATAGTCCTACCTGATTTTATACCGTTGCTTTTATTTTGTATAACCAAAGTGATTTTTAAATTTTGGTATGAAATTAACTGTTTCGACTTATCACAAAGCTTAAATTTATTCTAATAATAAATATATTTTTTTTAATATATAAATTGTGTCAATGAACTTTTTGATTTTATTTTAATTTCTAAAAGAAGTAGGTAGTTATGCATTACTAGGAATTCTGGTATATAAAAAACTTTTCGTAAGTTGACTTTATTTTAAAAAGATATTGGGCACAATAACATGATTTTTCCGTCAAACCAATTGATTAGAAACAGTTAAATAGAACTAATATTTTTCAGATTATATAACGCGTATTTCATTATTTTAAAATACTACACACACCCGACGTTTCGGTTACATTGCAGCAACCGTGATCACGGGCAGAAAAGATTTTTTTTTTTTTTTATAAATAATAAAATACGCGTATATATACGTAATAATCCGAAAAATATGTATTTGTATTTAAATAAATACTCGCGAAAGTGTTAGACCTCATTAATAAGAAAAATCTTTCGATAAATTCTTACAGACCTTTTCATTGAATATATATAAACATATGTAACAATACACGACTAAAATCAGAAAATCTATTATTGCATATATTAAATACGTAATATGCTGTTAAAATTTCACATGCATCTATCTGACAATTAGGTTTGTATGACATTTATTTGATTTTACAATCAAATTTACAAATCACACCAATTATAAAGGCTAGCCAATCAAGCTATTGTCTGAAAAGAAGCAAAATAAAGAAATTAGAAACGAAAAATGCTTTCAGCTCGTTTAAATGATGGAACAGTGAAAAGATAATTGACACTAATTAAAAATACGTTGCAAAGAAATTTAAAAATATAATTTATAACAGGGATAATATAAAAGTATTGTGTCACTGTGAAAAAATAAGCAGACAGTCCATTTAATGGTTTCTACTTTGGAGGTACCATTGCCAGACCACCTAATATTGAAGTAAAAGATGTTTTATATGCAATTGGTATAAGAGGTTTAAAATAAACGAGAAGTAATATAAAATTTGACCCATAAACCTCCCAATCGTAATTATTTACAAACTAACTGTTACTGCCAGTTCACTTCTATTTTTAATTAGTATAGTAGAAGTTTAGTTAAGCGAATTATATTTGGGTCCTCTAACAACAGTCATGGACTTAATAAAAAAAGGTTACTTTTAGATTAACTTCTACGTATGTTAAAAGTGATGTCGTTGTAAAGTAAGGATTTCATTACATGCAACACGTCATCATCATCATCATCATCATCATCATCATCAGCCTATCGGAGCCCACTGCTGAGCAAAGGCCTCTTCTCGCATGGAGAAGGTTAGAACATTAATCACCACGCTTACTGAAGACGGGTTGGCGATTTCAATCTCAAAACACCAATACGGCGAAGTATAAATGCTGATACTACAATAAGGCGGACGTGGACGTAGACCAAATAAGATATTTCGCTTTGACCTCTTTGAACTCAGTTATTCGTCTCGTTTTCATCTTTAAGGTCAACGTTTTTGGCCGACCAACTTCAGTTCTACTTTGTAAGTAACGAATGTTAGATATAAATTAGTTTTCAGGATTTAAAGTTCTTGCTGTATTTAATAATTTATTTCTTTTTTATTATATTTTATGTCATTTCAATAAAATATATTTGAAACATTATTTTCTTTATAGGTCACTTGAACATTTGAACATTTGAAGGGTTATTTTTTAATAAATAGTTATGGACAAATAAGAATATTAATTGTTATTCTAGTTGCTTGAAATGACAGCTAATTCTAGATAAAGTATGAATAAAAGATTGTCTTCCTAAAATAATTTTAATATATCAAACATATATTCTTTGTATCGAAGTATAGCAAATCACGTATGGCCACGTACGATTATTTATGAGGTAAATGTCAAGGATCCCGTTATGAAAGGAAAAGTTATGATAGGGATCTTTTTGTTTTTGTTTTGGCAAAAGTTTCTGACGTGGGATTATGCCTTTATGTGAAAACATTGGTATTTTTGTTTTGATACAAAATATAGTATTCGTAATACGCTTACGGGTAGATTTTTTTTTTAGGTAAAGAAATCTAATTATCTATGTCTTTAATAATTCTCTTATATTACAGTTATTTGAATTATTTCGTCTAAAAATAAGTAGAACAGTATAAAATTGTTACGATAAACCGGAAATATTTTCAATCTGAATGCCTTTCCCGTTCTTGTTATATGAAAGTTATGTAAGGAAATTAATGTTCCAGTGTTGGCACTACTTTGTATACTTAGTTGCACATATATGTAATACTCTACAATATACAGAGTTAATCATATGGTTTTAATAACTAAATAAAATTTAAATAAATGCTCACCTCCACTGTCGCAGCCTGTCCCTCTACCTAACCAAATTTGAAAAGTTATCATTTAAATTTTAAATACGAAAATTAATATATATACACGATGGTGGAGGTGAGCGTTTAACACGCGTTAGATAGGGGCCCCTTAAACCTACACCTGGGTCGCAAGTCCCAGGCACTGTTGAAGTTCCTCTCCTGCAACGCGATGGACCCGGCACCCGCACGGTGAATCTATTGTATGCTAAAAGGTTTCGTCTCATTAAACTCAACAATTACTTAACTTTTGCTAGTTTATATATTTTGTGTAGTACACAACCAGTAGTACGAAGTTAAGTGTTTATATTAGAAATAGAAATAAATGTTTTCAAAAGATTTAGCTTCAGATTATTTGTACAAATTATGATTATATATGATTTTGTAAGAGATTTAACCGAAAAAAATTTATAACCTATAAATTAACACCCACAATATAGCCTCCTATAAAGGGTATAAATAGGCGCTTTAGATGTCTTATTGGTTGCAACAGTGAATTTCCAGCCCTACCTTGACTTTTATTGACGTAGCGATTTTAAATTGGTTCAATTAGTGCATTTTGCTTAGTTATAAAATTTATGGACGAGTGACATTAATTAATTTTTTTTTTATTTTAAAACGTTGATATGTATTCATACTTATTTATAGTTTTGTAATGTAAATAAAATGCGGACAGTTTTCCTTATGAAAATATATCCTAAAATCTATTTACTTTAAAGGATTAGGCCTCATTAATATTGGATATATGACGAGGGATATTTTTAAAAGAAAGGATAACTTTCGGTTTAACGGACATAGTCATTTTCCCAGAGCGAAATATTGATTATGTTATTGACCTTATATCTCTTAACAATAAGTAATTTTTATCACCACTACCTGATACTAAACAACTGGCATATACGATAAGCTGAATTGTCAGCTTATTTAATTAATATTATGTAATAACTTTTAAAAATATAAGGATATTAATTTAACTTGTTTATTGGTTTACCACAAATCTTTTATTTAAAAGTAATTTTAGAGATGAAACATAAATCCGAACCTCTTTTATCGCCGGCATCAAAGATCGCTCTCGACCATAAAACGGCTAGTTTTGTGGAATATCGAATATCGCAAACAACAGGTGAATTGTTATAGAAAAATACTATAAAAATAGAACTAGCTATAGTAAATAATGTTTTTTTAAATAATCATTTAAAAGCACCTTTGACAGAAATCTTAATACCCAAATGTGTATTGACAGTATACATGTTTGATAAATTGTGATTTCAAAAATTTATTTCGCTTCTAATTCATGTCAGAGCTTTGGAAATTTTTAAATTGCTCGTGATGGAAATGTTTAGACTAATATTAAAAAAAAACTTTATAAAAATATAGTTCGTGATGCTTTGCATGAATTTTTTCATTTTATTTTCAGATATAGTAAGATAAGTTTAAATTAAAAATCGATTGAGAAACATATTATTTGTTTAATGCGTACAAATAAGGACGGATAAATGATTTTGTAGTTGTGTTTTGTATTAATGTTGATTATATTTTAATACTGCAAGACCTAGGTAGAGAGATGCATTTGAACGGTGGAGAAGAGCATTCAGCGCGCGTTAAATAGAGGACCCTTAATTTGCACCTACGTCGCAAGTCCCACACACTGTTGAAGCTCCTCTCCTGCAACGCGATGGACCCGGCACCCGAGCGGTGAATCCGTAGAATGTTGAGAGGTTTCGTGTCGTCTACAGAAATATATACATATATATACATTTGTCAATTTCAGAATATATACATTCTCATTCAAATGATCTGGAATAAAGTTATTTAAATTGAAAGAAAATTCTTTAAAAAAAATTTAAAGTATTATAAAAGGCATTCTTCATCAAAAATAACGTTCTAATGATACAAAGGTTTCCAAAATATAGTTAATGTAGTAAATATATTCTGCTTAATCAACGAAGAGGTACTTAAAGCTTAATTATACAAAGCCCAGACGTCTCGGTTTTATGATCCCAAGGCACTATTCCTAAAAGATAAGTCTGCAGATTAATATATAATACAAGGATTTTATTCGTGAATCCACATATTTCAATATAATACTGATATGGCACGTGTGTTATTTTTATCCTCATATTTTATACATAATCCTTTTATAATAATTACTGTTCAGAAACAAATACATATGCAGAGCCAAAACATAAGCTAAAGTTAGTTTTTTATTGAAGTTGATGTTAACTAAATAGTTTTATAAGAAAAAATCATGTTTCTAACGTTTCTTAAAACATTATTTTTATCTACACGTAAAATTTACTAGTTTATATTTAATTGTAAGCCATAAATTTGTGATAAGTGAAGTAAATAGTATAAATCTAATGACATCGCAAATTGGGTACGGTATTTTTACATTGATAATTCTATCCAAATCCCTAAAGAGGGCAAGTCAACGTTTTACACATAATTAAATTATCACCGAGCATTTTTCTTTTTAAGCGCATTAAGTTTAATGACAATCGTTTTATTCTAAAATACATAAAAGCTTTCGATGTAAAATCATAATGTGATTACGTTTGAAGCGTTGATGAGATTATGAATGTTTAGGTCAGAATTTGCTTGTTCCGTTTGTCTTTATTAAAATATAATTTATCTTAAGTGGATTTATTTTGTACAATTTAATATTAAAACAAAAAATACTTTCATCTTCAACCTTATCTTTGATGTCAATGAGATTCTATTAACGAAATTATTAATGAATGTATATATTTTTGAAATTAAAAGAATTTGAAAATATTTTAATTTTAACGATAAATTATTAAATAGTAGGAATGTAACAAAATTTTCCATGTAAAATTTATTTTACGACAGTAATTATTTATATATTATTATTGAAAATTCCATTAAACAGATTTAAGTGATATAAGGTTAATATACATAACTTTTTGAGTCGCGGTGGCCTGGAGGTTAAAGGCTCGCCTCACATGCATGAGGGACCGGGTTCGAAACCTGATAAGTGCCCAATGTGATTTTTCCGAGTCATATGTACTTTTTAAAAGCGTTTAGACACCACTGATGGAAGCTGAAGGAAATCATCGTGAGGAAACCTGGATTTATAATTTCAAATTATAAGTTTGAAGTCGCCAATCCGCCTTGAGCAAGCGTTGTTGTTAATGCTCTTACCTTCTCCATGTAAGAACAGGCTTTTGCTCAGCAGTGGGCATAAATAGGCTGATGATGATGATGGTGATTTAATTTCGCACTATTTTATCGTTTTTGATAACGTATTTCCTAGATAAGAATCAAGAGCCTTCAAGAGCAGCCAAGTTATACGCTTTACTAACAGATGGATTGACATCCATACTGTTAATTCCATTTATGTACATACATACATACATACATACATACATACATACATACATACATACATACATACATATATATATTTATTTATTTATTTATTTATTCCACCCACATATACCCACATATAATTGTAATAAGTATATTGTGAATTTTTGCTCTAGTTTTATTAATTTCACTATTTTCTGAGTAATTGTTGAAATTTTGACTAATATCAATTCATTCTTAGAACGTCCTTCGAAGGCAGCCACTGTAGGTTCTTTTCCAATTTGGTTAGGTAGAGAGGAGCTTGTTCGGTGGAGGTGAGCGTTTAACTTGCATAGATAGGGACCCCTTATACCTACACCTGGGTCGCAAGTCCCAGTCTCTGTTGAAGCTCCTCTCCCCGCAACCCGTCACCCGCCCAGTGAATCCATGGAATGCTGAGAGGTTTCGTCTTTTCGTCTCATATTTAAAGTTTACATATATTTCAATTTATATACGTTTCATCGTAAATATATATATCTGGCATAAATTGGATGTAATAGTTATATTTTATACTTAAAAACTAAAAAAAAACTTTACTAATTTAAAGTTGTTCACGACTCTTCCATACAAAGAACTCAATATTACCAATAAATACTACGTCCTTTGAACTATGTTCGGTTTCATAGTTACGGTGACCGAGGGCTGGAAACACAAAAACTGTTATTACATAAATTACGAAGCACTTTCGGTTCTGTAATAAATGTTACAGGTTTTGGAAATGGGCTGCTCGGAGCGATTACAATTTTCCTTATACCTTATATATATATAATCATTATTTTCATTTACAAAATAAAATGTAAAAACTATTATAAAATAATTCCAATGTATGTATAAATTAAGTAAGGAATTTATTACCATATTTTGTACCTTGGTCGTTAGTAGTTAGTTACCATACACATTTGCATTGGAATGGTTTGTTATAAATTTCTCTGTACTTCATGAAAAGTTTTAAAGTTTAAATAACCGAATTTTCTTTTCTTTATCAGTTATATTTAGTGTTTTGCTAACTATTATATCTTATCAGGTAAGCGATGAATAGACTTGGAATATTTTTATAGGACTAGATAATTCAGAACAAACGCCAATCGTTAAATAAAATCAATGAAGGAACCTTGTCGCATTAAGCAGTCTACTAAAGTTTCTTTTGTTCGCTTAACAATTCTTCTTTATTTTACTGCGCTCTGGTTCTTGTTCATTCTGTTAGGATAATTGCGATCGCCCTTAGGTTATCTCGAGCACTGGTAATGTTACACTGTACTCATTTTTGTTTTAAAGTAGGCCAGCTTGATATAGAACTGTTGGTATTTGCTTTGTAACTCGTTAGTTTTGTTGCGAACGGTACACCGCTTTGGTTGAACGAAATTGCTTTTTTATAGAAAAACCCTCTGAAATATTTCTTCAATTTAGTATAGGTTGCATTTGGTGTGTATGATGGCTGTGATAAATCACCTAATGTTGTATTTAGAAGAGCTGATAGTTACTCAACCAACTGTAAAAATCTACTAGTGATAAATATTCCTATGGCCATGACGTGGCTGTTTAAACCGTGTTGAGTTTATGCAGTTTATTATAGATCATGTAAAAAATATATAATATACATGCCTAAATACGACAGCAAATTCATAATTTTAAAGAATTCTTTGAATAGCATAAAAACAAACGCATTATAACAACAAAAATAAAGTATCTTTGGGATATCTGATTCAGAATTTGTATTAAATAAACCCGCTAGTTTGATATCGTCAAGGATAATGTTATATTCTTTAATTTAAATCGAAAAACTCGCTGCATATGAAAATTATTTCAGGAATAACTAGTACAAAACTAACAGCAAAATTTTACAGCAGCCATAAAGCGTTAGCGGCTGGTTAAAATTTTATTCCGAACTAGTTTTTGCCCGCGACTTCGTAAGCATTAATTTCAGAATTAGTGATATATGGCTTTTACTCGCGCCTTCGTCCGCATTAGATATTTTTTTGGATAGTAGTATGAAAAAATCTGAGCTGTACTTTTTTGTACGTATGTCTGAATTGTGCCGAGATGGGATGAGGCTTTACTAAGTGTGATTGTCATAAGTAAGGTTTGGTCAGGTTAATACATTTGAAGAAGAAGATAGCTTACTGCAATACATTTTTATATACGATGTTTTGTTTTTCCTTCCTTGGTCAGAAAAGTAATTTTCCCCATGGGATTGCGTTGCTTTTCCGCGGTCAAAAGTAACACATGTCCTTTCTTAAGTCTCAAACTATCTCCTTACCAAATTTCATTCAAACTGTTCAGTAGTTTAGGCGTAAAAGCGATCGGCCCACCTGAATTTTCCCATGGGACTGCGTCATTTTCCCGGGGTAAAAAGTAGCCTATGTCCTTTCTCGGGTATCAAAATATCTCCATACCAAATTTCATGCTAATTGGTTCAGTAGTTTAGGCGTGATTGAGTAACACACAGACAGACAGACAGAGTTACTTTTGCATGTATACTATTAAAGTATGTATAAATATTAACTGGTTAATCTTTATTTAAAAGTAATTTTACTTCGTTTAAATTTTCTATATAATACACAGGTATGAGGATTATAATAGAAATATTCAATTGTCACATTTGAAAGTATTCGATAAAAATATATAAGAATAAATTACACTTGTAATATTTTTTAATTATTATCTACCTATTATTTATGAATGTTTCCAGAATTCACTCTCCACATCTGCCATCAGCATGATTGATTATGCAAACACGCAAATGTTTCTCAGACTATGAAAACACGGAATATTAAAAGGTGCGGTACTTTGAGATTTTTTCATCATCAAAGAGATTTTCTATCTCAGATATCTTATTTGCTTCACCAACAAACCTTTCTTTTATAATATCAGAGTGATTTACAAGTGAATTCCGACAAGCGGTTCCCCATAAATCCTCTCAAATCCATGTAAAAATAACCTTAATATTCCTCTGAATTTATAGTTACAATAGCAAATAGCTAAGTCGGTTTAGCTTTAATCTATTTCTGTATACCGGGATTGATTTATGAAAGGAAAAATAACGATTAATACGAGAGATATTTCCATTACGTGCTTTTTAAATACTCCGTTAGTTTATTTATTTATTTTATAACCAAAATAAAAATTATATAGTTCTATTAATCAGTAATATACTTGAAAATTTAAAGGCTAAATCAATAAAATTTCATAATATTTGTTAAAAAAAAAATGTATGTGTTTTTATGAGAGAACCCAATAATATTGTATTTTAAAATAAACTAATGTAGTTTCTGTCATATACTTAAAACGAAACAGGTTGTTTATTTTACATAGCTTTAAACATTAAAAAAAACGGTACGATAAATTAATTCTGTGATATAGAACAAGTCCCATCACATCTCAAACGGTATACAAAATATATCTAAATCGTATACCTTGTATAGAGTAAATAAGATTCCCACGGAAAAACAGCTTCAAATCTATCGTGAATATAAATGCGTAAACATTGATTTATATGAAGATATTTACAAAGATCGATATTTTATCTGATTTACGAGAGAGCTTAAAGTGAACTGTGTAAACCTTTCGCATTTTCAACGTCACTCACTCATAGTTTAATCATTTATGTATATAATACGCTTAGTTTAAAATAATTACCAATTTTATAAGTAAATTTCAGTTTCGCTTTACTTTTCAATCGTAGGTATTTTAGGTTACGTTTTTTGTTTTTGTAACGACTTATATAAAATCACTCTACCCATATTTTTTTCACACTATAATACTTTCATATACACTAGTATTATTTCGAAATTTAAATATATATATATATATATATATATATATATATATATATATGTATGTCTAATGGACTTTATAACTGAAAGTCACGTCTGGGATAAGCTTTCTCTGATTGCTATTTTTGCTACCGGATTAGTACAAAGGGCTAGCAGTTAAAATTTAAATGTAAATTAAATTAACGGGATAACAAAAGAACTTCGTTTCATTTAAGACACATATTCACAATATTTTTTTAAACTAATTTGATATGCATCAGTAGTAAAAATATAATGCCTATTTTTCTTTGTGACATTTAATCAATGTGATATGTTCAGCTTTGTAGATTGTAACATATTTATAATAAGTAAAATAAAACAATCATACAGATGAGAATTTTATACTCTTCTGTTTGAAAAGTATCGCTGTTTGTAATAATAATAGGGAATGTTAAAAACTGAATAAAGTTTTCAGTTTTGCTCGCTACACGGAAAATAATTGTTAGTTGCTACGCTAAATTTCATAGCAACCAGTGTTCAAGATAGGTAAAAGTGCTCCTTTTATTTCTTTTAGAACTATGTAATAAAGAGATACGTACCACAATTTTAATACATAATGCAACTATGAAATTTCATTGACTTAATATAATTGTTTTCTATTTTAATAACAAAATTAGATCAGCTCTGAAAACATGGCCATTACGCTGCTGGTTTGTAAGTTATTATACACCGACAGCAACCAATATTATTCAAATAACTTCTACGACAATTTGTATCAACATACCAAGGTTACGAAACGATAATAACATAGTTACTTATAACAATAATAGTGAAGGATTAAATACATATGTTATTAATCAATTTTAACATCAAAAATTTTGCCAACTCTATAAAATATAATTATAATCTCCAAATGTATTAACAGCCGCTACATTTATTATATAGAATTAACTCAATTATATTGCACTGTACAGAAATTTTCAATTTATAACTACGGTCCATTTTAATATTTGTTAATCATATTATAAATATAAAATTTTAATGACCAAATTATGGGAATAATTTAAAGTTTAAAGTTAAAAAATGTTCAGTTTAAATAAGTACATTTTATAACACTAAAACATAAAAACAGGATTGCAACTCGTGTTAACTGGGACGCCACTTTGCAAATTGAGCTATCATGCCTTGAGCCGTTTAGATCAACACACATATATATATAATTTTTACAATAGACTAAGTAGAATTATGGTTTTAGAATTTTTAATGCAAATTAATCAAATTAATTATTTATTTTATCTTAAAGATCGCAGGACGTATTTATGAACGTTTCAATCTTATTAAAATTTTCATCTCATTGGAAGTCAAAGTACTAAAAAATAATTTTATTAAAATGTTCTTCTTGAAATAACAAAATGTTTTAATAATATTTTATATACTATTAATGTCTGTTTTAGTCTATTTAAATTATTATCTGATACAGATAATAAGATTCAATAACAATCCTTTGATGTTTCTGTTTTATTTTATATTTGTTCTTCATTATTTACTGCTAATATAAATATATATTAATTAATAAAGGCAAGAAGTGTGATGTTGTAGGGAAATGTAATTGTATTACAACATTCAATTTAATTTCACGTTAGAAAGAAATGTTCTGCTTAAACGAGTGTATTATTGAAGTAGTTGTTATTGGAATTCATCTCCCAATTAACTGTTTTAGTTACTTGTTTAAACGCATAAAATCCCTGGAATGCAAAATACGTTTCCCGTTATATCAAATTTACGCGTTGTGTAATGTCATTTGCGTAGTTCACACCCAATTGTTAAAAATGATTCGAAAATTGTGATGTTTACAATAGAACTTTGTACAATATGTGTCATGAGCAGATTTATAGTTATATTATTAATATAAAGAAGGTATTTTAATTTTATTACTTAAAAAATTGTCAAAAAATATTTTTCTTTTAATAGACTAAATACATATATTCAAATAATGGAAAGAAATGATCACGTCTTTTTTTCATTACAGTCTTGCAACTGTAAAACAAATACAATCCTACGGCGTAGTGTACGGAGTAGTGCGTTGATTAAATAGTGATGATGGAACTATCTTAAATAATTCTTCGAAACATTCCCCGTTGTATAGACGATAGAACACGAAGAGATCACATCCCTTTGGAGGGTTCACGGTTCTAGAACATCTGTGAGCATGGGGTCGTTGACGATACGAGCCCGACGTTGTCTGGAGTCAAGCGGAAGAATTTGGTACTGTGGGGCACCGGATTAGAAGTGATAAAATTACTCTATGTGTTGACGAACCTGCGCTTAGTATAATAAAAGCGAGTGTCCCGGTGAAGTACTGACTCGCTCTACTCAATAGCTCTAGCTTTTTAGAAGCTAGTGTAGCCTTATCTTCGAATATCTCTGGAATTAAACGTCAGTAGCTATGTCAACTCCAAGGATCTTAATAATCTGGTTGATCTATAGGGGAATGTTCTGGAATTTTGGAGTCACAATATATGGGATCTTTCTAGTGATGAAAGCGCAAACTTATCTTCTTGGAAATGAAGTGAACTAGATTCAGCTCACCTCATTCGGAGACCTGCCCCTGGAGGTCTCCATTTCAGACACAAGTCTCTCTATGCTCTCTTCTACTTATTTACGAGGATTATTTTCTTGGTCCGTATAGGAAGCGTGACCATTACGTTCATCCAAATATAACCAAATGTTGTTATTTTTTAGCAAGTCGTTGATATGTAGAACGAGTTATGTAATTTCTTGAAAATTAATTTATTAATTAAAAACACAGTATCTAAATTATGTCTCAATAACTCATAAGCCAATCCATAATAATTTAAAGTAGAATGTTATGTAATTTCAATTAGTATCCTTAATATTACTTATTCAGGTTTAGTTTGAAACAAATTATGTATTTTGTTCTGAGTATGTACATTGAACTTCTTCTGTATCCGTGATAAATGACTTTGTTAGTCTAGTTCTTTTTAAGTCATAAACTTTTCTTTTAAAAGAATTGGTTAATAAGAGTCTATATTGTCGCGTATAAAAAGATTCTCATAACTCATTTATTATAATCATTAATTATTAATAAGTACTCAATTGCAACAGATGTACGTACAGAATTGTATAATAATTTTATTTCACATTTATCTGTAGGATAAACTTTAGCTTTAAGTTACTTATTTTATAGTTAAATGTTAGCGATGAAAAAATAAAAATTTATCAATATTAATCATATTAAGACATATTCTTTCATATAAACACATCTTTGTTACTTATTCAGCTAAATCTCTCTTGAATTCAGAGAGACTTTAAATTTCAACGTATCTTCACTCGAGAAACCAATCGACGTAATGGATTAGATTATGCATAGCCAAGAGGAAATATTAATCTAAACAATTCAAAATTTACTTAACCAGAGTAGTTTGGATGGACTTAGTAATAGATTATATACACCTCATTCTAGTGACAGTCGAAATGATTTAATATCACAGATAAATAATTTACTGCGCAATTGAGACGGTCTCATTATTCTAACAGTAGTTAATATAAGCAAAAAATAAAAGTAAGTTTTTGAAAATCAGTGAAACGGATATTTTTCTTACATAACAATTAATATCCTAACCTTCTCCCTTGTAACTTAAAGCGATACAGCGGCAACAATAACTTATTTAATAAATTTAAAAAATATTTGTTTGTAAAAATAATGAATTAACTTCAATAAACAACTGATTTGATTGGTTACAGATAATTAATTGGCTGTTTTTGAATATATCTTAAATAAATATTAATTATGTGTTTTTATATAATATATTGAACATTGTGTGGAAGGCATGTTCATTAGATTAACACTCACGATAACTGGTTAGTGTCGTCCGCTAACTGTATCGGACTTTTCTGCATCAGAACCCTGCGCTTCATTTTTTTAAGATCCCCTCTTGAAGTTTTTAGGGAAAACATGAGTATTGAGATCATTCTAACACCTGTTTACGCCAAAATCTTCGAAATTAGATAGTTCAGCTTTTAAGCGTATCCGAGCAATTCAAATTAAAAAGAATTCAAGTTAAAAATATGAGAACTTCATTGGGTAGAGTTTATTTTTCTAAAAATTTTCTTTTACAGAGATGAAATAACACAAATATGACGCGTCCTGACAGTAATGCATAAGGTAGTGGAATAAAAACGGAAATTATAGAAAATATGCTGTCTTTTCGTACCAACTATTATACGTAGTTTCACGTTGTACATCAGTTTCAATAAAAAAAGAAACCACAAAAATAGGGTCAGAAAAAAAATATTTAAGAAAAAAAAATCGTCATAACCCGAACTATCTTGTTGAATAAATTGATCTACTTATGTATTGATTACATTGCAACTACACCTTGTCAATTCATATTGCCTTTATGAATAAAATATCTACCGTCTGTAGCGATGTTTAGAGATCCCGGAGTTAAATTTGAATATTTAATGCTGTTCAAAGAGAACGAACTAGTTCCACAAATATCCACTTTATCTTGTATGTCTGAATTAGTTCTCATCCTTAGTTAAATATTTTTGTATTGATAATGTAACTATAACCAATAATACACTATAAATAAACTATATATATATATATATATATATATATATATATATACACATATATATATATGTGTATATACTCGTATATATGTATATAGTTATAACCTATCCTGGTTTATAGGCTATCATTAGAAAAACTTACATACATATATCTCTTTGTGTATATCATGTCATACCTGTAACAAAAAATATGGAGTCATTCCTTAATAAATCAAACTCTATTCAGATCTGTGACTTATGTGATATAAAGTATTCACGCAATTAACCTTATTCCAACATAAAGGCTTACGCGATTACAAGGGCCTGAAGCCTGCCTCTTGAAGGGCAGAGTTATTGCAAAAATATTACACATTACGTTATAATATAAAAAGCAAACGGTCACAAAACGATGTTATTTGAATTTTTGTTATAAAACTTACATTCACGGATCATAGAAGCGAAAGTGAATTATAATGATTATATATGAAGAGAAGCTTAAGTTAAACGGAAACATTTTTGATATTTTTTGAGAATATCTATGTTGTGGATGTCCATGGGCGACGGTACTACCTCCATCAGGTAGGCCGTCTCCTCCGTTGCCTCCTTTAGCATAAAAAAAGTCTTTGTTAAGTTTATTACTATGCTCGTTATGAAAATTTTGTGAAAACAAAGTCCAAGGTCAAGTATTAACGGTAAGGGTAGTCGAGTGAAGTCTAATAAAACCAAGGTCGTATATTTTATCAATAGAAATTTAAGGTATTAAAATTTATTTTTATTAATAATATTTTATAATTAAGAAGATTTCGAAACCTATTTATAATTTAAGAGAAATTTTAAGAGTATATATTAGCAAGTCTATATACAATGTGCAAACAAAAAAAGCTTTCATTAAATCGTAGAGGAAAATTATTTAATATCTGTAAAGTAAGTAAAGAGAAATTTCCTTCCATGATGATGTTTTAATTTTTTCTAACATATATCCTACGGGGTAAAATCTCATTTTCATTTATTGCTTCATAATATCTGTTTCGTGTTCAAACAATCGCGAACGTATTGTTTTGACAACGGGATTAAGAGCTTTAATTCTTTATTATATTAATAAAAAGTTATTAAATACAATTACTATTTTAATATATATTGGTTTGAATGAAATTCTCCGATATAAGAAATAAATTATGATATAATTTGCAAGGATCTCACGCTTAGACATTTGTACAAAGTTTTAGTTCACCGCTGAAATAAAAGGGTTGGACTTAATTCTGCTGTTTTCCCTTAATTATTGTTCCGACCCTCATTAGTAACCCTCAAAAACAGACGTTCCTCAGAGTAAAAGTACTCATTGCTTATAAATTAGATAATCAAAGTCAGAAAATTTTGTGGATTTTCTTGTAAACTGATGATCAGCATGTTGAAAGGTTTCCTAATATTTTAATTACCTCCCGGAACTTAATAAATATTTAGTACATCGATATTATTCATATATATTCTTATAATATAATCTCTTTATAGCTCTTATTCCGAAAGGGATAAAAAAATTGTTTGCAAAACCTTGATATTTCCTTTTGAAATTAATTCCTGATCTAAATCTTTTATTAATTAATTGATCGCCCAAATCTTATTTTCGAAACAATCATTATCTAATTAAATTTTAACAATAAAGCTCTTATATCGAAAAGAACACTAAACAAACAACCCTAAACGTAACGAGGGTATTTTACAGATATTAAAACGTTAAAAATTATTATTATTCTTTACAACTTTGTCCAATAACTTGAAACTAAACTTTTATTATATGAATAAAGTCTTGCTCATTATAAAGATGTGCTTATATTTATCACGGGCCACTGGAGATCATAAGTTGTATTTTAAGGCACGAACCAACCCACATAAGTACTAACAAACTTGACTTGCCTTATTACTTCAAGTCAATATATATACGTATATATATATATATATATATATATTATACAAGTATGATTATGAATTTTAACTTTTTTATTTCTTTATAATATTTGGTATCCCCTTGCAATCTTCTAAATAAATTTCGTTTAGGTCATTGCTATATCTACGATTGTTGTATGAAACATTTGTTGCAGTTTTGCAAACCTAGTTCACAAAAGCTTTATCTCATAGCTATCAGTTATACTCGTATAATACATTTCCAACGAGATACGATAGTGCTAGTTATAACGTTTGTATTGTTGGTCTTATTCACCGATATTTTGGATTGGCATTTGGTAGATTCTCAATAAAATAAGATGAGCTTCTCAATTTTTAGACTTTTTCGAATTACGTGACATAGAGTAAATATTAAGTCATAGTGGCCTGGAGGTTAAAAGGCCCGCCTCTCTTACGTGAGGGGGCGAGTTCGAATCCTGGAAAGTATCAATGTGATTTTTCCCAGTCACATGTACTTTCTAAGAGTATTTAGACTCCATTGACAGACGGTATCACCGGGCGGTGGCTGGATAACCACAAGTCCAGCCGGGAAACTGGCTGGACGAGGCTACAGCAAGCCTTGGGCTCTAAATAGCCCCAAAAAGTGCTGGTGCAGAAGGCAAGTGGAACCCACTGCAACTATCTGCGCAAGAAAGTCATCATGTATACGGATCACTGATACGTGAAGAGCACGACGAGTCTGCAACGACTCTTGCGACGATGATGATGATGACAGTAAATATGTGGGATTAACATTCTAACCTTCTCCATGTGAGAAGAGGCCTTTGCACAGTAATAGGCGGCAGTAGGCTGATGACAACTCGTATATCTATAGACCTACCAAATACTACACGTAAATTTATCTCGCCTTGGTATCATGTAGCTATAAACATAAAAAATATAGTTAGCTCCTGCTATGAAACATTCAAATTAAGGTCAATTTAGAAAATAGAAATATATACTATTCAATTTTGTATTTTAAATGGAATGCATATTTTAATGGCCTCACTAACTCTATATTCAGTCACCATTTAAACGATACCTCAGTTATTTGTGGCTGTCGATAAATGTCTATATAAAGTACGAGGATTAATTACAACAGTACTATAAATTGTGTTAACAAATTATAGTTAAAACTTGAATATAAAATATGTTGTATTATCAAATTATTCTGCATAAATAACTTATTGGTTAATTTATTTTATGTCACTGCTTTATTTATGTAAGCCACGCTTATGAAGAAGCTTCAGCTAAAATCAAAATGAAATGAAAATAGCACATGAACTTCAGAAATTAAACAATAAATACGAATAAAGGTTTGTTATAATTGAAAAGAGCCATGGAATATATTATATTGGGATAAACAAAGGTCCAACTAAGGTAAGGTAAGGTTAAAATAATTTGAATTACCTTTAGGATTTTGCAATCTCTTGTAAAATAGTCAAATACAATTACTGTCTTTATTTAGAATACCACGATTTCAATGACCGGGATTAAAAGGGCCTGTCTCTGTCCTTTTCTTTGCTATTAACATTCAACTGATTTTCATAAAATTTGTTACGAGCATAGTTGAGATCTTGAAAAATATGTGCTTAAGATATTTTTTGTTTACATCTAATTTAATAATGAGAAAGGGTGACAACGCCGTTCTTGTACGTTACGGTCTATGACCTTAATATTCCTGACTTGACACACGAGATATTTGGGGATAAATAAATCTTCGCATAACCAAGTTAATTTATTTTAATTAACAATGACTAAACAATAATAAATACGCATTGAAAGAAATACAAAAACATATCTTGATAAGTAAATTTAAATAATACTTCCACTTTAACTAGTTATTCTACGAAACTAATCGATAGTTTTGAATTCCCGTGGCTTCAATAGAATTTGGATCAATTCCAAGGTTTATTAGGATATTATCTATTACATTATAGTATATTATGTGTGTTTCAATATAAGATTTCAGTATTAGTTATATTGCTGTAATATGTTTGTAATTTTTGTGCTCTAATTTCATGAAACTGTATTAATATACCTCTATAGATACTTAAGGACAAGTCTAGCAACTGGCAGTATCGCGAGAATTATACGAGACTTTTTTAAATTTATTTATAACAAATAGTTCATTCAACAACAGGGAATTCTTATTTTATTTATGTTGTAGTATTCCATGGGCTGTTAAGAATTTAAATTATACTTAAATTAAACAAAAGCTGCCTATGCCAACTAAATATCCAAGTTTTACATATGTATGTATGTATGTGTATTAGAAAAGCAAATTAAAAGTCGCACATTATAACGTATTTCAAAGCGACGTTTAACAATTCATATCAGGTCAAAATGTCTGTGATCTGCAAACTAATTGATAGTTTAGGAAGAAAATTCTGTTTAAAAAAATGTGCTATGAATGCTTGGAAATATTTTTCACATACAGACAGTAATAAAAAAGTTAATTTTCTTCAATTACATATATTTATACGGTTTGGAAAGCTTCAGTGATGGTAATTAAATTTATCACGGGGTTGACAGGAACACGGAGAATAAATTGTCTTAATTTTAAGCCGCTAGACACAATCTAGTCTTCCTCCAGACAGTACCCAAGATTATAATTCGTCAAACAAATAAAAACGTTGACATTGGCAAAATATTCCAAGATTCCAGATCTGATTGCAAAGGTAATACTTCTTTATAATCTTCTGTTAGAAACTGCTGCTGCTTTTTGATCTTAACTTAGACTCATATAAAACATTTTTTAATCTCTAAGAAGCGGCTTACAAAGTAATTTAACATAGTCAACGCGTTTATATCCGGAGTTAAGTTTTCTACTAGTTTTAGTTATTTTTTTTTAAAGTTTAATTTTGATTGCAACTGGTTTTGTCGACCACATCGATGATATTTAAGAAGAATTTTATATTAACTGCTATGATTTTATGTTTGCGATTATTTGGTGTCATAATTGATTTCAATAACTTAACATTTATAAACAAAAATCTGTACTTAAAATCATTATATAAAGATAACTTTGGACTAGATATAAAAAAAGTATTTTATTAAACACAAAATAACAATCCCGTTAGCTTATGATCGTGTCAATTTAATCAAGGTGTTATTTAGTAACAAACTGTATTATACTAACGTTTCCTTTCCCCACTTCTACCAGACACGTTGTTTATTTTATAATTCACATTGTTTGCGCTATTGATAAAACGATATTTGCATATTCATAAAATCTGTCGTAACCTCAGTCTAACAAGCTTCGCATACGTTACATTAAAATTAAAATTAAAATATATTTTCATAGCTATATTATATCTAAAATTAAAATAAAACTATGTTTTCGCTATGAGTTATATTACACTTTTTAATAACTACAAAAAGTAAAATTATTTGATTTTGAACAATTAAGTTTCAAACATATGTAAATTTTATTTAAAAACGTGATCACGATTACTTGGTTTAATTTTAAATTTCGTTTGTATTTAAATGAATGCAATATCATCTAAGGAATTTAGAATGTATACATTCATACAGGTTTCAGACCGAATTGAATTGATAAGTGACACGTCCTTGTTTACGTATATAAATGTAAACTTAAATAATAAAATTATTCGTATGTTTATATTTTTGGAGTTATATTTGGAGTTAATAACAACAAAAATATATTGTATTGAATCAGAACGGAATGTTTAGATAAACGTGGGCTATATATAGCTCTCCGTCATTAAAATACTTTTCATAGCAACCGAATTCGCGAAACATGCAAATGTATAACAAAAATTTGTTCATCATTAAAAATTATAAGTCTACTTAATTTTGCATCGAAGGTTGTATCAAGGTGTAATAATGAGCAAAATTTCTTTTTCTACATATTTCATTTGTGTAATTAAAAAAAAACATCTGTCACGTTTAGTGTTTTCATAGAGTTATGGCAGCTTTACTAATAATTTAGCGATTTACGAGTCACATATTATACATACTACCAGTGACATATTTAGCTATGTACTCTTTGTTATTCACAGCAATAGTTTTTGCTAGTTATGCGTTCAACCAACCAGACCTACATATGGATTATTCTTGTATTATTCAATTACTGAAATACATTTAAAAAATAAATATCTCTGATTAGCTCTTGTTCAAAAACTTTACACACTTCATGAAGTATGTTATTGCAATAAAAATTACCAACTTTGCTATAATTTCTGGAGTCTCGTCTGTTACTCTCAGACTGTACAATTTAACTGACACATTAAACTGATAAAGCATGAAACGAACTGGGCGCCATAAAATGTTATATATATCTTTCTGTAAGAGTAAATGTGTTGTGTGAGTTATATAGTGTGTCTTTCATTGCTTGCCCGATGTTTCAGGAAACTAGGAAATTTACTTATATGTATATACGGTGGAGAGGTTTAATGCGCTTTAGATAGGGATCCCTTAAACCTACACCTGGGTCGAAAGTTCTAGGCACTGTTGGAGCTCCTCCCCCTCCGACGCGATGGACCCAGCACTCGCATGCTGAATCCATTGAATGATAAAAGGTTTCGTCTAATTAAACGGTCAAATGCCAGGTTTTTTTCGGATGGTTTTGAAAACTTACAGTAAGAAAGAGTGTTGGCAGTTACTTGAGCGCCGAGGACTCAGATCAACCCCTCGATAACTGACTTACTGCGTAGAAATGGACCACCCAAAAATCACATAATCAAAAACTATAACCTATACTTAAGACTATATTATGATTGAGTCGATGTAAGGGTAGCAATGCTATTTTATTTCTTGTGCAGTATCAAGAACCTTCTGTTTTACACAGCCATGTGTTAGTTTGACGGAGTCAGAAACGTCACTCGTTATATTATGATAATTTATCAACTAAACATTGTTGTTCCTTACATTTTACATACACACATATATCTATGTATCGCGTACGTAACAAGTGTCAAAATATTTCTATATATTTTCGCCGTTTCTTTAAAATAAATATGCGCAATTTGAATTAAAATGAAACTAATATTATTCGGATATACCAGGCGTGCTTTATTTTTGTAAAAAAACTACATACTCCCGACGTTCCGGTTACTTTTTAGCAACCGTGATCACGGGCACATAAGTGAATTAAAAAATATTGATCCATAAAAATATTGATTGTAAAACAATCACTCACAGATATAACCTTTACACATTTGTTGCAATGTATTTTTTTTTTAAGAAAAATAGAAACTAAATTAAATTTATCATGACCCATAAAGGGAGCAGTTATTCGGGAGTTGGTTACTATAAGCTCCTTTCCACAAGTTTCTAAAGCCACAATACATAAAAAGATTTTCAAGTTTCTTATCAACAAAACTAAATCAACATCTGGCAGGTAATTGGTTTGGAGAATTTTGAACATAGCTATTGTTTTTATTTGATAAAAATAAGACTTTGTGTAGCCTTAACTATATTGTCCTCATACTTTTCGATGTCTATAAAATGCAATACTTTGTTTGAAAGATACAAAATTACAGCTCTTTCTACCTTTGGACAAATTTTATGAAAAAAAAAAATATATTTTTTTACTACCATACACGAATTACAACATAAATTGTTCTCAATAACTCAAGATTTTAGGTTTGAAGTGTCCCTCGTTAACCAGGAAACATGAATTAAAAAAGTCCAAAAAATATTATATAATCTAGTTTCATTTCCTAATAACAAACTGCGCGACATCTATCTAATATATACGAGTACAGGTTGCTTGATAAAAGTATATGAAGATGTTATTTTAACGGCCGCCTCATTAAACTTTTACCATAAAGTACTCTCATAGTATCTTTTAGTATAATAAAAGCTCATTTTAAAAACATAAAGAAATGCATTATAACAATAAGAAACATTTTCAGGTCATGGTAAATTATAGTCGTCAATAAACATTCAAATCTTGTAGGAGAATACGTCAAATATGTTTACATACATAGATAAGTATATAAGATTCTGAGAATATTGTAAAAACATTTATAAAAATCACATATATAAGAAATTAATTAATGTCTAAAGATTAAAATAAAAATAATCGTTGAAAGTAACGTATTTAATCGCAACTTCTATTTCTCAGAATAAAAATGATACATCAATATAATTCATATATATTTCTTTAATGGCCTTTATACAATCATATTCAATACAAAGTTTTCGAGAAAGCTGGATTTAAATGTGCTAGTACGAGAAAGCTGGGTTTTAAGGACTTCACTGATATACTGTAACCGTCCCTCTGGCAACTAAGACATGTGCTCTGTCTCAACTCCACGAACTACGAAATTTTGAGTTGCTTGGAGAACGCTAAATATTAAAACAGCAAAACATTTTTTTTTAGATTACTCATATTTTATGCAATGATAAAAGCTGAAGTAAAAAAAAATATATGCAGAATTTACAAAATGATTTGATTGGAAAATTAATTAGTCATATTTCCATAAAATATTAATAAAATATGTAAATTGAATCTGGCAGTAGAGAGTGCGATATAATCTTAAATGAATCGTGTTAGAATTAATTACTAACCCGTTAATTTTTTTTTCATACTTACGACTCTCGTTTAAAATAATTTACTACTGTGGGAAACCATTTATATAAGTAAGTTATTACTTTTATCTATTTAATTCATTTCCTGTGAAGTTTTGAATCTATTCTTTTATATAAATAAAATAATATAAATAAAGATATAAATACCTTTATTTTTTTGCGTTTCAAGGCAGAGGTTACTATAATGTATGCGTTATTTTTTATAACTTATTTTAATACATATAAGCCAAACTTTTGTGTGTTTTTTTTTGTTCGTATCATGAAGCTTTCTCATTGCTTGAAAATAAATATGAGAAATAGTGTTTATAACAGTGCATTAAATAAAGCTATAATAACTACTGTTTTAGTCCGATGCCTTTTCATAAAGATCATTAAATTTTTTCTACTCATTCCCCTCTATCAGAATAATTCGGCGACAACTCAGGATAATGTCATTTAAGAGAACTTTTTGCTTCAAATTAATCAGTGATGCGATGTTAAAAGCATCCAAAGCGACAAATTATTTTTTTTACAAAAGCAACGCCATTTATATAACTTTTTTTTAAATATATAAGTTATACTGATATTTTATTTTTATTTAATCTATTACTTTCAACTTTTATTTTTATTTCCGAGTAACATTCTTTTTTCTGTGTCCCAGTGTCCTGTTGAAAGCCTTTTTTATACAATGATTATGAGGGTATCTTTAAGTTCAATACAATTTGCTGTAATATGTGAAACTCTAATTCGCAGTACTTCAAGCCTTTGTTCATTGAGAACACAAACTGTAAACTTTTTTAATAAGCATACTTTCTCTTCCACTTAACACCATCCAATATATTTTAAATCTTAAGACATTAATTCATTTCTTATATATTTGAATTTTATAAGTTATTACCTTTTACAATGTCTTCTGAATGTCATATAACTACGTGTGTATGTATACAATTACATACTTGACGTATACTTATAAAAGATTTGAATGTTTTTTGATCACTATAAACTGGTATGACCTTAAAATATTTGTTATTGCTATAATGCATTTCTTTATCTTTTTAAAATAAGCTTTAATATTACTAAAAGATGAATATGAGAGTACATTATAATAAAAGTTTTATAAGGCGATCGTTAAAATAGCATCTTCATATACTTTTCTCGAGTCACTTTTAGTTCTTAGATTGATGCCACAGAGTTTATTATTACAGAATACGTCCATAATATTTATTTTTTTCCTAATCATGATCATTATCTTCGTCACCCTATCAGAGCCCACTGCTGAGAAAAGGCCTCTTCTCACAAGGAGAAGGTTAGAGCATTAATCACTACGCTTGCTCACGGCGGATTGGTGACTTCAATCTTATAATTTGAAATTATAAGTAAAGGTTTCCTCACGATGTTTTCCTTCATCGTCTGTCAGTGGTGTCTAAATACTCTTAGAAAGTAAATATGACTCGGAAAAGATCACATTGGTACTTGCCAGGTTTCGAACCCGCGCCGTCACGTATGAGAGGCGGGCCTTTATCCTCCAGGCCACCACGAAATTTTTTCCTATTATATTTGTCATTTATTTAAATATATTTAAGGTTTTAAACAACAACCTTTTTTATAAGCACTATGTGTTCAGTGATATATTTTCTTTAATGTACGAAAATTTCTTAAAACAAACAAAGTGAATAAAGTCGAGGAAATTTATTAGTTTATCGTCAATTGTCATCAACTGCACACCATCTTGCAGTAGTCTGTCGTTTTAATTGTAGCTTCTGACTATTTATCAAATTTTTCATGTAGTGTCTCTGCTTCTGAGAATTTTCCAGGAATAATTGAATGCACTCGTACGTCTAGACAGAGCTTGTTATATAAAGATCGGACATCAATTATAGATAATGTAATAGAGAATAAAAAATCCTTCACAGTGACCGAAACGTCTGCTAGCATTTGAAATAAAAAATGCGATTGTAGTATAGTTTTATTTATATAAGTCTTGAAAATTTTTATATTATCATATACAGTTTATTTAAAAGAAAGTCTGAGAAGAATCTTGTAAGACATTAACTTTAAGCATTTGATTAAACTTTTTAGGATTTTTGTATTTATGTCAAGTATATATGTATATATAGTTATATATATGTGTGTGTGTGTATGCATAAATTCGAGTTCATTATACAATTTATGTATATAAGAAAGTCTATTTCTAACTCAGAAACCGCTATACAGATTTGGCTGAAACTTGGTGGAGAGGTACTTTAAAACCAGGAGAGGGACGTAGGACTTTCCATTAAGTTCGACCGAAAAAGAAAAGTCCAATATCTGCTTATTCACTGCCTCTAAGACGGAACAGAGTTCCAGTCAGCATTACGTTTCTAATTATGCGAACAAAGTCGCGGACAAAAACAAGTTTATTTATAAATTCACAACACTATGAGCAATACTTATTAAATACTCATGAAACCCCAAAATATTTTCTTTCGTTGGAACCAAGTCGAGTAAAAATATTGTTATCGGAACATACTGATACTGGAAGATTATTTAGTGCTGGCACTAAATTGTTTTTAATAGAAACTAAGGTCTTTTTTTTTCAATATAAACATTTTTTATGGATACGATTTTCAGATTTTGTATATTTTAGATATTTGCATTGGGAACATACATGACTTTTAAGCTATAAATAAAAGTATAAAGCGCTTTAAAGTACCTTTATGATACACGGTCATAAAGAGTGCTTATGAGAAAGCTCTCGTGAGATTTAATCATCTTAGTTCATCGTTTCAAAGGATTTACTGCAGCGTCCTGGTTAACTATAAGTTTAGAGATAATCTTGTTATTGCCTCCTCGCCATTTATATACTAGCGGTCTCGATATAAAATATATTATTATCGATTAGCTTGAAAATCTTATTTTTCCCTGGTTAAAAAGCATTTGACAAACTTTTTTTCTTTCAATGTAACACTCCAAGGAAGTGATTATAAATTATTATTTTTTGGTTATTTGAATTTAATTTAAATGAAACTAATGTTTTTTGGATAAACTACGCGTGATTTATTTTTGTAAAAAACTACATACTCCTGACATTTCGGTTACTTTTCACTTTGAGTGTCACACTCACATCTCGTCTGCTCGTGATCACGGTCGCTGAAACGTAACCGAAACGTCGGGAGTATGTAGTTTTTTACAGAAATAAATCACGCGTAGTTTATCCGAAAAATATTAGTTTCATTTAAATGAATAAAACTCGCGAAAATCTTAGATCTCATTATTTGAATTTAATCATAATTTGCATAGAAGCGAATTTTTTATAATCATAATTATATTAAACTAATTTTCAATAGAACCTGACAAAAATATTACTTCTGAAATCAGATATACACAAACCGTTTAGGGAATTGAGTCTCGCTTAAACATAAAACCTGGATGTAAAATAAAATGCTTACAAGATAAGATGATGCTGTGAATACTCGTGTAATAAAATTATGATTATTAGGGAAAAGTAAAGGTAAAAACGAATGAGAAAATTTTAATTATGTATGTATTTTTAATATAATTGCCAGCCTTTAATCTCAGTAACCTTTGATAAAGCTCGAATTGTTCTCTTTATTACGTTGTAGTTTGTTCAAAGTAATTTTATTAAAAAAATGTTATTTTAATTTACTAATGGAAATGTTGAGTAATATAACATTTTTATTTTCGTTATCGTTTTTGTAATTTTAATACGAACTGGTAAAAAAAAAAAATCTCTAATTATATTGTTATTTTTAATTACGTTTAACAAAATCTAATGTAATCTTATACGATTATATTATTGAGGTTTACGATTGATTGAGTGAAGGGCTTGTTCGAGTACAACTATGATATAGCGTAACAAAATACTTAAGTGAAACAAATTCCTAATAATACTAAAATTTTGACGTAGGATTAATGTCGTGTAGAATATGGAAAAGGTTTAAGTTGTCCTCAATACGCCTCGCTTGAAAGTTTGTAAGAATAGCCTATTAGAATTCCTGAGATACGTGTGTTTGATGAGTTGGTCTTCACTAATCAGATCCAACTAAATGAAAGAGCTGAAACATTCATGGACCTGTACTGAACACCATTAGTACTACTTTCTACTTTTTGCAAAATCCATTGGATGATTTTCTGGGATTCGGGAATTCGTAATTCTATCGTAAGTCAAACTCATCTCCAAGACCTTTTGGATCATCAACTTGCATTTGTATTCGTGGGATGGTACCATTATTTCGTGAAAAAGCTACCGTCGGCTCGGAAACTATTTCTGTTGATTGGTAATTTTTCGAGAAACTCGTGTCGTCTGTCTAAATGTACTACCGTAAACAGAAATCATTTTTTGTTATTCAAAAGTTTCAATTAATTTTAATTACTGAACTGCATGTGCTGAAAGTTTTTCGTGTTTGCTTATTTCTTTAAAAAATAAATGAATTTGAAAGCAATTTTGCTAACTGCTTTATAAATTTTCATGTAATTTCTAAAGTTATGGTGCTGCAATGACGCCTTAATAAAAAATAATTGACATTGGAACTTGTGTATGACATAAAATTAGTATATACATGTAGATATTTATATTTTTATGTATATATTTTTGCAATAAATCCTAATATATATTTATGAGTTTTAGTCAATTACATACAACTATAAAAAAAAATTAACAATTTTAAATAAAATAATTTTAAAATTTTATATGTTCTATCTCAACATCTTAAACCATCCCAAAAAAATGCCTTATAAAATTTTTAATGTTTGTTATCCTTAGGATAATATATAAATATTATCATACAAATGGCTCTGTTTATAAAGAAGAACTAAAAATGATTTGCAGGGAATATTTTTCTGACCCTAATTATATGCCCTTAATCTCAGGCTTCTGTTTCATTCAGTCCTAGGAGCGCTCACTCTGTTTATAAATTGGATAATCAGCGTGAATTTGCGGTGAACTATAACCATTAGCATACTAATTTGAACCTTGACAGAATAAATCGACTTTCAGCGTATAAGACACACCCGAATTACGAGTGGAATATTTATTGGCTGTTTATTAATAAATGTTCGTATACTGACGTTAGATTAAACTAAACGCGTGTTTAGATCATCAAAAAATTTTTCCTATCAACACAGAATAAGTCTTAAATAAATTTATTATAAATCTGAAAGTTGTCATAAACGAAAATTGCGAAGTAATATCAAGAGTTATATGGGACAGTGTTTTTATTTAACTTGGATAAAATTATCTTAAATTTAAAAAATATATATATTACTAAGATGTTTTTCAATATCACGATTCTATGAATCTTAGTACTACTTTCAAAATTCTCAGAATTAATAAAACATTTTTATTCAGCCGTTTTCAATGTCTGTAGTAATACTTCAAGGCATTAACTTTTAAATTATCATCGTTATTTTTTTTTAATTACATCAATTCCTTATATCATCTTCCAAAATTAAAAAGGTCCAATCACCAAAGTTTTAAATAATCTACAAATATAATAACAGCAGGATTCCATAAAACTTGATAAACGCACCAATGAAAAGTAATATCTTTTATAAAATTTTAATATGAGATAAATTCTAGTAATTAATTAAAGAAAGCTATTAAAACTTTATTAATACCTATGTAATAACTCTTTTACGTAGTTTGAAGTTGTAAAACGTGAGAATATTACGACTTCAATGTCATAAAGCTAACCATAAAGACTATTTATACAGAAGAAGAGATTATTGCAATCGTCGATGTAGAACGGTGATGATGAAATAAAATTTAAAGTATCAGACTGAGGTTTTACTATTTTAATTTGAATAAAGGATGCGTAAAAATGCGTGGAATGACTGAATACTTGCTAGTTATTGCACGAAGATCCGATTAATCAATTACTAATTTAAAAGTGACATCACATATAATTGTTTTATGTAAAATCGTCGTGTGATGTTTTTAAGATATACGTGAATTAATCCTTAATATTTTAGATTAAATAACTTAAACATACTTTAAAGTTTAAGAAATTCTATTCGTGTCTTAGGTAAGGAAAAAAATTTTTTAACCTTCTATATTGATATCGTAGGATTGAAACATATATTGACCATACCAGGGTTTTAGAAAAAAGATGCTGGAAGGTATCGGAATAAATTTTAATTATTATTGATGAGATAAATTAACTACTGCAGTTTTATTACTCAGAATAAAGTACAAATCCAACTGTTAATTCTAAAATCACCATCGTAGACATAGAGCTTAGTGTGCACAGCATAAAAAATAAAGAAAAAAAACAGCTTGTTGCCAACTTAAAATAATAAAGATGTAATTACATTGTACATTACAAACAATTATCAATTGAAACAAATAAGAATTAAGGTTCAAAATGAAAGCGATGATTGTATATCATGAAATACCGAAATTTTATGACAGCTTGTAATTTGGTGACTGTCATAGAACGTCTAGTTTATTCTAGATAGAGCCACTAGATTAGAATGGAAATGAAGTTAAACGATTACGTTTGAAATGGAATGTAGAACGGTTCGTTCACTCAATGCTGGTCGGAGATGACATCTGCAAGTGAGATGAGATGATTCTGGAGCATCAGCGATCACTGGGAATTTATTTTTCAGCTGTTGTATTATAAACAGTTTGACTACTTTAGTTATGACTGTGTCTTCAAAAAAATCATAATAAATTAGGTCCCATAGTAAAATTAAAACATGGTAATTTTGTTATCCACAAGAATTTTATTGGTTTTAAAAAAATAATATTATAAATAAATAATACCAAATTACGTAGGATTTTTTGTGACATACAATATTCTTAAACTTAAAATAGGCGTATATTTTAATATTACTCAATTGTAAACAAAATAGATAAATGTATTTGAGGCAAATTTAGAACTATGCATATAATTCTATGCATATAATTCTATGCACATTATTTCTTGGTAGGAACAATTAGGGGCTAAGTATTATCAAGAAATATGAAGTCGTTAGGTATACCTTCGATAACATCAATTATCAACAAACTTTCATGACTATTAAGTCGCTATTAAATTGAATCAATCCAATAAATAAATACAATAGTATTTATAATATTATTTTAAATAAAGAGTAAAATAAATTTAAATATTGGATCAGCATCGTTTAAATTATATATACCTACCGTTTAGCTTGTTTACATCGATGTTCAACACTGGTCCAGTAATTGGGTAAACATGTTGTAACATGTAAACACAATCGCGATGTAACACTAAAACCAATTTTTCAGTTAATTTTGTCGTAGTCACTTCTAATGAATAAGAATATTGTGAAAATTGTGTTAAATTATATATATATTTTTCTTTATTTGATAACTAAGTTTAATTCAATAATTCATTGCCTCGCGTTTTAGTATGGATATATCTGTCCTGGCTTTTTGGAAATGGAAGTACCTGAATCAATTAGAACTAAATGATATCTTTAAGCCTTGTTAAATTTTATTTACTTGAATGGAAAAAAGCACCTGCAAGAAATAACTAGGTCTGAACCAAACGAGCACATGTCCTCAAATCCCAATTTTAACGATTCCCAACCAAAGTTTTACATTTGGTATTAAAATATTTAAGTGAAATTAAAAACCGATTTTCTAATTGATAAAAGTATATAGAATTGTTTTGATTGACTTATACGGATAGTTGTGTGTATACTTGCTTTCACTGGTTATATGTATCTTTATAAAAAAAGGCTATTCATAATAAATAAACATTTAAGACCACTAGCAGTTTTCAATTAAGACATGTAATTGTAATATATGAGACGAAACTTCTCAGCATTCCATGGTTCTCATGACTCCATAGTTGTGATTGTTGAGTCAATTACTCAATATTATTTGATTTTAATTAACAATCGTGCATATTATAGTGAAAATAATTTATAATTTATATATATAAAAAATTGAGTCCACATGTAGTGTTAAAATTAATGCCTGGCTATTTGTTATAATGAAAAGACTGGACCGATTTCAATTGGAGCTCTTAGTGGGAGATACCTGATGTTATAAACAGTGATTAATATTACTTTTAGTTTAGATAACATAGCTGACGAAGTCACGTTTTACGTTTACAATCTAATTTTATCTATAATTCAACCCTTTTTACGATTATAATCTCTAATATTCTGAATTAATGAATATATGAATATAACGAAAAACTCAATAATCTAAATGAAAATTTATAAAAATAGTTATGTGATTAGTTGAACTCATAAGAAAATCCAAATCAAGTATTTATTTCTGAAGGTCAATTGTTGTGTTTTCGAAAAAGCGACCAATGTTTGTCAATGGTATTGGTTTGATATGAATATTGGCCAAGGTCAGTCTGAACGTGCCTTCCGTTAAGCGACTGGGTTAAATTGAGTACACAGACGCTAAATACACACGGAGTGGCTTTTTTGAAAGGGCTTTCCGTTTTTTTTGTATTATGGAAACTCTGAAATGTAATTTAATATTGTGATGTGTGTGTTTATAGAGCATTATGTAGAGATAGTGATACAATAATAACTATTTAATTATTATTTCATAAAAATACTGTCTTTTAAAAATAAATTTTGGGAATAATAATTTCTGAATAAAATATGTTTTTGCGAATTGAAATGAATTATATGAAGTAATTCACTTTTTTTAACAAAAATCTGCCAACGACAGGTAATATATAATTCCCATTTAATGTTATATTTTCGGAATTCTCTCTTTTATGCGAACTTTAAAAACATTTTAGAATATAAAAAAGCAATATCAGAGTTCTTAGGAAGCCATCAAACAGCAATGAAATGTAATGTCGGGTATATGAGTATGTATCTCTCTCGTGTTTGGTTTATGACGTCATCACGTATCTCGTCTGACTGACCCGAACACAGAATGTTGGAAAAATGTGAACATATATAAAACACCCCTTTTTTAAGCAGAAATAAAATTTAAGGAAAAAGGAATACGACATTTTTAGTCCAACTTCTCATCCAAGGAAACACCTGTATGCTTTTTTTTGTAAAGATATTTCAGCCAATAAATTGCTTTTACTACAAAATTTTTTAAAAAGGCTGTAGTTCGAATGAAAGTAAATTTTTAGAATACTACGCTTTTTTATTATTTTGTAACTATATAACGCCGACGTTTCGGTCACTATGCAGTAACCGTGATACCGAGCAGACGAGACGAAATTGTCCTCATATTGAAAAAATAATAAAAAAAGCGGTAGTACCCACATCTGAAAATATTAGTTTCATTAAAATGAATACTCGCGAAAATCTTACAATAAAATGTATGTAATGAACAATTTTGTTATCACGAAGCCACCTAAGTACTGACAATTTCTAAGTTGAGACGAGCTTAGAAATTCCCGAATTAAGATTACATATATTAATAAAACATGTTGAAACTAACAGCCCTGACTTTGACAATGCAAACTTGTACAAGGCATTTAATAAACGGACTGCTTACGTTTAAACAGCTATAATTAAACAAAGGTTTAACATGGGTAGTTACACTCCCATAACAACGCTTTGAGTAATATTCCTGGTACCACAACGACGTCCCTTAAACATAGACACATCTTGACGTTAATACGTCTTATATACAAGATATTAACAAGGGATATGTTAAGGATATGAGTAATCCTACTGGTACTTTAAAGGTAATTTATAATCATTCATATACACATACACACACACACAAATGTATATATACATTATAATTTAATTTATACCTGACAATGATGATCTGTGTACGTTATAAATAGATTTTTTTACCCTACTGTGATAATTAGAAGTTAGATTTTTTGTTTCAAGTATAAATTTTAATTAATTGAAGAATACTATGATACTGTCCATTGTTTAAATTAAAATTGTAGTTAATTAGTGAAAATGTATTTTCCAACTCGTCTACGATTACCGTCAGCGTTTTATTTAGTAAGTAAATATGTATACAATATTTATTAAGATAATAAAGTTATATTAGTAACATTGTTCTGAATTAAATTTAACGTCTTTTGATTAAACACATCAAACTTTGGATTTTCGTTAAGTTTGTTTTATTGTTCCTTATATAGAACGGATATTGTTTCAACTTTGATTGAGATATTTTCTTTGGAAGTTAAGTTTAAGTATGAAGGTAATAACTTTGTCTGCGTATGAGTTTTGTGATGCCACAACCAGAACATTTTCTTTTAAAATCCCACACCAGACGTGAATATATCTGAGATATTTTTGTATAATTTTTGTTTTATATGGATTTGTAACTATTATTAGTAATATCAATGATTATCTCCTTTTATTCATACATTTAAAAATGACTATTTATATCGAAAATGTGAATAAGTCTTTCTTACTCAACAGTTTTGGATATATGTGCTAAGAATGGACACATTGAAGATTTATGTTGTACCTAGCTTTTGCTTACGACATTTTCCACGTGTAATTTGGAATTGTGTTCAAAGAAATTTACGATATATAAAAAAATAATATAAAAACCAATCATCAACGCCATCTATAATCTAAATCACGTGACTACAGACCAAATACAACTAATATGATGTTATGTATAGGAACAACGTATAATTCCGGGATGAATAATAGCCTTTGTCTTATTCTCATATCAAAATTATATTGTTGTAAAGTTTCAACAAAGCCCGGAAAGTATTTTTTGCGTAAATGAAAATGAGCAACTACCCTCCTGTACATTCATATATTCTCACAAACTTCGTATCTAATACACCAGTTGGATCATCGTAGAATTATACAAGCTGTCTTTAAATTAAAATAGGTGAGTTCAAATATAAAATATTACTGACTCGAACCTGGTAGTTAAGTGTGAGAGAAAATTTATTTTCTTGTACATGTCTTGAGAAAATATTTTAGTTACACTTTAAAACATGGAGATCATATATTTCTGTCATATTTGAAAAAAAATACACGAATGCTTAGTGATGGTTAAATTATACTTCATTAAAAAAAGCTATAGGATAATGTGTTTATTTCTTGCAAATAAAACTATTCAGATTGATAAAAAAGTGAATTTAACAAATTGGTGGTTGGATTCTTTATTTAATCCATTGATTTAAACGAATATTATTTAGCTAAGAGATTATATCTGTGATTTTCAACCCTGTTGTCAAATAATACAGCTGATCATCTGTAATAAGGCAGAAGGTTGTAGTAGGTTACACCTAAATTCAATTTTATCCGTCTCTTGACTCCTTTGAGGCTCTTTCAAGTGCGCACTGCACGTAAAAGCTTCTATACCAATAAAATTCCTAATAAGGTTTTCTGTACGTTGCTTACCCGATGGAAAATTATCCATGTAAGTTGAGACATGTGATGAAAGAAATATTAATGATTTGATATTTAAAAAAAAACTAATTTTGTTTTTTTTTTTAATCTTTTGGTCTTTGACCACCTAAAAACATAATTTTAACTTTAAAATTCCATCGTTTTTTCGATATATTATTGTAATGGATGCCGAAATAAACTTCCCACGAAAGCTTTTCTTGACCACTTCATCGTTCTCATGTAAGTGTTTCAAACAATACGGAAATATTTTCCACACATTAAACGCATGACCCATGAAATAGCTAAACTTGTGTCACATAGAATAATTTAATATTTAAATTGTAGGTAAAATTTAGAAAAATATAAGAAGATTAAAATATAAAAATTTTGTTGTCTTTAAAAATATTTTTAAAATTTTATAAGAAACTAAACCTCTTACCATTCTTATGAAGATAGACGTGCAGAAAATTCTTGGACTACGAAATATAAAATTCTTTCTTTGGTTTGCATATTTCAGAGAGTTTCTTACAAAAAAAAATTGTAGACATTTCACTGACACATTCACATCTTATATTCTGTTAATGTTCTCTGAAAAAATAACAGTGAAATATTGTATGTAAAATCCTAAGGGTGACGGAAAAAAATACCTTTTACTTTATTTTTTAGGAAATTAAGACAATCATGATATTAGACTTTTTGAAACTTTTTTGATCCAGATATTTCGTGGTACATGTAAAAAAAAAACAAATTTCAGTATAAATGTTGCGAACTTAAAATATACTATTTTAGGACAGCCATTCTTTCAAATACAAGCTTTTTGGAACAATCTTAATGTTAATATCGTTGAACCTGGTGTTTGCCACGACGTCAAATTGTAAGAAATATAGGTAGAATTGGAACGCAATCGGAGTAGTTCCAATTCTTGCCGCTTCACGGCGCCACCTCTCTATCGTGCGCAGTGACTGATATGTTTCGTAATTATTATATTATATTTTTCAATACAGTAACTTATGTACTAATATCAGTGCCTTATTTCAAAAACCTCCTACATGGTAGCAGAGCGTGGTTCGGAAATAAAGTAATATCAGAAAGTACGAAGTTTCTCCGGAAGAAAACGTGTTAAATATTGTGAGGTTAAGTTGAACAGAAAACACGTGGTCATGATGAATTCACATTCGCACATGTTCAATCTGGAAAAATTGAACGGCCGCGACAATTTTGCCACCTGGAAGTTCACCGCAAGAACGTATCTTGAACACGAGGGCTTATGGAATTGTGTAGAACCCAAGGAAGGACAAGTAGTTGAGCCGGCAAAGGATATCTTGGCCAAGTCCAAACTGATCCTATTAGTAAATTCTCAAAATTACGTACACATACAGGATTGTAAGACCGCGACAGAGGTATGGACCAATCTACACAAAGCATTCGATGATAACGGACTCACCAGAAAAGTGGGTTTACTCAAAGAACTAATCAACACATCGCTAGAGTCTAGCAGTGGCATCGAGGAATATGTGAGTAAAATTATGAACGCAGCACATAAATTACGTAACATTGACTTTGACGTTAATGACGAGTGGCTGGGTACTTTAATGTTGGCCGGTCTACCTGATCGGTACAAACCTATGATCATGGGACTCGAAAATTCAGGAGTCACAATCAGCGCAGACCTTATTAAGACCAAGCTTTTACAAGAGATAGTTTCTTCAGATACAAATAATGCATTTTACTCATATACTAAGAAGGGAAAGTTTAATGCACATAAGTCGAAGCCAACCAAGGGTCCCCGGTGTTACACCTGCAATGGCTATGGGCATTTAGCAAAATACTGTACAGGAAAAGGAAAAAGAGAGTCACATAAGCAAGAGAATTCCAGTTTTGCTGCGGCATTTTCAGCAACTGCCGGCGAAATTAAGAAACAATGGTATGTAGATTCCGGAGCATCCATGCATATGTGTGGCAATAAAGAATGGATGTACAATCTAAGAGCGCCATCTGTCAAGAGTATAACAGTTGCTAACAGTGAGCCGCTGTCCGTAGAAGGTACCGGTGAAATAAATCTGAACATTTTACAAGAAGGTACAATACAGCTGAAAAATGTGTTATATGTACCTGGACTTGCAGCCAATTTGATGTCAGTGAGCACTATTACAAAGAGTGGGTACAGAGTGATCTTCAATGAAAAGGGTTGCAATGTCAATGATGCAAATGGAAAGTTCATATGCTCAGCTACACTGAATAATAAACTTTATGTTTTGGATATGCAGTCAAAGGAGGAAACTGTTCATTTGGCTTCCAGTCTTGTAAGTTCTAATAATATAAGACTGTGGCATCTTCGGATGGCACATTTAAATGTTTCAGATCTACAAAAGTTACCAAATTATGCTGACGGGGTGGTGCTAGATCAAAATAAACAAGTAAGGTTGCAATGTTCAAGCTGCTGTGAGGGAAAGCAGGCAAGGTTGCCTTTTAAGCAAGTTGGCACCAGAGCAACAAAACTATTGGAATTAATACACTCGGACCTGTGTGGACCAATGGAGAATGCATCGTATGGAGGTATGCGATACTTTATTAATTTCATAGATGATTATACCAGGATGGTGCATGTATATTTCACAAAGGATAAGCTAAGTATTTTAGAAATATTTAAAGATTATAAAAGATATGTAGAGAACCAGCTTGACTCAAAAATTAAAATGTTAAGGACAGACAATGGAAAAGAATACTGTAACGGCAATTTCGAGAGATACTTAGCTAATTGTGGAATTATACATCAGACATCAGCACCATATACCCCGCAGCAGAACGGATTGTCAGAAAGAATGAACAGGACACTTGTGGAAAAGGCTAGATGTATGATATCTAACGCAAATTTAGAGAAACCTGTTTGGGCTGAAGCCGTTGCCACAGCTGCATATATCATAAATCGGTCCCCCACCAAAGCACTTGACAATACCACTCCGTACCAAATGTGGACAGGTCGCAAACCAGAATTATCTCATATGAGAATATTTGGTTCCGAAACAATGGTGCATGTACCTAAGGAGAGAAGACAAAAATGGGACAAGAAATCGGAAAAAATGATATTTGTAGGTTATTGTGAGAGAACAAAGGGATACCGTGTCATGCATCCTAAAACACATCAGATAATGAAGAGTAGAGATGTTATATTTTTTGAAAAACCTGGTCTGTGTGATGAATTTCTGATTTCAACTCGTTCAACTGAAGAAGACAGGTTGGGATTGTCAGAGGAGTCAAAGCCTGATGACCAGTCAAAGGAGTTAGAAGCTGCTTCTTCCTCTCAACCTGTGGACTGTAAGCATAGCTTAAAAGAAGCTGAGAACGACAGTAGTAGTGAATATGAGACTGACACAGCTGATGATCCTGATGCTGATGAGACATATTACCCACCGAAGCATATTACAGTTCAGGAACAAGGAACTCGTAACATCACATTGAGACCACGTAACAAAGATAAGAAGGGCATGATCTGTCTATATACTGGTTTATCTGATCCTCAGACAGTAGAAGAGGCATTGTCTTCCACAGAAGTTAAAGAATGGAAACAAGCCATGGATGCTGAGATGAATTCTTTAATGGAGAATGAGACCTGGAATCTGGTGAAACTGCCCCCTGGGAAAATTGCTTTACCCAACAAGTGGGTGTTCAAAAGGAAAACCAACCAACAAGGTGAAGTTATGCAGTATAAAGCTAGATTAGTCATAAAGGGTTATGCACAAAAGAAGGGTGTGGACTTCCAAGAGGTATACTCTCCTGTGGTAAGATGGACATCCATTAGATATTTGTTTGCTCTAGCTGCACAGCAAGACCTGTATATATACCAGATGGACGCAGTTTCTGCATTCCTACAAGGATCTATAGACACAGATATTTACATGGTACAGCCCGAAATGTATAAAAAGGGTGATGAGGTATGTCATTTAAATAAATCAATATATGGTTTGAAACAGGCGAGTAGATTGTGGAATACAAAGTTAAGCACAGTCTTAAAGGAAATGGGCATTCAACAATCTAAAACTGACCCTTGTATTTACTTTAACATCAACATTGGAGTTTACATTGCCATCTGGGTTGATGATATTTTATTATTCTGTTCACAAAGAAGTACGATTAATAATATAAAGGAAAAACTACAGCAGAAATTAAATATGAAGGATCTAGGAGAGGTGAGCCAATGTTTGGGTCTCAATATTACCCGATCAAAGGATTCCATAATGCTGGATCAAGAAAAATATATCAAAGAAATATTAATAAAATTTAATATGTCTGAATGCAAATCTATCAAGACACCTGTAGAAGTTGGACAAAAATTTTATGAAAATACTGAAGTTGAAATGGACTGCCCGTACCAACAGGCTATTGGAAGTCTTCTTTACGTTGCTCAAGGAACCAGACCTGACATATCATATGTTGTCAATGCTCTAAGCAGATTCAATAAAGAACCGAGGTCTGAGCACTGGAGTGCAATAAAAAGAGTCATGAGGTACCTGCAAGGGACTAAAGACTACAAACTTACATATACCAAGAGTGGTAACAGAAAAATCACGGGCTACTGTGACGCAGACTGGGCAAGTGATGCTCGAGACCGGAAATCGTGCACCGGTTATATTTTTCTGTTTCAGGGAAGCGCTATATCGTGGTGTTCCCGCAAACAGCAGACTATCGCCTTGTCCACAGCAGAAGCGGAATACATGGCCATGGGGAGCGCGGCGCAGGAAGCTCTCTGGCTACGGCAGCTGCAGGCTGAAGTTGGTCGCGGCTCCGACACCCTGCTCATATACTGCGACAACCAGAGCGCCATCAAGTTATCGGCGAATGATTGTTACTTACCTCGCTCAAAGCATATAGATATTCGATACCACTTTATTAAAGATCATGTAATAAATAATAACTTAAAGTTTTGTTATGTTAAGGGTTGTGAAAATGTATCAGATATCTTAATCAAGGGAACTACTGTAGAAAAGCATATGTATTGTGTCACTAATATGGGATTGCGTTCCGGGGAGGATGTAAGAAATATAGGTAGAATTGGAACGCAATCGGAGTAGTTCCAATTCTTGCCGCTTCACGGCGCCACCTCTCTATCGTGCGCAGTGACTGATATGTTTCGTAATTATTATATTATATTTTTCAATACAGTAACTTATGTACTAATATCAGTGCCTTATTTCAAAAACCTCCTACACAAATGGTATGATAGAGTTTAAAAGGAGTAGTGCATAAATCTTTTGTTTATATAAAATTTTTAATGAATACAATATAATAACTTAATAGGATACAATGACTTTGATACATACAAATAAGACGCCAGTCCGTGTAGATCCTACAATGTGTGTGTGTGTGTGTGTGTGCGCGTGTGTGTGTGTGTGTGCGTGTGTGTGTGTGTGTGTGTGTGTGTGAACGTGCATGCCTGAGTGTTCGTGTTTTGGCACTTAATTTCGAATATAATAACAGTTCTAGTCTATGCTTGAACTTCAAATAATTATGATCGACGATTTAAACGATATCTGTTAAATTAATTGAAACATCTTTATTTTATATTTCGTTCCTATTGTTACTTATTGCGTAATTATTACTTAACTTCAGCGGAGTTGCTAAACTGCTATAGAATTTCATCAAGAGGAAACGGATGAATTCACAGAGATATCTCAATTTGCAAACCACAATTTTCAAGTGATTAATAACAAAGCATAATGAGATTTAAAATTTAAAAAATAAGGTTGAAATTTAAATGATAATGTGAAAAATATTCAAACAATAATCGTGAATCCTCAAGTAGCCACTCATTCAACGTTTTATATTCTCCTTTAAATTTTGTCTTAAATACGATTTTAAGTGGAATAGAAAAGAAAAGATTTTAAATTAAAAAAAATATATAATTAAGAAAAGACTTTAAATTATAAAATATATGTAATCATATGAGAGATTTTAATCATATATTTAAAATGTAATTTTACATATAGTCTTAGTTTATTTATATCTATGCCAGATTGATATTGAATTATATGTGATGTAGCTGAGCAAGACGTGGGAGGCACAAATGGTCCACTAAATGCGGTCGATTGATCTTAGAATTGCTACGTCACGTGGTTTAATGATTGAATAAAGTTATTTAATAATGTTCCAAGCACAATATATTTATCAATTAACGAGGATTTATATCGTAAATCGTAAGTCAATAGAAAAAGTACGAAAGTACAGAAAAATCTAAATAAGAAACTGTTATAGAGGAAATTAGCAGAATTACTTAGTGAAGCAGCTATGGTCACTAATATAAGGTAATCTGGTAATAAAATAAGATAGGAGAGTTTAAGTTACGGTTTCAAACCGTCGCATATTTTTAACGTAATACTGTAACTGACGATACAGGAAAAAATAAAGTGGTTAGACTAGGATGTCTGCTGAAACAGTGGTCTATATAAAGCTTGTGTGTGTATGACATTTTCATTATATGTAATTTTGAAATGATAAGTATAATATATATGTTTTATATATTGTACCAACAAGAGAACTTTTTAAAGATGTTAAACTGAATCCATAAATAGAACCTGTCTGAAAATTTGCTTCGTATAATTGAAACCATTCTGAAAAAATATAAAAAAAAAAACACAATGGGACATTCTTTTGAACATTTTGATTTATTTTTGTACATGTAAAATATTTTTTTGATTTATTTAAATAATAAAAATTAACAAGCACAAGAACTAAAAGTTAAAAACCTTTTTAAAAAGGTGTCCATACATTTACTAAATATCATGAAGTAAACTCCCTCGTGCAGTGAAAACCTGTCTCTTTGAAACCTGAAGACTTATCCAGCTTTAATAGAGTTCGTAAATTTAAATTAACTTCGTTATAACGATGTATCTTTTATCTTTTACGTTTTATAATTTACATAAATATTTATAATAATAAGAAATAGGCAACTAAAGATATTTATTTTTGAAATGTTATTTAATTTAAGATACAATAGGTTTAACGGTTAATGATTTAGACTTGTTGATTTGCTAAAATAATTTCTTATTTATTTCGGTTCGCTCGTTTTCGTTCTTGATTTGATCAAAACAAATATATTAGGATAATTAAATTTTAATTCTAATAGAATATATAGTGTTAGTTATAATTATTTATAATAATTTAAATTGTGATATACTTGATAATTCTAAGCTTAACGTTGTTTATATTCTGATATTTATTGGATATTCTTGTGATGGTTAAACTAGCGTCATCTGTATATTTGTTATAGTAGTGTAAATTAATGTTAAAATGTTACTGTGCAGTAATTTAAATGTCCAAATACTTAACAATTCGTTTTATAATTTATAATGAGAGCTTTTGTATGTTTTACGTAATGTTCAGTGTTTTGTTATTTAATGGAAATTCTTATGAGGGAAACTAGCGCGATTGGAAATTTAGGAAAGAGGTTACAAAACGTAAATGTAACAGTGAATACTGTTACATTTACGTTCAAATTGATGAATATATCAAGTTCAAGATATTTTCTCTTTGATTCATGACTGTTTCGACTTTCACACCTCGTCTGCCCGTGATCACGGTTGCTGCAAAGTAACCGAAACGTCGGGATAATGTAGTTTTTTAAATAATAAAATCCGCGTAGTATATCCGAATAATACTTCTTTCATTTAAATGAATAAAACTCGCGAAAATCTTAGATCTCATTATGTTTGATATCTGGTTTTATCTGAATACCTAATATATACAATTTGGACAACTGTTACAATTTTGTTGACAAATAGCAGACCTTGTTCAATCAAAGTACAAGTTGAAATTCATTTATAACGGTTAAGTGATGCAGCTACGAAAAAGCAACGAACGGAGTTCGAACCGAGTTCAGAGACTGTCGCATCCACAATTGGTAATTTATGAAGAGAATATTGAAAAACTATCAACAAATTCTCTTCTTATTAGAGACGAAACCATCATTGAAGTATTCATAATTTTAATTGTAATTAAATGGACGCGCCACCCACAGGGTGAATCCACGGAAGGCTGAGAAATTTTCGTTGTTGGTAACAACGAGTAAAAACTTTATGCTCATTCAATAATCTATTGTTCTGTATATCGAAAGGTTTTTACAAAAGGAATACAGATAAATAAATTGGCTTACATTTTATCTCAAATATTGATCGAACTTGTACCGGTCAAAAACTGTATAAGTTTCGTAAGCACCAGAAAAAGTATTAATTATAAGAACATTGTTAGAGCAAAATTTTTCTTGAGAATTTTGTTTGTTTTATTTCACTAAGCGCGGATGTTCATTGACCTTTGACATAGAAATATTTCCATTGAAATTTATCTTGTTGTAAAATAAATTGAATACAAATGCTTTTAACCTCTATAAAACGTAAATAACATGCTTATATTTGGTACCTTAAATATTTTATATCACATAAGCTTTTCACATTACATTTTCAAATAGTTACTGCCTTCATATTCTCAAAAAAACTAACTTTTAGATCATAGATTCGTCTTTATTTTGTTCTTCTACAAACTGCGTAAACAAAAATTCTAACAAAATAACGTTTAGTTATTTTACTCATATAAATTTTACGCATTTATACACTTAGAAAATTATAGTAAAATTAATGAAAACCTCTGTATATTTTTAAACCTACCACTGGTTTTGAGGCAACATTTTTAGTCTTTACTACACAACTCTCGACTTAATCATTATAACTTACTAATACCAACACACTAAAGCATTCATCTAGAAATGGTAGGTGATGAAAAATATTACTATATTCTCAATAAAGTAAAGTAGACAGGTTTTAAATCAATAGTAAATTTTCAAAGAGAGCTTTGATATAAACCCAGAACGCCTTTCACTTGGATTATCATTCTGATATAATAATACACGTTATGTGGTCTGATTACAAACATTTTTAAAAGATTGTAGTAAACACGTTCAATGCAGCGAAGATATTTCAATAAACCGGATAGTAATTTCCGCTTTCAGCTACAACATACAACAACAAAGTGGACGTTAAGTAAGATTGTTTACATTGATGTGTTAAAAGAACCGAAAATGTGATTGGGAAATATTGGAATATAAGTTTCGAAGTGTCTTGTCTTCAAATGATTTGAAATTTTTATAATAATTATAAAAAATACTTTAAAGTAAATTTATAAGTAATAACCGAAATAATAAAAAAAATATTTCGTCTTTATATAAAGATATTCCACTTAATAACAGTGTATATATATATATATATATATATATATATATATATATCTATCTTGACACTCGTATTCTTAACAGTGTCACAATAAATAAATACCCTAATAACCACGAAAACTCACAAGTTATTTTGGGTGACATTTTATTACCTCATTATGAACCAATTCAAATTTTGCTCGTATGTTTACTCTGAACAAATATAAAATAAAGTTAAAATTTGTTTCCTTTCAAATTCATTGCAAACACAGACATTACTGTTCAACTTTAAGGTTACTGTCGTAATAAATAGTTACTTAAAACTCAATATCTCTACAATAGATACTGACAAAATTAATTTTACAACCTTAGAATTATTTGAGATGTAAATTCAATTCAATTTATAGTCACAGAGTGGTAAAAGTTATAATACAACCAGAATACCTTATTACAGCGCAGGCTCTGAATCAATTATGCAAATTTGCGTACATTATACTCTTACGCTAAGTGTAAGGTATCGATTATAAAGCCTCTCATAGTACTGGTAGTTGTACATAGTATACAGACATACAAGGGCGTGGAGATATATTTAGTTCTTTACTACAAAAAAGGCTGAAAAACTTATAAGTTTTTCGCTGAATAAAGTCTATTTCTTTTAAAATTTAAACTCAGATCCGATCTGCCGTAACATGAGTGTGATGTAACAAAGCTTGCATTGATAACACTATTTGGATCCATTTTATAATAAATCGGAAGTTGCTTCTAGTTTCTTTAACGTCTACATAACACGATTTACATACTTTAACGAATTCTGAAGAATTCAAGTCAAGATTAACGAGATAAGTTGTGTACTAGAACTTCCTTGTTTTAATCATAATCCTAACGTGCATGCCTATCCTTATCTCCGGATAACATTTTAGGAAACACGAATCCGTGATATTCTGAACAATAAAAAACTTTATATGTATTTAGATTTAAGAATTTATTTATTGCTTAACAAAACAAAACTATTAACTTTATTTTTAAACAATGATTAATTATATAAAAGAGGGATATAATAGTTAGTTAAGAGGTCAAAGTTTATAAAGTATATGTCGCATATGATAGCCCAAATATATTATTTTTATGATAGAAATATATAAAACAAGGCTTTACAACACCTCAATTGATTTTATTGATATATTTGAGGAACAAATGTGACGTTATATTTTTTAAAGCGCAATAAAAATTTGTAAAGATCAATTGTTGAGCTTCCTGACTCTGCGAGATAGAAGCCAAGAAAAGCCTTAGACTAGAATGATTTTAATAAAGAGTAGTGTAGTGAAAAATTTAAAGACTGCGTAGATACAAAACTACAATCTATTGCTTTTTGTTTGAGTTAAATTAATACTACAGAAAATTGTACACGAGTCAGAAACGTTAATCTTTTTACGAATGGAATATAAGTGGAGATAGTATATTACTTAGTCTGAGAAATTTTTATCTTGCTCTTGTGTTAAGAATAATTAAAAATTCTCAGACACACTTATATTCTAATTTAGAAATTCATCCTTTTTAAAGTAAGGATTAATTCTTTGAGGGATTCAAATAAAAAATTGTCGAGTCGGATCAATGCTACATAAGCATAACTTTTATTAGACGTTAATCTTTTTTAAATTTTATCAAATAAATTGTGGCGTATATGAAAAAAAGTTTTTCATAGTCAGAGAAATACTTGTCAGGCATATAAACAATAAAAACTTGCAAATATTTATAAAGAGATATTTCTTATTATTGTTTTTGAAGCGGGGATTTCTGAATACTTATACAGTACTGACAACTTGTGAATTAAAATTAGTCCACGTTTGGTTGATATTGAAATCGTGATGCTGAAGTATGAGTACATATTTTTATTTTAAATTAAAAATAGTGGAAGATACTAAAAATTATCGCTCGTAGAAATTCCAGTCTTATGATGTTCTAAATAGAGATGATTTTGATTTTATATAAAATGGGATAGTAACACTTAATTCTTTGAGTAAAAAACACACGCAAGCTTTATTTTGCTTAAAATTTTCATTAAAGAACTAAACTTAAAATGGGTGAAAAATTATAAATGAAAGATAGATATAAAACGAAGATATTTTTTAAAATATTTACTGGAAAGTTTCAAGCACAGCTTTAAATACTTCCGATGTTGCATTCCAAGGCTTTGCTGTAGAATACTCGGAAAATATAGTAATTTTTGTTCTTTCCAAAGAAATCGTTGTAGCTTTAATATTTTATTTATGATTTAAAAAACCCACCAATGTGATTCTGCTTTAAATCATTTCAATGCTATTTACGGATAAATCTCGTAAAATTTCAACATTTAAGTATGTGACACGAAAAACATATACAAAATATAATTTGTAATAAATTCCAACCCAAAAAAATATGAAACATAATATTAGTCTTATTAAAAAAACACAATTATAAAATACGTCTGCGAAGTCCTACTCCTCCAAACAACAATAGATCAAAATGGTTGATTTCTCGGAAGGTCGGTCTTCAAAAACATATGTGAAAATAAAAATATATAGTATAAAGTCAATGTATATTCTCTTTAATGCTTTTCATATAATATAAAGTAAATAACGCGAGAACGGATAGTTAGACCTTAGTAATATTAGTGTATAACCTACGAAAAAGGTTAAAATCTAAAAGTTAGAGAATATTTCAAAGAACAATAAATGTGAATTTTAAGATGTATTTTTTTCTCCTAAAATCTCCCTTAATAACTCCAGTATTATATAAAAGTAAAGGAATGAATGAAAAATGATTCGACATTTTAATAATTATGACAGTCACAAAATAGACAGACGAAGAAAATATGAAAAGGAGAAATTGGTCCGAGCTCCCTCAACCTTCAATAATGACTCTGACGACATATTTTAATGATATATTTTAGTAAGAAAATCTTTCTTTTGTTGTTTGAATACGAATATATTTTTTTTGTATTTTTTTTTTCTGAATATTATTATTGATACCTTTCAGATTTTTAGGTTTTGGTTTTATCGAACAGTACGCAAGGGGCGAAGTAATTAAATAAAATTCCACCAAACAGATAGGGATTATCCACTTGCTCGAATTTTCACAAATTAGACGCCAGATAAAAAATGATTTCTTTTAGCAAATTGATACCGAAAACAGCAATTACTGGCGGGGATTAATGTTTGCGGTCCCAAGAAGCTAGGGATGTAATTATATCAGCACCGCTTCTTTCTGGAAACCGTTACGTCACGTGAGTTAACAAAAAATATCTATTGAATACCCATTTGTCTTATACGCATCAGTGATCTCGGCTTTTAGTTATTAATTGTATAATATACATTTCACTTCTCTCTCCAAAAAATATAATACAATAAGAAAGGCTCATACATTATCAGGCAGGTTTATTGGTTTGACAGTTAACGACGCTCGCCTGGCACGATACTCAAACAGCTATATAAGTGTAAAAATATTTCAGTAACTTAACCTTATTATTTAAAAGCTTAGAACAGAAAGGTACAGACTCCAGACTCCTTGAAGAATCCAATGTATTCTAAGTCCCTTTGTCTGTGATATCTTAACCAAGCGAGCATCTGTAATATTAAATTCTTCTTTTAAATTATTATTGTTAATACGTTATATATATTAATATATATCAACAAAATAAAACAGTATTCTGTTGTTTTTTTGAAGTTAAATAAATCTTTATTTAAAGTTTTGTAATTTAATAATGAACTCAACATAGAGAATATTACATAAGTTTTTTATGTATTCAGTGACTTTTTATATGAACTATGTGTCATTTCGCCGTGCTAACAAAAATTCAGAGCTTAGTTTAATCAATCTATTGTTAAGAAAAAAAATATCAGATATTTGTACTTTTAAATGGATGAATTAGTCTTTTATCGAACCTTCAAATCTTGAAATTGCTAAGTCATGCGAAAGAGTACGATAAATTTATCTCAATTTCTGTTATTAATTTTTCTTTACTTCTTTCTTTCTATTATATACATACATATAGAATTAGTAAAGTATTTGGATTAGTACCACCATCAACATCATCATCAGTCTATCAGAGCCCACTGCTGAGCAAGAGCCTCTTCTCATGTGGAGAAGGTAAGAGCATTAATCACCATGCTTGCTCAAGGCGGGTTGGCGATTGCAATCTTATAATTTGAAATTATAAGAGCAGGTTTCCTTACGTTGTTTTCCTTCAACGTCTGTCATTGGTGTCTAAATACTCTTAGAAAGTACATATGACTCAGAAAAGATCACATCGGTACTTGCCAGGTTTCGAACCCGCGCCCTCATGTATGAGAGGCGGGCCTTTCCTTACAGTTTTTGGTATACAAAAACCATAATCAAAAATTTTATAAATATCAACATCATATATTCTGAGCACATAATAAAAAAACAGGTTAATTCTCTCCTTAATATACTAACTACACGTCATTTTTATTTAAAGGCTTTTAAGTAGATTACCATTTGGATGAAATTGTATTTACTTAGCCATCCACATGGGCGTATGAATAAATGATTTTTTATTTACAATTTCTAATACAATATATATATCATGTAATGGTCGGTGGATAGCTATCAATATCTTTTATAATATTAAAAACCTTTATCCTGGGTAGCCGTGTGTGTAATGAGTGTGGTTTGCTTTCCGCGTTCATCGCAAAGCCATCCATCAAAGGTCGTCATTATACTCGTATACGTACTCGTATACCTTAATAACTTCTTGATAATCATTTATCAATGTTACTTCGTATGTTATCCCTTACATACAACCTATTTTTTATATCCATATTATCTTTTCTATTATTAACTGTCATTTTAAATGTATAATAAATTCTTAAGAGTGTACTCTTTCTCTTTCTCTTTCTCCTAATTTCATTTGAATCTCACTTTTAAAATTATGAAACTTCCCCGATGGAAGTATTCTAAGCGACCGGATATTAATATCCTCTCCCACAATAGAACACTAGTTATAATAATGTTGTCGTATAACTAATTATTCATAACATTCGTATTGATATCTGAAACTTTAAGCAATTCAACATTATGTATACTATTTAAGTAGTTATTCTTTCTTTAAAGATTTAAATTAAAATTGATATCTTTTTACAGTGTTTAACAATGCGATTGTCTTACGTAAAGTAATAAAGACATTTGCGTCACTATCATAATATTATCTTAGCTTAAGTTTTCATTAAGTGTCATTGCTGTGTCAATTCAAGAAACAGAGTTGTGGAAAACAGATTTATATTAAATATTTCGGACGAACACTTGAGTAGTCTTCATTATTTTTAAACTGATAATAAGGAACTATTAAACTATAAGATTTGTGTTAAGGTAAAAATAAATCTTTGTGTTACATAACACATGTATCTATTTGGAAATACTAAGTGTTAGGGTCCAAAAATAAGTTTACATTAACATTTAAAAAATACTACTATTTTTTTTTTATTCCTAATAAAATCGGAGATATAATTTTATTTTATATTCCATGTCAGATTAATTTTCCGTCTCTTACACAGTTTTCAACTTAATGTCAAATGCCTGGGTCCTTCTAACGTCATCGTACAAACGCATTTATATTAAAGATACGTTTATATAAATTATTCCCACAATAACGTTTTCATTTACAAAAAGATTATAATTAGTTATTTCTTCTTAATAAAGAGTTTAATCATTAAATACTTTGTTTATTCTTAATTTTCTTCAGCGCTGATGCATAATTGCTGAGGGCGGTTTTTGTGGATACCGTATTTTAACATGGAGGATTGTACTCAATAATATTACTGAACCGATGTTAATGAAGTTTCACGTTTATTTTTCCAATACACAGTTTATACATATAGCCCTATTTATGATGGGTAAGCCTTAACTAAAAACGGCTTTACGGTTTTCATTCACTTTTATAATTATTTTATAATACTATGATAAAAAGATTAAGATATTCAAGAATAAAAAAATATGTTAAATTTGTCAAAACTCAGAAAAAACTTATAAAGACCGCTTATATATATATATATTATGTACTCTATCCTGATAGCGCTCCTGTTTGAACTACAATGATGGATACGGATGAGATACAATATAAAAGCCCAGAGGATATTTGTGCGTCGGCGTCCAGACCAGACATATATTTTATATTCGCAAATTTTAAACCGCGTTTTGCTAATAGAACTCACGGTTCCTCGAAAAACCAATATTCCCAAAAACTATGCCTATAACTAAGTTTTTCGTAAACTTGTACGCAGTAGAAGTGGAATCGAGGGGTATATCAGTTAAATCTCTCTGCAACCTATAAAAAATACTTCAGCCTGTCCAGAACTAGCATCAATTCGTTCTTTGATGGTACTTCGAATGCTGACTTAGTAGGTCCTTTTTAAATTTGGTTAGAGAGAGAGGAGCTTCGACGATGGAGGTGAGAATTTAACTCGCGTTATATAGGGGCCACTTAAACCTACACCTGGGTCGCAAGTCCCAGGCACTGTTAAAGTTCTTCTCCTTGCAACGCGGTGGACCTGAATATGTATTGAGTATTCTTTCTAAAGTACCTTTAAAATGTATATCACTTGTTTGACAATAGTCTTTCAATTCTTAAGACAGAACGCGCAATACAAAAATCGTTTAAAGAAGTTATTTAATTCGAAAGTGTTATTATACGTGGGTAAATTAATTCTATTCATGGACATTAAGAAGAAATTATGCAACAGCCTTGATCCCTGGTCGGAAAGATATATTTGATATCACAGGACAACGACTGTCTCGTCTGCACGTAGTTTGAAAATATCAATTTATAATGATTAACATTTGATGTATTGTATTTTTCGTTACCTGAATATCTTTATTTACAACCTGTTTCAAGAGTCGATATGTTATGTATCTCAATGTTTCATTTTGAACGTAAAATTTTTCTAAATAAAGTCCTAGAACGAAGAAAATAAAAATATTTTATCATTCCATTTAAGACAAAATTTGAACGGTCATCTCACAGAGCTATCTTGCAAAAGATGCGGGCAGCCTTAAAGTGCTTGTTAACGTTTGGTGTAAGTTTAAGAGTAATTGGTGAATGCACAAATGTTATTATTATTTTTTCTACAAAAAAAGATCAAAAAATGTAACTGTCGCAGAAAAGTAACAAAAAAATTAAAAGTTAATAACTGTATTTGTACTATTGAAAGTTGTAGTACAGATATTGTACAGCACTAGAATCACTCCATGATAGATGTTTCATCTAAATCTGGTTATCATCATCGTGGCAAGAGTCTGCAGACTCGTCGTAATCATCACGTATCAATGATCCGTATACATGATGACTTTCCTGGGAAGATAGTTGCAGTGGTTTCCCCTTGCCTTCTGCACCAGCACTTTTTGTGGGGCTATTTAGACTCCAAGGCTTGCTGTAGCCTGTTCCAGCCAGTGGTGTCTATACACTCTTAGAAAGTACATATGACTCGGAAAAGATCACATTGGTTCTTGCAGGTTTCGAACCCGCGCCCTCACGTATGATAGGCGGGCCTTTTAACCTTCAGGCCACCATGACTTTTTTATCTGGTTTAAATCTGGTTATAAAATATTTAAATTTTATAAATAAAATAATATGTAAATCGCTATCGCTTGTAACTTAAGCCATTACTGACTTTATTGGTCTGATGTCGGTAATTTAGACGAAGAATTTAACCGAGAATTACAGCCAGGATACTAATAACACCGTCAAAATACTAAGTTACTTCAGAGTAAGTCTGTCAGTCTTTTATTTAAAAAATAATTTGTGCGATTTATTGGATTTACAGACGACTTACTATGGAATTTTTATTTTATGAATAAATAAAGATAACAACAATGTCTGCGTTAATCAAAAAATAAAATATGAAATTATCTATTAATATATTCAGACTATTTTAATTTTAATTGAAATAACTGTATTAAATATATATAATTTCCTGTTAGTCGTTTTATTACTCTCGTAACTTAACGCTTCAAGTTCAAATTGTGTCATCAAGTGTAGGCTCGCTTACCAATTAAAGTATCGTAACTTATAATGGGTCCTTCTGTCCTGACGAATATGTAAATCATGTTTCTGATTTTAGACACTTAAACACGTTTAATTGAAACATTAATTGAATTTATGATTAAAAAAAAACTCTCCTGTATAAAATTTTATTCACAATTTTAATAAAACAGCTTTTCATAATACGCTAGACTCTATTTTCATCACGAACCCGAATTGTAACTTAGAGTGAAATTGAAAATATTTTACTGAGCGTTTCCCTCGTTTCTGAAATTGCTTAAAAATGTTGTGTTCAAAAACTGGAAGGCTATTGAAATTTTTTTTCAATAATTCTTTGTTAATTACTAGTCGGAGTGAATTATATGTACTTTAATACACGGATGGATTACAGTTTGTTGTTGTTATAATATATATATATATATATATATATGAAAACTTATCTTAAAATAATTTTGAAAGTTGTTTATGGCAATAACATAAGTCGAAATATACTAAAGCAATTTCAAATGCTTCTTTGAAAATATTTAGATATTTGTGAACGAGTTCTCTTGAGCGTTTAACGCGTGTTAGATACACCTACAACTGGGTCACAAGTCCCTGGCACTGGTGAAGCTCCTCTCCAGCAACGCGATGGATCCGGCATACGCACTGTAAATTCACGGAATGCTGAGAAGTTTCATCTCATGTCTCTATATTTAATTCCGTGTACATGTTTTGTAGTTAGATTTTGAACTTTGATTTAGCTTTACTTTGATGTCTTTTATTTGTCCTACCGATATTATCTTCTAACCATCTTATACACTTCTAGTTTATATATAAACTTGTTTCGTTCTTAATTGTTCGTATAGAATAATCATATATTTACAGTTTTAATAATAAAAAAAAAAACAATTATAATAGCATTATTGTATATTAAAAATACTTGCAAACACTTGAAGGCAAAAAAAGTTTTATCTTAGATTCTTGTTACCAAAAATTTCGGATGACATTAAGATCGTCGTTTTTCAAATAATAATGTGGAGAAAACGGGCCGGGTATTTTTTTCAAGATAGAAATACCAATGTCTGTTCTGAACGAGATAGGGATGGTTAGGTAGGGATGGTTACTTTGTTTTTATTAATGTTTGAATCTTAACAGTTAATATTTATACATATATACGTATGGAAAATATGTTGGATATATTTCTGCAAAATCCTTGGTTCATAAACAATAAAAAAGTTAAAAAAAATTTCATTATTAAATTTTTCTTTACAGGAATGCTTGTAAACTTCGTGTTTACATTTAAGATCGACTCAAAAAATTCACTAATAGGTTAATAGACAACTAAAAGGGGAACCACATACTTCAATATGAGCGATAGTTTCAGTTTTTATTTATGACCATAACCATTATTTGATTCAAGAGAAGGAATTACTTCCATCCTATCCCATCCTAATTCCAGATTCTGCATTTTCTAAAGTTTTCTCATCAATCTTCTAACAATTTCATTCAACACAATTTGAAATATTTGATGCGAAGAGCATTTAATTATAACATCACTAAAAAAAATATAGAAAAAAAATACATAATATTTGTTTGAAACATATTGCAACTCGATTCATGACAAAATAAAATGTTCAGAAGTTATAAATTATAAGAAACTATGGCATCTATATTGAAAACATACCAAGAATAGCGTTTTAAGAATTTTATACTTTATAGAAAATTTACTTGGGAATGGGAATCGCAACAACAGTTATGTAAGCAGCCGAGCATTAATTTTGAGGATATAACATGTTCAATTGTTGTATGTGTGTATGTATATATTATAATTAACGGAGGTTTGCCCATTAATTACTAATGGGCAAACCTCCGCACATATGAGACGACGAGATGAAGGCTAATTATATCACAAAGTAAGACGCATACATATATATATATATTGAAATATAATTCTACTGTGCGTGTGTCACTGAACTCCTCTTAAATAACTGGACCAATTTGATTGTTTTTTTTTGTATACTTTTGATGGTTCACAATCACCAAATCAGCCCGGCAGATGGCGCTGCAATTAGTATCTAGGTTATATAAAATGAAAAGGTTACAACGTAGGTTACTATATGTATTGTTCAAATACACCTTATACATTTATGTCACATCTCTGATCGTAACTCTGATGTTCACACGAACGGAGTCGCGGGCAAAAACTACTTAGATATATATGTATATATTTTTTTCGGAGGAGTTAATTTCAGTACAACCTGTTTTAAATTCTGCCTGATTGAGTTTCATAAAATGTTTTTAAACACAAACAAATTTCTTTAATTACTTAAACCAGTTTTGTTTTATAATAATTCAATGATCAGAATTACAACATAATTACAATCTGAACGAAATGGTTGTAGTTAAAACTTTTATAGAACTGTACAGGCCATATATTTTTATTTAATTTTGCTTTAGCTTGGAAGTTACAAGTATGAAAATAATTATTCTAATGTATGTAACATTTAAGCATTTAACAGTTTTAAATGAAATAAATGAAGAACAATGACAATAATTGTAACAGATGGAGAATATGAAGCAACAAAATTTCAGGCTCAAACGCTTTTCCAACCACGTTACGAAGCTTTCGTTTTGTTAAAAAAATATACTTCAATAAAACGATGAGATTCCTGGGTTGTATTCTCTAAGTGGACATTAAGTTCGGTTTATCATTGATTATTATAGAACAAAGTATAGTTTTCGAAGATTTAATTGTATTGGATGTTTATAACTAAAATCTTGGTACTACAACAATTTATACTGTGATGTAAAGGAAAGATTTTATAAAATTAACGATGTAAATAATATATAATCATTATTATGCATGAACTCATTCGTCGAATATGAGTAAATGAAACAATCAAGTTTTATGGTCATCATCATCATCATCAGCCTATCGGAGCCCACTGCTGAGCAAAGGCCTCTTCTCACATGGAGAAGGTTTGAGCATTAATCACCACGCTTGCTCAAGACGGGTTGGCGATTTCAATCTTATAATTTGAAATTATATGACCAGGTTTCCTCACGATGTTTTCCTTCGCCGTCTGTCATTGGCGTCTAAATACTCTTAGAAAGTACATATGACTCGGAAAAGATCACATTGGTAGTTGCCAGGTTTCGATGTTTATTTCAGTTTTATGGTCATAACTGAATAATTAACTAATTCTGTTAAAACTTCTACATGGAACATATACAGAATAATAATTGCTTTGTTTTATTGTAGCATTTTGTGATATCGTTAAAATTAACTTGTAATAGTCAAAACTTTGTTTCGTTAAGATCGGTTAAGGGAAAAAGAAGTTATGGTCAATTGAAAATTTACTTCAAACACTGCTTCAAAACTTTTAAACACTACAACTTATTATGAGTTATATATTATATATTAGTTAATAATTAATTAGTTATATTAGTTACTAAAAAAATATGTTCTAATATATGTTAATCTTAATATTAAAACCTATGAGAGGTAACAAAAATAACAAATAACGCAGTGCGCGCGGGCGCGGTTGAAGTGTTGAACACTGTGCTCGTTAGATGGCGTTGATGAAATACGTCATCAACCTAGATCGCGGTGTTAAGATTCTCCGTTGTGTAATCACTACCATGCGGTTCCAAAATTCATTGTTGTTTGTTTGTTGTGATTGTCTATTATTTGTTATCATCTCTTTTATGTATGTTATTATTTTAAGTTTGATATATATATGGTTACGCAAAAAGCGACCAACAAGCGGGCGGAGCCGCGGTCAACAGCTAGTTAATAATAATTAATTTGTCTGTTTAATACTTCACGAGTTATCATTTCTTTTATCTTATATTTCAGCATTTGTTTCAGTTACTTAGTACTATTATTTTGTTAAAGAATTTGGTTAGTACAGATTGTCGTTTACGAAGATTTTAATCATGAGACGTGAGAGAAACGACGGTAAAATATAACGTTTCTTTATCAGTTTGATTATAATCATTAAATCATTATTTTTTAACATTCTGAATGTTATAAAGAATAATATAAAAATGTAATTTCTATATGTGAAAAAGCATTTTTAATATTACTAAATCAATTTATAGTTTAAAATTTATAAGTTGCTCTATAGCTTTTGTATATCTGTCAATTTATTTTATCTTCCAAAAATTATAATATCCCAATTTCACTTATAAACTAAACTTTATTACAGAGGATTTTTCATATTTTCACAGTAAACAGACAGTGACTGCTGTGTGGTTATAAATTAGATTGATCCTGTGGTTCGTTTATAGATAGGTAGGTCATGTTTCCTGTTTACATAGAACGTAGACTGCAGAGCCACCCGTATTTATACCTACTTATAACCTAAGAATACTATAAATATTATCTAATTGTCTTTCACACAGAATATATATATAGAGATCAGATTAAAAAAAAAGATATTACCACAAAAATATTTCTTTACAAACATATCTAATAACGTCTCTATATATTTTGTCAAACATTTTTTTTTTGGCAATATGATCAACAATAAAAACATATTATTTAAGAAATATTGCCCATTTCTATGTGATTACAGTATTTTTTAATATAATCTCGTAGAAGTATCAATAACAGCTACTTTCTTACGTTGAAACCAATCAAGTGATCGTACACATAACGTTATTATCTTTCGTTAATAACTCGACCTCAAAATCCAATATTAATTGTATATATGACTGAATGTATGTTTAAATATCTTCACATAAAACATCCCTAATAGAGAATATTTACTTTGAAGAAGAACAAAACAAATATAATGTAGTTATAACAAATAAAACATTTTCCACTAATAAAATAATACTTCGTTCGTATTATAAAGCTATACTCAAATTGAAATTAGTTTTGCCATTCCGAAGAACTTTACGGAACAAAGTATACACTCATGCAAACATACAAAAAAGTTCAGATATTTATTCAACCCAAACAAATGAGATTTGGTAATCGTTAGCAGATAATTTTATCGTTCGGATTTTGACTTCAAATAATTTACTGCGAAATGCACTTAAGTTGTACATATGGATATATTTTTTATTTGTTTGTGTTGGTGATGTTACAATCTCATATTATGAAAGAATAATCACCCGTACAATATTTCTTTAACTATAAGTAAAACACTACTATATACATCGAGTCATTCGCTTCGTATCGACATGTTTCTTGAAATGAATTGAAAATGTCTTGCATTCCCGCTATAACATAAAGAAATTAGCTCAAAATAATGCTATTGACAATTTAATTATGTTGATAAGTATAAAAATAGTGTGCGTGTAGAATTTTAGTCTCATTTTGTCGGTTATCGTTCAAGAGCTGTCATAAACAATCATTTTGTTGATCGATAAACCTTCATAATACTTTACGCTATGTTTTAGTTTGATTAGTCATTATCAGTATCGTTTAAGGGTTCAGTCCTATGAATGAAGTTAAGAATTGTTAAAAGGCTCAACTATTACGCTATTCTTCTAATATTATAAATAAATAGTTTGATAAACGCGCATGATTGTTGATATCTCGCACAAAAAGTACAAAATTAATTTTATACCACTTTCACTATTGTAGAATAAGTATCAGAATAAGACGTAGGCTATAATTTATCCCGAAATTCCGTGTAGTAACCGCAAGAGTAAGCCATAATAAGTGTCATGTTAGGGACCTTAATTAATTAATCTTATATTAAGTCAAGTGACAGTACATAGCTGTCACAGTCCGTTGGTTACAAAATCGCTGCCTTCACAAACTTTATGTTCCACTCTGAATTTAATCCCAAATTCAACGCAGATGAAATCTCTTTTAAAAAAAAGTTTATATATTTAATTTTATTTTAATTTTTGCAGTCTCTATTTCTTCTCCTGATAAATTTCAGACGACGGATTGTATATAAAAGATAGCTGGAAAGCGTACAATCTTTACGATCGTTCCCCTTCTGAAACATTTAAATGATTTTAAAATTTATTCCAATTTCATAAGGTAATTTTTTCATCGCACAACGGAAACAAAGCGTATTGTAATAACATGAGATTGTTATTTTTACATCAAAAGATATGTTTCATATGGTTTCTTATGCTTTGGAATGTGACGCAAAAGAAAATTAAACATAGAAATTTATTATTCGCTGTTTGGCAGCCTCTAGTGTTTGTAATGAATAAATTCTAATGGCGTATACATAATATATCTCCGTCTTTAACATATAACCGTTAAAAGAATTTTAATGAAAAGATTACTTGCTTTAAACGACATCCAAATATTGGCAAAAACTAGGCATACACACCAGAACTTGAATTAATACATTCCATAACGTTAGTTGTCATAGCTACTTGATATCATAAAATATTTCCTTAAAAGGTTTCTCTTCGAGAGTGATAAATTGCAGACGCTCCACCTTACACTACAGTGACAGCTTCAAGAGCGAGGGGATCTGTATAAAAAAGCACTGGAGGCTTCGATAAATACGTTCGTAAGAGATTTGTGATTCAATGCTCGTTTGACACGTGATATGAAATTTTCACTTTAACTGGTCTTTGTTAGTAATAATTTTATCTTTATTTAGCTCGAGCCACAGTTATATCTATATAAGTCAGGAAGCCTAAAGATGTTTATAAAATCGATAATCATATAGATGTAAACCATTAACGTAAACATCAACAAAAGTGACTTTCATAGTAATGTTATTAAACAAAGGTCTTTGAAAACAAATTTATTATCACATTTAATAGTACGTTTAAATTATTTTCATATTTTTAATATTATGAGCATTTGATCATTTCTCAATTGTTTTCGAGATTAAACAATATTCTCTTGATAGATTAAAAAATATCAATAAGGAAAAAAAATTAATTGAAAAATAAATGAATAAAAACAGTTTAATTACTTTTTATAAAGTGATGAATTTTAATAGCTCAAAAATATTTAATATCACTTTGAAGGGACTGCTCTGTTCGTCTTAATTTGCTACAAAAAAATTGTCCTTAAAAAACTGTGTAGTAATAATACTATAAATTCTAATTTCGTTTAAAATTCTGCTAATTTCATTTCATTTACTTTTTAGACAATCGAAGCCTATTTCAGACATTGTATTCTGTTAAGAGTGACTTTATGCAAATGTATTATATAAACAGTAATAAATAAATTTTTATATTTAATTGAGTCTTCGTGAAGATTGTTAAGCATCTCACGCAGAATTACAAACCGTTTATGAATAGGTGAGAAAAGTGAAAATGAACCTCAATAAAGCACTTAAGCTATTACATAACTACAAAGAAAAATAGTAATTATAATATTAAGACGGAGAGGTTTGGTTAATTAGAAAAGATATTTCTATAATAATATCCAAGACTATCGCGAGTATTCATTTAAATAAAAATAATATTTTCGGACGGACTAAGCGTTTTTTTTATTCTTTTAAACTAGGGGCCATCCATAAAGGACGTCACACGAATTTTAGTACTGTTGAACCCCTCCCCCCTTCCTTATCATAGGTTGTCACATTTTTATATCCCCCCCCCCCACCTGATATGACGTCACATTTATATCAAGTTCGTATTTTTTTCTAATTTTCAATAAATATCCAAACTTTGCGTTTTAGTATTTTAAATTCTAATATGTGTGGTCACAAAACTATTGACCCCCTCCCATGCACCTTGTCACACGAAGTCACACTTAGGTGATACCCTCCCTCTCACTTAACGTGTGACGTACTTTATAGATGACCCCATACATACTCCCGACGTTTCGGTTACTTTGGAGCAACCGTGTTTAGGGACAGACGAGATGAAAATTTAAATATTAGTGTAATAACAAACAAATCTCTGAAATTGAAAAACAAAAAATAAATTTAGTCATAAATTAGGTTTTCAAGTTATAATGAATAGAAAATACATTTTATATTTTTTTAAATAAATCTTTATTTTATAGTAATATATATTATTTCTTCAATAAGATGAAATTGATTTAAATGGAAACCACAAATCGTTTAGGCGGTTTAAAACCCAAGAAATAGATAGACATGTATCGATAGTCTATAATTTCCCAGCAACCTTTATATTTACTGTATATATTATTTTATTTCAGCTTCACCAAAATAAATAACAAAGGTTCTTAGAACTGTTTGTATAAATAGTAAAACCTCAGACAGCGTTACGTAAAGACAGTGTTTAAGACATCATTAGGAGTTCATAAACGTGATAAATATCACAAAAATTTACAAAACTTTTCTTATAAGTATCTCTGATATACACTTTTTCATTAATCTTTAATGTCTTTTTTAAAATAAATCATATACTGTCCTTTATAATTTATTTATTTCAATGGTCTCTCCTTAAACGTATCTAGTATATATTATTTATTTTTATTACGGAATATTCAATAGTTCTATATAATTTTTATTCAGTTCCTACGTGAAAATTCTGAGAAAATATTAAAACTATATTTTTTTTAAAACCAAAACAATGTAATTTAACATCATCCGAAAATATAAATTTTGTTTTTTATGTTAAAATCTATTTTTTATGCTGAAGGGGGCAATCGAGCAGACGGCCTACCTGGTGGAGGTAGTACCGTCGCCCATGGACTTCTGCAACATAGATTTGCGGATGTGTTCCCACCCTCGATTACGGAAGAGGAGGAGGAAAAAGTGGGAAGGGGAGGGAAAAGGAAAGGGGTAGGAAATGGCGGGAAAAGGGAAAGGGCATTTTCCGACACTATATTTCGTTTAACTGCTTTTTATCTTAGCTAAAATAGCCTTCGTATTGCACTATACTATATGACTACATTTCATAATAATTTCTTAATAGAAATGTCTTTAATTAACACTTTGACATTTTGCACTCAGTGGCCTTTGTCAAGGCAAGTTAATTGCAGGTGTCACTGGGCTCCAGACACTTATTTTAACTAAGTAGGAATAAAATCTGTTGAGGTTGAAAAAATTATATTTTTCACTTTTATCGCATGTCTTCGTTTTAATTAATTAATATAGCGGCCTAATGAGATCTAAGACTTTCGCGAGTTTTATTCATTTAAATGACACTAATATTTTTCGGATATATTACGAGATGCCCGTCTGCCCGTGATCACGGTTGCTGAAAATTAACTGAAACGTCGGAAGTATGTAGTTTTTTACGAAAATAATGCACGCGTAGTATATCCAAAAAATATTAGTGTTTTAAATTAATATAGTGGCTTTTTGCGTTTTTGGGAGGCCACTTAAGTTTGGAGGTACATAGACATTATTTTTACTTCTCTTGCATTTTAAACAGGACTTGTAAATGCTAGAATTAATATTAAAATCAAAAACATATTTATGACTCCAATGATTTTGAAATAGTTTTCACAAAATGAAAAATATTTTAGAGGTTGAAAAAATTTTTAATATATTAACATATTTCCTTACTATATAATCAAATTCTGAGTGACTAATAGATTAGTACAAGTTCATTGTAATGAATATGATTGGAATACTGAAGTAAGTCTAAACAAGGAATATTTAATTCCGTACCTAATTTAAGAACCATCAACGATTTTCATTAAGCAAAACGTTGATCCTAAACATATCAAGGATATTACATAAGGATGTGTTTTTTTGTTCACTAATTTGAGCATAAAAATCCGGATTTATCTCGAACAAATTTCCCCGAATATTATTTTATACGCCCTACATTGACATGTGACATTTTAGTTTGATTTAGTCAGTAACAATGTGTAAAGATGGATGGTTGTAACTCTAGCACCCACTACACTAATATCCACCCTCATATTACAGTGTTACCCCAATCACTGCCAACAAGGGTATATGAAATTGTTACCCTGACCAATTAAGCTGGTCGTAGTCATGCCATTATTACTTCCCAAATTATTTTCAACAGAAATTCCTTACAATGCTAATATATTACACTTTTAAATTATTTAATGTTTAACTGATATTCAGTTTGTACGTGAACTTATGCAATATTAAATCTATAATACGATTTGAATAAGAGATATATGTCAGTTTGCCTGTATATACATATATTAGCTTTAGCTATCGATACAAGGATAAATAATTTTCTTATAATATAATTAAAAGTCTATTCTTATCTCGAACTGTCAAAGTTATGGACACTACTGAGACGGGATTCAAATAAAATAAACAAGGCCTAATTTAAACTTGATTTCGCTTTCCACGATACGACTATTTAATTTTCATGAATAAATCAACCTTTACATTAGATGAGCGAGACGTAATTAAGGTTATAAAACTTCTAAATGATTTCTATGTAGGTATAGAATATAAGAATAATATAGAATATTGTTTCAATAAAGTTAGCTTTTGTTTGTATTGTGCCCAATAAAACGTCTGACTTGATAGCAATGTTGTCCGATTGTGCTATGGAAAACTTATCTGCCTCACCGTATTTGACGTTATCATAAAAATGAATGCACATGGAAAATTGTCCAGGATATCACTTCAAATTCAGCTCCAGGCTTATACCCTGAATGCATATCAGAAAAATCAAGTTAAATAAAAACCTATAGCTTTATTAATTAATAATCATTTGATTAAAATTTTAGTAATATAACAAACTTCAATTTAATTATGCATTATTACAACACATTCACTAGTGGGTCAAATCTTACCATTCAGTTAGATATAAAGAATAGGTATACTTAATTTGTTTCAGTACTATTATTTTTTTTTTTCAATAAATGATTTTAATTTCATCATCACCATCCTTTCCTTTCCCTTGCCTTCTGCACCAGCAGTTGTTGAGGCTATTTAGACCCCAAGGCTTGCTGAAGCCTCTTCCAGCAAGTTTCCCGGCTGGGCTTGTGTTTATCCCGCCACTGTTCGGTGACACCGTCTGTCAGTGGTGTCTAAATACTCTTAGAAAATACATTTTGAATCGGAAGAGATCACATTGATACTTACCAAGTTTCGAACCCGCGCCCTCACGTATGAGTGGCGGGCCTTTTAACTTCTATGCCACCACGACTAAAATTTTAATTTCAATTTAATCAAAAAAGTAAGCATATCAAAAGACACGGCCAAGTGTGCATCAAATTTTGTAATCAACGATTCCTCTCACTTTAAAACATATAACAAAATTACGTAGATATAAGATTGTAACAAAAAAATATTAAGTTGATAATCCATGAAGGAATTTCTAAAGGAACCACAAATAACAGACAGACGACGAAAGGTATTTTATGGGGAGATTAAACAATTTCTTTTAAAAAAAAAATCATATTAACCAGAATGAAAAACAATATTGAGTATTCTAAACAGCTATTAATAGGGTATTCAATTAATGGCACCCCTGACATTTGTACTTTCAAAATTTTAAACGCGTAAGATTCCTACGCCTCATATCTAACTTGGTAAGATTTTAAAATTAAAACAAGTACTTTAAAGAAATTAACCTTAGTTACAGAGCAAATTATAACTTTTTACAAAAAGAGTGTAATAGTATATTTGTTTTATAATACAAATAAATAAATATGATAAGAGTAGTACAATGTGTTACATCAAGAAGTAGAATAAGTACAAGTTTTCATTGTCAACTTAAAACTTAGTTACAATGATTTACACTTATACATCTTTGGGAATATTAATTTATGTGATAAAATCTCGTAAAAAATGCAATATTACATTTTTTTATAATTTTATATATTACAATTATTACATAAGATGGGGTAAAGGTACCGAAAAGACTTGCTATATCTGTGGGAAGGCAGTTGGAACTGCTAGGCACTTGTTAGTGGGATGTAAGGTACTCCTCGATAGCGGTCAATACTCGCGTCGTCACGATAGGGTTCTAGAAATCATACGTGAAGCGGTTAGTCTTTCGGTAGCCAGAGCGCAAAAGGAAATAACCACAAACGAGCGATCAGTAGGTTTTGTGAGAGAGGGCACTAGGGCTATAAAAACAAATGTCAAGCCTTACTCCATCCTTAAAGCGGCTACGGATTGGACTATAATGATGGATACGTATGAAAAACAATACAAAATCCCCGAGGATATTTGTGCGTCGGCCTCCAGACCAGACATATTTATGTATTCGCGAATCTTAAAGCGCGTTGTGATGATAGAGCTTACGGTTCCTTGGGAAACCAACATCCCCAAAGACCATACCATCAAGGTCAACAAATATTACGAGCTCACAAACGAACTCACTCGAAATAGGTTCGTCGTGGATTTATACGCGGTAGAAGTGGGAGCGAGAGGTATAACGGCTAAATCTCTCTACAACCTGCTAAAAGACTTGGGCCTGTCCAGAACTCACATCAATTCGTTCTTGGAACGTACTTCGAAGGCAGCCCTAGTAGGTTCTTTTCAAATATGGTTAGGTAGGGAGAGGAGCTTGGACAGTGGAAGTGAGCGTTTACCCGCGTTAGTTAGGGGCCCCTTAAACCTACACCTGGGTCGCAAGTCCCAGGCACTGTTGAAGCTCCACTCCCTGCAACGCAATGGACCCGGCACCCGCACGGTGAATCCATTGAATGCTAAGAGGTTTCGTCTCAATTGCTTAAAGGAAAATGAAATTTAAACTATTTTAAATTTAAATAAAAAGAAATAACTGAAAAGAACCGAAACTATTTTCGTTTGAAAATATTATATAGATATAGATATATATATTTTCAAACACACAAATTTTCTACAATTTTACGCACAATACATTTTTCACTACATTATGTATAAGTATCGGTTTTATTTCCAAGATAAGCTAATAAAATTGCAATCGAATCAAGATTAAGCAAGAATTTATTCAAAAAGAATTTCGTTTGAAATTTTTCAATTTGCAAAATGAAATATTCGATCTAGTATTTTGAGAGAACATTTTAATTAATTAAAACTGACTAGATATCTCGAATGCCTTGCTCTAGAAACCAAACGTGAGTAGTATAATGGAAACTTTTTTGAACATATTTTTTTAAAGTGTTAATTAATAACTAGATTCATCTTTAAATATGATTGTCGTTTAAAATTTAATGGAAACTGATCTTAACATATTTTTTTAAAGTCTTGATAAATATTTAAATATGATTGTTGTTTAAAATTCACGCAACATTAAATATACTAATATAGAGTTGACAAGAAATAAAAAAAGAAATGTAAAAATTCATGTTTTCCGTAAGACATGAACAATATTCATAACCTTAATTTTACCAAATATGATTAAGCCTACATAAATACAGTTATGTTTATACATAGGCATATGTTTTCCAAAAAAAATTATCTTACAAATCAATGAAATAATTTAAAACTTGCTTTATATGGACGCATTACAAGCGAGCTTATTATAGCGGTGTTAAATAAATTTCCAATTAAAAATGAACAGGCGCTTCAGATTAATTGCATTAATTGTTTACTGCCTTTTATTTAAGCTGCAGGAACTATTAACTTAAATCTGCAGATATTTAGTTACTTGGAAATACGGAAAAGGTTATCTGCATAAAAAGTTTTTAAAATTTTATTTAATATGACGTATTGATGTGTTCCCAGTTGAAAGGAACCCAGATGGCATTCGTATTTAATATTAAACTTGCTAAAGTAGCTCACTTAGCATAAACAAATTATACGACCTAACTTCGTAATTGTCTATAAATTTTTTACGATCCCCGGGCTATCATAAAGTATGATCACAGTAACACGCACTTAAAACACACAGACGCACACAAGAGATGCGGGTCAGTGAACTTTAATGGCTTTACCTAAACGTTAAATCAGTAACCCTATTTCAAACTTTCCACTACATACATAGTTATTAGTTTTTGCATTTCCTTTTCAAGATATATCAATGAATTACTTGCAACGTCACATGTGTTGTGTAACAAAGAAAACTTGTAGTAAGGGAACTAATACTTTATATTTAAAAGCACGAGTGGAACCTAATTAGGGACATAAGTAAGAACGTTGGCGGCGACCTCACTTTTGAATACGGGAGTGATTACGTAACTTTCCCTTTGTGAATCTGACTTGTTTTAATGAAAATGTAAATAAGTTTTCAATGAACTACACGCAATAAGAGAAAAACCGCTATTTTCACGAATTTCACCAATCCGGTAATCCGACAGAAACTTTTGAATGCTTTGAACAAAAGAGAAACCATTCCTGTTGCAGCCATGCCCCAGATTATTGTAAATAGAAAACAAAAATCGACTTAGCAAAGGCTATCGCAATGGGACTTTTGAAAAAAATATATTTTTCAACTTTATGTTCTCCTTAAGTTCTTGATTGTGTGGGATACGTGGTCAAAACATTATTTGTATCACATAAATACTATAAATACTTATAGAAAAAATGACGTAAAAAATATATTTTGACTTGACTTTTGACACTCTGAAATCATTAAAGACTTCAGCAAGAAACGTTCTATGGAAAAGGTACTTAAGATATTTCTTATATACTTACATATATATATATGATACAATCTTACATTCTTAATAGCACCTTATTCTAATGCAATAGAGTTTAATGTCTGTTAACTAAAGTGAGCACTGAACTTCTGTTCATAACATTACGGAAAGGGAAATTACAAGATTTAGGACATTTCACGAAGAAATGACATAATACAGAATGACAACTTATATCTTCATTAAGAATAGACGTTTCAGACATTATATTAAATTTGTTTAAATATTAAAAAATATATAAAAAAGCTATGAACAACACATGTTGTGACATCACAGTGTATCAAAAGTTTGGGACAGTAAATCATTCTGATATCTGATAGTATACTTTGCGTAATACGGTTTAAGCTACAATCGATATGCATTTATACAATGAGCTTTCATTAATAAATACTAGTACTTAATTTATCTATACATATAATAAGGTATAATTAACATATAAATATTTTATTCATATAAAAAAATTGAATGAAATTGAAAATGATAATCGTAATTTTAAATTTTGTAATTTTAATTACCAATGTTATATCATAATCATCATCATCATTATCAGCCTATCGATGCCCACTGCTGAGCAAAGGCCTCTTCTCACATGGAGAAGGTTAGAGCATTAACCACCACACTTGCTCAAGCCGGGTTGGCGATTTCAATCTTATAATTTGAAATTATAAGACCAGGTTTCCTCACGATGTTTTTCCTTCACCGTCTGTCAGTGGTATCTAAATATTCTTAGAAAGTACATATGAAAAGATCACATTGGTACTTGCCAGGTTTCGAACCTGCGCCCTCACGTGTGAGAGGCGGGCCTTTAACCTCTAGGCCACCACGACAGTATGTTAATGTTATATAAGCATATAAAATAGTATTTATGATTTGATTCATTGTAATGTAATCATAAATAACAGTTTAATTTAAACCAACCGTTTAGATTGATTAACTATGATTAATTCGTTTTAATTATTAACAAAAATATTTCATATAATTATCGTATATCTTCTAAATCCTTAAAAATTTTGCTCTTTAATTCTATAAACTTATTAATTACAGTCGGTTTTTCTCTGTTTTTTCTATGTCCTAAAACCCAAAAATAATCCCTTTGTTAATAAAAAAAAAAACTCTCAAATGTTGTGTGATAATTTCTTTTTTTAAAATAAGCACGTAGCCATTTATACACCAGAAAGCTTTTTCGGAGAGACGAACTTTGTTTTACAGATATAAACATTTACTAAAGAAAGAGTGGTTACATCAAAAAGCGACTTAAGTCTGTAAAATATTAATATAATCTTTAATATACGAACAAAGTCCAATGCTCGACTTCATAGAGATATGACTTCAAAACTCCTGTATTAATTAATCAATGGAACAAAATAATGGTGGCATTCATAAAATAAAATTGAAAAAAAAAAACTTACAACCTTATAATGTTGGAAATATTTTTCAGTAGGCATTGAGCGTTTCTTGTCTCCTTACCTGCAACAAAAACAGTTCTTTATAATTCTGATTTACTTAAACAATAAAAAATTGCTTTAACATACTACTTATGTCGCGTCTTTCCAGCGTTTACGGCGACTGTTATAGCTTGATTATATAAATTTAAAAACTACACTGTTCTGAGGCATACATTTTTTTTACAACTTTTATTTACATCGAGATGTATTTAGCCTCTAGCTTTACTCGGCAGCTAGACTATTCAATACAAAATATATTTTTAGAATCCAAAAGTAAAAAAAAATTCATAGTTATGATACACAAGCGTAGAAATTTGGTCAGAAATCGATGTAAAATTAATATAATTTTAATTCTTTACTTTGATACTTATAGCGTGAAATTATCATACTAACAATAAAATAAAATAATTACAATATTTAAACAAACCAACAGCATATACCACATCTTTTATCGTGGGTTGGAATCACCCCTTCTTTTGTTTACCTCTAACACCCTGAACAATTAAATAGATAGCAATATATATGAATTCATGTCAAAAACTATTGTCATTAACATGTCAGATTAAGTAAGTAATAATATTAGACTACTTAAACACCACGTGTTTACTTAAGCCTAATACGCATAACGAAAGAAGTATATTTCTTCTCATTGGGACATTTATTAGTCTATAGACAAATAAGCGGTTATGTTTTTACAAAACTTTAAAGCAAGGTAATATCAACTAGGGTAGACAATACTCACTGTCGAGCCAGGGCAGTGAGTAGACTGTAAGAAGATTTCTCCCCGGAAAAAAAAAGGTAGACAATACGAGATTTAAGAGAAATAATCACCAATTAACCATATAGTAAGTAGCCTAATCAGAAGTTTGCATAGACAATACATACGATCCGATTTAAGTTATTCAGTCACATATCTACGTTAATACTGTCGTGTGAGAATATTTATTAATTGCAAACTAGCACAATGTCAAGCACATGTCCATAGAATTGCATTTCGTATTAAGAACCAGGTTATGAAACCGCAGCTCTAAACTTAGCTTACATGAACTAAATTACTCATCTATAACTTAAGTATTTTTTAAACTATACATAGATTAATGAATATTACACGTACAAACGGCCATTAGTTATCATCTACATTCCCGGAAGTTTTATAGATATTTCAATAAAATTTACTTATCGAATTTTTAGTTTATCTTTTATTTTAAGTTGTTTTTAGTTGTAACTTAAAACAAGATAGATTTAATAAGGTCATTGTTTCTTACTTTTACATTTTTATTATATATATTTTTATTTATATATATATATATATATATATATATATATATGTGTCTGTAGTTGTAGTTGTTGTTGTAGATTTAATAGCTGTTATCGAAGTTATTCTTAAAGTTCAATGTAAGATACAACAAACACAACTGACGACAAATGTGAAGACACGGAACGGGAAATGACGTCATAACTGTTCTCAGGGAAACTACTTTTTTCTCAATAAAATTCTTGATTGGTTTCTGATATTATGGTAATAATATAAATCTGCTTTTTATTATCTGGAACCCGTTACACTATTATTATTATTAGAAAAAAGTCGTCCTATTTCTTCAAATTTTAAAGTTTTTTTAATTACATACGTTTATAACTTTATATTTGTTGAGATTTCTTATTATAATGTAATATTTATATAAATTTTTAAATGTTTGTTTGAAGTGACAAGGAATAAACATATTCTATTTAAAAACGTAAATCATTTTAAGTTAGTTAACTCATGTTATAAAAATAACGAACATAATGATCAATAATAGCTTTGAATTCAAATAATAATTATATATTGAATTAAGGATACGACGTTAAATATAAAATCCTTTAAAAATAAAAATTGTTAATACATTTTTTTAACATCATAAGAGATAAAGAGAATAAAAAAAAAATCAAAAATCAAAAATCAAAATCAGATTAAGACTTGCCTTGCAATTTCAATGAATAAAGATATCATTAAGAAACTATTCAAGCAAATCCATGGGCAGAAGCTAGTTTAGGAACGGCATATTCTTATAGTATTGTGCTTAACCTAGCACCTTATTTTGTAGGCGTGAAATAACAAGACTTTATACGGTAGACTGCAAGATTAGTTTTATGCAATATATAAATCTTTGCAATTTTCTCTGATACAAAACTTTTCGTCTAGACGTGTATGCAAAGTTATATTATCATAACACAGACTTGAATTTAAAATATAATGCTCTAGTTTATTATAGAAATAAAATGTCTTTTTTGCAAGTCACATTCTAGCGCCGGCTTTCATAACGACACAGTAATTAGAGGAAAACTGTGAAAAGTTTCACATTTATAGCGAAGACCCTATAGTTATTCTCATTATCTCATATAGTAATAGAAATTCAAATTTAATTAAACTCTCTATGAATTATAACAAATTAAATTTTCTATAACTAAATTCAACTAAAATATTCCATTACATTAATGCAGCAAATATGTTTAATATAAAACATTTTAAGCTGTCCATTGAAACGTTGACGTTACTTAGACCTTAAATAACAAACATTGCTTCAAAGACATAAAATTATTATTATATTTAGACACTGCTTCATATAAAACTGTCGCGTTTTGATATCTTAATTTCACTCGTCAAAGCTATTAACAAATGTGTACAAAATAATTTATCAATCTAAAAAAAATCAGGCATCACTTATGGTGGTGGGTTAAAAGAATAGTATTTTAATTATTTTTAATATATCCCATCAGATTTCACATTGAATTAACAAATTTTATAACTGTTAGAGCATAAAACTGTTGCTGAACTCATTTTACCGGGATTCCTGACATTTTACTGTATTTCTATATATATATATATATATATTTTTAAAGTTCTATATTTTCACCATTAAATCATGAATATTTTACATACAATATAAAAATATTACTGAATTATTACGACTAGAAATAGAATGTTTCCACAACAATGTTTTTACATATTCATAGAAACACAGCATTTAATTCAACCGTTTATGTTTAACTAAACCAATGAATTTTTTTTTAATTTGCCGTTTTTGGATAATAGGTTATATATAGAATTTTTTGAAACTTTTTCTTTTTCTGTTCACTGTTTGCTAATCAAAGTTTCACCAGTCCGGGTATAGGAACAAATCAAGAAATTATAGACGCTATCACATTGTATCGCAATTAAGGTGTTTTCTTATTAAAAATTTTATACCAGGAATCTCTCAAATTCAAGAATTGTTGTGAAATATATTTAAGATTAACAAACTAACTAAAAATGTGAATGTTTTTAAAATAGGCCTATATTTAGCAACATTCCACTGTGCCCTAATTACGTAGGACATAAAAGTAAATTCCAGCTCTCTTTCTTTGCAAACTAGATCAGTGTAATGAAAAAAATAAAACATGGACACCTTTTAAAACAAAATATCTGAATACGCAAAAATATTTTTATGCTACAAAAAACAATTTAAATGACATAAAATCCATTTCGTTATTTGAAAACTAATATAAACATATAAGTAGTTATGGAGGTATTTTCCTTGGGGACATATAATAATAATATGCCAATGGTTATTACTAATTAAACTACATAAAAATGAAAATTAGATTTAACGTGTACGTCCCATTGATTTTGATTACAACAACAACAAGACATCGGAAACATCAGTGTTATACTAAGAAGTATACATATTTTACACTGGTTATTAATAATTATATGAACAAGACTATATATATAGATCCTTTAAACACGCCATTTTCTAATAAAAAATTGCCTCTTGCTCCGATATAAATCATGTTTCTGTAATATAAAAGTCACAATATTATTTTGGGCCTATCCATATAAGGTTTTGCCAACAGATATAATCTTGCAAAGTCAAGAAAATTCCATATACCCATACATAAACAATTTTTTATTTAAACTTTGTATTTTATCATAAAATTAAATTCTTCTTATAACAGTGAATATTTAAAACCTAAATATGTGATACATATATGAGATTTAATTCATTAAAAATGCAAAGCTTCCAGTCTAGACGGGCGGGGTCGTTACTTATTTTAGCACAAACAAATAGTTCATTGTATATTATTTATGTAATAACTTGTACATATATAATAAACATAATGTTCGCTTGTATTTATAGCACACAGACAGATGTTATTAGCAAGTTAGTTTGATATTCCTGATAGAGTAAAGAGGTTAAATAGGTGTATACTGAATGTTAATGAACTATATTAATGTGTCCCAATGACTTTTTTATAGATTTTGTTCTTTTTTTTAAATTTCGACTAGATAATGCTTGGCTGTCATTCCAGCCGTTGGAAGATGGCAATGAAATCATTGTTGGTAAAAGCACTATCTTAGTTTTATCCTAATCGCCCCTTTTATGAAGACACCCAAATTATAACCTGAAAGAAACACAGATGAACACACATTACACAAAGTAACCTTTGATTTTAAATAAAAATATATACATAGGTTTTCGACAATTTTAAAATAGCCACACATATTTTATTAAAGGCATCAATTTTTAAAATAATAATGGAAAAAATTCTTGATCAAATCTTTCATTAGTGCCATCATCGGCGTATGGGATAACCCACTATGGGGTATATGAATTCGGAAACCTCTGCCAGGCTTTGCATGATTTTGTCTACCGAGTCTACCACAAATACGTTAGTTAGACTATCCAGAACTGCTGTCCATCCAAAATACAGCCTACCTACCCTATGCTTAAAAGTAAACTAGAACAACCCATAATGTCCAGAATTTATGGCATCATCTGGTAATAGACATTTGAAGATTTCCTGTATGTACAGGTATCTTCCTTAACGATACCTATCCGAGTCTTATTCAACGACCTAGTTCCTCTTTTTTAGTTCTTTCCTGATATTAACTAATTACCTGAATGTTTTGGATAAGGTAAAGGTATTTATCGAAAATATCCGTTGTTAATTGGTGCTGGTTTTCACTTCTATTGAATATAATTTTTATTTTTCAATGCCACTCATACAGGAGCTTTTTTTATGCTAAATAGGCAAACGAGCCGACAGCCTACATGATGGGAGATAGTAACTGCCGCCCATGGACATTTGCACCATGATGTTGCGGATGCATTGCCAGACGAATTTAAGGTGAAAGGGAGGATAGAATGATTCTGACTGTCCAAAAACCATCCTGTCAAAGAGCATTGCTGTTGGTCTGAAATGAGAGTCGAGTTTTGTGTGTCAGCAGTTCCATGGTCTTGCCGTAGTAATTTGACCACAGCTAGGCTTTACCACCTTCCTTCAGCTTTACTGAGGTCCATTAGCATAAGGCTGATTTCCACTGAGGAATTTATTACGATATCACCACCGAATCTATGGTGAGGTACTCGCCAATCAATTCTTGGTTCTTTTCACTTTAAAGAAATCTTCCAGTAAACACATAGCCCTGTTCCAAACCCCTTTTCATCCTTACAAGCTTTGTGATCTGATTATGATGTCGGACTAATAAATGGGTTTTGCTATATAAGACACACATCGCTTCAGAGTATATGAAAACCAAATTCAGGTTTACAATATTTTACACAAAACTTTTACTTCCATAACCACCAACTCGGACATTCAATGTGTCGGATATGTCAACGCGAGAAAATTTAACGTCACCCCAAAACTTGTTATAATAAACAACAAAATATATATAATAAAAATAAGGAATATATTCAGTACATACGTTAAAAATATAAGAAAACTAACTAAAACTAATTTTGTAGCTTATGAAAAGTAATTATAGTTTATAGAAACCTATTTTATTGACAAAAACAAACATAGTAATTGAAATTATAATCACATTATCAATATTATAAAATCATTTATAAGCAAACCAAGTGACCCAGTCCCTGCATCGTCTCACTTTGCCAAGTCCTGGTGTAACCTCAGCCGAAAACTCAATAAAGTATTTTGAAACAGTAGTGTCCATTTCGATGCATGTGACTCTGTCGCGCGAATACATAGTACTGAATAGATTTTAATGAAACTTTGTAGTTATGTATTAAAAGTGTTCTTGAGTAATAAGGTAATGATATTGTGTGGCGTTCTAATGTAGTTGTAATTGCAAGCCGTATGCAGAATTGCAATTGTTTTCCTTTTTTCAACGACATATATTCCGAACCCTATTATTTTGTTAACAGCATATCCAAGCCATTCGAAATAGAGATGTTTATGTGAGATCTACGCAATAATTTTTTTAAACTATATAATTATATGAAGGAACCAAACTTTTGTTGAGGTCAACGGTAAAGTCAACCGTTAGTTGAATTCCCAGGGATAATCCTCTGTGCGGACCCACAGGATCCTACTTGTTCGTCATATCCTATCCCAAAACTTCCCGCCTCCCAGGGCACACTTAACATGGAACTTAGCACACGATGAAAATAGCTTAATTTTTGCATGGGCAACTGTAGACATTATCAGGTAGATCATGCGCTACTTGTTACCTTCAGCGTAATAAAAATGTATGATCAAAATAGCGAAACTAAATTTGAAAGCCAGCACGAATAAATGGGACTTAAAATTGGTGTTGCAAGAGAAAGTAGAATAAATAAACACGTCAATGGCATATTCTCAAATTTGTATATAATTTTTGCTAAAACTAGGGACGTTGAAAACTACACATTTTAATAGACGCGCCCTACTTCATTTACCTTATTGTTCTTGGAAATAGAAGCTTCGTTAAAATTTGTTACCACCGATAGTTACAGAATCTGATAGAGTTCTACTTGAAAATATTCAATAACATTCGTTTCATTCGTAATATTTTTTGTTTAAATTACTATTTAAGTATTACGAGTATTACACAAAAAATCTTCTTAAAATTTTTTTTTCTAAACAAATATCTTTATCACCGTAACATACGTAAATGTTAAAATTAAAAATTAATTAAATATTAATATGATTCTCTGTATGTTCCGCTTCACTTCTGTTCTAGTATGTGTAAAATAAATTGTAAGAATTGTGATAATGATAGATAATTGTTAAGAGCACGCAGCTGTTAGTGCGTGTTTATGTAAGTACATATTAATTCGTGTATCGTTTTATATTATATAAAAAATATACAACAGTGCAAAAGAATAAACCCTAAGCTTCCAAATATAACGACACATATTTGTATTGTGTCAAATAAACAGAATTTAAGTCACACGGCTGTATTGTAACCTACTTATTTCTACCTGTCAATTAGCGTCTGATAAATGTCATGTATGTTTGTATATATTTTTTTTTCTGTGACAATTTAACGTATTATTTTATTCCAACGTTATAAATTTGTGGAATAATTGAACAAGTTTCTTTAAATCGCGACCGCAGAAATCTGTTCGTAATAAATCTAATATGTTAATTAATTTGTTGCTTTGACATAAAATAATGGTATTTTTGAAATATATTTTTTTTGTCATAATATTTTAAAGAAAAAATATTTGATATATTTTTTCTTTGATAAACTTTACATTTTCTGAATATCTTTTTCGCTGAAACAGAATGAAAAAACACGTACATACTATACCATTATCGAAGTTTTAAACATTTAATTGTTACATTCTGTATAAAGTTTAAAATATAAAAAAATTCACAAGTATACCACGTCTATAATTTCAACCTAACTAACATTTGAAAGGCATTACAGCTAGGTGCAATCGAATTACCAAAGATGTGTGAATGAGGAAGCGTAAACTCTCGACGCTTGATTGATTGATGCAAACAACTCCGGTACTAAACCGTTAAATATTTTAACGAACTACGTAACATCTTATTCCGAGTTATTTAGTGTAGTTTTAAATAGAACTCGTAACATCAATCGGTAATATTTAAAACGGATCATTTACTAAATATACAAACCCACGTATCGTTTTTACAGCTTCGTGGACGGACGATGTAGGTGCTAGTTACGTTAGTTACCTAAAATAGATTCGTATCACGTTAAATTTAAATCTTCCCAAAAATTTATTTACCTAACAATGCTATGTATAACATTACTGTACTATTTTGGATTTTTCAATCAATATACTGCTTGTTATGTCTAAGTTTGAGTTTAAAAGTTGATTACTTTAGCCACGTAACTGAGATGTTTTTATACATGTATGTATGTGTTTATGCTTGAATTATAATGAAAAATAATGTTATAAATTTATCAATTATTTTTTCATATAGCAACTTCTTCCTTAAATAGCTTTTAAAACGAAGGACCCTTAATGCTTGTCAATTCACATAATAAATCATTTTTGTTATGATAAATTAACTTTTTGATATTATTTGTAATTAATGAATTAAGAATTGACTTTAAATTGAATTGCAGACTCCTAACATTTAGCTTTCTATACCGTATTTCAATAGGGGAAAGCGTACTATGAAATACAGCTATTTCCTACGATCAATATATTTCTTCCCTTACACGTTTTCGCGATTGACGTCGTTTGACACATTAAACTATGACCTAGTAGTTCTTCGATGACACTTCATTCTTAACAATTATATGCTTTAATATAACTATTAAATGTCAAAAATATTTTTTTACAAGCATATATACTAAAACTGGAATTAAATTAAATTATTCTTATCAAATAACCTTCATTCTATTGTAATAATTTTAAACGAAAATGAATCAAATATGTTAGTATGAGAATAATTTGTAACACAAAATCCAGAATTAAATTTCGAAATTATCGGTCATTTGGTTAGCAGTGTCCGAGCGGATAAGTCAGTAAAATTTAGTAAACAATGAAAATAAAACAGCGGTAACGTATTTTAGTGGACAAAAGAAAAAGAAATGGGTTAGAGATATAGTGGAATGAGAGAATACAAAGCACTCAAGGAGCCAAGGGTGCATTTAATGTTTGGAAGCGTGTGCATAGTGGTAATACTATTTTGAGAGACAATTGGAAAAATAACCTCAGTTGTAATTGGAAGCTAAAGTATAATAAAGGCGAAGGTCAAAAAAATTGTAAAGCAGGTGAGAACTGAAGATTGAACTAATAATCTATGTCTCTTACTCTTCGAAATATAAATTACCTACAAATAAAAATTGATTTAAATTTGATTTCTTCACTTATATATCTGTATAACATAAAGTATATAGTATCTGTATAACGTAAAAAATATATAGTTTATAATTTATCTCAAAATTCTTATGGTATCAGAGTTTTGAAAACGTTAAATATATATATATATAATTTTTAATCTCAGTTTGAACACCATTGAAGAAACACCGCTCACGCGGAGGAAGTCGCTGGCAGTAGCTAGTATTATACATCAGAAATTAAAACTGCTTATAGTGTAAAAAACATTGTATCAAAGGTTATGATGTCTAGTCTATAAAAGATAATAACAAAAAATAGGTTAGGGAAAAGTTTAGAGACACGTTTTAGACTATAAATTTTGTACGGAACCCTGAATTGCCAAGCCGGACTCGCGCTTGTCAAGTATTTCTCAAAACTTATAATCTATTCCCAAGTATAGTGCCTCCAATAGTGAGATGAATCATCATAGTTACTTTTTACTTTATATGTTACCTACACTAGTATGTTGCCTCGGCGATGTCCGAAGTATCCGATTTAACATATATTAGTTTTCTTTGTTTTTAGGTGTTAGTGTTTCATGTCGTGTGGCATGTTACTATGAAAAAAGGCAGTAAATTTATCATAATAATAGATTATTAAATTAATCAAAAAGTTCAAAATGGTCAAATAGTGCCTTCAAAATTTTGTTTTATGACACCAAAAATATTGTGAAGAAAAAAAATGAGGTAAAAACTCGTGAGAGAAATCCTTTTGTATCTATTTTATAAAATCATCGAGGACGCTTGTTCGGTTTTAAATGGAACTAAATATTTTTATTTTTATTTTCATTGTCAGTTTTCACCGATATTTGAATTAAAATTGGTATATATTTTTTTTATATTATTGCATGAGCAACACTCAATGCATCAATCCCACAAAACCTCAGATATCCTTTGTTCATTTTTGGATATTTTTATTTTAAATTACGATTTTTCAATCGCAATACAAACAATTCACAGTATTCTTGAAATTTTTTCAATGTAAGAAAATATGAATGGATGCCAGTAAAAGTTAATATAAACTCACAATACTTATTCCACTAGTAATAAATTTATCTACATTACCAATTCCAAACTACAAAATTTTAATAATATTCTATGTTTATAAAAACATATTAAATATGTATAATGTTGTTTGTTACTTAATAGAATACGAAGTACTGCAAAAATATGTCTAGTAAACGAACTATACAAAGTCCGAAAGAAGTATTCAAATGCGTAAAAGTTTTTTTTTTCTCCGCGGACAAGAACCTGCAAACGAGTGTATTGTGAATATTTGGTTGACCCTTCGATATGTTTACATAAAATTGAATGCAAAACCACATAACAATAGAGTTCAATCTTGAATGACTACTAATATAATTCATGTACTACATTTAAACGCTTCAATTTATTACTTTTATATGTAATTTTTTCTCTCACCTTTGTTTTAGAGATGTTTTTCAAGAGCATTATTTACTTACAACAATCTAAACACAATATTATTATTTCTTTACAAAGTTTGTTGAAGTTCAAACTTATTTTACTATTAACAAGACAATATTTTTTCGACATATTGAAATTTTTGTTATTCTTCTTCTGCGCCATGATGTCTATTAATTTGTTTTCTGATGTTTACTTAGCAAAGCTTGTACAAATCACCACCCATCGCGGAAGGTCAGTGATTTTGTTGATGTTGCAGAATGTTATTTACAAAAAAATGCCGGATCTCAATGTTTTCATTAAACGGTTTTGGTTAACGTAACGTTTAACGTTTTAACGTCTCACTTTACGAGCTGTTAACGAGTTCGTTGAGGAAATTTATTCTTAGTACAACAGTTTTAAAACTCCAGCCGTTGAAAAGCTCCCCTTCATATAATACAGTGGAAATCAACTTCACGATTGAAATTTAACTTAAATTTAACTGGACCGAAATTGTGTTGTTACATATTTTGAGCAATATGAATATAGATTATCCATAAAAAATCAATGCAATTTTCATGTCATTATACCTTTTTAAATGTCATGTCATTTTTTATGGTGAATTATAAAATAGTTTTTGAGTCCCATATTGTAAGTCGATTATTCAAACGGTTATAAATAATGAAGCTAAAGAAAAACATGTAAAAACAGTAAAACTATTAAGCATTAGCTGGCTGAAAAACATCTATTTTATACCACAGATGTAAATCATTTCACGGATCACCTCATTTTAATAGTTTTCGCATATTTAACAGTCACCTAAAAAACCTTACATGTAATTCACATTAATGAATGTATTTTGTTCCTAATGAACCATATATTTCGTAGAAAAAAAATAGTAACCACAGAGTATGTCACATATCAGACAAGAAAATTTCAAAACTATATCTAGATGGGCTCTATCAGAAACATTTTCATTTCATTCAAAACCTGGAGAAATATTATATATATATATATATATATATATATATGTGTGTATATATACATATATAAATTCTTGATATTTGATTTCATATAATAACTCATAACAGGCAATCAATGTGATATATTTCTTGGAAGAAATACAAAAAGTATATCAAATGAATTTGGCTTTTCGAAATAATTCACAATAACCAATTTCCCTTACTTGACAACCGCTCCACAGAATGATTTCTCAAATAACAAATTCTCAACCCTCGTGGGTCAACCCGATCACTTAACTTGTGTGTAAACCTTATACCGTTGGGTTTGAGAAAATCAAAATTTCGTGGATTTTAACCCTTCAGCTTACACGAAAATACTTTCGAAGCAAGCAATAGTTCAATTAAGACGTTTTTTATATTAAATTATACTACTGAATTAGTACATTTTTGATAAATTTTTGATAATCTTTCATACATCTTATCTTCTCAAAAAAATTACAACACAAGTCTTTTAAAACAACACAATATTTTTTTCTACATATAAATCAATGAAATCTTCCCACTAAAGTTATATATGGGAGAACAGCAACGATGAAGTCATTAACTTTATATATATAGTAATAATAAACAAAGTAAAACCAACCTAACCGTCAACATAAGAAAATTAAACGTCAAACCAGCGACGAGCTTTAAACAAAAGCAATTAGCATAGTATACATAATATTAGGAAGATATTAATAGAGTCTTTCATGTAGAAGTTAATGTACATGTAGATCTGTATATAAATTGTAATGATATATATTAGATTAGAGTTCCATAATATTTATAACTTCAAAGTGGACGGTTATCTTTATAGATACTCGATTATACTTCCTAGATAGAGACATTCTTACAGAAATACGTAATTGGCCGTCGTTAAATAGTAAAGAGTTGTACACATGATATATTCTATAGAACTACGAGTGACTTAAAGGTATTGTTTTAACGATATAATAGTTAAAGAGTTGAGTATTTGTACAAAATAACTGCTCAGTCAGACTGAAAAATTTCTGAACACTTTTACTTTGAGTATTATTTTGTTCACAAAAACTTGCATCACATATTTTTGATAGGAAAATTAGGATTACTCATCATTTTCAGAGTATTCCTAGACGTAGGAACCGTTTTGCAGACAATAGAAGGTCCTATATACGAGAAACAAAATGTTTTATCAGTTTTAAAAGTTATTTCAGCGCCGTTTTACTTAATTTTACCAAAAAAATAACGCTAGCGATTACCAGTAATCTCTTAGCACTTTTTAATGCTATTATTTTCAGGTCGCAACCGAACCAAAGAGACGTTATGAGATAAGCCTTTTTTATCAGCTCTAGTGTTTGTACCTAAATTGCTATGTCAACTAAGATAAGGCTAAATGCAGCACTAAAATTTGACTAAAATTTGGGTTATTGATGTTCTTTGTGATGAGTCAATCTACTTACATTTTATTAGATTTTGTCCATAGCGTTCAAGAAATGTAATATTGTGATTCTGAGACAGAAATAGTATGTAATGTTGCCCTGGTGATATTACTCCAAATCGATATAGGCATACTAGGTGAACGATTTATAATTTTATTGGTGATATTGCTGGCGGCATTATAAGAATAAATTTAAATCTCACTAGCCAATATTAAAGTTTTAATGGATTCCTTGATATTACAATTTTATAGGATTCGAATATCAAAGTTTCAATAGAATTTAAAACTAAAAAAATTTTTTAATAAATTTAAAAACTTACTCTTTGAAACACTTTGTTAGGCGTGATTTTCAAGTTGAACCTTATGCTTACAAAACGTGAAATTACTAGTTGTAAACCTTTTCAAGAGAACGGGAAAACGGGAAAATTGGCGACTTTCATACATATCCCGGGTACTACATTTTATACTTAAAATTTAAGCTCGTCTTTCCTACTCTACATAGGTATTCATTTTAAACCTTACACGAAATAGAAAACCTATCTCTCACACTCACTAAAATTATTATATTGGCCATGAAATATGACCAAATTATGTCTTAAATGAAATCAGATCTCATGTAGAGCAGAGCTTCAAGCTCTATCCTAACTCTATATCAATAACCTCACTAATTATTGAACAGTGAATAAATCTTTCACCTCCTTTCCCTATCAAATCCAACTCTACAATTCACTTAAGTATGGCACTTACAAGTACCATGGCTCTAGTCATAACCGTACGCTTTTTGGTTGCCCTTTAATAAAAATTATTATAAATTTATACACTCGTAAAAGATCACTTAAGTAATGAAATCTGAATATTTTATCCGTAGATGTCTTTATTTCAACCTGTCAAAACTTCTGACATATGTACATCAGGTAAGCGTAACGGTTTAATGTAATATAACATTACATTTATCCAAATCAAAATGTTCTAAATACATTAGAAATGAATTTGTAATTTTTGACAAATGTAATGAATATTATAGATCGATTTAATAAGTACGAATATTTGAAGTTATAAACCTCCAATCGGAAATTGTGGAGAAACTTAACGTTTGTATTATATTTGTAGAAAGTAAAGGTTTATATAAATACTATTACCTTAATAACTACGATATTTTCGTTTATAATTTTAATTTTTAAAAGGAAATAAATAAATTGGGTTTGAATACGTCTCAATGAGTGCATGCTGTATCAATGAACTGAATTATCTACATCCAAAAAGCTATTTAATTTCAAATGTTTAAATTAAATTTAAGTAAAATTTTGAAACCTTTAATGGAAATATTATGTACATCTGGCGAAACGTTAAATTCATATTAGATATCTCATCGTATGTTGGGTTACACGATAGGAAAACTTCGTCAATCTAAAGATAACATATGATATTTTAGTAGTTTTTGTCTGAAGCTCTCTTTGTGATTTTGTTATGTGGTGTGTAGAAATTATAGCCCTATCTAGAGCTACGATAACTTAGGTACAAACTTTCAATGAAAGCTAATTCTGATATTTTTTATTTTCAGAGACAAACACATATCGGGTACATTTTGGTGAGTATGGGAGATATTCAATGACATTTATACGATATACAAATAAGTAATCAATCTAAAAATCTCAGCATAAGATATAGTCTATAATAGTAGAAAGTATTCTCAATATTACTTCATTTTACGCGATCGCTACAATAAAATGCTATCTGATACTTATACGATTATTTTTATTACAATTAAGGATTTCCGTACATTACACATCCTCATAGAAGATTGTGGATGTAGATTTCGTTCGAAGGAAACAATGTACGTTAATCGGCAATGCTGAATTCATACTTATAAATAATATTTAAATATAATTTTTCTCATTGTTACCCAAGAAGTTAGCTGACGTAAAATTCTCCCTAATGACATAATAATATACATTTAAAAATTGATAAATCATCAAGAGGCATTACATTCTTTCTTATTCCTTCCCACAATTCAAGAATTCCATAAAAATCGGACAAAAATTTGCATTTATAGAGAAATCGCAACTTGTGAATACATCAGCAACAATAAATTTAATTTTAATTAATAAATTTAGTTAAGAGCATTTTTTGGCTTTTCTTTGACCATCCGGCTGTAGCCTTTTTTGGACCCTGTTTATTTACTTGAACAAAATAACTGAGTATTTTTCTTTAGATTCTTTAATATTTTTTTTTAATTTCTAATATATTTCACTCCATTATTGCCCCACTTTTGGATCAGGATGAATGATGCATACTTATATTTTTAAAGAGTTCCGAATGCATTTTATGTTTACCTTTATAAAGAGTGCCGGGAAACTATATTAGTATTCCACAATGATCTTTTTTTATGAACAGCATCTCAGCGTCGTTTTATGATTACGATGTTTTATCGTTTTCCCTTCCAGTGTTATTAAGGCCATATTTTCTGCATCTTGATCTTTTTCCGACCATTAAAGTTTCGACCGCAAACTAAAGAGACCCTAACCCTAATAATTCTAGGACCGCATTGGATTTATTTTGGTTACTATACCGGTTGCCACTTAATAAACATTTCATTATAAACATAGTTTACTTTTCAATAAAGAATAACATGAGGTGAACTACTTTTTTAAAACTGCGTGTGATTTAAATCTCGTAAATTTATATGGTAGGTCATAAAAGCAACACGTGGACTTGCATTTAATAAAATTTATTTCGTCTATTAATTTCAATGGTGACCACACTGTTCGCGTAACTGTTAATCGAAGATATTTCTAGCATATGTTTCAAATTAAATATATACAATAAAAGACAAACTTTTGATCTTTGAAAATATATTATGTTTCTATCTATGGTAACATAAAAATATTAAAAAAAGAAAATATTTAAATATTCTAAACATCCAAGATCCAAGGACTCAAATCTCTCTGGCAGTGATATTTTCTGTGAAAATCTTTTTCTGTTTAGTATATGTTAAATTACAATGTATACAAACTGAAATTAAAACCTATCTCATCTCGTTTGCCCGTGATCACGGTTGCTGCAAAGTAACCGAAACTTCGGGAGTACGTAGTTTTTAAAAGAGACAAAACCTCTTAGCATTCAATGGGTTCACCATGCGGGTGTCAGATCCATAGCGTTGTAGGGAGAAGAGCTTGAACAGATATTTTTCATGATACCAGACTAAATTAATTACCGATAGCTAAGTGCGGAAGACTCTTTCTTAATACTGTTTCGAAAATCTATGAATAACAATAAAAAATGCCTATCCTATTTATGTCGAATTTCAGTATTTTTTTATTATTATTATCGCCGATTAGTAGTCTTTATTATGGTCCCAAACATCTGGAGCACCTTCTCTTATGTAAACCTTTTACATGTGAACAAAATTTATAACTTTATTACTTAGAAATTGCCTTTAACTTAATATCCTTCTTTGGTAAATTTTTTGGTTAATGTAATCTGATCTTTATCTCTTCTCTTCCTTGATTTACAATTCTTGATCACAATGAAACCAATTAATCACTGAACGTTTGCCGCAGTCATGTCTTACACCTTCCATATGATGGATACAAAGGTAAATTTGTTATATATCTCAAACGTGTCTATAGTCTGCAGTATGTAATACAAGGAATATTTTTATTTTACATAACTTTACGTCATTTTCATGAGAGCTACGCTAGAGTGAAGGTTGTTGACTGAGTTACGTGGGCATTGTCGTGTCGGTGAAGTGGTAACATGTCATAACAAACCCCACGAGTGGCGTCGGGGTATAAAGCATGTTAATTTTAGCCATTACATCACTTGTCCCAGTAATGATACACAGAAAATAAAACCACTAACAGTTCACTAGCATATAAAGAATCGATACAAGAACAGATACACTTTTTAATATTTCGAAGCATAAAACCAAAGGCTTGTGGACAAATTAAATTTATTTATAATTAAAATTTAATTAAATAGAGTTTTTGCAGAATAAAAATATTTTTTATAAATAATTACCCTTTATTTCGTTTTAACGTATGATTCCAACCACTCAATTGATGAATTTCGAATAAAAAACCTCGAATATTGTAATATACATTTAAAATTTTTATAACACAGTTTCTGTTATAAAGCTTTGTTTTAAATTAAAAAAAAAACATGCCCTACTTTGGAAGATATTTTTCTTAAACTATTATACGTATATTATCTCATAATATTCATGTATGTATTTAATACAAAACACGAAAAATAACCTTCATATTATATATATATATATCTTCGACCTCATAGCCACACCACCGTCATCACCCAATCAATTTATTTACACAAGATATTTCATCTAAAGCCAGATACGTTTAGCAATCCTGGCAAAACAAAATATTATCTGAACAGTAATACAACGATTTGCGTAAACAGCACATGATTTTGAATCATATTCTTAAATAACTACACACTGTATACATTTTAAGCTTTGTACGTGGATGTGCGAATGGTTATTTTATAGCGTTGAAATTATTAAAATGATTGAAATAATAAAGGCCGAAACAAGATAAACGATGTTAAATGTATCTGACAGCTTTACTGTAAAGTCACCGACAAAAGTACGGAATGGGTCAGTTCATTTCATTAGTCTGTATTTATCTTTATTATGAAGGGTTTTATTAATTGTATGATAATCAATTTTCAATTAAATGATAAAACTTTTATTTACTTACTTTAAAATTTAAATGCTCGTATTCCAATAATATATTTAAAATTAAGAAAGTTAGGAAGGTAAAAGGTAAAAGATAAAAAGGCTCATATTACAACAAAATTTGACATATATCTGTTTGAATTGAAAACCACAGTCCAGCAGTTGACCGTTGAAGTGAAACTTCTTATGCAACCTCCAACAAGGTTGCGATAAACGTTTTACGCTCCTGGGGGTGGGGATAAAAAGAGACAGAGCGAGAGGGAGTGTGTGGCGCACGAATGCATGCGGGCAATCAATTGTGACTTGTAAGTAATGCTAATAAAATTTTTCTTAAAGAAACACAAAAAATTATTTAAAAATTTATTGTGACTCGTAAGTAATGCTAATAAAGTTTTTTTAAAGAAACGTTACAAATTCCTTAAAAATTAATTTCTACCCTTTCCTGTTTTTTTCCAGCGTTACGAAGTGTCGCTTCCTCCGTGCGGAGGGACTCCACGCACGATTTGTGTTTGTTTTAAACCGATTTCTTTTGGAGCTTTCTCTTATTGAAAAAATGAGGTTATTTAATAAGTTTCATTTGTTATGTATGAAATTTATTTCGATTAACACTTTCTTCTCAACGAAGCTCGATTAATGTGTAGTGTACAAGCTGAACTCAACTCTAATCACTGCATGGCAGAGTTGTATTTTATACAAAAAAACTATTTATTATTCTCTTATTAATTAATACAAACATTATTCATCCAGATAATTGCTTTATAGTTTGACATGATTCATTAAATTCAACCTGCAGTCATATTCTAATTTAAAATTCAATATTTAACTAACATGTTATTTACATTAATTACGAGTACTGACAATTTTGATTAACTTAATATAATTTATTGTGTATATAATTAAATTTTTTATTAATCATTCTAGCGATAAATATTGTGATAATTATATTAAAAAAAATTATAGTTAACTTGAATTACTTTTTTAATTAGTATATTTTTTCATAGCGATAACTTATAGCAATTAATAATAATAAAATTATATATTTTTTAATGATTATATGACAAATATATAATACATGTAAATAGATATATATCAAAAACAAATTAATGATTACGTCATCCAAAAAATAAACTTAAAAATTAAGTAATATCAACGCGCCATCAAAGTTTAAGATATCTGAACTATTTTTATTTTAGGGATCTTTTAATTTTATTGCAGAAAATATATGTAGTCGTAGTACTTTCTCGACCACCATTGACCAAACTTCTAAACGCTAATAGAAGCAATAACAAGTACTAATCAAAATTACATAAGTTTATGCACTAACCCCAAGGAGTAACTAGCAAATTTCACTGCAAAATAAATAATAGTTAAAAAAAAAACTAAAAAAACACGCTTTTTATAGAAAACCGAACCAATAAATAGAAAATAAATTTTAATAAATTTAAATGAAGAAAATAGTGTTAAAAATTTCAATGAATATAAATTAATAATAGTGTGAATAAAAAAAAATGTATTTTATTTTAAAAAAAGCGTGGGGTGCATGGTGTCAATGGATATAAATATTTTATTGACAGATATGAGTAGAGTGATTATCATTTCGATAATATCTTAAAAAGCACAAAGTAATATAAAGTATTATATATATGTAAAGTAGTATCTAATATCTACAAAGTTTGAACGAAATCTGGCCGTTTAATGTGGGTCAAAATCGCGCCCAAAGAAGTCGGTTACAAACAAACATACAAACATACATGTGAAGCTAATAAAAAGCTAATAAAAACTTGGAATATGGCCTTGAAACCACTATTCAATCTTAAACTTAAAGTTAACCTGTTTCAACTATGATGCTCCCTTATAAAGTCTTATCACTTATTTCCAATAACAATGAGGTACATAGTTTAACGTCTTATATTTCGGACTAACTCAATATTTTTAACTCGAACCAAATCAACATAAGAGCATCTTAAATATGAATTAATATTTTTCTAACATCTATTCAATAAAGTTTTTATCTGTACGAAATAATTTTGGCATTTTAAGGATAGTATATACGTACATACAAGTACAAGTTTAAAATAAATAAAAAAAAAATTAAAAACAAATTAATGAAATAAATTTAATTAGCATTTTTGTTGGAAAGCAATTTTCAAACCACTTACACCTATTTGGAAATATAATTTGTTTCTAGCTATTTGACGACCGTTTCTCAATTTCCTCGCTACGCTGTAAAATTGCTTGCATATTTAAGTAACTTAAAAACTCTCGGGTAAAATAGAATTATGTAACTAAATTGTAACAATAACTAGACATTAAAATATCGGTGTTTCTTGTGAACTGAGACAAATCCTAAATATATTATTCGTACATTTACATGTTCGTATGATTAAGTATTTAAACACACACACATATGCTATATATGTACGTGTGTAAATGTATAGTACATATGTGTGTGTGTGTGCGTGTTTGCGTGTGTGTATCTGTAGTTTAAAGCAAAAAGCAGCAAATGGATTATCATAATAACTTATGTATATATATATATATATATATATAGACTTATTTAAAGCGCAATAAAATGTAATAACACGCGGACGAATTCAAGCCTGAATATTAAATAAATAATTTTAATGAGCTGAAGCGTTTATTCGAAACCAATTTGCATATCCACGATGTAGCGAACGTGTAGTAGATACGCTTACATTTAAAAGCCATTGTGATCACCCATAATGACTATATATGATTTCCATAACAATCTATAAAATGTGGGTAACAAACGGTATGGCCGGGAGGCTATGGTGATAAATGTAGATAATAAATGTGTTTATATATAATATATCTATATAAAAAAATAAAATAAAAGAATGAGAAAACTTCCAAACTAGATATATAACGTTGATATTATAAATTTTAAAACAATCTACATTTAGTATCAAAATTAACATTTTCTTTTTCTTCTTTTTACGAAATTCCCATCACCAAAAAGGTCTCTAAACCTTTTTTTTCATCATGTACTACGTGTTAAGAGCTATTTACAAGTTACGCGATCGTTAAAAGCCTATATTACCTACACAGAACACTCGGTTAGTGAGCGAATCTCTTCCAAATAAAAAAAACCCGCAGGCAATACCATTTACACGCCAATATATCTCTTGCCCCTTTTAACTCATCGCCAGTACAATGTGACATAGTACAGTAACATATATGTATGTGGGTATTACATTGAATTACAATAAAATTTGTAATATATCAGTGTAAATGAAACTATAATACGCGGTAGTAACTAACATTTATTATATAATTAGTTTTTGCCCGCGACTTCGTCCGCGTAAGTTTCAGAATTAGTTATATATAGCTTTTACCCATGACTTCGTCTGCATTGGATAATTTTTTGTATAGTAGTATGAAAAAACCTTAGCTGTTCTTTTTTGTACGTATGTTTGAATTGTGCTGAGATGGGATGAGGCCATACTAAGTGTGATTGTCATAGGTTAGGTTAATACATTTTAAGAAAAAGATAGGTTACTGCAATACATTTTTATATACGATGTTTTTTGTTTTTCCTTCCTTGGCCAGAAAACTAATTTTTCTCATGGGAATGCGTTGTTTTCCCGCGGTCAAAAGTAACACATGTCCTTTCTTAAGTCTCAAACTATCTCCTTACCAAATTTCATTTAAATCTGTTCAGTAGATTAGGCGTAAAAGCGATTGGCCCACCTAAATTTTCCCTTGGGACTGCGTCATTTTCCTGGGGTAAAAAGTAGCCTATGTCCTTTCTCGGCTATCAAAATATCTCCATACCAAATTTCGTGCAAATTGGTTCAGTAGTTTAGGCGTAATTGAGTAACAGACAGACAGACGGAGTTACTTTCGCATTTATAATATTAAGTATGGATATTACATTTTTAAAAAAAGGTCGATTACTTTAGACTTTAGAGCATAACTTTAAATAACGAGATGAAAATTAATGGGACCTTAGATTTCATTAACTTTCGCGAGTATTCATTTAAATGAAACTAATATTTTTCGGATTACTGCGTGTATTTGATTATTTTAAAAACTACATACCCGACGTTTCGGTTACTTTGCGGCAATTGTAATCACGGGCAGACATCCCTTCTGTCTGAAAACGTCGGGGTTAAGTAGTTTTTAAAACAATAAATTACGCGTAGTAATCCGAAAAATATTAGTTTCGTTTGAGATGAAAGTTCATCAATATATTTACATTACGTAAAATTTTTATTCAACTAAAGCTTTTTTAAATTTCTTTGAAATTTGACAACAGGGGAATAATTATTGCAAAATAAAGTTGTTATAATAAATCTTCACAATTTCTGAACTTAACTGACATTAGCCTCTATTGTTAGTTTCTTACGTTTTAAAGGAATAATTTCCGATCAAATAAGAAAACTGTTATTTAAAATAATACTAACTTCGTATTAAAATTATGATAAATTGTTGCTTATTTTATAAGATTTTTAAGCAAGAAAATATATATTTTTTTTATCATAGTAAGGATTATTTTTATTTCAATTAAACGATAAATAATATAAAAGTCAAGTCTGATTAACGAGATGATATTTGCTATAACCATTACAAACTTAAAAGATTAAAATATAAAAAGCACATTTTATTCGCAAACTTGAGTAATATTCTCAGGATCTGATTGTGGCAATATATATATAAGGCAAACATTTATAACAAATATAAAATAGTGAATTTTGAGCACCCGAGCAACATTTCCAACTTAAGTTCGACTTGCACATGCCAACAGGTGCCAACTATTCGTATTATAAGAAATTTCAATTTGCTCACTAAAACTTTATTGCCAAGCGAAAAATATTCCTTAATGCTATCATTTTTTGATATATTTTTTTTATATAATATTATTCTTTGTTGGTGTTAAGAAAGCAAAAAAAAAACAGGTCAAACTTGCGTTGATGTAAATAAATGCATGAAAGTAGAATCGATATTTTTTTATTACCGATGGCACCATGTAATATAATGCTTGGTAAAAACTTGAAGGGTGTTTATTATCGCGGTGGTTAATTCCACATAATCAACGATTATTCGAAAGAACACATGAAAACCTCATATACAATAGGCTATTTTTTTTAACTACCAAAAATTTATGTATAAAGCTGACAGTTTCCAAAAAAAAAATTGAATAAAGCTTTAGTATTGCAATCTGCGGACCATGTCGCGTTCAATGCCTGAGACAAGTTCCGACCTGACAGTAACTTCACTTATAACAAGCCTTTCATTACCATTCTTAATTTCTTTTATAAATAAAATAACTGAAATTATATATCTTTAAGTTAATATATTAATAGATTGGATGGATGGAATGATAGATTGGATGGATGGAATGAATGGATTTTGTCCGTTTTTGTAACTTATTAAATTTAATATTACGTTTAGAATAAGTGAGAGAGCTTAAATCCTTTATTCTCACCATTACGCCGACGTTTTCTTTCTTTTTTATGTTTTTCCTTTATTTTTGATCATTTTGTAATACTAAAAACATATGCATCTATATTAGATAAAACATGTCCATACCTTTCATCATTTTTCTAACTTATGAGTAATTTAAAAAAAAAAAATTTAAAATTCCATAGTTATGAAAATTATCAGTATTTAATAAAAAAATCTTTTCTAATTATACTTATAATTTTACTTCTTCCCATTTATCAAAAAACATGTTGCATAGATTAATTTTTCCTGTTAAATATTTGCCGCATGCTATGGCCGTGGTCAAAACCAACAAGGAAACCGGGCTGAAAAGTTACTATCACATAAAAATTTCATCTTTGCAGATAGCAATGAAATTGATTCTATGAAGTTATTTCTATCAGCAGGGGAAATCGTCAAAGTTGACGTTGCCAATTAAAACGATCATCAAACAATTTAGAAAAGTCCCATTTTGTTAAATCTCACCCAATACCGAACACTCGACAACATTTTTCTTATTGAAAACTTAATTTCTCTGTAGACAGAATATTATCCAGAAACCAGGTCAATTAGCACAGAGAGAAAATACATGGACCGTTTACATTGCTTGAGAATTGTTTTCATTTTATTTATCATTTAAATAATATATACAATTGTAGTAATTATATAATAAATTAGTCAATATCACACCAAACATTCGAAACTATACAAAGAAAGCGAGACATTTTTTTTCCTAATCAATAACTTCATAATCAAAATCGAGATGAAGTTTTAGCGGATATTTTAATAAATATTTATTATTTTAAAGTATAATATCAAATTAAATTTTACTATGATTTAAAGAAACATAATGAGATCTAAGACTTTCGCGAGTTTTATTCATTTAAATGAAACTAATATATTTCGGATATACTACGCGTACTTTTCTGGCGTACCGCTCTGGATGCTGGCAGAATACGCCGTACATTCAGACAGACATTCACATCTCGTCTGCCCGTGATCACGGTTGTTGAAAAGTAACCGAAACGTCGGGATTATGTAGTTTTTAAAATAATAAAATCCGCGTAGTATATCCGAAATATATTAGTTTCATTTAAATTTAAAGAAACAGTTTTCTAGTTTGTCGACACTAATGCCATAGAGTTTTATTAGAACAATACAATGGCAGACAATCCCAACACTACAAAGACAAAGTCCCGTTAAAAAGTAGCAATACTTTGTGAAGTCAAAATAATTTAAAAAATTCAAATCGCCTCCGCCACTTCTGAGAATGAAAGCACACACTTGTTATACGAGCTTGAGTTTATTTTTGTCCGAACTTTTTCAAAGAATAGTCAAAACTATAAACAATGGCTCAGTGACAAATGCAAAAAGTCAGTTTTAAAACGGCAAATAATAAAAAAATATTTTGTATAATAAATATATGTAAATGTATAGTCATTATAATTTTTATTAATAAATCCGTTAATTATAAACCTATTCACTAATATAACGATTCAAATTATTTTCCTTCCATCGTAGACACAGGCACATGCAAGTGATTTTAAATTATAAATCAAGATTGCGTGTTTTTTAAATGTCATGAAGTAACCGAAGGAGCAATTTGTGACACGAAGTTGGTTTATTAGTTTAAAATTTTAAAATATTCCTATTGAAAATATCACTCCACTTGTATTTCAAACAGTTGATTATACGTACATTACAATATTTAGGCTATTCAATGGCATTATCGGATTATTAATTCAGGAACACGATATAATTTTTGTTTTATATTATTTCTACGCAATGTATTGATTAATATTCGTAAAATACCTGTATACGGACCCTTAAACTAAAATAAAATTAACTTCAAATACAAAGATTTTTCATCACGATTTATCTTTAAGGTTACTCAATTTTGAAAGACTATTTCTCTAGGATAGCACTCGATGGATATACCTTTAGAAGTCAAAGAGATAATTTTCATCAAATAATTTCTGTACATTTCGAATGACTTTTGGGAATATAAATTACTTGTGTATTGATCTTTAAGAAATGACAAAACTTAAACTTAAAATAAGGAAATTTCTTCAAGACAAACTCATTAAAAATTGCATTGCATATTACGATCAGGCAGGGTTAAAAAAGGGTAAGGGCGATTCCCGAAGCTCTACTTTGTTCTTATCGGGGAAAACTGTTTTCAACGTAAGGACAGGAGAATTATCAAACTATGGCCATTACATCAGAAACTTATGCCTGAATTAAGCATATTGACCTGTTTCAACGGGAACTCAAAACAAACAGATGATAATGTTTACTCTAAAATTAACTATCCTTTGTAATTGACACCCTTAAATACAAACTGTACAATGAATGTTCTAATGTAATACTTGGATATAGAATAATGTTTTTTTGATAAAATGAAAAGATAATATAATATATTTTTCAATTAATTTCTGTATAAGAGAGGCACGTCGGGTATTTTTGTTATAATATTCTATTATTTCTGATAACAAACATCTTATATTTCAGTTAATGAATTAGTCTTTGACAAAAGCTCTATAGGTAATGCAAACAATCTCATCCATTCCATTAAACATTGAGTGCATCGAGTATTGGCTTGTTCTCTATGTATGATCTCTATGAACAATTTTAATATTACCAACAATTCTTAAGGAATTATTTGCAAATATTATGAAACCAGTAAAGAAAATAAATTTATTTATTGTTATAAGCTAAACTGATCTCTGGAAAAGGTTCTGGAAATCTCTCTTTTTATGTGCTAGAGCCTAGCTGTGGTCATTTTGCTGTAGTTCGAATATAGGCTGGCTACACCGGGGAAGTATCACCCTCTTACAGAAGATCGGCGTGAAGTAGCCTTTAATGGCTGCTTTTCGTCTGATGAGTGAGAGAGCCGGTTGCCCTTTCCCTGTTCTCACCCTATCCTGCTATCTCCTTATTCCCACCCCTCCCTTTCCTCAATAACCAAAATTGGCAATGCATCCGCAACATCTATGCTGCGGATGTCCATGGGCGACGGTCACTACTATCCATCAAGTAGGCCGTCTGCTCGTTTGCCACCTTTCGCATAAAAAAAACATTCCTTCAAATAAATAACTTTACATACCATTTGTGGTGAAATACTCGTCTAACCTGAATGGTTTCGAATATCATTATCATTAATAATAATGTTCAAAGTCAAAAACTATCCGTTACCTTAAGATTATTAAAGATAAAAATGACCAGAAACGACCGCAAACATAAAATAAATATCTTACCTGTGTAAACATGGTTACTTTGTATGGATTTTAAGTCGGAAAATACATTAAGGTCAAAAGCTCTCTTTTATTATATGAGACTAAACCGATTTTCCTCAATATTATTGTCATAACTTTAAAAATATTCTAAAGAAAATAATTAAAAATCCTCTAATATTTAATTTAAATGCGAAAGTTTGTTGATGCACAGATCTACAAATGATATTTGTACCTCTTTCAATAAAAACTGCTCGACAAATTTGAATGAAACCTTCAGTAAAGTGCGTGTAAGATAAAGCCTGTAATTTATCGAGAAAGTTCGTATCATGTTCGTAGGATCAAGGCAAAACAACTGTACTCTGTATTAAGTCACGTTACTCAGATAAAAGATGTCGCTACCGGCTGGTAACCATGTCTATTGTGACAATACATTTATGAATATCTATCCAATAATTTCTCTCTTTTCTGAAATCCACACGGCCAAGGTCGCGGGCACATACTAGTATAATATATTTAGACCAATTTACCTCACATATTCAGTAACTAATAAAAATACGAGGAACAATATTGATACAGTTTTTTTTTCTCTTATCGAATATTGCAACATGCAGAAAGTTCTGATGTATTGCTTTTTATATTACCGATCAAACAGTACTGCGGTTAACGCTTAGTTATCGCTGGGTTTTTCAAGGTCCGTAATCAATATTCCCATGTTAAAAAAAAACGGTAAATCCATTGTACTTATACAAAGTAAAAGTATATATTTTATGAAATGATCTTCACATAATCCTACAAAATTTTTATTTTGCATTACAACATAAACCAAGTTAGCTCCAGAGTTACCTAATTTTCCGAGGTCGTGTCTCTGGAGGAGCATTTGTCGGATGGACTTTTAGAAATACCAAGATAGAATACCCCTCATCAAATACTTTCTGTACATTCCGAGCGAGTTTTGGGAATAAATTACTCACGTTACGAATTTTGTATTGATCTTAAACACGAAACGATCTCATCTCTTAAAGAAATATATCACCAAGACGAGTCTATTAACAATTGTAATGTAACAGGGCTGTCACAGTTTAGGTTTGTAAAGGTAAGGACAGTTCCCCAAGCTATTGTAAATGGTTCTAATTGGGGTAGACTGTTTTCAAGGAACAAGGACACTGGGAAATTATCAAACTATGGCCATTATATCAGAAACTTATGCTGAATTTAACATATTACTCTGTTTCAACGAGATCGAATCAGAACAAATATATAACATTTACTCTAATATTGACTGTTCTTTGTAAATAAAAATTACAACATAAAGAAAAACTGGTCAACAAATGTCACACAATTATAGTGCTTCTATATAGAATAATTATTTGTATGTAAAATTAATATGCCATACAATTTAATTTCCATTAAAATCAACATACGGGAGCCACGTTTGGTATTTTTGAATGTTCCGTTGTAATACATGGATATAGAATAACGATTTTTTTATAAAATTAAAAGATAATATGATATATTTTTCAATTAATTTCAGCATATGAGACCCATTTTGGGTAGTTCTGTTTATAATATTCTATTGTTGCTGATAACAAACATCTTATATTTCAGTTAATGAACTATTCTGAGACAGAAGCTGTTTAGCTAATGCAAACAATCTCATCCATTCCATTAAACACTGAGTGGTTCTAGAACTGGTTACGTCGCGTTATTAAAATAAATTACACAAAACAAATATCATTCACGAATATGGAAGTGAAATGTAAATATTTTCACTATCAGCTTATTGTGAAATAAAAAAGATTGGACTATTTTTTTATGAACATAAAGGATTTTATTTAAGAAAATTCAATATCAAATTTAATGTTATCCAAAAATAATATTACTATCATTCCTGAACTAGGCTGTACTCGTAGATGTCTTAGATCTGTGTGCTAGATTCGTTACATATGGAATAATTTAAATATTTCTTAAAAACATTTTTTTTTCTAAATGAGAGGTTTTCCTAACCTTCAGCATAAATTATGATATTTATCCCAATTATATCGAATCATTCTCGCGTTTCTGGATATAACGTAATAATACGCACGGACGTCTATAGAATAATTTTTGTTACTAATAGTGATATAAGATAATAATAATGTAGATTTGTAATTTAAGCGATGAATAGGAAAAAATATTTTAAATTTTCATCTGCAGTACACTTTCAATAATTTTTTTTTTATTAAAACCAATATTTTGCTCCTTTTGCACTCCTCATTACAAAATTCCAGCAGAATTTCAAATTCTGATCCAAATATTGATTCATAATATAAAAATATTATACCGAAGAGAATTAATAGATGATAATTTTTACGAAATTTTTTTTTTGTGTTAACGATAAGTTAACACGGCATTAGCATGTAACAAACAGATTAATTGGAAGTGCAGAAAAATAAGTCGGCTATCAAGAGATTTAGTTACGTAGAACATAAAAAATAAAAACATACGTAAGTCACTTTAGTGGCTAGAGGATATAGATTTTTTTTTATATAACTACATTTAAAACCTACACCTGAAAATGCAAAAAAAAATGATCTAATATTATCCAATATTGATAGTTCTGGCTTAATTTTCTTTCGTTGTTTTTCAAAATATTTCTATTCATTTATCCCTAACTTTAACGAAAAAATTCAACGATAAATGTAACATTGTTTATTTCGTAAACTTTTTCAAAACCAAACCTAATTTGTAACTTTAACGTAAATTCTCTAACAGTTTCACTTCTCTATAATAATATTGGAAGGTTTAAATTATACGAATGATATTATTAATACCTGTAAACGAATATTTAAATCATTGATATAATATTTTTACATAAATACAATGTCTTGTCATCATTGTTGAATGTGATATATCACAATTAATTATCGAGTTAATACAAAATTGCGTTTTCTTAATTAATTTACTGAACAACCTGCGGCTAAAAGCGAAAAAAAAAGCAACCTTATAAGACAGAACTAATTACCTTTTGACGCACAAAAGATACATTCATTTTAATTGAACTCTTAATTAAAACGAAATATGTATAATAATTAATTACTGTGTTATATATATTTTTATTAAAGTGACGCGAAGGTATTACTTTTAAAGAAGTACTACAGACATAACAAGACACAGAATAATAGTTTTAAATATGACTTCTTTTGGGAGTTTTGTCATAAAAAGTATTTAAACACATTTATCTTATATATAGCTCTAGTACTATTTAAATATAAATCCTATTTATATATTATATGTATAGTTGGAACGATATATATTATCTCTCTCAGTTATAATGGTCATTAAATAACGACTAATAGCTTCTAACAGTAATTAAAAATTATTATTCAATATAAATATATATTATAAAAATAATTTTTGAAAAATAAACTCTATAAAAATACATACCTTCAAAGTATCCCCGTTGGAATAACTAAAAAACGAATAAAAACAAGCCACTCACAAAACGAAAGCACAATAAAAATGAAAAAAACAAAATAAAAGCACAATTGTAAATCAATAAAATTCACATATACATTAACCTTGTTTTTATTTTATATTTCAGTACGAACGCAGTTATTCGGAAGCTAACAACGTATGACCGTCCAAGTCGAGAGACGAAACCCAACTGAGGTATTTCGCTATCACGACTGAAAATCCCTCCCCACCCCTCTGACATCTTGCTGGAAAAATTTCACATACAAAATTGATCCATTTTGACCCTTATTACAAAGGCATAAAGCATGTTTATCACAGTTTTTAAGATATCAGGTTAATTTGTAAGCTGTTTGAAGTTGTAATCTATTTATTGATGGATATCTTCTGGTTATGATATAGTACAAGTTTAAAGGACGTTTTCTATACATTTATAATATCTTTTGACTTCGTAATGTTATTCATATATGGATAGTTTACCTACTAAATAGTTAAAGGGTTATCTGAACTAGTCGTCTTGCATATATTGTGATATATATAGTAAGGATTTCGGGATATATATAGTAAGGATTTCGGCGTAGAAAATTTATTAGATCACTCCATACTAAGACTTACCCGTGGCATTGCTTACTTGAAGCTTATTTCTCCGTTTTAGATATTTATGAGATAAAATAATAGATTATTTTTTTATTTCTTCTTTGTTACTTGTTATACTACTTACTGCTTTAAACTGCGTGTAAAGAATAAAACTCTCAGAGCTACTTGACATTATTTATTGTTAAATCGATGAAACGTAATTTTTCAATAGGTCTTCATGTTCTTTATTAGCTTGCCTTGTGATTCCTGGCCAAGTGTCTGACATAACATAGAATAGAGCAAGTGTCTGACACTTATACTACTTAAGAGTAGTTTCTTTGAAGCAAATATCAACCATACAAATTTAAACTGAGTAATTCTAATATTTAGTGAACTTTCTCATGTGATCCCAGGCATTCAAATTACTTTACACACTAAAGATTGCCTAAGATTTGATCTATTCCACAATAAGCTGTATCAAACCGCTCTAAGAACTAACCTTACCCGAATTATTCTTTTCCTTGTTACTTATTCTTTAGTGCTGAAAAAAATCTATCTATACAATCTATGTAACCAGTTCTTCATGAAATATACGTAAATAAAAATCAATTACGTAATTTTTAAGGGACAATTTACAATTTAATGGAAAGTAATTATAACATTTTGTTACAAATTTTGCAGGCTTATCCATATAGATGACATTGGTTAATTAAAGATTATATTAAAATTAACAAATAATTGAAGCATAAATCCTTAAGACGGATTGACCGTGATGCTTTTAGGATAAGCATCAGAAGAGTCATTCATGTCACGTCATTGGTATTAGCTCTTAATGAAAGGTTTGCATGGTGACTAAAGGAACGGATTTTCACGAGTTTTATTCATTTAAATGAAACTAATATTTTCCGGATTAACTATCCGAAAGTTAAGTTCATCCGAAAAATATCAGTATCATTTACACTAAAGAACAGTTCGGATTAAAAGTTGCAAAGATGTTACGAAGAAGCTTCAACTATGACATACGTTTACGCTAAAATAACGCTGTAATCCCAATGACTGAATGAATCGTTAAATATGCCATTTTTACATCTCGTCCCATTGAGATGATTCCTTTTAAAACTATTATTTTGTTTAAATTAAATATTACATAGAAAAAATCTAACCTAAATTAAAATCCAGTCAAATGTCTGCAACAACCGATTACTGTGGCCCTTTGAAACGACAAAACATTTAGTCATTTCACATCACCACAACGTAAACGAAGCGTTAAAATCCGTATCGAGCTTTTTGTGAAGGAATTGAAAACCGGGAGGGAATTATAATGTCTGACCCCAAAATTAATTAAATTTGTTAGAGGATTAACGTTTGTTTCCTATACAGGCTTTTACAATCTTAATATTCATAAGTTTAATATTAAATATAAATATTTATATGTATATATTTAAACTCCTTCAACTGTTATAAGAATTTAAATATTTACCATTATATTTCTCGTCTGAGAGTAGCTGCAGTGAGAAAAATTGTCGCCTAAAGTTATGAGACGAATTTTCTTATACACAATCAATCAGGCCAGCGTTCTGAAGTTATCTGCGACTTATTTGTCAGTTGAGTTAACTTCAATACAACTAAATTCATATGTACTTTTATCAAGTACGAAATTATATAGACACTAGAAGAAAAAAAAAATAAGCTGAAATAATGAAATTGGATCTTTTATAACAACATGTTATGAAATCTTTTTTAAGATATAATTATTCTTAAATTAATTACTGAGATGAAATAAAACTATTATTAAATGAGTATATTTTAGAAAATATTTATATAGGTATCGTCTGTCACATGAGCTTTTTAGCACTAAAAACATTATACGGTGAGAATTTTAATATTTATGATCAAAAACAACTGACGATATTATTATATGGCTATCAGATATCTTTATAAAAATATTCCTAAAAATTAAAAAAAGAATTTAATTAATAATTAAATTCATATCTATATAAAACAGCTATTGTATATGAACTAAGAACTGAGAGCTTCCAGCTCTATCATTCTTCGTAATAAACTTGTAAAATGTTGTGCATATTGCTGTAATTTTAAAACAACCAACACAAGTAAAAGTTGTTTTTCTTATATAATAAACATATATATAATAAATTTTATATTTTAATGTTGATATATAAAAACATAGTCATATTTTTACACATTTTTGTTTGTATATGAAAAAAAAATTAGATTCTCAATCAAGTTTATAAGCATATAAGCCAACCCAAAATCGTTCCCATCGTTTATGACAGAAAAGGTCTTAACGTCATGGACTTTTTGACCTTTTACCTAAAACGTAAGCCGTATTTATTTCGCCCCATTGACCCATTTCCATATTTATAATACATTATAATATTAAGAATAAAACTTTAAAATTATATATACAATAAACACTGAAAATACAAGGCAGCACATATAATTCTCTCTCTCTCTTTCTTCCACACACACACACTCTCTGATTTATAAATAAAATAAAAGTTTTAATTTATATATTGTTATAAGGTTTAAAAAACGTGGTGAATCTAAATTGTAATTACTAATTACATTATTCTTAATGACACTCCAGACGTTATATCTCAGAAAAGTTTAATGTCATCCGTCAAAATGTATTTCATTAATCATATTATCTGTGATATTTTTTATGAAACACAATATTAATCATAATGACGGATATAACGATAATAAAATTATTAAAAAATAAAACAAATCTCATGCAATTATTAATTCACATTCTGTGAACCGTTCAAGACAATATTTCATTCTGAAAATATTCTTGAAAATAACTGCTCATGTTTACGCTTGTTACTAACAGATGGCGTTGTTTTACTGTGAAACTAAAGTAATTATTGAAATATGACTAAACTTTTACAACGTTATGGTTTATTTAGGACACGGGTCTAAAATTTAATGTTATTTTATGGGAATCAGTAGTCGTAGAATAAACCTTTCTGTACAGAACCGTCTATATCAATGTTCTTTATAGCTGATTGAAACAGATAAATGAATATTTTGATTGCTACTTTTACGTTTTTTATAAAAATATTATATTCTATTATTTATAAGATTCTTAGTTGATCAAGATATTGGGATTAAACAAATGTATAAGACGAACAAAAATAAGGTGGGTAGCTCTTTGACAGATTTTTTATCTGTCAAAAACAAACCCAATTTATGTTTATTTACTTACATTGTTTATTTATGTGTAAAACAAACGGAAAATTTACACAATTTGGGTGCAAAATTTTATTTATTACTTTCACAAATAAACTTCTTGTTGTACATAACAAAAAATAAAAATACAACTGATAAAAAAAGTTTTCAGACTCCCGTTTGTTTCCGATTAAGAAACTGTCATCAACTGCCGTCTCTAGGAAATTTAGATTTAGAAGTAATATAAAAAAAATGGTCGGGCAAAAGGGTAAAACCAAAAAGTAGTTAAAAACAGCTATTCAGATTTATTTCTCGACACCTGTGAAAGGAAATAGGTAATTTATAAACTACGCAGTAGTCTCCTTCTGTTCTGTCTACCTTAAACATTGTAAATCAATATCTACGTTCAGCGAGACATTATCATATATAAAAATAATGTTGCTTTTATTTGTGAATAAGAAAAAAAAGATATTAAATGAGAATGTATATGTAATTGCAACCTGACAAGGCGGGTGTCTAATATATTACATTATAAAAAAAAGATCTTCAGTTTAATGTCACAAGCAAGATTTAAATGTCTATATATATAAAATGAATTAAATGTCAGAGACGAAACTTCTCAGCTGTCCATGGATTTACCGTGTGGGTGCCCGGTCCATCGCGTTGCATTGATACGAGCTTTAACAGTGCCTGGAACTTGTGACCCGAGTGCAGGTTTAAGGGGCCCCTATCTAGCGCGCGTTAAATATTAACCTTTACTGTCCAAGCTCCTCTCTCTACCTAACCAAATTTGAAACAAGCCATACAAGTTCCAAACGTGGAATTTTAAAAACAGTAGGAACTTAATTACTACACTTAATAATGACAAAGAAAATTGTATCTCGAAATAAGTCAAGACAAATTATACGAATCCTTACAAAATGATCGCCAACAAATTAAGCCTTTTAAATGCTTTTGTCGGAGGCTTGTCCATTGGGAGAAATATAAAGGATTTTTAACTTTTATGTTTATCTGAAACTTTCATAGAGACAATATATTTCACATTACAATTCTACATCATTTCGCTAAGCGTATAGTTAATTATTTTAATTTTAATTTTATATTATATATTATATTTAGACACCAGTAATCTAATTTTATATCCGAATGGGTATTTGATAATCTATCAGTTATCATATATTCACTCGTTACTCGTAAGTTTAAATAGAAAAAATACTACTAAGTGACTCACTAGCATTTTCATTTTAGATTATGACCGTAATATTTGTTGCCTAAAAGTCGCTTAAATCCTATCAGACGGTGAGGGATCACTTAAAACCTGTTCAGACAAAAAATAACATAGGCACTAAGTAACAACATCCACAAACACAAATATGTTAAGTAGCAAAGCTGAGGAATATCTTTATAGTAAGCAATGATGTTAAGTACTAAATACTGATTTAAATGAAACTAATATTTTTCGGATAAACTACGCGATTTTTATTATTTAAAAACTACATAATGAAAAGTAACCGAAACGTCGGGATTATTTAGTTTTTAAATAATAAAAATCCGCGTAGTTTATCCGAAAAATATTAGTTTCATTTAAATGAATAAAAATCGCGAAAATCTTAGATCTCATTACCAAATACTGATTCTGTGCAATCGCTGGGAATGGGAAAGTGAAGATGACACGCAAGCCTTCCACAATCGGTGGAAATAGGAAATGGGTTTTTAAATATATTCAGTCTGAAACTAATCGCAGACCTACAGACATCTCTTTACAATATACTTACTAACGAGTCTTAATTGTAACTTGCATATAGTTTTATAAGTCAAACTGAATTTTCTTACCTCCTTCGCTACCGCCAAATGTAATTAAGAAACAAATATATTATATAAATTAATATATCCTTTCATTTGTACCAAATGTAACCATAATTGTTAACTTAATTTCAAAACAAAAGCAGTTTACTGTTAATTCAGACACGCTTTACTAAAAGTATAGCACATCTTCTATCTTAAAAATAGGTAACAAAAAAGTCAAACAAATTAGTTTATTTGTTATGTATATCTTATAAGGACTTTTAGATAAAGACCACTATTAAAATTACAAAATATTTTTTGTCCTATGAGGGATTTGAACCCTCGACCTCCTCATTATTAGCACGACGCTCTAACCAATTGAGCTAATGGGCCGACAGTCCCCTGCATTCACGTTCCGTTACACGCAACACTCTCCCTGTAAATATATAATTTAATAGACAAAGTTCTAACGCTTTTGAGGCAATTTAGAAATGCTATCGGGTTTTAAAGCCTGAAGACTAAAATGCTATACCTTAAAATTAGTGCTCTGTTTGCTGTACGTAACAAAAGCATTTAATAACTGTGACGACAAAATGACAGGGGACAGAATAAATGTAGAAAATAGGTATGAATAGATAGGGCGGCCATGTCTAAATTTTAATGTAATCTATATTCTAAAGTTCACAAAAAATTGCAAATCCTTGTGATCAGGAGTACGTCTTATTTAAACTGAGCTGTTTATTTGTTCCCTTAAATATCAACTTGAAATATTTTAATTTTTTATGTATTGTTTAGTTATGAAGAGTCGTAGTAAAAAGGTGAAATAAAAGTAATTTTATATGTGATAATTTATAAAATTATTGTGGGTTTTCTATCCTAGTTATAACTAGTCTCAGATTTCTGGCATTACATGAAAAGTATAAGGATTTTGAATAAATATTTTCGTCTGGATTATTCCGATTGTAGACTTTATGAAAGATGAGTAACTGTAAAGACAGACAGACATATAAGAAGCAATAAGAATAACAAAAAAAAAATTCTCAGATTTGAAATTTAATTAGAATTTTTAATTCATAATACAATTTTACAACACATATGTATAAACAAACAGACGATGTATTTTAAGTGTAGATTATTAAAGCGAATTTTTTTTATGCCGGACTATTCTCAACTTCGTTGCGTAGGGTAATCAAATCGCTTGATACGTAATAGATTTTTTCTCATCAGAATTCTTAAATAAGCAGAATTAAAAAAATATTCAAAGAACACGTTAATTTTGTTCGACTATTGGTCATTGGTCGGTGACGTCATGAAAAAAAACGTCGTTTTATTATTTATAATGCACTGTGTACTATTACAGATGGTATTTTCCTAAGAAACCACATGTTGGTCATGTTAAGATTAAACTCTGAATGTGTACAAAGTTTTTACATAGATTGTAACCATAATAAATAATTATAATATATATGGAATATCACATTTTGTTTGTTAAATGACGTTAATATTTATAATAACTTCTAAATGTATTAAATTATGACTACTTAACTTATATCGATTTAAAGGGAATGTTTTACCGATTTATTTTTGTAAAGTGATAGTTTTTTTTCACGTAGGGTATTATTTTATTGTGTTTTTGAGTATGGTTAGATTTTTAAAACGGAACTCGATCGATCACTCGCTGTTGAATACCGATCGAGACGGTAGTACTTGTAGATATAAAATCATTTTAAAGTATCAAGGTGTTTTCTTGTAATCGACTCATCAGGTTATAGCCTACCAAGTGCTGGTCAAAGCGCTATTAGAATAATATACTCTCAAATACGGTTCCTGAGCGTAATCGAAAGGAGTGTACATTACAATATATAGCAGGCGGTGTTTTTCACCAACTGACTGATAACTCAAGCTACCCTCGAGTGAGCAAGTAGTCAGCTGGTTATTTACACCATAAGATCAGTTACAGTTACGCGTTAGTTGTTCAGGCTGGTTGCTCTGAAGTAGGGTATTGTTGTTCTGTATTACATTGACTGAAATTAAATGAAATATAGTAAAATTATTGTGATTAGAAATGAAGTGATAAATAAGGAGAAAGTATTTGATTCTACGTGAGATAATATTTATTAGTAAGGATATGAAATTTTATGTGAAAATAATTTTACATACAATTAATACTATTATCAGAATTTGTCAAATGTTCTAGTATAATATAATATAATGAATTTAAATAACACATCAGTTGACGAAACGGTAACGTATATTAATAAGAAAGAAAGTGCAAAAATAAAAATATATCTTCCCTCAATAAACGCTATCCCATTTAAAAACAAATTCGTTCGTATCAAATGCCCAATTGGTCAGGAATAGTTTATTGATTAACCATCTAACCAATTGTTTTCTTAATTTATTAAAATAATAGTAAAAAAATCACGTTCTACAAGCTGAACTTTTAATAAACCTCAATTTTGATACTGAAAATATTAAACGAAAATTTAGAATACGTGATAGTAACTATATTGAGAGAAATGTACATATAACAACGTACAAAATATTTAACTTTATCATGAATTTTATTTGATTCGCAATCTTATAATAAATAATCTTATAATGTATGTACATACATGTATATATTAGTCTATTTATATATTTACATCAACAAATTCTACCGTGTAATAAGTCAGCAGCATCCAATCTAATTATAATACAACAGGATATAAACAAGACAATGCACTCTCATCTAATAATTACTTAGTTAAGTAGCTTATGATCCTCTCAATGTTTCCTGCCTCTTTTCTTTCCTTATCTTTATTATATTTGAAATTTTCGGTAAACAACATCAGTCACTTCCTCATAGACAAACAACATCTTTACTTTAATTTTAAAATAACACAACAATGCAAAATTTACTTCACAAAAGTAGTCAGAAAAATGTGTTCCGAGATAAAACAGGACAAAATATGTTACAGAAATCTTAACTAAAATAAATCTCAAGTGTAGTAAAAAGCTGTTTTGTTCCGTTCGAACGATAGTGTCTTTAAATTTAGAGTAATTAGATTTTATAGAATTTTTTGTTATAAAAATGTAATTGATACAAGATTTCGCTTATGGATTCGCCCGTGTACATGTTCTGGTTATTTTTTTACTTTAACTGTTTACCCTGTGTTGTATATAACTGGAAATCTAATTAATTACTCTAGGAATAAATAGTTTTTAACATTTATTTTGTTATTCATCTGACAGTAACTTGATAGTTGAGGCAATAAAAATATTTCTCATCCAAATCCCATATATAATATTTATAATTTCAAACATCTTCTATTTCTTTCTTGTGTATGTTATTATCTAATACCTAGTAAAATCCTTTTAAAATGATTTTAGCCTTATATTTGTATATATATATTTACCTATTTGACAACAAAAAGAGAAAAAGGCGAACAAAATTATTTCAAGCAGTGAATATACATATCAAAAAGAGAAAAAGGCGAACAAAATTATTTCAAGCAGTGAATATACATATCATCTTAATGAGAAATAAACTAAACGACAAAAGAAGACAGTTTGTTATTACTATCTACACACCATATTCAATATTTAAATGAAACTAATATTTTTCGGATTACGTATCGTATTTTATTATTTTAAAAACTACACACTCCCGACGTTTCGGTTATTTTGCTGTAACCGTGATCACGGGCAGACGAGATATTATAATACAATAGATAATAATAGCATATTTGAATTTAAAACTTAAATAACCTTTTATTTTGACTTGACAAAGTTAGCGAAGAACAATGAGTTTATAACAAGTCAAGACAAATTACGAATTGTTACCAATCTGTCGTTTGCAAACTAAAGTAATGATAAATAGCTGTTTTGTGTATCTCTGAAGGTAATTACTTCAACAAGAAGACGATTCAGCCTTTGTCGTCTGACTCGTAGCTTCGAGAGAAATTTAATACACTAAAAACATTATTTCATATATTTTTATAATATAAAATTTTTAATAAAATATCATAATTTAAGAACCAGTTTCTCTGACACTCTTTTTGTTAAATCTAAACGAGTCATTTACTTATGAATGTTCAAAAATATGATAGTCTGTCAAAACATTTACGCCCCAAGATGAAAAATTAAAAACGAATTATTAAATGTAATATTAAACGATCGACTACCAATATATTCGTTCTTGTTATAAGACGACCGAATTGAAGTTATCACGATTAGCGTGATATGTTTGCTGCGATGCCCTTCTTTATCCCTTGGTCGTTTAATACGCACCTTAACAGACTATCAAATTTCATTTATCGTTGATTGCATAGATTTGGCGCGCAAGGAATTTTCTCTCCAATTTACTACGTGTAACTGGCGATGTGAATTGTGACTGTTTTATATAATACCTAATATGCAATGTCAAAGAAAAGCTTAGGGCCAAATATTTCATCAAATGAAAAAGAAATTTTAATTCTTAAGGTAAAAAGGAAACAGATGCTATTACTACTGCCACAAAAAATCAGGGATGGGAAAAACTAACAGCTCCTTCTGCAATACAAACTTAGACCAACTACAAACGTGCTGGGCCAGCATAAAAAGAACCAAGGAATACGAAAGAAAGTATTAGCAAAAAGGGAAACACATTTAACAGGTGACATCTGTAATTATTTCTCCTTTTACATTACAAATTCATAATGTACACATTGTTTATCATCTAGTTTTCAAACACCAAGAACATACACATTGTTATTATATTTATTTTCAGGAGGAGCCAAGTCAATGAATACTTACGATCCATTACAAGGACAAATAGAGTCTTTGCTAAGACCAAATTCAGATGTGCTTGATAATAGATTTGAGTTAGACATCTATTTTTTAGGAGGAAAAGATTCAATCAATGTAGACGTTTTAGCAGAAACTGAAACAAAAATGTCTTTATCTGAAAACAAGTTGATCAGTTTTTGTAGATCTACAAGTACAGTTGTAAAAAATAAGTACAATGCATTATCTATAAAAAATACAAATGTTGATTTATAGTCGTTTATTGTAGTAAAAACATTTATTTCTATTCTACGTTCTATCATTACTGATGCTGGACCTTCACAAGCACTAGAAGTCAATAAAGAAAATTTTCCATCAGACGTAAGTATTGTTTTTATATAAATTACAATGTTATTTTGACACTATCTTTCTTATAGTAATATAACTAAAAAATATGTACAACTACCGAACCCTAATTGTATTATATATTCTGTATTGTGATTTGTGTTAGCATAACTATCATTATTGTTTATGAATACAGACAACATTTTGAGAAATTGCACGACCAGCAATTAAAGACCAAGGTGTCTAATCTATTTATCGGAAAATACTTTATCATCATCTTCATCGTGGCTTCATTGGAGAAGACCAAAAACTTCATTGCCTGACAAAGTCTTACAAAACTGAATATAACAAATAGAATTATTGAAACAAAGTGCTCAGAGAGACGCAGAATGAAAAACTAAATTACTCGAAGAGCAAGTGAAACGGGAAGAAATAAAAACGCAAATGGAAACTTTAGAACTTAACAAAATAAAACAGTAATGTTAGCTTAAGTTTAAGTATTTTTGAACATTATTATCATATAAGTTTTATTAAAAGAGGATTTTATTTCGAGGTTTCCTTCTCTAGCACGGGTCCTAAGTACGTAGTACCACTCAGACAAAGAGGTGACATTTTGTATTCTACCGTCGTCGCCATTAATATATTATAAAGCATTGTTTTGGTGCAATCTTTTAAAATAATTATTGATAAACTGCCTGCGTACAGGGGTTATATACCTGGAATTCTCTTTTTTTTTGTTGTCGTTTGTGTCCATGGTTAATCAATTCTTTCAAGGTGCAGGTAACTCGAGATTTGCGTCAGCTAGATCTAATTCTTCTTTTGATTTTATCAATATATTTTTAAAGAAACCCCAGTGGTAACAATAACTGCCAATCAGTTTTTCAGCACAATCTGCATGCCTAGAAGAAAGTTTAGGAAACCTTCTCTTCCACTTGTCAAGGTACTTAAACAGACCTTGTTGTTTGGCATTTTGACAACTTTGGCGGGACGCACGTTACATTTAACAGTCCATCAAATTGTGAAAATGGCTCTAAGCCTGTCTAAGGGACGCCAATATAATATGTTTTAATTAACATATTTTTCGAATATATGAAAACATTTAGATTTTAGTGTATTTAAAATGAAATCATTAAAAATAACAAAAGGTAATGTGGCCCATGAGGGGATCGAACCCGCGACCTTCGCGTTATTAGCACGACGCTCTAACCAACTGAGCTAATGGGCCGACAGTCCATTACAAGTACATGTACGTGATATACGCAACGCTTTACTCTTAATTTTTTAACCACACATAGACAATTTATGAGCAGTAAAGGTTCCTGCCCCACTGAAAGGAGTACTCACCATGAAACAAGTAAAGTTCCACTTCTCATTCCTTATTTTTATAGGAATTCTACATGTAAAAGAAACAGTGCATGATGTAAGTACATGATGTGATATACCGAGCCCATATCTAAACCCATATCTAAACTCTGACTCCAAATCTAAACTTTCGTATATTTTATTCACGGAATATATGGCAAAAAAATGCTATGAAAAGACCTTAATTTGAAACCGGCTTGAATTCTTGAAGTGTCTTGTACATTATAAAATTTATTACTTGAGTATTCAATATTCGGCCGAATATAATTTAGGCAATCGTTTAGACCGAATGCAGATCAGTTATCGAATATTCGTTGGATGTCTAGACTTGCGTGTTAAAATATAATAGTCGGAATGAAATTAAGTCCTATGAGAAATCAATCATGCCATCGGAATTAATAAATTTAAATAAGTTTCAATCTATTTAAAAAAAGAAGTAGAAGATATTAGTATTTATTATACTTTCACTTTAGTCATAAATAATCTTCAAATAAAATTTATTGTGATAGCTTTCCACTAGCAAATTTTAGGAAGACTATTCGTGTTATTGGACATTGGGATACTTTGACGATATCTTGTAATTCACATCTGAAGCCATGCTTACTATAATTGCATCGTTTTTGTATAAAAAATCCAACAGTTAGTCTCTAACTATGTATTTACGAAAAAATACGTTCACGTAAAATCCACTATAAGGATATTGATGAAACCTTACAGTAATGTAGTTTAGTCATCAGAATTGAATGAAGATTATAACTTACTTATCCTAAAAGTTATTTTAATGATTGCATTATGTATAAACTAAAGTAACGCAATCAATAACTGCCACTGGTGGATTTTACCACTTTATACATTTCTCTGTAAATCACATTACGAATTCCACGCGAAGAATAATGCAAACCAAAGCTTGTAAGTTTAGAGTTATTTAAAAATATCAGATAAAAATATTTCGGAACTTAAACTAAAGTACAGTTAAAACACAGTTTTTTTTGATACGCTTAATATTAACAGTTTCATCATTCCTTGCATATGAGACAATACTTCTTAACATTCTATAGATTTACCGTGCGGGTGCCGAGTCCATCGCGTTGCAGGGAGAGGAGCTTCAACAGTGCCTGGGACTTGCGACCATGGTGTAGGTGATAGGAGCCCCAATATAATGCGCGTTAAATGTTCACCAGTAAAAGTAGTTTCACCTTCGTGTAAAAGTATAGATTTAAATTAAAAAAGTTATGAATACCTAACGTTAAAAAAACACTCAAAATTTTTTTTATATTAAATTTAAATTTTTGTTTTGAGTCCGACGTTTTGACTACTTACTGCTTACTAAAATTACAAAATAACTAACAAATATTTCATAAAAACGAGGAAGGGGAGGGAAAATAAAATATAGCAATATCTCCTGATACAGTTGTTCATTAATAGGATAAAATATATATTTTTAAGTAATACAAAAATAAAAATGAAACTTATGAAGTGAATCGAACATCAAATATAGTAAAGAAAGCACCTCAAAATAAAAAAATAAAAATTTTTTGTAGACGGATCTCAAGTTGTACAATACAAAACTTATGAGATAAACTAATATATCAACGACCTCATTCTAAAGTTTGTGAAATCACGATCCAAGTTTGGAGCCAGATTTAGGTTAGCGCATCTCGCTTTGATTTAGTTCATTAGCTGTTACTGAAACTTGAATTTTATCACGGCATACAGATATAAATATAAATATACATATGCTAATATATGTATATTAATACAAACAAACACATATATATAGCCATTATTTGTCTAACTAAGAGGTACTTAAGTTGGCTAAAATTATCACACTTCTAAGAAATGGATGACTGTTAAGAACAAGGTGTTCGTGATATTAGTAATGTTGCCTTCATTTTTTTTAAAACATCGGTGGTCGCGCTTTTTCGCCATATATGTTTTTTGGATTCAGAAGACAAAATCACAAAAATATATATAATTTTCTTATAAATCTATTACTTTTAATAACAAAACAAACTTTAAGTGGAACGAACTCGTCTTAAGGAGTTTTATCTCATTATCTATAACCAAAGCACCTTAAACGATTAAAATTTAATTCGCAAAAACACTCAAAATCGAATCGACAACTACCCTCCTTCACAAAAATAAGTTTTTAAGGTTCGGTTCAATAAATATATACATAAATAGTATGTTATGTAGCCACAATTCCTCAGCTCCACTAATCACAGCTTTTTACCTGTCTTAAATCGATCAACTTCTTATTAATTATAAATTTTTATATTGCATTTACTTTAAGTTTTTAAATATAAAGCTGAGTGTCGTTTAAATATAAGGCTAATAAATATTTAGAAAACAAAATTTACGTATTCAATAATTTCAAGCATGCCTTATTTGGAGTTCAATACGATATTACTTGTAACTTAATGACAAAAACTAAATAAAAAGTACATTACCTACTAATGGTATTGTAAACGTATACGAAGCAATATAAAATCCCAGAGGATATCTGTACGTCGGCGTCCAGGTCAGACATTATTATATTCGCGAATTTTAAAGCACCTTGTGTTAATAGAGCTGATGGTTTCTTGAGAAATGAAACAGCCAAAGACCATGCCGTCAAGGTCAACAACTATTACGAGTTCAATCACTAAGAATGGGTTCGTCGTAAATTTGTACGCGGTAGAAGTTCGAGCGAGAGGTATAACAGCTAAATCTCTCTACAACCTACTTAAACAATTGGGCCTGTCCAGAACTAACATCAATTCATTCTTAAAACGCTCTTAATTTGTGGAAGACCAAAACATTACTTACTGGCAAGATTATCAACCATGAGAAGTCTTAAAGGCTCAAATGACTCGTATCCAGAGCCGTAAAAACATTTACAAAAAAAAAATGAGAAGTCTTGCAGCCAATCTACTTATTGTACTGAAATATCGTAATAACTGACACTAACCCGGCGATTTAAATTTCCGATAAAAAACAACTACTCATATGCGACGTGTCGTTATGTTTATGGAGAAAAAGGTTCTCTAAATGAAACTCTATTGCAAAATAAAGTTACTAATTATTCGCACATTCGTCGCTTGTTCTTTAATATTCATAACAAAATTTTTGTCACAAAATAGGTAATAGTAAATCAGGATTTCATTCTTGTTAACATACAGAGCTATCTGTAAAATTTGAAATAAATAACTTATTTTAAACACTGAGAGAACTTTGTAAACATAACATAAAAAAGTAAAACTCCAAACATACAGGGCGTTTTTTTTTTCTTTCGTTCAATAAACTATCAAATTTCTCTCAAAACTCTCAAATTGTTTGTTGTTATAATAATATTTTGGTTAAAAATTACGAGGTAAGTTCACTGTTGAATGATTACTCATGTCTTTGATATTTTTTTATTGCATGTTATATATTATGTTTGAAGTTACAGACTCAACATTTTAACAATAATCTCAGTACGTAGATTGATATTTATCAAATATAAAAAGAAAATAAATTTTGTGATGATGTCACTTAAAATGTAAATATAATGTCGCTTGTTAGAGTTCTACAGTATTCTTTAACGCTAGAAACTTTAAAAGATTCTCATACATCATAGAAGTAATTACGAATAACATTATTCGTGTACTGAAATTATATCCCTAAGTATATATACGAAATTTTAGTCTTTGAAAAGGTGTAGACAGTGACAAATGTACATATATAGTATTGACAACTATTAAAGATTAGACATTAATATATGCAAGCCAGGTAAGCGAGTCCACGTACGCGGTCAAAAGCGCCCTAAGGTATGTTTACACGACGCATTCCTGTCATCCGTTTGCAACCCCCTCAGTAGTTATATCTCCTCGCCCATTACACCTCGAGGTGAAAAATAAGCTACGCGGTTGGCCTATAAAATATTTTGTCTGGATGTTTACCGAATGAATCTCAAAAATAACATTACAATTTATTTCTCTTACAAATATTTCTTATAAATAAGTTGAAAGTTTAATTTCACATAGTATATTTGATTTCTATATAGGCATAAATAATATCCGAACAAATTACTAGTACGCACATAGCGTATATTTGCTAAGTAATAATTTTAGAATCCTACTATAAATTGAATAGAATTTTGATAAACTGTCAGTCAAACTAATATGTGATTACTGGAATTCGAAACATTTCGATGAGCTGGATAGTTGTTATTTGGGTCTAGATCGGGGTCCAGTGAGGAATCTTGACAGAAATACTAAATTACTCACGAATATGTATATATATATTTAGGTTTCTAACAAAATTATTAAAAAAATAAAGTTGTCTTATAAAGCCAGTACTTATAACTAGAACAAATTCATTATTACCTTAAATCAAAACATCTTAAATAAGTTAAATTCAATTTACAAAGAGACAAGTCACATCGACAAAATACTTTCCCGCGTAAAAGTGAGCAAACCAGATGTCATCGCTTTAACGTCACTTCGGGTGCGTTCGGGAATTTTAAGGTTTGGTTCAAATTAAATGTGTGTTCCCTTAATATACACACACACACACACACACACATATATATATATATAAAACTTAATAAAACCGATATTTCTTAAACTGTTAACTTATCATCTGATATATCAATAAAATTAGGGATGGCTCAAGGAACACTCATGAGTGCAGTGAGGTTACTGAAAAAGATATAAAACGAGACTAACAAGAACTCCCTTTCCGAAAAGCAAACATGCAATTAAAATCATTTAAGCCAACATATTATTACTAAATAATAAATAAGAAAAGTCTACTACGAACTTTTACTATCGATTCTCAAAACAATTTAATTTGAAAATTCAAACCATGACGGATAAATTATTTAAATTAATCCTATCCTAATATTAACATCAAATATCACATTCCTAGGTGTTATATTACCTCATAGAACAATAACTTGGAGGAATCCTTCCTCAAGATTAATAAATCAAGAGCTTCAATCATACCTTCATCACTACAGACATTGTGGCTTTATTCGTGTTTCAAATCAAGAATTTATTATAAGATAATTAATGTTCATGTTTACAAAGATAAATTATACTATAAAATTAATTTAAACCAATAAGCTTTCTCTATTTATAAACTACCGTCTAGCTAGTCTAGTTTAATCTAGTTTTCACTTTATTTGCCTCATGTTTCTATTTTATAAAAGATGACGTTTTTCTATTAGAAAGATTTAACTTTCAAAAGATATCATATATAACGAGATGAGTTATAGGAGAATTCTCAAAGGTAATAGGATTATAACACAAAGGCTTTTTCATTATACGGAACTAGCTTAACACATAGCCCTTTAACTTTTCCCAACGTTTCCTCTCCCGGGATGTTGATGTCTGCATTGACTTTCTGTCGTCCATTAGCCTAAGTCCATTTTGAGGTGTTGAGCGTGTTTCATTGGCACGGGGTCCAGGGAAACCCGATGAGACAGACCACCGCTGGCAACCCGTTGGTACGTAGGAGACCAGAACCTAGACTGTCTCCGTGTAGGAGTCTATCCCATCGCCAACGACAAGAACTGCGGTTATTCATTATGCCGGTGTGGGAAACCGAAGGGGAACCCAGTTTTCAACTGCGAATCAGATCGGGGACCCTTCCGTGCTCCATGCCAGCGACATAGAAAACTTGAGCCCATTCCCATTAACGCTGATATACACCAAAGCTCAATTCTATCACTAACACTATTCATTCATTCTGCATATCAACAACATGCTGGAAACCAACTGCATTCGGTGTTAGGCAGATGACATTACTGGTGACGCTTTCTACATGGGCCAAGCAAATATTCCCCGCGAAGAAGTAGTTTGAAATTGAGGCCTCCCTGGAACAGGTCCCCGAATGGGGTAAGCTGAATCTGGTTCAGTTCATTCCCAAGAAAATAAGTTTGGGTTTTCATCACCAAAAAGATCCTCTTTATTGTGGCCCCAAAATTCCAGAATATTCCCCTTAAGATTTACCAGAGTACTGAGGTTCATGAAATTGACATAACAAACGACGTTCAATTTCACAGACGTTTGGAAGATAAGGATACACCAGCCTCTAAAAAACTAGGGGTATTAAATAGAGTGAGGCAGTACTTAACATTGGAACACTTGCTTTTATTATACAAAGTGCAGGCTTCCCCTAATATGTAGTATTGTTCTCACCTCTGGTTCGGTGCCCTGCATATAAATAAGAAAAACATACGGAGGTAATTGTAAAATTCTAAAAAAAAAAATTTTTGTATTACGTTTTTGATTAGAAAAATTAAGTTTTTTCACATCCAACCATTGGAGACTACTCTACAGATTGTGGCAAGTAATGTTATAACGAAGTGATATTACCTTCTGCGTAGGACCAATTCCAGTACATTTACTTATGTTGTGTAAATTTATATTTTCGGACCCATATATTAGCATTTAAAAAGGTCTAAACTAATAAATATTCCAATTGAATATTTTCTGCAATTTAATTCAAACCATTATCAATTAATTTGTTATCAATCTTTTCACTACCAATTTCCTCTCTGCCTTGAAACTTTTTTGAAGAGGTACTGAAAAAATGTTAAGTTAAATTAAGACGTTACGAAGATAATAAAGATATTAAAAAATCTATTTGTATTTTACTCACATCTTACAAAATATATGTTTTCACATATAAAACTTTTGCTGAAATTACGACATTTTGGTACAAAATACAAAAGAACAGACTATAAATTATATCCACAATTTTTCACGTTGTAGCCAAACCTTCAGACATATATTTCAGTATTTACGTGATAGAAATTTATTGCATGATTTAGTTCATCTTAAAATTTATCAGCTATTAACAGTTAGCCTCGAATTTGTTAGAGTTACACTGCTTAATATTTTGACAAAAAGCTTGGAATCTATCAACGTTACTAGGTTCTTAGGAAGATATCAAGGCAAAGACTTTATACGTTAGGCTCAGTACAAGCAGTATATTTATCAAAAGAAGGATATTGTTATAATTATTTTACAAGAAAAAAACTTTGATAGTTGAATCGGTTACTTCAACAATTCAATTTCTTAAACCAATTAAAATATAGTGGAAAAAAAAATTATGAGAAGTTTTAAAGATTTTAACATTATCGTATAATATGAAAAAAAATATGAATTTAGTTCGTTTTGATATCGATATCAATAATCAAGGACATAGAAGAAATTTATCCCATAAGTTATCTATCATGTATTAACATATAAGCCCCAGAGGCAGAATCGAGAAAACTAATACGAACACAGTTGATAACCTGTTTGCGACTTATCGACTGATAAATTAGGCTGACACGTTTAACTTACACAAATAATAATAATCTATCTAAATTTCAAACTTAAATTATTATTTGTCGCCGTCGCCGTCGCCCATGGACATCCGCAACATAGTTTTGCGGATGTGTTGCCACCCTTGATTAGGGAAGAGGGGGAGAAAAAATGGCAAAGGGAGGGAAGGGGTAAGAAAAGGTGGGAGAAGGGAAAGGGCAACCGGCTCTCTAACTCATCGGACAAAACGCAGCCATTAAAGACTACTTCACGCCGATCTTCTGTGAGAGGGTGGTACTTCCCCAGTCGAGCCAGCCCATGTTCGAGCTGCAGAAATTTGACCACACCCAGGCTCTGCCACCTCGGAAAAAACACTATAAGATCAGTTAGAACTATTTAATAATATACGTTAATTAATCAGGCTGGTTGTTCTGAATTGGAGTATAGTTGTACAGGATCTGGCGGCGTCGGTTCTCGCCGAGGTATTCTCTTACGTCTCGGGTAGGAGGGCTCTCGGAGAGAACCCTTCGTCAGAGGAGATCCGGGCGGTTCGCCGGCAGGGGGAGTCGCGCCTTATGCGGGAGTGGGGGGAGGACCTGGCGGGCCAGCCGTACGGTAAACGTACAACGGCTGCGCTCCGTCCGGTCCTAGAGCGTTGGATGAGGCGGAAACGCAAACCCCTTACTTTCCGTCTGACGCAGGTTTTCACCGGGCACGGCTGCTTCGGTGACTACTTGTGTCGGGTGGCCAGGAGAGAGCTTGGAGGAGGCTGCCATGAGTGCGGCGCTGCGGTGGACTCAGCCCAGCACACCCTCGAGGTGTGCCCGAGATGGGCTGCGCAGCGCCAAGACCTTGTGGCGGCGCTCGGCGGAGTGGGCTTGTCGCTTTCGAGTGTCGCGGAGAAGATGCTTGAGAGTGACAGGTCCTGGATGGCCGTGTCCTCCTTCTGTGAGACGGTCATGTCCACGAAGGAGGCATCTGAGCGGGAACGGGAGATTGCGGCTGATGCACCCTCCCTCCACAGACGACGGACGGGGGCGCGCCGGGGGCGATATCAACGCCTCCTCCAATAGCGCCCCTGCGCCCCGGGCTGGGGTCGGGCTGGTAACCCGGCTCCTGTGAAAGCCCGGCGTCGTCGGGGCGGTCCTAATTGCCGGGATCACCCCCTTTCTCCGAGGGAGTAAGTCCGGTCTTTGCCAGGACCGGCCAGTCGCTGATGTGCCCTGTCGCTGACAGATCCGGGGTGCACCGACATAGCGGCCGATGGCTTTCGCAGTGGTTTTAGTGAGTAGGGACCTGCCCAGGTCGAGTCTCACACATCCTCTCCGGCCCCACCAAGGCCGGTGAGACGGCACGTAAAAAGAGTTTCCCTGCGTCATCAAAAAAAAAAAAAAAAATAGTTGTACAGTACTATATTGACTGAAATTAATTGAAATTAAAATGATTAGAAATGAAGTGATCAATAACGAGAAAGTGTTTATTCAACGTGATAATACAATAAATAAGGGTGGTTGAAACGTCCACATAATTCATATCAAGTAAATTAATTTAAAATTTCTTAATTGTACACATTTCAAATAAGAAAAACAATCTTAGTATTAACAAAGTATATTCAATAAATGGAAGGGTTAAAACTTTAATTTCAAATCTGCAAATGAATGGTTATTCGGCCAACCTTAAAGTTTACACTACCTTCTTTATGATTATCAAACCCCTGGTTACTTTATAAGTTAATAAGGAACTTTCAACAAAAATATAAGATTACTAAAATCTTTATTTCAAGTCAACGCGAAAATTCTTATAAAGTTTTTTAATTTTGTGAACAAACATGAATTTCGGTTTTATCCTTAACTCCCGAAAACTTTGTAAGGTTTAAAAAACAGTGCCACTCGCCGGGTTGTAATTTTAAATAAAATATTTGTCACTTGGTGCAAAAAATGTACAGGGTTATAAAGTTAAATTTCATACATAAATTGCTAAATTTTGATATTATTAAATTACTTGTCAAATGGCGATTGTTAAAATATTGCGTTTTGAAAAATTTTATTCATAAATTTTGACATAATACTTTAGGAAATTCAGAGGGTAGGAGAGGGGCGAACCATATAAGTAGTTGTGAGATCACGACTCTTCGTAGGTAACGCGCGTTGGTGTGATAGATTAATAGATCGTAGATTTGTTTAAATCTTTCTTTTCTGTCATATTCACATTTAATTTCACAATAAGTTTAAATCTAGATAGTTTTTAAATTACTAATACAAAATATATATTTTTTGTGTAAATTTAATAAATTAATAGTGAAATTGTGTGGCATATTATTAAAAAATCTTCTGTTTAGAGTTTTAGTTAGTGCCTTTTTTTTAGATTTATTTGGCTTACTTACTTACTTTTTAGACTTACTGCCTTTTTTGTGATTTGTATATAGCTTGAATCTTGAAAGCTTGGTAAAGTGCTTCTTCTTCCTGAGAAATGAAACTTCTGAGATCCTGAGAATTTTCGTCAAATTTAAATTAGTTAGACACTCTGTTATATTATAGAAAGTATATTGATGAGGTGACCAATGACAAACCTAGAAGATAATGATCTTCACAATGAACAACAATACGGACTTGGCTAAAAACGTTATAATGGGATTTTATATATATATTTTTTTCATGTAAAAGTATTTTTTGATACCCAAAGTAATACCACTTCACAGCTTGCAAAAGAATGAGATTACGTTAATGGATCTTAATATGAATGTGATATTATCAGGTTTGCACTGTTTGAAAACTCTATTTATTTTTGCTACTAACGAACTTTTAAACATCGATATTGTCAGTCTTATAAAGGTTAATGAATTTGAGGTTTCATCAGTGATATCATTGTGAAAGTTTAATTAAGTTCATCTCTTAAATTGTTTCCGGTGTTGTCTGACGGAGAGGATGTGACGTCACACCAGTCTTTAAACAAACTGTCGGTTAGGCGTGACTTAATCGTGCAGTGTGACGCCAATAACGACACAAACTCGTTGACAATGAGGCATATTGTTTTTATAGAAACAGTACAGAATAGACGTTACATAAGTGATTACTTTGGTTTTTGAGGTATTTTGCTTAGTATATAATGTAGCGGAAAAACAGTGAAGTTATAAATATTAGCTTCGGCGTCAGATAAAACATATGTCCAATGTATTATAATGTGTTATAAGCACATATTTATTTGGTCAATCTGGTAACATTCTGTTGAGTATAATCAATAAAGATTAATAATCTATTTTTTCCTCAATCCTTAACGAATGTCAATAACACGTGTTAAAACCAAGACAGCTTTATATCGGATATCTTTACCGTATCTTATAAAGATGCAAAACCGTTTTGGAGCCAACGTTTGAATTGGCTATTCAAAACTTGCGTAGGTCATCCAAGTTTCAAAAGTAGTTACTGGACTTGAGTGAACCCAATCACAAGTTTCAACATAGCATTAATTCTTGTATACATTTAATATAATATTCATTCTCAAACTTGTGTCATGTGTCACGCGCTGTGTCACAGAACACCTGTACGTTTTACTTGAGTCATATGAGGGTTTCATTATTAATATTGAGATATTTTGTTCTTTGGTGTATTTATTTTTATAATGAGATCTAAGATTATCGCTAGTATATTTTGACGAGATGTGAATGTATTTATTTTTTGTTATATAGAATATAATGAATTGATGTGTAATCTTTAATTCATATATCATTTGCATTTAAAAGAGCTTCAGGTATTGATTAAGTTATGCAGACGTCAAGCCACGATTTAATCACAGTTGTGGCTTGTTGACTTAAAGGACGCTCATTAGGCGATATTCTAACAAAATTTATAACCGGTTCTGAAGCATTTGTTAAAGTTTATTTAAGCCTATGTATTACAAACAGTAACTTTATCACTTTAATACAAACGTAACTCCAACACGCGGGGTCATCAAAATTACGGTTTTGATAACTTAACGGACTAGTTCAAAGTTGCTTAGTTCGTTCAATTGTTTTGCAAATTTAGTTAATACTTAAAAGGAAGAAATATATATTTTATTTCATTCATTAATTTTAAATGAATTTTATTCAAAAAAAAAATGTCATGCTATTGAAATTACTAAATAATAACTATTAAACATTTAACCTGAATTTAAGAAGTCTGGGGTGATCAATTCTTAATCGTTTCTAGTTCATACTATTAGTTAAATAAAATGACATATTTAAAATCGTTACATATATATGTACCCACAATATCTGAATATAGACTTTGAATAACTTTGGAAGCATCGTGATTGTGGACGAACGCTTACAAACAGAACATCACAAACAAATTCGTTAAAAAGAACCAATAATAATAAGTTTTTCTATTCTAAGTAACAGAACGGTTTCGTTATATAGTTTCTGTACTTACGTAAAGCACATATCTCATCTTATCTCAGTATAATTTCCAACTATTCTGTGACACAGAACTTTTATGGGAATAAGTTAAACTTTTTATCGTAAATGGTTAGCTATTTTTCCTAAATAGCAATTTTTGATTAATCTTTTTGTATATATAGATTAACAATAATGTAAAGTAAAAATATTTTTGTAAATTTTCATAACACTTCTTCAAACATTCTCGTTAGTGTTACATCGTGTAACCTTCTGTTAGGTTTAAACAAATTGTAATGTTACGTTTAAATCCAACAATGCGTTTTTAAACAGTCTGTGGTCTAACTGATACATAAACTACAATTATTGAAAGATTTCATGAACATTCCTCCTATAAAAAAGTAAAAAAAAATTACACCAACTTTCTCTCAGACTGGTATGACTTGTCATACCAATGTATAATATTCACCACGGTAAGTCTAGAGCTCTAGAATGGCATTTTCTTCGCAAAAACTAAGAGAAATAGGGTAAAAAGGCAGTTAAAATACATAAGGTAAGGTACTTAAATTTAAAAGTGATCTATTTTGAAGTGATTTAATAACCAAATTATTTATAGAGAAAAGCAACGAAATGAAAGCAAAAACCTATCAGACTAACAGCCTATTAATCAATATCTCATGTTAAAATGACTACGAAATTTTATCTATAGCTCGTTCATATATGTTAACCACTTGTATAAATTATCCAAAGACAAATTATAACCAAACCGACAATAATATAGTCAATGTTAAATAAAATACGCGAGAATCTAATTGTTTCCCTCGAGCGCTGACGATATCATGTATTCATTTGAAAGTCATACATATAATGTCAACTTCAATTAATGAAGTTAAAATATATAATAACGAATTAAGAGATTAAAGTAAGAAGAGACAAGAAAAAAAATGAGATCAAAGACTTTCGCGAGTTTTATTCATTTAAATGAAACTAATATATTTCGGATATACTACGCGGATTTTATTATTTTAAAAACTACATAATCCCGACGTTTCTCGTCTGCCCGTGATCACGGTTGCTGAAAAGTAACCGAAACGTCGGGATTATGTAGTTGATAAAATAATAAAATGCGCGTAGTATATCCGAAATATATTAGTTTCATTTAAATGAAAAAAAAATTTTCATCGGACCTGTTATTGTTTAGTTTATTGACTTTCATTATTAACTTAATTTACTTTCAACTGGATAGATTATTGGGGAGAATCAACTGTGTAATTCCATTATTTGAAATTCTTATGACATTTATTAGATCATCTCCATTTTCGAGTTGAAAAACTAAAAAAAAATTGCAACAATTCATCACAAAACATTCAAAAATGGAACGTAAGGAATATTTTCCAGCGTCCCATATCAATGTAACGCAAGCTAATGGTAAAGTAAATCAAATTTTAAGTTTAGAAAAAAAATATATATATATAGAAGTTTCTTGCCATATTGGACATGTCATATAAAATAATATGAATGTGGGTGTGAATGTACAAGTATAGCCGACAAATAAAATAGCCCATACTACTGATAGATCAGAAGAATAATTTGAAACTTAACTCTAAAATAATTCAGACAGGCTTCAGGAGACAATGAAAAAGCCTGAAAATAAAACTGCTCCAAGTACCCGGAGTCCCTTTAATTGAAGAAGAGTAAACCGTACACAGAATCTCAGGAAAAAATAAGAAAAAAACTATGGCTATGATAATGGATATTCGTAATATTGTCCACAGTATGATAAAAGTGTTGGATAAAAATCATAGGCTTTAATGACATTTAATAGAAAGATCAAAACAGCAACAAATACATATATTCGGAAGTGTAACAAACAAGGTCTGGGCTTTATCATCACTACCATGAATAGATTTTTTTTATGAGAGGTGGCAAACGAGCAGACGGCCTTCTTGATGATCAGCAGTCAGTGTCGCCCAAGGACATCCGCAACATCAGACCTGCGGATGCGTTGCCAGCCTTGGTTGTTGAGGAAAAATATAATAAGATATACATACATTAACTATATTTATCACTTAATCGTACTAGGTCTGATTTTTAACCAAAAAAAAATAGAGAGATAATAAAGAATCGTAGAATTTTTTGAACGTAATAAACATGACAGATCAAGACGTAAAAGACATAACCAAACGCAGGTCAACGTAATTACGGAAGCTATGAAAGCCAAATTAGAACGGCGAAAATTTTACGGAGTTTATGCTTTATTTGGATTAAATTAACTGAAAAGTGTAGCTAATACTAACGACGAAATTATTAATGACATTTCAAATACGTTTTAAATAAACTAAGGTTTTCGGATACATATACGTAGACAGATCATGGTGGTTTTAACACCAAGGAATGAATCATTGTCAGTGCAAACAGCTTAGCAAGTCAGTGAATATTTAAACCTAAGTTCATGTCTAGAGATAGCAGAAATTAAGAATAGTGTCTAAAGTACCCTGATACTTTAGCGACTGACGAAAAGCTCTTTCATTTTGTTTAAAAATAATATGAAATAAAAAAAAAACTGATCGCTAACCATCACTATTAAAGAAGCATCTTAAGAAGTATAATGTAGGAATAGAATTAATTGGACGTATAACAACAAATTCGTTTCAATTCATTAGCAAAAACAAATATATTATCAGTATTTTTAATGAAAATAGAATGTAACTTAATGAACTATCAGTCTTATTAATATTATCACTATAAACAACGTTTCGTTACTTTAAAGCGAACTCTTTAATGCCGTGATCACGGCTGTGTGTACTATTATTTATATTAAAACATACTTTCACACTCCCGTCAACCCACAAGCGATTTATTAAAAACCAATCCACCGTATGCCTTCGCACATCACTGATTTTGACACTGCACATATTGGCAGAAGTTTTCAATGCACAAGCACATAACCAGGAAACGATCGCAGAAGTTTACAGGTTAAAAATATTCAGCATCGCTTTTAATTAAACTTTCAATTATTCTATAGTATATATTTTATCCTAAATTCTGGGCATATTTCAATATTGTTTTAAAGATTATATGACAATCGTATAATGTGTGTATTCTTAAATTTTATTGAATAACTTAAATTGGTTCTTGTAATTATAATGTTATTCTGGCTGTGAGAAATCGGAATACTAGCTCAGCTATTCGCTTGAAAAAGCAGAAGTACGAACAAAGGTAAATGATGTTATTTCGTCATATATATATATATATATATATATATATATATATCATTTACTGTCATCATGTCTGTGTGTGTGTGTGTATTCAGTAAGTTTAATATCACAAACACACTGCAATTTTATGTTCCATATATTTACGTTAGTTAAGCAACGAGTCGTCTTCAGATATCAAGAATATACCAAAAATATTTTCGATAAATTTCCGAAAAATAACTCGGAAAACTAATTTATCAGAAATAGCAGTTGAATACAAAATGATTTGTTGTATCTATTCACGAGCAGGTACGGATGTCAACCTCTTGAAAATCTCTAATTCACGGTTAAAATTATATCACTATAAACTAGGCCGGACATGCTATAAATGTTCTTTTTTTATTTACCTTTCGATGGATTTGGTTGATAAATATTTTTTTTTTTCAATTACATAATACTTATTATATCAAACTTAATATTCATTTGAAAAAAAAAAATGTTATTTCTCAGTAGTATACAATGACATTACGTTTATTTTAGACATTTTTATTAAAAAACATAAACGTCATTCAACCATAAAGAGTATTTTAATCAAAACCTTTATATATTTATATAACATTTATATTAATTTATGTTAATATGCTGTTTTATAGAAAAAAAAACACATCAACTAATTTGGCTATCAAAAAATATTTATCATACTATTATTACGAAAAACAAAACATTACATGCCAATACATCTAGTCGAGTATGTTCGGATCAGATTTTTTAAATGTATTTAGCCATGCTCAATCGAACGCACCCAATTCTCTAGATAAAACAATTTTTTTTTTTCGTATCTACATGACGTAATTGTATCTATATGACGTAATTGTGATAATAAAAAATGTTTGAGAATAATATGAAGGTATTAATTTACTTATTGCATTAGATTTATAGACCGAAAAAACTGACTTATCATTTTGCTGATATGTGTTAACATTATTTTTGAAGTAAATTTCATGATCAAGCAGATGACATGAGGTCAGAGGTTTTTAAAAGGGTTAAAGAAAATAATTAGTCACTTGATAACGTATATTAAATAAAATATTGTTCGATCAATATAATATGCATTAAAGTATAGAATGGGCTCACAACTAGGTTAATACTTAAGGATTAGGTGCACAGTGTCCACTGAGTTATCTCTTGTGGCCGTTCTAGGCAGGCCTGAAGATTAGGCTCAAGTTAGGAGGTAACTACGTAAGACACATATTACTTTGAACTAAACTATGATTTAAAATTTAAGTCTGAATAATTGAAGGAAATAGAACATTATTAAAATAGTACCAAATGTCACAGGTATAGGTTCATAGTAAAATGCCAGCACCTGCTTATTTTAAATCATCCTGTATAAAGTTTTCTTTATCCAATCATACATGATCTCAGTGCACATATTTGGATCATATTCTAAAATCGGGGGTTTTACTTTCAAAATCCCTATTAGTAATACTGAACTACTTATAAAGTTTCCATTTTCAATCATAAAGCCAATATGTATATGTATATATATATATATATATATATATATATATATACATGTATGTATGGGAGAATAATCAGACCCTGAATTCATTAAGTTTGGGCTTTATTTACGGAGAGAATTATTTAAGAAATTAACAAATACAACATAAATTTAACTTTCATAATAAGATTTTTACTTATATGTAATCTTCGCTAATGTTCATAACCTTCAGTTTATTTTCTAAGGATTCTTTTATTAAGAAGATTACTTTCTTTCTTTTTATTGATTCTTGCTAATTTATTATTATTTTTTTCAAATTATACAACTCTACTTTTATTTTCTTATTAAAATTTTAAAGTTTTAGTTGTTCAATGCATTACCTTTTCATTTCATTTCATTTAATTTCATTTCATTTAAACATTATGAGACCTAAGACTCTCGCGAGTATTCATTGAAATTAAACTAATATTTTCAGATTACTACTAATCCGTAGTAATCCGAAAATATTAGTATAACATTGTTATTATTATTATTATATTTTATTGTTATATCTCTCCTTTATAATTTCTTACAATCATAACTGTGTATGCACTATGAATTTGAGGATATAAAGGTTTATTTAATGTTAATGTATTTAGATATATTTAGAATATATAATTTACGTTTTCGTAAACCGAGGGTACTTTGGAACGCCTATGAAAAAGTATAATCTGACTTGTATTATTTTCGACTTGATTATTGCTGTTAGCTCTATTGGCTCAAATAGCGTTACCGAGAAGTCGCCGTGCTATATTAAACTACATGCCACATTACATGCTTCCTTTGTGTTAATAGATACTTTTTGTGAATACCTATCCTTTTACACCAGTTTCCTTACCCGGGTTCGGAATACAGTGATATAATTTTGGGTTATGGACAACGTCATTGTAACGCATCGTTAGTTATTCGCATATACCAGGTGAGGTATCTGAACTGTCGTAATTGTCAACCTCATGGACATATCGTCGTACAAGTCAAGAGATTGCTAGCAAATCGGACTTAATATCAAGAGTTACCAATATTATTAAATAGATTTGTACCGTGTGTTCAGGTTCATGGTAAATATATCGAAATTTTCAAGATTAATTAGGATTTATTCAAAAGCGCTAGACTTAATAATAACCTACAATATGGATTCTTCGCCAGAATAGGTCAAATGCAGATATTTGGATGGCAATACGGGATGGCAGACTCCCCGTTTTTGCCGCCCCGGACTCTCCTTAAGGAAGAAGGTAGCGGTCCTGAGCGAGACGCCTACACCCGACTCTCGTACGGCGTTGTAGACTCGACATTGGGTCGTCTTCCCTCTGCGTTCCATTGCCTCCTTTTGCGCCATGACGGCTTGGTAACGGGTAAGAACTGCCTGCCACGACCTAGAACTATCGACCATAGATTTAACTACGACTGGTTGTGACAGGTCGTCCCCTATTATAGCGACGAAGCTTACTAGTTCAGAGGCCCAAGATGGATACTCCTCGAGGGTGTGTCGCTCCGTGTCTTTAGCACAACCACACCCATGGCACACTGAAGTCGTTCCCTCCTCGCCACAAGCCAAAGGTACCTCCAAAAGCATCTATGCCCGGAGAAGACCTGTGTCAGTCGGAAATTAAACGTCCCGTGGTCACGATTTACGCGAACTCCCCGCAAGTTTGTTCCTCGCAGCACCCAGTCATGCTCCATTTCCCATAGAAGCGGTCCTAAAAGCGAACTTTGTGGAAAATCCGTCACAAACCGGATACCTGACGGCTCTATCGATCAGATAGTGCTTGATCGTTTTCAGCAAATATTCAGGAACACCATGGAATCTTAAGACTCCCTTTATCTCACAGAGAGCTCTAGAGAACAACAGTGAAGGTTTCGAAGTTTCACTTTACATCTCGCAAGCTTTCGACAGGTTCTGCACAAAAGCCTTATTGATAAGTTTTCTAACTGTTTATTATTATAGCTTGAAAATGATAAAATTTCGGAATTTCAAACTTGCTAACCTATTCCCTGAACTTCTGACTTTCTGAGGGACATTGGTCTACCAGCAGTTGGCGATCAACGTAAGAGTTTCTCAGAAGTTTGTCTTCTCTGTAAGTCTATTTTTGCTGCACACCTTAACGTCCTGCTGTCGTTGACTAAGCGAAGACTGCACAATTATGGAGTGGATCAAATAGAGTTGGAGAGAGAGGTCATGTTAGAGCGTATAAATTTCACATTTCAGGTAGTCTCCAAATGGAGCAATGTCTTGCGAATGTAAACGGAAGCAAAACTAGCTGTATTTACATCGAAAAGAAATTCGAATTATTGGCTCAAAATTTTCAGTACAAATACACCGATTACATACTTAAATAGATATTAAGAGTGTGTTTATATTTTTATTGTAGACTTTCCTCTTATCCCGACGGAGCGATGTGCTTCTTTATTCCTTACAGTTAAGGATTAGAATAGTGTACCTTCGTCTTGCTTTCTTTCCGCTTATAATTTGGTTCCACTTTTATAGTCTTTTCATAGTTTTTTAGGTCGTAGAGCCTAGCTGTAGTCAAAATACTATAGCTCGAATATGGGCTGGCTCAACCAGGGAAGTACCACCCCCTTAAAGAAGATCGGCGGAAAGTAGCCTTTAATGGCTGCGTTTCGTCTGATGAGTGAGAGATGAGTGAAAATACATATTCGTAGGTACGTAGTGAGAATAATTTTAATTAATCTTCATACGTGACCCGTGTCACTTTATAGCAAATTATTCACCAAAAAAATATTTTGAATTGGCTTACTATATTGATTTGTTTCTTGTGCAACTGAGTTTGTTACAAAATGTTATTAATTTTAATTCAACGTCCAGATTAATGTTATACTCTCAATATACTCCTAAGTGCTAACGGTCAAAGTCTTTTCATTTATTGTTTTATCCATTTCATATATTTTTATCTTATTTATTTATCTTCACAAAACACATGAAACTATTTCATCGTAATATATGTAAGTAAAATTTGAGCATGAGACAGAGAGACTTCCAAGTTGGACGATGCTATGAAGTTTGTAACTGGGTCGTTGGTATAGTCTCATCTCACCATTATCTTTGTATACTGTATCATTTACGTAATTTATATAATATTAAAACTTGTTAACGAATTAAAAGCTTACAATTAGGTTTTTGTTTTGAATTCTTATAGGACTGCTATTCTTTGAAGTGCTCGGCTTCACACTCATTTAGGTGTACTCAGTGGCGTGCACTCCATAGATGCAAATAAGCACTGCTTAACCTACCCATATAACAACTAAATCTACATTGTTTAATTCTTACTTACTTACTTTTAATCATACAAAATGCAACACGAATGTTTAATTGTTTGCAGACATTTAATAATCATTTGATTCACAATTTGGTAAAATTGTTAAAAGTGCCATTTATAAACAGAAAACGAAACATTCTCGATCAGCCGTTGCTAACTGCTAGCGCCGCTATGCAGCCAGAGCCGCGATAGGCACAACTACTCGGTGCATATTTACCATACAAATAATCTCAAGGACGATATACAAATCTCGTGTTGTATGCAGAAATGTTAGCATGTTTATGTGCAAAAACTATGTGTTATGGTTCGAGAGGCACTACTTCCTTAACCCTATTCTTTTAAAATGTTATAGAAACTGTGTTAATTGTCAAATGAAGGGGGACTATTTAATTGGTCGGTATACTGTTAATATATTTTTTTCGCCATTTTGTTGTTATTGAATATTGTCATTCGTCTTTGTAAGCGCAAGTGAATACGTTTTAATTAGCTAATAAGTGGATTTGAACTGAAAGACTAAGCGTTGTACGTATGATTTCTTAAACCCTATAGTGACGACGCGAGTATTGACCGCTATCCACGAGTACCTTACATCCCACCAGTAAATGCTTAGCAGTTCCGACTATCTCCCTGCAAACAGAGCAAGTTTTCGCTGTAACTTACATTTTCTTACTAAACTACTTTGATCTGGGAGAGTCAGTTGCACGCATTGAAATAAAATTTTAGCAGTACTGGCGACTAATAATTATGTAAACTAGGCCATTTTAGTGCCACTGGGAAGCAAAAATCTCTATGTGTAACCAGTCGTTCTGCATTTCTAAACTCATAAAAAATCACTAATAAAAACTTAACAAAATATGAATAAATTTAAGTATTTTTTTTAATTAATACTTTAATATACTAATTGAGATTTAGGTATTTTGAAAAATACTCACATCACTAGGGAATAGACAAGTCTCTGTCAATATCAGCTGATCACGTTTGTTGACAAGATTGTTAAATTCTACTGAAATGAACTAGTTGTGAGCTCTGTGCTGGTGAGGTGTTTAACGAAATTAATTACGAGTACATTTTCAATTGTCGTTTGAATTTTGAAATTTACGTTGTCGTTAGTGTTGTTTGATGACAAAATTAAAATAATTAAAAAGGGAAGGTGTGTCACTAGTTTAAGTTTAACTAGAAAAAAGGTACTATTTCTTGTGTTAATAAAAGGTATTGTGATAGTTTTAACTAGCTAGCAGGTTGTGTATAGACAAATAAGTTATTTTGTTTTCCTTTTTTGTTGTTTTCAAATATTAACAATAATAAGAATGTTTGGATCTCCACTGGATATTTCGATTTAAATAACTTTCATAACGCGGTGATGAACAGATCGTTATCGTTTTAAAGCACTTTCGTGGCTCAGAGGTAGTTGAGAGATTCATAAAATATATAGATGTTCGTTCTGATCGGACTGCTGTAACTTTATGCGCGTATATTATCAATGTTTAATGAAACTAATATTTTCAGATTACTACGCGTATTTAATTATTTTTAAAAACTACATACACCCGACGTTTAGGTTACTTTGCAGCAACCGTGGTCACGGCACACATCTCTTCTGCCCGTTAAAAATAACAGTTTGATTTAAATGAATAGTCACGAAAGTATTAGATCTCATTATTATCAATGTTTGAGAGGAGGAAACTATGATGAAAATTGGAATTTTTTCGAACATATTTTTCTCACCCTACCCGAAATCTCTGTGCACGCCCCTGAGTGTACTCACAGTTAACAATTTTAATATTTTTACACTGCTATGTTAAAAAATACGTTATAGTTAAAAAACTTATTAGTCTATCAAAAAGTAAGTATTGATCACATTTTTTTTTCCTTAAATTAATTTGTTTTACGGGGATCTAAAGTAACCTGGTTTGGAAATACGACTTTATACTTGCATATATATATATATATATATATATATATATATATATATATATAGTGTGTCTCCCTGAAACAACAAAAATTTATCCAATCTGGAGAGCGGAGCTTAAAAAATTTAACATTTCGATAAAATCTACAAACAACCAAATCCGTTCAGATGTATAAGAAGACATTTCTATACTAGAGTATCTTACCTTTTCTTCTTTTTTTACGACAATATCTTTAAAAACTTCTCTCCTCACAAAATGACGTGTCAAATGTCCGAATCTTGAACAACTATAATCTCATCATGATCGGGTTCGAAACCTGGCAAGTACCAATATGATCTTTTCGTATGTACTTTCTAAGAGTATTTAGACACCACTGACAGACGGTGAAGGAAAACATCGCGAGGAAACCTGGTCTTATAATTTCGAATTATAAGATTGAAATCACCAACCCGTCTTGAGCGAGCGTGGTGATTAATACTCTAACCTTCTCCATGTGAGAAGAGGCCTTTGCTCAGCAGTGGGCTCCGATAGGCTGATGATGATGATGATGATGATGATCCAAATGTAAAGAAATAAAAATAGAATCAATTGTTTGAGTTCTATGTATTAGTGACTTAGCAAAAAATTCAGGGAATTTGGGTAATCTGAGAATTGAAAAACAGGATACTTTGTAAAAAAAAAAGTTCTATAAAGCATCTGAATGTTTGAAACGCTATATTATAGGTGAGTTGTATAACATTGTGTCGAGACGGAAATCTCGGCTCCAATTATAGGTTAAGATTCCACATGATTATTCGTGCATTAATAAGTAATTATAATCAACAATTATGTTACAATATTATGAAGTTTATGTTTTCGAATATTCTGAAAACTAGAATCAGAAGATGAGGTTTCACTGTCTCATTTAGGGATGAGTGATAATGATCCGTCAATGTCCGGTTCAACGTTAGTGAGTTGTCAATTTATTTGTCTTACAAGGTAAATAGCAGTTATAGAAACGAAATCTATGTGATAAGAATTTTGTTTTTCACTGATCGAGTGATTTATTTTCAAGTAAACGTATAAGTGCATATAATGACTATTATTTAATTAAATTAATTACTCAAAAATATTATTTAGTTCAAAGTATGTTTTTTCTTTATTTCTGTTATCGTTAAATTTAATCGAAGTTTTGAAAATTATCTTGCTTAAATTTTCTCATCGTAACATTGACGGTTGCACAAATTAATGGTATTTGGAAAAAATATTTATAACTTCTCAGACCTTATCTCTACTTTTTACATTTTAGTGTCCTAGCTACCTACAAATTTTCGTCTGCTTTATCGCTAAATATTGCCTATACTGTGTATGTATGTTTCTTTGGTCTAATTTAAATCAAAGGAATCTTCGTATCTAATATTCCAAAATATAATATATTAATATTTTTTGGATTACTACGCGTATTTTATTATTATAAAAAAAATAGAAAAAACCACATATCCCCACGTTTCGATTGTCGTATCTCGTCTGCCAATGATCACGGTTGCTTCAAAGTAAACGAAAGTAAGTTATTGATTTTTTTTTCTTTTTTTTATAAGTTCCGATAAAAATATATATATTTTTTTGTGAGAAAATATTAGAAATGGAGCAAAAATCCAAACGTAACCACTCTATATTTTCTACTTTGATGCCTATAATTTTACACCTCGTCCTGTGTCTAAAATATAATCTGTTGACAAATTATATTCCTATTTCATAGTGAGACCTTATTTCATTTGAAGCCGGTCATAAATAGCCCGACATAAGTTTAAACTTTCAATGGGCATTACAAGGAAACTTTTGCGTATAACTGTCCGTGTTCTGTAACTGATCGTGGGCCTATTAGGTCAGTTGGTTAGAGCGTCATGCTAATAACGCGGAGATCTAGGGTACGATCCCCTCATGGGCCAGATTGTTATTAATTTTTTTATTTATTACTATATTCCAGTATACTTGTAATTTTATTGTTTTTTATTAGAACAATATTTAAATTAAGAATGTTAGCAATTGGTGAAATTAATAAGTTATAGGTTGTCTGCTTGAAAACAATCAAGTTGATAAAAGTTTAATGGCGTACAAAATCATAATCAGACAAAACAAAAATGACACGCTTGGAGAATTGTGTGAATAAAACATCACATTTGGCGCAAGTTTCAATTCATATAATTTAACATTGAATAGAAACAAAAGCACACATCTCATTAAAAAAGAAAAACAAAAAAAAATTATCATTTCTTTTCTTGTCGTGTTATTCAACCTATTTCTGCCTTTAATTTTCTATATATGTATATATATTGTTTGTGATTTTAAATTAAGTGATACAATGTACCACCGTACAGATTGTCTTGTTTGTTCTAAAAGTATCCTTAATGAATTCTCACTGAGTAATAAAGAAGTATGTAGGGTAATATAACAGCTACATTTTATTTAACAAATAGTGACTTAGAATTAGAAGTGGAAATCAATGGTCTCCAGAATTCGAAAAGTTTTTGTAAAAATGGGTGGGTAGTTATGAAAAAAAAAATGTGCAGAATTCATTCACCTGTTCAATAAATAGTTAGAGAACCAGTATGGAAATAAAATAAAATATAAAAAAAATAAATTAAAATAAACTTAACTGCATACTTGAGTGTATCCATGGGCTTAAAATAGTATGAATTCCTTTTATACAGAGTATAAGAATCAAATCATATAAGTAAAATCCTTGTCATATATCTTTTAAATACCTCTAGATTCTCTAGAACCGGTATTTATCTTGATTTTAGTTTGTACTTGACAAATTTATAACGATTTAAGTAATTTGTCTCGACTTGTGTCTAGACATATTGTTCTTCGCTGACTGTTAGCCTATATTTAAAACTTTTCCAACCTTAAAATTACAATATAAAGCTATTATTGTGTTTGATGAGATAAAATTGATTGTACAAACTACATGAGGGATATTTTTTTTTTAATTCCTTTAACATTTAGCGGAAAGTGGACAGTAATCGGTTGTGGAATGTAATTGGGGAGTTAGTAGAAAGGGAAAAATATATTCTTTATCCAGCCCTCCAATCACTTCCCACAAGAGGAACATTTTATGAGGAAACCGATATCGATATTGATAGGACTATTTTGATTACTATCGAATTCAAAAGAGTCGGGAAATTTTCATGGTTTTCAGTGTTGCCCTTTTTTTGCCTATATGAACATATCGATAATGAATTCTAATTTCACAGGCTTCTATAATTAAGTAGTTTTTCCTCCGTCATATTTTATTTAAGCCTATTATTGCTTGGATTTATTTCATCATTATTTCTCTACGTTTTCCCTTAAGCAGGGCATAAGAAGATATTTCCCTTTAATAGTTTTGGCTAGTTCATGTATTCTATTGGTATGTCAGCAGCAAATTTAACACGGTTACCTTTTTATTAAAGAACCTTTTACTCACTATCCCTCCTTTTCAAATTGTTAAACATATTAATCTGAGCTTTAGAGCACGGAAATTGTTAAAAAAAACACCCTTTAGAATACGAAGTTTAAAAACTATTCAATAAACATATTCAGTCATTTTATACAGTTAACATATTATATTGGACATTGAGCGTTGAGCGCGCGTGAGATACGGGCCCCTTAAACCTTCACCTGGGTCGCAAGTCCCAGGCACTGTTGAAGCTCCTCTCCCTGCAACGCGATGGACTCGGCACCCGCACGGTGAATCCATTGAATGCTAAGAGGTTTCGTCTCTGAATATTAAAAAAAAATCTTCGTTAATTACTAGATATAACAAAAACTATTTGGGTCGAAGTATTTTTTGTATGACCAATAATACAAGTTTCGTTCCTTCATGTCATCACAAGAAAGCGAGATGTGGCTTCCAGATTTATTATTTTATCTTGGGAAAGAATCGGAAATAATGACATAGCGTTATGTCAAAGTCCAGAATAGATTAATTTCGAAAGTGACAGTTAACTAATGTGGCCTTTTGGTAATAAGGATTTATCTTTATTAATTATACCAGGTAGATTAAAAGATAAATAGGGACTAATTAAATTATTAGTAATTAATGTAACTAACATAGTATTGTAATTAAAAATAAATCAATAGTAGTAATTGAATAGAACTATTCAGAACGCTGTATAATATAACAAAATTATATTGTATAAAGCAAATTTAAAACTAAAATTATTTAATTCAAAAGACTGGTCAAATAAATAACGTAATTATTCGCGTGTATACATATTAAGTCTGCTCAACGGACTTAAAAGGTGCTGATTTTTTTTATTTGACCATTACATTTATACGCATTCGTGGTATTTTAAATATAGTAAATTGTATATACATATTTATTGAGGACGAACGGAAAAATATAATTAATTTTAAACAGGTAATATGAATGGTGAGAAACAAAGTATAAGAATAAGAACAATCTTAATATCAATGCATTCTACGTAATTCAAGATGGTCGATATTACGACTGACTAACTAACCAATAAAGCTAGGACCCCATACTGATAATTTTTCTACAGAGATAAAGACCAATGAAACCAAGCCAGTAAAAGTTTATAACTTCGTATATCTTAATTTAAAAGACAAGTATAGTCTATGACAGTAGTGTGCACCACCATCCATCGGCCCATTAGCTCAGTTGGTTAGAGCGTCGTGCTAATAACGCGAAGGTCGCGGGTTCGATCCCCTCATGGGCCAAATAATTTTTTGTATATTTTTTTAATAAAAAACGTCTTAAATGATCTTTAAGTTTTTTAAGAATAAAAATTATATATAATTAATTTGTTTTTTATAATCTTGTCAATTAACATACATTAGTCATATAAATATTAAGATACCAGTCATATAATATAGATAAGATACTTAATAAAAATATTTATGTATTTGAAATATTTTTTATAAATACAAAAATGAGAAACGTATTGATCTTGATAATCGGTAAAAAAAGTATAAAGATTTAATAAAAAACGTATAAAGATTTAATAATCATAACTAATATAGAGGCAAAGAAATTTATATAGAGGATGATGTAGGAAAAAATACTATTTAATAAGAAAAGCAATTATAAATAACATATAAATTTTAATAAAAAAAAATATATATGACATCATATTGTCAACATTTTTTAAAAGTCCATTATTCATCAATCCTTTGAACTTTATTTTATACGATTTCTAAACAAAATTTGTTTTTCTTTGTATTTATTAATAAATTTAAAAAAAAAACTCTCAGACAATTACTGTCTCCAAATGATTACACTAACACGCGTGAAGCACTTAATGGAAAATAATTCAACACCTTAAGTTTGAAAAAGAGCTGAAATATCTAGCACATCCCTGGGCCGATATTCAATAGCTTTAATAGCCTATAGCCATTGCAAAAAATCTGGCTTTCAACTGAAAAAACCGCATCGAAATCGTTCCATCCGTTCGAGATCTACGATGCCACAAACAGACTTACACACAAACATGGACCTCAAACTTAAAACACGAAGATTTTTTTTGCGTGACTTACAAGTCGAGCAAGAGCTAGTACTAATACTTTTCATATATATGATATGAAATTTTAGGAGACAATTTCTTAAAATCATAAATTATAACGTAGCTATTTGATTTATATGTAAGGGCTTATCGTGAGCTCGAAAGCCTAATATTTTGTAACAAAAACAAAAGAGGAACTTTTCGCTAAGCGATGTATGTGGCGTGGCGGGCAAGGTGTTGAGTGGTTTGATGTGTGGAGGGGGGAGACTTGGAGCGGAGAGAGATTATTTAAATGGCATGTTCAGATACAATTATTGATTATTTCGTGAAAATTGATAATGAACGAGTGATTAACTAAGAAATTGTACAGTTTTAATTATTCATTTTAAAAAACTAATCGCGTCCTCTAAATAAAGTAATAACTTGCTTCTTTTAAAGATCCGTCTATCAATTATTTAATTTTCGTTGTATTCCTCATAGACAACCCTTATTATGCTACAAAAGACATACTAATATTTGTTCAAACGGTTGACGGCATCCCCTTCATTATAAATTGTTAAAATCGACACGACTAACCTTCATTGTAATATAACCAAAGCTTGCTATAATAAAGATGATAATATTTTCTTTGAGAGAATACCACTCATATTTCTAATAAGAAAACAGAGTAAGGAAAAGTAAATAGAATATTAATTAACTACTTGTCCTAATAATAATTACGTGTGCTGTATTCTGTATCTACTGTACATATGATATCTGTACAATATTTCTTTGTACTAGTATAACAAATTCATCTTTAAACGTATTTTTTTTTAGTCAGCATAGAGATGCAAAATGGAACTCGCAATTTCTCATTGTAATTGAATAATGAGTGACAAATTTAACCAAAGTGTATTAAGATACAGTCTTGAATCACGCTGTGAATAATCAATCATTTGTAACACACCTTATGGCTAGACTAGGTATATATAAACACGAATTTAATGGCAAAAAACAACGCCTCTTCTTGAAAATCATCACAAATCTTTTATCTATATTTCACTGTGTTGTCTATAAATTTTGTATCACACTTCATATTCCATTGTGTTAACATTATATCAAATTTTTTTTAAGTCTAAAGCAAAATGTCTTTAATTATAATGTCATGAGTCTGATTCCGTATCAACCGTATGGAATATAAAGTGATTAATTTAATACTAAAGTAGTTTATTTTTAGATTCCTATTCATAAATGCCGCCCACGTTTATTATCTGTGACATTTTCATGAAGTCCGCTTCGATCTCTAACATTAAAATGCTTCTCGACATTTTCTGTTGCCTGCCCAGATATAGAACAAAATTTAATCGCTCCATTTAACGTACTTTTGGTGACGCGGAGACTAAATTAATCTGAAACTACTGGAAAGGTCAAAATAATCAATCACAGAATTGAATTTATATTAATATCGTATGTTTAAAACCACTTACTCCAATCCCCCGCACGTTTAACTTTATTATTAAGACACTCGCATTCAAAGGATATATTACCGTCAAGTCTTAAACAAACCTTGATAGTAATTTTTATATAAACTCATTTCTTTTTCCTTTTAATCATTCAAAAAACTTTAACGAGATCTTAGACTTTCGCGAGTTTCCATTAAAATAAAACTAATATTTTTCTGATTTACTACGCGATGTGTCACATCTCGTCAGCCCCTGATCACGGTTGCTGAAAAGTAACCGTAAGGTCGGGATTATATAGTTTTTAAAATAATAAAAATCGCGTACTAAATCATGCATGAATTTTACAAATTTTACAAGTTAAATGAGATATCGTTCAAACAAGAGATATTATGAGAAATTAATAGTTTAAACAAATGACACTGCTTTGTGTCCTGTTTATAGTACAAAACTTCTTCTGGACTATATATATTCATATATAAAAGAAAGTTTTCTTAGTTACACTATTTATAAATTAAGAACGGCTGTAGGGATAGGGTTGGAAATTGATGAGGGGATAGGATATTTAATTCTGTTGGATCGGACATAGGATATTTAATTCTGTTGGATCGAAAGAGAAAAAAAAAGCTAAAAAAATCCAATATCTGGTTATTTATGGCCTCTAGGACGGAACAGAGTTCGCCCGGGCAGCTATACATATATCACTAATGCCGAAATTAACACGGACGAAGTCGCGGACAAAAACTAGTTATAAATGAAATAAACAATTAAAAAAATTATTAACAACTGATATTTATCTTATACACAATTCACTGTATTATAAAATACAAAAGAGATGTAGGATAAAGAAGTGAGGCACGAGTCCGTTAGTGGCGAGGTCTCGAGCGAACAGAGAGCGGCCCGGTACCACTCATTCAGAATGCCGGTTTGTGACACGAAGTTAGACATGAAGCGCCATTGACGAAATCACTCATATGTTTTTCTCCCCACAACATTATACATATATACTCGTATAGTCTAGTAGGTAACATAAATTGATTGCTCAAACTCTCAGATAACTTTGAGAGGAACAATAAAAATCAATCACTTTCCGAGATGAAACGAAATGTATAATAAAAAGTTTCCAATAATCATATTTTCACAAAATGAATAACAAGACAAAAGAATTGGAAAATGGTGTAACCAATGATAATTTGTGCATGGTTTAATTTCCCATCATGGGGGGCACTTTAGCTATTGCATACAAGTGGAAAAAACTATAATGAGGTAATAAAATAATGGATATATACAGACTATATGACATTCTTCTATGACGCCACTTCAAATCAGAAAAGATATATTTACCAGGACATTACTAATGCGTAATACTTAAAGGCGTGTTAAGTGACCAAAAAAAAAAAAAAAAAAAAAAAAAAAAAAAAAAAAAAAAAAAAAAAAAAAAAAAAAAAAAAAAAATTGTGCACAACTACATAGGCGTGTTCACATCCTATTGCTAAATTAAATTATGTTTATTTGTTATTATTTAAGATCATTCATATCATAGTAGGACTTTATTATTGAAGTAAATACTCTGTTTACTTATTAGAGATAAATATTAATTGAATCATTCCAACTAAAACCTCCAATCTTCAAGCTCGCCTAGAACATCCACAAGCGATAACTCCGTGAATACTTTGCCTGTAATCCTCGAGTATTGACCTAGTTATTCTGAAACTATTATGCTCTAAACATATTGAATTAATCAAATATTGTATTGTAAATTAGAGGCGATATCAAATGATAGTCTATAACAGCTCTCGTTTCCAAATTTCTTTGGTTTTATTGAAGGACTTTATCGTAAATTAAAAATTTTTTTTTTTATACTGACATCAAATTTATGTCCTATAGGATAATTCAAAAACATTAAAACATATATATAGCAATTAACTCATACATGTGTGATATATGAATTAATTATGTACATATTTCTAGGGACAAAAACATACAGATATTTTTATTCTCATAAATAGCGTCTCTACTACAGAGCATTTTGAAATTTAAATTAGTTTTAGTTTATTTAATTTAAAGTATAAATTAATATCAATTATTCTCAGTATTCATTATAAAGTAAATACAACTGAAATGATTTTCGTCTTCAGGATTCAATTAAAATTCACCTCTACGTTTGACAACATATATACGCCAGTGACTTTTTTTTTATTATGTCGTATTCTCGAACAAACTTAAAACATTGTGAAGATTGACTTCTATTAAAAATTAAATCCAATGCCAATAGTATAACGTCAGCATTGAACACTCTATGTGTTGTTGAAGGTTCGAAGAGCTTGCTTTGGTTAGCGCTTTGTAAAGTTTAAACAAATTGAAATGGAAAAACATCTATCGTCTGAATACAAATGATTTTCATAGACGTTTTTCTTAAAAATATATATTATAGCTAATTAAATCTGCTAAAGGTAGATGTATCAATATTTTCAGTGGTTAAATTAGAATTATAAACTGATGTGTATTATAAAATTCAGTAATATTATGTGACTCAGATATACTTGCAGAAATAACAAAACTAAATATAGTTCGTAAACCAATAAAGCTCTTAAACTATTACAATATCAAGTCCTTATTCCTGTGATCTTCACTAGTTATCGTTCTATGAAATATCAAATATATATATATATATATATATATGTAAATAAAACAATTCTCTTACTTATAACTATTAATATAACTTTATTTTTTGTTATAATATCCAGCTCTCAGTTGGTTATCAATGTATTCCATCTGTTGGGTAACGCAATTAAATTGACATGATTTTCTCACTCACGTGTAAATGAAACCTAATAGTGTATGTAATTAATTAACATTAACATAAATGTTGTATTCGATAATTAACTAAGGTTATTAACCGTATCAGTGTCCGAAATCATATCAAATAATATTGTTTATACACTGAACAGATCTGAAAGGTGCGAAGGAGACGAAACTTCTCACCGTGCGAGTGCCGGGTCCATCGCTTTGCAGGATTGGAGCTTCAACAGTGCCTGGGACTTGCGACCCAGGTAGGTTTCATTTAAAATATTCTATACGATGGTTATAACAGTAAGAATGTTTTTAAGTGTTATTAAGTATAATTTAATTATTTGTGCAAAAAAAACTTGTTCAACTGATTCTGGCAAGTTTCGTTAAATAGTTACATAAAACTCTCTAAACGAGTAATTTTAAAGACTTCAATCAAATTAAACTTGTCTATCAAAGAAATCCTTTAAACTACTCATTAAAAAAGGACACCAAGAGTCATTCATAATATAAGGTCCGGAGTAATCCCAAAAGGTTTGTGATTTTGAAGAAATTTTAACACATTTTTAACGTATCACATCTGCATATCTGGGGACATCGACATTTTTTTATATCTCTTAAATCTCATATATGTATAAATAAAACTATTTTACAAATTTGAAAAGACTAAACAAATAAACTGTCCAACTGTTTCACTATCTTCTAAATATTTAAGAGTCATACAATTAATGTTAAAAACATCTTCTTATATAATGTTTCAGATTTAAATGAAAAACAATCTTTTCGTTTACAAATGCCTACGATAGCTTCCCTATTTACATAACTGTACTGTAATGAGCACTGCTGCCATTATGTGCGGAGTTGCCACGAGTGATGTGTGGAGTCATAGGGTAGATTGATTTTTAATAAATCGCTGATAGATTTTACGAGAGCACATATCATAGTATATAAATAACTAAAATTAAGGCACATTCTTATTAAAAAAACAAGCCCAAAAGTGTATCATTATGAAGTGGTATATTTTAATTTATCTATATATTTTCTATTTCACACTTAAGTTCTACAATCACCTGTATGTAATTGTCTTTTCTTTCGGGAGGAGAAATTTTTTTGCAGCATTCACGATCTCAGAACATTTCTGGATGTTGAAAGGCCATTTTTTCAGATCCGTTTACCTCCATTTTTCCAATCACTATCACTTGTAGACGTTGAAGCTTTAAGAAATAGAAAAAGATTAGGAGAAAAATAAAATATTTCTTTTTTGAACGAGAACAATGAGATAGATTTTGATTATCGTTTATTTTTATATGTTGCTTTCATTAATTAAATATTACAAATTAAATCTACGATGTTCAAATTCAATTAAATGTTATCGTAAGCCCTCTCGGAAAACAATTGGACCCTCTTAAACGTTGTGATGACTATTTCAATGACTTAATTCAATGTATTTGTATATTTTTAAATTAAAAAGAACCAGCTTTAGTTTATAATTTAAACATAACCATATTTGTTTAAATATTATTGTTTTTCAGATACTACAGCAAAATCTGATTTGTTGATTAATTGAATTTTTTTTATTGAGGTTTATTTATTTTTTAAAGTTATTACAAGACCCTCCTTTGTTTGTTAACGCTGGCTAGTATTTTTTTCTTTTCATTATTTAAATATAAATATTATAACTGACTTCTTAGTGCTCTTTATTTTAAAGTAGTCATTTAAATGATTGAGATAAAAAACAGAACTCTTTGTATTTTCTATACTAATAAACGTGTAAGCCTACTTTATATAATTATAATTGTCTGTAAACATCAAGAGGATTATCATTTAGCTGTACATTAATGTAGATTACATATCACGAAACGGCAGACATTTTAAAGACATAATTCGTTTCGCACGTATTATTAAAAACGAGATGAAATCTTCTAAACATCACCATCCTTAACATTGAGGTGGAAAAATATACAATGTATTGAATGAAAATAGTTCAGTCATTTTTATTTCTGATGTTCGTTAAATTATGCGCAACAAAAAAATATTACTCAAGGAGAAATGCTGATAAAGTATAGTACACATTTTTTAAACCTCATTTTCATCGTACCATATCTATGTATACGAGTGCAGTGAGAAAGTGAACTGAGATAAGTTATGTGCTTTATATGAAACTAGAAACCAACAAGTATGTTACTTGGTATAGAAAAAATGCGATTGAAAAAACGCAAGTATTGTCCGTACTATTTCTCAAGTTATATATATTATATTATATCGTAATTACTCGTCCATGATCCAAGGCTTTGAAAGTCTACATTCAGATCAATCATTCCGGTCAAAAAAACAAGTCAAGGTCAAGGTAAAGAAAAATAATGTATGGCCTTATAGAATTTTAAATGTGTTTTCTTGTCGGTATTTACTAAACGACTTGATTACAATTGTTCATTTCAAACCCTTTTCACATCAATGATCTTTTTAAATTATGATTTACAATAATATATACATTCTGTGGCTATATTAGATCATACTAATATATAAAACCACGTTCGAATTTGATTAACCTTCAATTCTAATATCATAAGAAGCTAAAAATATCAAAATTTCGATAGAGAAGACAGCTGAAATCTATTTAACACCTGGGGCCTGGGAAAAAACATAAAATCCCACATCCGTGAACACGCTGCATAATCAAGACAAATACTTTACACTAGCTATTCATTGTTTCTTAACAAAATGCAAAAAAAATTTGATAGAAGTAAGGACAATACAAAGGGTTACTATACAGTAAAGACTGTTATTCCCTTATTTTATAAATGACATCAAAATTGTAATATATTTTGATAACCATATGTACATTAGTGGAAAGCCTTTGATATAATTACTAAGTATAACATCGCTTTAATATTAGCCTGGTGTATTGCGCACGTAATTTGATAGAAAATGTCACGACGTAACTCACAGGAAATGGGATTATTGTATGTTTAAAACCTTATTACTATTGTTAAATGTTACTAATATTAAAAAATCTAACGTTATGTTTCTTCGTTACCAATTCTTCTTAAACACAGAAACTCTAAAGCATAAAGTTATGTGTTATACAAAAAATAAGATTGCTGGCGGAACGATATGAAGTCGTTAAATTTTTCTGAAGTCTGTTTACAGAAATTCTATACAATTCGATCGCTTTTTGCGGCCCCAATGTCAACGACACTTTAAATTAAATAACAGATGCCTCCGCACAGCTATGTGATTTAAAAGTTTTTTTTTTTTGTAAACCCATAGAATGTGGTATAAAATTAACATTTTCTTAATTCCATACCAAAATAAAATTCAAACAAAATCTCAAAATTTCCAGAAAGTCGAGGCAATTTACAGAACTCTAGCCCTTAAATTAGTGTCTGGTTGTAATATTATTCTCAGGAAAGCAATATATTTTCTTTTTCGATATTTTGCATATTATAGCTTTTGGATCACGAAAATTCAGTTATATCTTTTTTAATCTAATCTATAGCTATCGCTATATAATAAATGATCACTTAACGCTTTACGCATGTTATAGTAAAGATAATTTAATAATAAAATATTGAAACAATCTGCGAATAAACATCACAATTAATTATTGCAAAAACGTAGAATGGAATGAAGACAATTTTTGAAAAATATTTTTCTCACAATTTTAAGTTAATGTTATCTTTCCGTTGGCATTGTTGGATAATAAAAAATAAACAGAGCTGACCTTTAAAATATACGTAACTTGATAATACAACGTAAACTTTCGTTAAGTATTTGACGAGTACTTTTTTTGATTATTAACTGATTTCCTTTAGGAACTATTTGTAGTTCTTCATTCATCAGAAAATATTGTATCGTCTTTTGTTTATAAAAACGCTGCGACCTTTAATAGCTCGTAAAGTTCAAACTAATAGGACAGACGGAAAGAAATGATTCAACATTTTAAGCCGATAAGTTCTGCAACACAAAATTTTTCTTACTAACCATTCAACAAACTTATACCACATTTCTATTGAATGATATCACAACAACGGTATTGTGATACTATTTGGATGGCTGTACACGACTTACCGTAATTTCAGTTTCAAAGTTCATTTCAGAATTGGGCCTGTTACAGGAACGACATAAGAAATAAATAAATAATTCTCAGTCCTTCAGATGATAAAGATGTCGGCTTATTCAATCAAATTTAAATTACTTTCAAATCATTGAACTTTTCAACAATCAAATCGTTACATTCTTTCACTGAAATCTCTGCTATTCGCTTATTTTTTAGCAAAAATAGGCGTAACTTTAATGACGACAAATCTCTGTTAGCCCCAATTCACAATCTAGACCTCTCAATTATTAAAAATGTCTTGGTACATAAGAAATATTGCTAAAGATCGTGTTTAATTCTAAATACTACAGTACAAAACTAATAAAGAGACCGCTTTGAACAAACGTTACACACAATCCACTATCATGCAAACTACTGTTCTAGACAGAAAACGGTATCTTACTTTCTGTTAGAGAACTTTTACAATACAATCCGCTTCGACTTTCTGTTGTTACAAAGTAGAACTCAATGAATTTTATTTTCTATTCTGTAAGACTTTCTGAAGCAAAGTACAATTTCAGACCGTGTAAAATAAACATTATATATAAATTATAAGTCTATTATTAACAATAATATATATATATATATATATATATATATACACTACACTAAGGTTAGTACGCGTTTTATATTACATAACACCTACGTAATCCCGAAGTTTCGGTCCCTTTGCAGCAACCGAAACATCACTGACACTTCCATCTCGTCTACCAGTGACCACGGTTTAATGTATAATAGTAAATTTTTCTCAACCTTCCATTATACGAAAAGCTTATTTTTGCCGACTAGTCAAATAAAAGCAACAAAAGTACATGTAACCGAGACACTGATATAATGTTTTCTTACTAATTTAAAAAAAAATTATATCCACCAAAAGAAAAACCTTTTTTTGAGTCATAAATTTTCAGCAGATTAATGTAAAGTTAGAGGCATTCTGCGGAAATAAAACTTATGGCTGTCATAAAAATTTATATTAAGGGTGACACGACACCCCTTTATACACTAAATTTGATTTTTTATAAGGGAAGTTCACTCAAATCATAGCTATGTCCATTACCACTTACACATGGTACCTTTGTTCTGGACGGTGAACCGGATATCAAATCCTGGTGATAAATCCACCTATACTATCCCGGATAGTCTTCCTCGTCTTTACAACCTTGAATAGCGAGACGTATCAATTCTATGGGTGTAAGTAAATTACTGTGGGCCAGCTTGTGTTTATTCTTATTATTACAAGTGTCATAGTAGTCAGTGAAGTCGACCGTCTTTCCGGACATTACCAGATGGCTACTGAAATTGTGCTCCACCGCTATCCCCTGGAGGTATCTCGTTAGTGATCTTAAGTGACCCAAATGCGTGTACCACTGACCACACCGGAAGGCCTGTTTATAACTTTGCATCAGCTTATGGCTTAACAAGTTTCATATCACCTTACCCGTTATCAATATTTTCAGTAACTAAATCGTAACATTCCACCAAAAATTCACATCGTAAATGATGAAAGCATTTTTTATCACAATCCATATAAAGAGAGGGTAGGGTATTTTTTTTTTAAAGCTTTTTCTATATATTTTGAAAACTTTAAGTGATTATTTTAGGATAAGTATTGAAATAACCGCGTTTAACAACGACTAAATCGATAACAGTACTTAACTTCGACATGAACATATACAATAGCCACTGTAAAAGGCAACTTTTAAAAAATATTAACGTCGGTTACTGTTAAGTCCTTCGTGTATCATCAGCTGGACTTGCTGATACCCTGTGTCACAAAAAACATTAAATAACGTATATAAATTTAGTTCACGTGAACGTGACATTGGTCACATGAAAGTAAATTAAAAGTTTCGTCATGTGTGAGTCGTGTCACAACTAACGAAGGTCGCGGGCGCTGAAATTAAAATACTGAGTTAATAAACCCGGCGTTAACTTTTATTACGTGAATTAATTTAAAATAGATTATTTTATTACTTATTCTACTATTAATTTCATAGGTGAGAATCTATACAAATATTTAAATTTATAAAAATTTTATTATAAATTGAAAGCATACGATTGGTGCCGAGTCTACTTATATTCACAATATTTGCTTGTAGTCCTTATTCTTAGTTCTTTAATCGAACTGAATTCGAGACAAATTCAGAAAGATGCCACTGATATGAAAGTCAAATTACTTTTATATTATAACCTAACCTCGATTGGGTCAAAACAGACTTGATATAACCATGTATAAATCGTTCTTTTAGCAATACTAGAAGATTGTGAGAAACACGTGATATGTTTTAAATAGTCGTTTTTTTTATTGAAATAAAATATGCAATTTTATTCGTCTAAGTTCTAAGTGTAGAGGTAGAAAGGGCACGAATTTTGGCCATACTATAATTAAATGAACAAATTATTATTAATAATGAAGGCTTTTTTGTTCGTAAATTGTTATTTTGGCGTGTAAATAAATACCACAACAAATATTCTATTTGAAAACTTACTGACGATTTATTTTTTAGGTCAAAAAGTCAATTAAAAATTATTTTAAATGATTATTTTATGCCTATCAATGATTTTTATACTTCCTAGAACTTTTTGAAGATGAGGTAGATAAAAATAATCTCTTCTCTCTCTCTCTCTCTCTCTCTCTTTATTATATTCTCAACAATAAGAAAGACAAACAGGGCAACATTAATAATGAAACCCTCATATGACTCAAGTAAAACGTACAGGTGTTTTGTGACACAGCGCGTGACACATGACACAAGTTTGTGAATGAATATCATATTAAATGTACACAAGAATTAATGCTATGTTGAAACTTGTGATTGGGTTCACTCAAGTCCAGTAACTACTTTTGAAACTTGGATGACCTACGCAAGTTTTGAATAGCCAATTCAAACGTTGGCTCCAAAACGGTTTTGCATCTTTATAAGATACGGTAAAGATATCCGGTATAAAGCTGTCTTGGTTTTAACACTTTGTATTATTGACATTCGTTAAGGATTGAGGAAAAAATCCATTATTAATCTTTATTGATTATACTCAACAGAATGTTACCAAATTGACCAAATAAATATGTGCTCATAACACACTATAATACATTGGACATATGTTTTATCTGACGCCGAAGCTAATATTTATAACTTGACTGTTTTTCCGCTACATTATATACTAAGCAAAATACCTCATATACCAAAATTAATCATTTAAGTAAAGTCTATTCTGTACTGTTTCTATAAAAACAATATGCCTCATTGTCAACGAGTTTGTGTCGTTATTGGCGTCACACTGCACGATTAAGTCACGCCTAACCGACAGTTTGTTTAAAGACTGGTGTGACGTCACACCCTCTCCGCCAGCCAACACCGGAAACAATTTAAGAGATGAACTTAATTAAACTTCTCGCATCTTCACCATGACGTCGCTGATAAAACCTCATATTGGCCTTGTATGATATAAATTATTAAGTTTAAGGTACAACACCAATATTCTCAATAGATTATTTTAAGCGCTATCACAAAGCTCAGTAACAATATTGTATTTTAAGAGATGAAGGGACTTTAAATTATAATAACTTATTGCATATGTTGGAGCCCGTAATAAACGACAGAACGCCTGCTACAAAACTGGTAGCAACGACGCGAGGACTCGTGACTCGGTGAAGAAACAGTCAAGGCGTAACGAAGCACTGAACGTGCAATATTTAATTTTGTTATCGAGATCAAATAAACAGCATTGAGTTCCGTTTTCTATAACCTGCTCGTTCAGTATATATAATTCTTTAGTTATGCCTTTGCATTGCCACAGTTTAACTATTTTATATGGGATAACTATTTCAATGAATTAAACATATATATTTACCATTCAAATTTATTACTGTTACTGTAACCAGATAGTATTGATCTTCAAATACAATTTATATGTAATAATGCCAATATATATACGCTTAAATTGTTTCCGTCATATGAATGCGACAAATATATTTCAATTTACTCGATGTTGAACGTTCCTTCAGCTAAACTAGTTAAATTAGTCTCTAGACTCTAGAGTCTCTAGAGTCTCTAGAGTAATTGAAAGAGATTATTTATACCTACTAATCTATATTAAATGTAACTTTTTCATATTTGTGTAAAAAATTCAACAGTTTCTTTTTTATTATGTACATAATATCCTCATCATCCCTAAAGTCTGAATTAATCATATTATTCAACAGCTATTTGTATGTAAAGTACAAAATTTTCATTTTTACTATAATTATGCTTAAATTTTGATTTCTAAAATCATTATGATATATTAATACGTGGAGTGATCATATAGTTAAGAATTAATTTACTAGATGTTTTTGTATGAAAGCACGAGGTGAAATTATCTGAACCCACAAAAAGAAAGTATTTAAAAAGAAAAAGCTGACACTTCTAAAGCAAAAAAGTATCTTAATTAAACACACGGAACGTGAAAAAAACGTGAAAAACACGTGAATGTGTTTTTAATCCCATGATACTTTATAATATATATAACTCATTGAGATTATAAGGAAATTAATAGTTTAGGGATAGATTTATTTATGAACGGATCATTAAAGACGTAAAACTATGGTTAAGGAATAAAATAACCGCTAATGTATTAAACGAAGAATAATAATGTTTTAGTACATTGTGAAAGAATATGAATAATATTGTTTACAGTACCGTCATAAATCTCTATACTAAAAATATTATATATCTCACCTTACATGAAAATTTATAGCCTTTTCCACTCTCCTCTTCCATTCTTATACAGCATATATTAAATCACTTACATGTAAATATATAATATAATACATTTCCTGAAACAAACACATCGTTTGAGATAATTTTCAATTTTAAACAGACTTTTCAGCAGTTCTTTTCAAAATTACTGCGATCTATGACTTATTAGTTTTGTTAATCGTAAAAAAAATATCTTCTCGTTTATGTTAGTTAATAAAATTAAAACAATTTTAAAGAATAAGTCTGAATTTATGAATATTTTATAAAACAACTAAAGATAGAAACCATGACTATGACGTTTAGAGCCTCGTTCAACCTTGGAACTGATGCTAGGATCTAACTTATACGTCTGCCGGTTTTCAATTAAAATCTGCTGAATAAAACCTATCTATTTGGAAAAAAATTCTTTCGTACTTTTCTTAATACTTAAATATTTTTCCGATGATTTTGCTGAGTTGAATCGGATAATTTTATGCGAGTTGTTTTAAAGTGAAATGTTACTGGAAAAATGTCTTACTTACCAGACTTGTATATGTACTCATACCTCGCCTACTACGAACATAAATTATATAAGGTGGCATCCGGAGGTTCCAGGAAAACTACAAAACATACTTATATGTATATATTATAAGAATTACATATTAAAACTTATAACCTATACCTGAGACTACATGATTGCCCCGATGTTAGGATGGCAATCCCATTCCATAGCTCGTGTGGTATCAGGAATCTTCTGGTTCACACGGCTCGGTGTTCGTTCCGCGGAGTCAGCGGCGTCACTCGTTATATGATATTATATCCATACAACGATGTTGCCCCGGCGATGTTCATTTATTTTATAATATGTAGCGCGTACTTAACACATATAATAATTCATATATCTTTATAATCATGAGTTCTAACAGAATAAAACGCTTCATAAAAATATCATTTCTCCTTAATTCAAACCAGTCATTAGTCTACCATATAAAGAATAAATTTAAACTACAAAGTGTCTAAAATTTAATTATTAGTTGAGCTCAATGTGAACTTGAAATATTTTTTTTGTTTATCAAATGCGTTTTAGCCTCATTTATGATACGAATAAGTCTCACGTACTTAATAGGTTATAAGAGTTACAATTTTACATTTCCTCCTCAAACTCTCGATATTAATAATTGGTGGACATATTACAGGTTTAATTTCTTCAACAAAACTATTTATATCATTGTTAACTGTCGATAAATTTCAGGAAGATATTCTATAAATTTCTATCTAATATAGGATTACTAAAACAGTAGACATTACCTATACCTACTCTATATTAAGTCATGGTGGCCTGGAGGTTAAAGCCTCTCATACGTGAGGGCGCGGGTTCGAATCCTGGCAAGTACCAATGTGATCTTTTCCGAATCATATGTACTTTGTTAGAGTATTTCGACACCACTGACGGACGGTGAAGGAAAACATCGAGGAAACCTGGTTTTATAATTTCAAATTATAAGACTGAAATCGCCAACCCGGTTTGAGCAAGCATGGTGATTAATGCTCTTACCTTCTCCATGTGAGAAGAGGTCTTTGCTCAACAGTGGGCTCCAATAGGCTGATGATGATGACTCTTTTTAGATCCGCTATATTTAATAAAAATCTCATGATTTTATGAATGTGAAATTTTTTAAACATTATAAAGAAAAGGTAAATTTGTTACAGAATATATAATACAAATTTTATTTCCATTATAATAATTATTTAACGTATCTTCGTAATATAACAAAATATTTTATTTTTCAATCCAACTTCAAGACAAACTGAATATATGACCTGATGTTAGGAAAAGAATTGAAGTGTACTGGAATGTTTAAAATAATTTAATCTCGTTTGAAAATTTAATTGTGAGAAAATATGCAGGCACAAAGTTTTTGTTTCCATTTTGAGAAGAAGTCAAGAGAAATAAGTCCACCACAGCTGTTATTTTTAAATTGATGCTATAATTCCCACTGACATAACAAAACAAAAACTCTCTTAGCGTGATATAAGTCGTAAAACGAACGTATATTTATTGTATTATTTTAGTTATCCTTTTTACAAAACGATTGTATGTTTTAAAATTTCACTTCTATTCAATTCAATTCTCTGGAAAATATTTATAAAAGTACTCTGTGTGTAATCGAATTCGTACCTTCAACAATTAGAGTAAATGTCCCTTCAAGATGTTATGTCTATTTAAGTTTCAATTATTTCATAGGTCGTTAAACTTTGTCCTTTCGAACGATATAGGTGGCTAGGCCCACTTATTTTCCAATACATAGACTTGAAAAACACCACAAACAAAGACATAACGAATCATGATTTTGCCCTGAATAAAATCTTCTCTTTTTTCTTATTTTGTCTTATAATTGAATTGGGTCAAAATTATACTCACCAATTGTGAAACAAGTTTAAAGAAGGTGCCAGTTACAGATATCAGGTTTATCAATTTTTATTACGAATTGTTCTGATGTAAAGCTGAAATATCAGGGATATATTATGTGATGAAGCTATGATTGATGCTTCATATAATTACTATTCTTCATCATCATCATCATCATCAGCTTATCGGAGCCTACTGCTGGGTAAAGGCCTCTTCTCAGATGGAGAAGGTTAGAGCATTAATCACCACGCTTGCTCAAGGCGGGTTGGCGATTTCAATCTTATAATTTGAAATTATAGGACCAGGTTTCCTCACGACATTTTCCCTCACCGTACGTCAGTGGTGTCTAAATTCTCTTAGAAAGTACATATGACTCGGAAAAGATCACAGTGGTACTTGCCAGGTTTCGAACCCGCGCCCTCATGTGTGAGAGGCGGGCCTTTAACCTCCAGGCAACCACATTACTATTATTATACTATTACTATTCTTGAGTAAAAATATCTCTAAGTTATTAAAACATAAGCTGATACGTTGTAGGTATACAATAATACCAGTTGTTATATGAACAGAATAAAATGTAATTATTTACGTCTTGCGTTTTAAAAATAACATTTTTTTTTATAAACCCATAGTAAAACTATTAATTTTATGTCCCCACGTATCACAGGAATATTTGTTTGTTTCTTTATATATTATTAGTAATCTCACAATATGAATCATGTGTTTGTAATTATAGGTGTATGTTTATCTTCCTCAAACATATGCCATTAAGACACTGATATCTCAAAAATATCATCAGCCCCCTACAAATCTTGTGTTGTGAGTAATTTAGCATTCCTACCAATATACATCTGAACATTAATCTAATCGAATTATTTGAAATGTCAGCATTCACATCTTTTATTCATTAAGAGTTTCTGAGCATGTGTTATTATATATATATAATCAATAATTAAAATTTAATTAATATTTATTACGTAACAGCAATGTCTCATTATTATTTTTTTATTTTTATTTCTACTTATTAAGTAATTTTATTATATTACGTAACATTTGTTGAATAACTTATAGATGAATGTAACTTTAAATGAATACCAAACGACATTCTCAATTTAAATTCTGATAGTGGAATGAATTAAGGATTTAAAAAGTTCATTCTTCTTAATCAAACCAAATCGTTTAAAAAAGTCTTTAACCTTTTGACATTTACCTCAACTCTTAGAATGTTCCATATTCTATATTTAAAGAAGGAAATATTTCAGCCAGTCTGTCACTCCGAAGGTAAATCACCTCATTTCCATTTCCTCTTTCCAATATTTATCTTTTAGATATTTCTTACTCGCATATGCTATGATTTTACAACATTTAATTTTGTATGTTTATTAAAGGTTAAATATATTTATTTAGTTTAAAAAAATTTATAAAAATTTTACATACAACCAATTCATCTTCATAAACAGTATTTGAAAATGGAACTCAAGGGATATGGAATTCTAATGTCTATAAACTGAGCTATTTTCGTATATATAATATTAAAAAAATAATACACACTAACTTTAGAGTAACTTTACTTGAGATATTCATATTCTTTTAAAGTTTTTAGAAATTTTAGTAAAACTTTACAGTTATTTTTATATATATATGGTAATGTACTCCTTAATGAGCACGATTAAAAATTATAATATCATTATAAGAATTAATAATCCTAAAGTAATGTTAAATTATATTATCATTAATTAGCTGTATTAAGTAATAAATCAATTTATCATAGAAATCTTTTAATATCTTCGAACAAAACAGACAACATCGATTGGATCTCCTGGTTTTATATCGACTTATAAAAAAATTATTATCGACTAAAAAAAAAAATTTATATCGACTTGAAAAAAAATTACACAATAGCTACTAAAAATATCGATTAAATTATGAATGTTTTATTATTCCTAATTCAACGATATTCTAACATTCCACAGAACATTTTTTTTTTTTTCATGAACTTGAAATGTTATTTGTGTTGCCAGGAATTTGCGTGATGTCTGAAATTTAAAACATATTTGTAGGAAAAAACGGTAACACTAGTGTGTTATTGTAATAGATGGACTCGTCCTCGATATCAAAATAAGGTATTTTAAATACAACAGTCCTTTTTAAGGTTATATATGCTCTCTAATGAAATTATTCATTATATCGAGCATTATAACCTCAAAAGTCAACGTAGTTGACCTTGATAGCTAGAAAATATGAATAGTGTTATGAAAATTAAAATAAAACTTCATTCTTCGGATAAACTATTTGTATTTAATATTATATATTATATTTTCCTCACTTTTAAATAACTTTACAGCAGCCGTGATCACGGACAGGCGAGATGAAAGTGTCTGCAGTATTTTATTTACAATTTCCAGTCCGTACTGGTTCACAAATTAAAGCGATGAAGACAAATTTATTTATGTATATTATATTACACATTATTGTTCATTATATTGTAGATTTCTTTTTAAACGGAAAGAGCAAGCTAAGTTTATTTCAAACTCGTCATAAATAAGTCTGACTTGTCTGAGAAACAGTGCGTTACTAAAAAAATTAATACTTAATTTATATTTTAGGCTAAAAATAACCATTAACAATACATTTTAAAAGGAAATAAAAATACTCATAAGGTTTAATTATTAATAAAAATTAAAATAAACAGGCAATGGTATTAATATAATTGGTAATTAATGAGCAATCCGATGTTAATTTTCGGTTTCAGCCGCAGTTTATTAAAATTAAATTTATTTTGAATCTACGTGTAATTCACAGTTTTAAAAACTATATATCTTTGTTAATTTATAAGTAACATAATTTTATTCATTTAAATAAATCTATTATATTCGTATGTACTAAGCTTGTTTTGTCACTTTAACTATGCTCCCGACGTTTCGGTCACTTTGCAGCAACCTAGATCACTGGCAGACGAGATGTCGGGAGTATGTAATTTAAACTAATAAAAAACGCGTAGTAAATACAAAATTAGCTTTATTTAAATGTATACTCGTGAAAGTCTTTGATCTCATTATACTTTTATTCGTCTAATAAAAGTTAATTTCTTTTTAATTACCTTTCAGGTTCGGTTCTCTAGGATGTATAAAATTGAAAAGATGTCTGGAAGGCAAACGATTCGTTTATCACTGTTAAACAAGACTCAATTACCTGGTCCTAGGATTTTTTTTATCTTCGTCATAGTATCGTAAAAACAAGAGCGATATATATAATAGATATAATTTTTATATTTTAATATTTATTTCAATGCTAACCCTTCTTGACAATAAAAATAATTTTCTTATACACGTTATAAATAAAATAAAAGATAAGTTAAAGACTTCGGTTATAAAATATAACTTATAACAATGAAAGCCATATAAATATATTAACATCAATTTGTCTAAATTTAATGGAACGTAGAAGCCACGTTAGTTAAATATTCAGTGACCCAATTTGACCAGAAAATTGCTATTTGATAATAATGTACATTGGTTTGGATTCTTTCGTCTTGTGTCGGCAGTTGTTTGTTGGAAGCTAACTATTTCATCAAATCAATTAGTCTCTTGACCTTGTCTTACCCATAATTTTAAATACAATCAATTACAACCGATTTCATGTCAAAAATATGTCACAAAACTTTTTAAACTTTCTATAATTTTCTTTAAATTAAAATGTTTAATATCGTCTCAAACAGATTTGAACAAACACTGAGATAACAGACAAGGGAACGTTAAATTGTTTAAAATTTACAGAATTATTTTTAAATACATGATAGGGATCAATAGTCCATCGAGAAGTGATTGGCGTGGCATTAAATGCATCAGTTCGGACACGGCCACGGCGCACTGGCATTACACCACACGCATATCAAACTATGCTTCTATCTCAAGCTGTAAGACACTATGTTCTTGTAAATGGATGTTAATATATTTCATAATAATATATATTTTACATAAGATAATATATGTCTAAATTTAATTTTTATTATATTAAATATTAAAAGTTAGTAAGAAGTACTTTGAATATGTTTTATTAATATAATAATGTTTCTTATATAAGGTATATTTTTACAGTCGTACTAGATAGAGTTACTAGTTATTAGGTGGAAATAAATTGATAAACACACTAGCTCAGTAACAAGAGTTCACTCTAGTCTTGAAGACACATACATTATATTTGGAAGAAGACATAAATGCAAGCAAGCTGTTTCAATCCTTTGCTGAGCTCATGAGGAAGGAGGAAGCGTCCGATTTCGCCCGGATGTGAGGAATTTCTACAACGAAAGGATGCAAACTAAAAAGGAGCTTCAGGGATTAAAGTTCACAATTTCTCTCTATCTCGTAGAATACCGATAGGCTGACTATGTAACGAATATACTCATAGCTGACTAGATTGGTTCCAACCAACTTGTGGTCACTAATAAGCCTTATTACATCTCTCCACGGAGTCCAAAGCGTGTAACATTTAGCAGGGAGTGCCCAGATGTGACAGCAGTAATCCACACAATCGGACTTGTGTTGTGTATAAACTAAAAAGTTATCTCTGTGTAAAGTACTGACGCAGCGTAGTAAGGACATAGACTTTCATTGCTGCTACTTTCCCTCTCTGGCAACACTGAATTACCCAAGTATAGGTACGAAAATTGTGTTAGAAGTGACGCCATTGGTGCCGTACTAATTATAATATACTATCATCCTTAGAATTATTTTTATTACTGATTCATCATCATCATCATCAGCCTATCGGCGCCCATTGCTGACCAAAGGCCTCTTCTCGCATGGAGAAGGTTAGAGCATTAATCACCACGCTTGTTCAAGACGGGTTGGCGATTTCAATCTTATAATTTGAAATTATAAGTCACTGTCTGCCAGTGGTGTCTAAATACTTTTAGAAAGTACATATGACTCGGAAAAGATCACATTGGTTACTTGCCAGGTTTCGAACCAGCGCCCTCACGTATGCGAGGCGGGCCTTTAACCTCCAGGCCACCACCTTATACTTATTATTATTGATTATAGTTAATTATAATTCTGAATCATTGTAATTTTGTAATGTCAATATTTAAGTATCGAGTTGTATCTGAAAACTATAAATACTGGCTTCAGCCATTTTGTAGGACATTTAAATTAAACTAATATATTTCGGATATACTACGCGGATTTTATTATTTTAAAAACTACATAATCCCGACGTTTCGGTTACTTTTCAGCAACCGTGATCACGGGCAGACGATATGTGAATGTCTGTCTGAATGTACGGTGACACCGTAAGCGCATTCTGCCGGCATCCAGAGCGGTACGCCAGAAAAGTACGCGTAGTATATCCGAAATTTATTAGTTTCATTTAAATGAATAAAACTCGCGAAAGTCTTAGATCTCATTATGTAGGACATTACTGGAAGTAACGCTGAACATTACAAATCAAGACTGAAACTTAACTGTACCTCGAACACTTTCAATATGTGATAACTGAACATAGGCACAATTGGACTATTTTGTATCTTGTCTTTATATTTTTTAATTAAACAAAAAAAATCATCACTAGTGGGTTAGAAATAAGTGTTAAGTATAAATCATTTGAATATTTTTTACGATTCCTAGCAATAATTATATTATACTTTTCTTTCTTTTACCGATTATACAAGGTTTTACGATTCATATTTGGCTTCAGCAAACATCACTTCATTACTGAAATTCAAAAGCCCGAGTATTTTAAGTATTATTTGATGTACCAACATTCATATCATGTTAAGGAAAAATGCAATTATTATAGTTTGTCCGGATACAACCACTTTAATGAGTAACTATCGCATTAGGAACAATAATTTACTATCCGGGGTAATTTTTATGAAAATATTCCTCTCTTTCTAACCTAACCTAACCTAACATTCTTGTGGTCTTTAAAAAATTCAAATAATACCGTATTATCTATTTATTTTTATCTTTAATTCGACCTTTTTTATTGAATATTAATTTTATATAAGTTTCACATAATTATGTGACATAAAATCTATATATTGACAGTTAAATGTAAATTTACTTATGAAAAGAGAGAAAATCGTAAGGAATCTTTTTATTTTCGTTCTCAATGATCATATAAGATACAGAGCAGATATTACAGAGTCTATTTCTGATATCTACATATATCAACGAACAATACAAAAATAATAAAAATAAATCTTACACAATGTGTAAAATTTTTATCGAATATAAATCATTTCGAGTGAGATTGTCAAAAATATCTACGTTATACATTTAAAGAATAAGGCTTCCTCATTCTATTCAATTCAGACAAATTGATTGTTGAAATTTTTCTAAGACTTTCTTTACAATTTATTGTGACATAATTATTTTTAATGTCATTTTTATTACACAATAGTGCGTGGGTCGTCGGTGAAAATGAGATTTAAAAAAAAATTACGTCATCTATATTTTTGTTAAGTTCATAAAATTATCGCAGATGGAATTGGATATTGCAATGCTGTTCGTGAATGTATTAATAAAAAATAAAAACTATTAATAAAAAAAGACATTGTTTTTTTTATACACGATCACATTCATAGCAATAAAATTAAAAAGTACCTTGGCTCGGATAAACTACATCGAATATATAAAAAAAAAATATATTTTTAATCTATATCTTTTGATTAAGATTTTTAAGTGCAAAAATTAATATAAGATAAATTAAATATTCCGAGGGAAACGGATTTAGTGTAATTAAAATTATACAGTAAAAAGTTACTAGCTTGATGTTTATAAATTTCAGTATTTGCATCGTTTTTTTCCGAAATATCTTTCAAGAAATCTACATAAGAACGATTTTAAATAAACTCTGACAAACAAAAAATAAATATTTGCAGTTTTATGCTTTAAATGTAAAGATAATATGGATTAGAACGGAGAGCTACGAACGGTAATTAATTATGCCATTATTAAAGACATGGCCAGCATTATCGCTGATTATCTGATAGATTAATTTGCCTCCGTCCTGACTGTTATTAACATCGTGATGGATTATATAATTAGCTTACTACTATATATACTGAAAACTTAACTTCACTACGGATGAATCTATTGAACGAAATGGCCTTACTTCATTGAGCTGTACTCCACAGTCTACATAACATTAATACGTTACTTCGTATTAATGAACATATTTTAATTTTATCAAATGTTGCCAATTTTTTTTATATTAACAAGCAATTTTATTACCATTATTCGGTAATTATTATGCCTATTGTCATTTCAATTCGTATCCTCCAATTCGTAAACTCTAAACGACTGTTTTATGTGTATTGTCTCTCGTGGGCAAGACATTCAAATTTTAAATTTAAAAAAAATACGCTGACGTCGAGATTCGAGAGCAAAGTCAACATATGTTATTTCCCATGTAGTTATATATATATATATATATATATATATATATATGTATCAAAAAAAATATTAACTAAATAAATAACGAACTAGTTTAATGTGTCTTAGTATACTATATAAAAAATACTTAGTGGACGATAAAGACATTGTGAAGTTACTCTCAGTTATATTTATAAATTAAAAATGTCATTCAACATATTATTATACCGAAAAAAACAACATAACGAAAATATTAAGTGGTTAGAATATATGATAGCCAAAAATAACGAACTTGGAACAACCGTAGTCCACAGCAACACGATTCAATAATTATAGTTAATTAATTAGTATACAGTTATATCGGAAGAAGACCCTAAGGTACTGGAGACCATGGTATAAAACCTAGTAGACGTAAGTAAGGAGGTAGGTCTTGATAAACACAAGCAAAACCAAAATGATGACAAACTCAGTACCTACAGATATAACCATCAATGGACAAAAAATTGAATATGTAGAAGAACGTCTATCTTGGACAGTTAATATCTCCAAGTGGTCAAATGTCAAAGGAAATAGACAAGAGAATTGCGATTGGGTGGAAAATATGTGGGCTTTGAAAGAAATCATGGAAAGCAAGGAATTGAGAGTGGAGATCAAGAAAAAAGGTTTGGATATCTGTATTCTGCCTTGCATCACATATGGCTGTGAAACATGGGCCCTGACCAAACAACATAGGGACAAACTGGAGAAATATCAAAGAATCACGGAAAGGAGTGTGTTGGGTATAAAATTAAATGATAAAGAAAGAAGTGCAAATATAAGGCGTAAAACGAAACTAACGGACATACTCTTAGGAAATGATCAACTTAAATGGAGATGGACTGGACATATGCTCGCTGCAAAATAGAAAACTGGAGCAAACAGGTAACAGTTTGCGTTTGGTACCCAAGAGATGGAGTTAGGAGTAGAAGTCGCAAAGTAAGAAGATGGGAAGGTGAAATAAAATTGACCCTAAGACCCTTTTGGATCAGAGTAGCAACAGATAGGCAGCAGTGCAAAGAACTGGAGGAGGCCTTTGCCGTAAGGCACAACGAAATAAGACACATTATTTAGTAGAAAAATATATTTACTTTCAACGTAATTTCTGTGCAAACTTTTGTAAATTGTAAGTTTTCAGAAATAAAGGGCTTTTATTTATGTATTATTATTAATTAGTATACAATTATAATATAATTGAAGCGAAATTTAAAATAACGAGTTATCGAAGTATGTATATTTAGTTTTGATAATATATTTTGTAATTAAAAGTATTTTTGGGTACGCTGTCGAGGAAATCTCGGAGTACTGAAAAGTTACATGTCATATTTTGTACTTATCATGCTTAGCACTGCCCAACTTTTAGAGATAGACTAGCTAGAGAGAGATAGAGATAGATCACGATCATAATATTATTTATACAATATGGAATAACTTTTTGAAAATTTTTTCCTTAGATCACGTGACAATGTAAAATAAACAGAATTATGTATGTATATGCATTTTTTTTCCAGATCTTATTTGTTAACCAATAATCGTGTTATATGGTAAATAAATTGAAAGTAAATAGTTAATAATTTTGTTTGCCTTGTAGTATTCACCGTGCCAAATTAGAAGCCTGAGATTACGATGAATTTGTTACAAAAATTTAATATAAGTCCCATCAATTGAGCAATTTCCGGGTAACTCCTGGAAATCTTAACCACTGTTGAAGGTATATACGAAAACATTGATTCATTTAGATTGTATATTTATCAATAAATAATTGTCATTTGGCAAGAATCTTAGATATCATTACAAGTAGGAACAGATTCTTTCATAATATAAAAATCAAGGGTGATAGTTTTGAGTAGGTATACCTCACAACGAGACCAACCAATTCCCGCTTAACAAACAAACCATCAACTGTTACACAGTTTCGTTATGTAGAAATAATAGAACCGCTCGGAATTCACTGTGAAATGCCACCAGACATAACTTATTTAATCTGTGTTACTAACGAAGTAAATGGAATGACGAAAGTTTTAGCGTTTTCAATAACGATAAGAAAACAAACCCTTGCATATATCGAAATAATAATAAAATCGATTTTTAATCACATTTATATAAATATTGTATAAAAAAATATACATTGAAATGTTTCTTCAATAATGTATTCTTAGAAACAAGATATGAATTGACTTTAAAAAAAAAATATTCAATAAAATTTCACTTTTAATTTATTAAATTTACAAAAACTAAAAACAATTTTATATTAATAACTTTCAACTATCTTCATTTAAACTAATCGTAAAATGAAATCCGAATATAACACAAACGAAATATTTAAAACACACTTCGAAAATATACTAACGACTAATCTATCACACATACGCGCGTTACGAACGAAAAAGAGTCGTGATGTCGTCTGACAACTGCTTATATGTCGTCAGTCTCAACTACCCTCTCGTATACCTACATTATATATTCTGAAGGTATCTGTTGAATAATTTAACAAAATAACTTGACTATTATTAAAATCACTTTATAATAATTTAAAACGTTATTTATAAAATAAAACTTACATTTTATATAATGTAATTAGTTCTTGTGTTTTTTACAAAATTTATAGAACGACGAAGGAAAACATCGTGAGGAAAACTGGTCTTATAATTTCAAATTATAAGATTGAAATCACCAACCCGTCTTGAGCAAGCGTGGTGATTAATACTCTAACCTTCTCTATGTGAGAAGAGGCCTGTGCTCAGCAGTGAGCTCCGATAGCCTGATGATGATAGAACGACAAAACATATTAATTTTAATGCAACTATTGAAGAAGATGGAATATGAATGGCTATTGAGAGAATTGCTATACAAAGTAACAAAGTGTTTTCCAAGAGAATGTCTTGTAAGCCAAAAAATAAATATATAAAAAATTTGTATCACAGATATTTGAGATATTATGTTAAGATATCGTCAATAAAATGTCAGAATAAAAAGTATTGAAAGAATCTCTAAATTCTAAAACTATTAAAAAGAAAACTTTAAATTAAAGTTATTTTTTCTGATCGGATAGCATTATCCATAAATATTTCGTAAGTACCTAATCATCTAGTATTATAAAAAAATATGTATGTATATATAAATTACGTTATTATTTCAATTAAATAATAGTAATTAATATTGTTTACGGCCGACATATACGAGAAAAGAATTAATTAAGATTTTTATTTAAAAAATGAATTTTATTTTCATTCTGACGTAATATTAATAATATATATGTACCAATATATTGCACGTGATTCTAGTGGTGTCATCTAGTATTAAGTAGACTGTTTGCTATTAAAGTATTAAGTTCTTCCAAGTATTTTTAACTCTTAAGTTTTCCGACAGATGGCGTTTATCATAAAATGTCATCATAGTATAAAATTGTTTGGTAGTAGTAATTCGGTAGTACTACTAAATAATTGTTAAGTATGTAGTCGCGGTGAACGACCTCAGCAGTATCAAAGTTCTTAAATTCTAGTCGCGATCTTCTTCATTCACAAATCCCTCCTTACATAGTTCAGTATAATATTCACACATGTAATTTTTTCACGAAATCTATCAAGAAACGCCTATAAATAAAAGAGAAAGAGAGAGAGAGTGGAAAACTATGTCACATAATTAACAAATAAAGAAAATCGTTTTGACAAAGTCGGAACGAGAGTTATAAACATGCCATTTGGTCGTTATAAGTAGTTTATAGTTTTGAATTTTAAAAATACAGAGCCGGTGGGATGTGACCGTGCTATAAACTATTTGTTTATAAATCAACTATCAAATGTGTCATTGGAACAGAGTATTCGGTAAGTCGTTAAATAGAATCATTTGATTTCTCAGATTTTACAAATTACATCGTTCAATATCGAAAATCTTGGGCACTGGTGCTAAAACAATTTCTAAATATAAAAAAAAAATACATTAAATATTTTTGAAAACAAATGAATATGTTGGTCTGGGCCTCCAGACCAGACATATTTGTGTATTCGCAAATTTGAAAGCGCGTTGTGATGATAGAGCTTACGGTTCCTTGGGAAACCAACATCCCCAAAGACCATACCATCACGGTCAACAAGTATTACGAGCTCACTCGAAATAGGTTCGTCGTAGATTTATACGCGGTAGAAGTGGGAGCGCGAGGTATAACGGCTAAATCTCTCTAGAACCTACTAAAAGACTTGGGCCTGTCCAGAACTCACATCAATTCTTTCTTGGAACGTACTTCGAAGGCAGCCCAAGTAGGTTCTTTTCAAATTTGGTGAGGTAGGGAGAGGAGCTTGGACGGTGGAGGTGAGCGTATAACGCGCAATAGATAGTGGCCCCTTAAACCTACACCTGGGTCGCAAGTCCCAGGCACTGTTGAAGCTCCTCTCCCTGCAACGCGATGGACCCGGCACCCGCACGGTGAATCCATGGAATGCTGAGAGGTTTCGTCTTCACATGTTTATTATTGGAATTATAAGTTTTCAAGTATTCTACCTGAATTAATTAAAATATTGTTTTGTTTTCTAACAAAATTATTAAAAAAATAAAGTTGCCTTATAAAGCCAGTACTTTTAACTAGAACACACTCATTATTATCTTAAATCAAAACACCTTAGATAAGTTAAATTCAATTTACACAGGCACAAGTCGCGTCGACAAAATACTTTCCCGCGTAAAAGTGAGCAAACCAGATGTTATCGCTTTAACGTCACTTCGGGTGCGTTCGGAAATTTTAAGGTTCGGTTCAAATTAAATGTGTGTTCCCTTAATATATATATTAATATTTTTACATTCGAAACCCACCTCTAGATATCGATCTTAAATATAAATGAAACAAAAGACATTACTTTCATAAGTCATATAAATATTTGTGAATAGAGTGCCACAATAGTTTTTCTATGAACATAGTGATTAGAATTAATGTACAACTATTCACCTTTTTCTTTAAAAAAAAAATGACTCTCACCAGGAAGCCCTTTGTATTAAAATCTCATTTTAGATTTCTAATCTTTAAAGAATTATGTTGGGTAGTAACACATCTCAATAGTATGATAGCGAAAAACATCTGATCTTTATAAACAAGAATAAAAAAAATTCACTACTGCTAAAATATTTTTATTTCAAACTAAAGTATCTTCCGATCGTATGTATTCACCGATGTCGGCCTGGTGGAACGCGATTGTTGCTAAGGGATCTGCGTGTCTACATTCTGTGGTCGATCGAGCTGCGACTCCAAAACCTATTGGTATATCTGACATTGTATTGATAACAACTCCTTGGTGTTTAGGTGTGTTTTCCGTTATTCTGCCGAGTCCTGGAATTGATATATAAACTTTTTATGACAAACTTCATATATATAAAATTATATTCGTTTATTTATTGATTTATTTAGTACACTAAGGATTAGATATACAGGAGTGAATATATTGAGTTCGGTTGTGTTTGTATAATTGAAAATTATTACATACCACTTTTAATAACATGATGTCCGTACAAAAACTGCTGTTCTGCCGATGGTTTAACCCATATCTTGTATGTAGCATATGGCGCTATGTATGTCAATGCCGTTATATGCAACCGGAACTTATTTGTTTTAGTGAATTTACCAAAACATGTACCAGCGGATATCAGATGTTCAGGTTTCACAGTTTGTGCTAGTTGTAACAATTTCTCAGATATATAATACACCCTGTCTTTCTTTTCTCTGAAGCAGTATGTGCCGTCCGGTCGGTCTATTAGAAGCTTAACGTTTACTCCGATACTGGAATGAAAGAATGCGAATTGGATCGAAAAGTTTTGTTACGTGCTGTTTAGTAAATAAGGGTAATGGAATTATTGCTGCTGGATTCAAGTGTTCACAAAATGAAAGCTCTACAGCTTTGTGAAGTCTTTTTATTTTAAAGACAGCAACAACGTTTATAATTTTACCGTTAACACTGTTAATGTTTATAAATTTAATACTAATATATCACTAGTACAAACTAACTCATATCCATTTTACTTACTATTTTGTCAATTTTTCGAACAGTTTCTTCGTGCGGTCCTCTGATAATACCTTCATTTTAATTGTTTCCTTAAGTCAATATATATTTTAACTTTTCTCTCCATAAACACGTGTTATTCAATGCATGTATTTGACATATGTCAAAAACCAAAACAATGTATCTGTTTGACATTAAATAAAATCATAGATAAGTAAATATGTCACGGCTTTATATTTCACATATACTTGAAAAGGGAATTTGTTAATAAACATCGCCATAAATATATTTATTATCTTTTAATTGAGGGACTTATATGTATTTCTCAAAACGATATTTTTTAACGAAACAAGACAGGACTTGGTAAAAATTTACATCTTTTTAGATATCATCTGCCACGATTGTTAAACGTCAAAACACTTCTATTTTATCTGTCAATTAGCGCGGCAACAAGTGAATGAGCAAATCTGATCATATCATTCTGTGTTCATTCGCTGTATCTCATTCATCTTTATCTTGGAGTTCGGTGACGTACTCTGGTAAGTGTTTTTAGCGAAACTTGTGTGTATTGCGATGTTAATATATTTGCTCTATATAATTAACGGGACATCTGGTACAAAACGTAGTTATTTTGTACTATTGGCCAATGTTTGAAGACAAAATGCTTGAATCAATTTATGTTTTTAATTAACTTAACATCTGTTTTCAAGGTCCAAAAACTAGCAATTGTTTGAGATCACGTGATAACAACAAAAAAATTACATTTTATAAACAGAAATATAAATTAATATTATTATGTTTAAATTGAAAGTCATGTGAATTTAATGCTATTATCTCGTGTACCTGCGCATATGAAGATAAAGTCTATGCAAATTATATTCACTTTGCCATGGTTAAGGTTTAAAATAAAACTAAAATAATTAACCGTAGGACACTTCATGTTTCTGTATAAAATAAATTTTCTTGTTTTAATCGTCACCAACCTGTATATATATATACATGGTGGTCATATATATGCTTTTCGCGTGTAGTATGGGATCAAAAGAGTAGTATTCACATGTCCGAAATTGGCACAAACGTCTATGAGTCAACATTTCGTTGAGTTTTCCTGTGTGTTTTCCAGATTTCGTTTCCGGTAACTACGAAAGTTTAGTTAAGGATAAATATGTCTAAAATCAATGATATCTAATGTGTATAATTTTCAAAATATATTATTTATGCTCGATCCTTACTTTTTCCTTGCTGTCCCTGTGATTGTGTCAACGACCTCTGTAGTTTCGTGTGTAAAAATAGCAGCTGGGTGTGTACAAAAGATTTTAAATTATTGCCTCTTTATTAACTGTGAATTGACGTTTCCGTATAACGAAATGTTGTTTTTACGGTTTTTTTTTTTTGGATATTCTTTTGCCTTTTCTTCGTTACTTAGATTAAAGGGCTTATTAAGGGACCTTTTTCATACTTTGGTAGCCAATAAAGTTTGATTATATTTGTGGTTAATATTTTGACGGATTCTGACTATTTTATATGGTCATTATTGATTATTGATCTTCTATGATAAATAATCATTAAATGCAACGCGATACCAGTTTCCTAACATATCAGAATTATGAAATACATATGTCTGAATATTATGTACACCAGATAAGATAAAAACACACCTAAACAATATCAATTAGAAAGTAATCAACGGCCTCTAAAATATGTTGTGTTTGTACTTCATGACGTCACAGAGGAGCGCTGTTCCGATTAATCATGTCCCACCCAAATCGTTACTCAGAATTTAAAAAAAGTTTTTATGTATAAACTGCCTATAAAACCTTTTTTGTTAAAACACACATATTTTCTTTTAGTGACATATTTAAACAATTAGGAAATACAAAAAAAGGCACGTGTCTTTGTCTAGGTAGATATAAGTAAATTTTCAAAAATGTATGATATTTTCGAATTATCTGTAAGTATTTATTGTCTATCGGTTTATTGATTCAAGGGAGTAAACCTCGCCTAGATCTGAGTTAAATGTTGGCTCAATTTCAACGCTTTTCTGTGAAACGCGTTTAATATTCTAGCTTCGTACAATGCAGTGTATTTATTTGTTTACAAAGCCATTCAGAACAAAACATTGAAATAATTTATCGAAAATAATATCATGTTAATGGTTTTGTCATCTGTGATATAACATATCAGGCACATGACAAATGTATGAAAACAAATGATAATGTTATCATTACGACTGAATCATTGATTGTGAAGTACCTGCATGAAAGATATTTCCTTATAGTTTGCTGAATGTAGATAGTCATAGTGAACTAAATCAATGATGAGATAAAAGACTTTCGCGAGCATTCGTTTAAATAAAACTAATATTTTCGGATGTACTACGCGCATTTTATTATTTTAAAACTACATAGTCCCGAAGTTTTGGTTACTTCGCAGCAACCGTGATCACGGGCAGACGAGATGAAATTGCCATTCTAAATAATGAAAAAAAAAGGCGCAGTGAATCCGAATATATTAGTTTTGTTTAAAATAAATCTATTCAAAATTTGTTCGCCTTTCTCTGAACTAGACATCAATCCCTAGAAACTTATCTATCATTATTTTAACAGCGTTACAGTCTCAATACCTGCAAATTTTTCCCAGTGACTATGTTTATGTATAAACATTCATCATACAAGTGGAAAACTATTATACTTAAATTATAAATAAAAATAAATCAACAAACCACAATATACTAGAGAATCTGTCAAAATCTTTATAACTTTTAAACAATAAAAAATATTTCTACTAATAGGTTTAAAATTCTTGCTATTTTAATATAGGAAGAGACAGCCAGTGTTATTGATTTTAATTAATTATAAAAATATAATAATTCATACTGAAAAGAATGCTGTGCAGCAAACGTTAGTGACTCGAGTTTTCCATTTAAGGGCATAGAGTGTAGACGAATTGAACGATCATTAATAATAAGCCTTATATGTCCCTTACAAGGATTTTCCTTGATAGTTGTCGTATTAAAATTTTAAATATTTCTACTGTAACGAGTAAAAATCTAGTAATCTAAAAACTGAATTCAAATATAAAAGCCATTTCACTTGCTGTGTTGCCATATTATTATTCAACTCGTATCGAATTCCTTCTCATTAACGAATTTAATAACAATTACCTTTTTTATTCAATCAAATATGATTTTAATTTTTAAATGAACCTTATTTAATATAACTCACAAGTCACAAGAACTATTTTCAAACCATTTCGATTGTTAGTATCAGAAATATTAATTAATTTGCTATGCTTTAGGCTTTTCAACTTTTCTAACCTTCACATACATTTCGCAGCTCTATCTCCAAATAATAACATCATTAAAATACAATTAAATATGTTATTAGTAATAATTATACTAACTTTATGTATATGAACAAAACACAGAGCTAATTCGATGATATTCGTAATGAAGGTAGATAGCAATTTGGAGCGTTGGTAATAATATAGAAGGATTCGCGAACAAAAGGTAGTTAAAATGCAAAGACGATTACGATAGTTGACTTCAGTGAAGTCAGATTAAACTAAGACTCGGTACATAGTTAGGCTTCTAACGCATTAAAGTATCATATACATCAAGTAAGATGCATTTACGTTGATAATGCAACTAGCTCAAGATCGCGACTTTGTTCGAATATAGGATGAAAATATTTAATTTCATATTAGGAACTATATAATGATAAATTAATCGACACGTGCAGGATTCGAACCTGCGACCAGAATGCCGCGTTCAAGTTGTTTTAGAGCAATCGTATACTTCTCGTTGTAATGAAGTTCTCATTGTATGTTGTCTAATTTAAATTGAAATATAAATCTATTAGAATTTAACTCAATATTGCTCTTATGTTAAAAACATAATTGCATGAATTGAGAATATTTATCAAATACCTATAAGTATATTAGGAAGTTTTAGGTACGACACCTGATTATCATTATGGGACTATAGGTTAAATAATTATTACAAGTTAAGTTTAAAAAAAATTTTTTTTTTCAATTTCCGCTTTTTTTTTAAGGTTGGTACTCTCTTTCATCAGTAGTAGTAGTAGTTGTATACAGTTTCTGTTTCTCCATTAAAATGCTATATGAAAAAGCCAAAAAAAAAATTGATATGTCACTCTTTGTTCCTTATCTCATTCAAACGAATACTCAAACTTTATGGGTTTATAATTGTAAAGTGTAACCATTTCCGGGCTAAATTGTACTCACATAAAGTTGTTACTGGCCAGAGACAAGTAAAAAGTGATAAAGAGGCTGTAAATAGTTACACAGGAATTAGAATAAAGATCTTTACCTCACCTTTATCATAGGAATTAGGAATTAAGTTTATCGTTATTCCCAAATGGTATTAAGTAGGTAATGGTAATGGTAGATGAAAATAGCCTATAGTATTATCTAATATGTTCTATTAATATATCTTCATTTATATAATATAAAATTTACTTTCATCGTGACTAACATAAGCGTTTTTTATGACACGCTCCTTATCACCCGTTATAACCATAATAGGTTCATTAAACGTCACTCAAATGAGTCAATTAAAATTTCAGATTATAAAGAATACACCAGTTGTGAGTGCTTCACTTGTGAAGTTGTTTTGGTGAAATGTCTTTCTACTATCCGAAGAATTTTCGAGCCAATGGCTGGGGTTGGCATAGATCTGCCAACGCTGCCTCCGCTGTTAGGGGATTTTTGAGCAAGGAGAGGGGAGGTCAGGGTAGCAGTGAGCCGTTGATTGGGAATGGACGCCTTTACCCAGCGTTACCCACGGAAGATGACGCTGGTTTCTCTGGGGTAAAATTATACCCATCGTTACCGGCCGAGGAGTACGAGAGCGGCGCGGTCGAGGAAGTTATCGAAGAAGCGTGTGCCGCTGTGAATGTTAACTTGGAGGTGAGTTTATCTTATTTTTTTATTTTTATTGAAATTATTATAAGACATTTTATCTCTCAACATGTTTGCGACAGTAAAAGCATGACTCAATCTTCACATGACTTAAACTGTAATGAAAGGAGATGTGACTTATCATTTCGTGCTATATTTTATAACTGTGATTACTACCTATATTGATCACTTCCTGTTTTTCTCTTTGGAACTTATGTTTTCAGATGGTATACGATTTCTAAAACGTTCACGTCACAGTATACGCTAAAATAAAACAATACGTTTTTAAAACGTTAACTGTGGCGTAATCGAAAGGTTTAAAAAAAGAACAAATATATTACTATTTAAATTCGGAACACAACGAAGTGTTTTATAGTTATTTAGTCGTTATTTTTTGTAATCGTGCTAAACATATATCCATCCTTAAAATCACGTTCTCATAAAAAAAAAATAACAATAAAGTTAATGATGAAGCGAAAAAACACATTGAACAAAGAATGCTTCGCACGAATCCCTTACTAAACTAAAAATACCTGAACGCACACATCAATCTTGTTGGTGTTTGTAATGTCTATGGTTATATTGTTTATACAAATAAAATTAGCTCGGAACTTTCTTCGGGTTTCAGTAGTTAAGGCGAATGATTTAGCAGTTTAAATTCATACAAAAGTGCATAATTACACTTACACTGTAAGTCCAAAAATACACATTTTGTTTTAAATAATACAGAAAAACTTTAAGTTTTTTTTATCTTTTTAATATAATAACGAGTACCTATTTCAAAATATTTTTTAAAATTAATCAGAAATATTTCTTTTCTATTGATTTCATTAACTATATTCCTTAAATCTTGGATTTTTTTATTAACTTTATCGCGTTATACCATATTTGAAATCAACCGTTAAAATTTTCACACTACCCTCAACATAGAGATTCTTTGTAAGAAAAAAAATCTCTTCATAAACTTTTTCACCGCAACCAAACAAACTAAGCGTGCCGTAATAATTAACAATGGCGTGAACACCATAAATGCAAATACTGCAAGCCCTACACGAAAAATAATTAAAACCTCCTTTGTTACATTCTTACTTAGGTTTCATTCGATTTATGAATTGTTAAAAGTCCTATCATATATCAGAAGTGAACATAAAAATACATCGCGTTAAAACTTGTGTTGTATGCAGAAAGTATTTATGTGTGCAAAAATCTTTGCATAGGTAGATATGTAGGCTTAGATATGTAGGCTTTGAGAGGCATTACTTCCCACAAGCCGAGTCAGTTAAGAACTCTATGAAACTCTATTATACCGTTGACTGTAATTGTATATAAATATATTGACGAGTATACCAAAGTGTATACCAGTGAAAAAAAAATAGAAAAAACAAAATGGCGAAGAATATTTTTAAAGAAGCATCTTTTTAGCCATTTTGTTTTGATGCCTTTTCTGGAAGTTAGTAAACAAATCGTTATCGTTTAATTAGTGATTTCATAGACGATTTACATATGTTGAATTACTATTTCATATACTTTGTTTCAATTGTGTATTCTGTCTACCCTTTCCCAGATGCCTTCTCTTTCTTTTTAATTTTGACTGGATAGTGCTTGACTGTTATTCCACCCGTGGAATAGAAATGTGGTGGGTAGAAATGAAGTCGTAGGTGGTGAACGTACTATCTCAGTAACACTATTCGTTCTAGCCCTGAAGACACACAAACTATAATTTGAAGGAATCACAGCATCAAAACTGTGGATTGATTATTGTATTTTTTGGAAACTATCCTCTATCGAAAGACGAAATAATTGAAACCTTAACATCTTAGTTCAATTTTATAACTCATTCCCATATTCCTCGAGCTTTAAAACATCGATGAACACTTACCATCAGAAGTGACGCGGGTAGATTGTGATTTTTTTAATACGATAAATATAATTCATGTATTAAGTTACGAAAGAGACAAATCATCTGACTCAGAAAGATTCTTCTGAAAAGTTAAGCAGACAACAAAATTTAAGGAGCGATTTAACCGTAATTATTTCGTTAACCGTTACATTTTCAAACAAGGAACTGCGTGATCACTTTGTTATGATTCATTAAATTTTTGGATAATAATGAATCATGTACTAATTTGAAAAACAAATAATCTTTTATAACAAAAGTATGAATAAAGTTTAATAAAAAATATCGTCTCTGAATGTTGTTTAAAATTGTAATACTATTTTTTAATACGCTTTATGATAGCTAATAACCGATAGAAATAATTTCGGTATGCATAATTTAATTAATATATTTACTTATTTGCATATAAAATACAATTATGATCTAAAAATTTCTCATTAAAAAAAAGAAAAACGTTGTCTGTGGTATTTTAGAAGGAATAGGTGTATATCTTACATATGTTATTTCTTTTCTTATTAATTACCGAAAACCTGTATTGTAAAACTGAAAATGCGAATGCTTTAAGACAACAATCTTTTTGCTTTGCATTTCATTCAAACATACTAATTAGATTTATCTTAACAGGTAAATTAATGTGTATTATTTTCAATAACACTAGATTCGGGTTCCCTTCATATCATGTCTTATTTACTATTTAAAAAATATATGTCACATTTGATTTTTTTAATGATGATTCTTAAATAGCGACATTTTCTTTAAAAATTATTTGTGGGTAGGTAATTTTTTTATGATAACCTGCACATATGTAAATGTATGTGCGATATAAGTCTTATCTATGTACTATAATCGACACTCAAAAGTTAATTGGCTTTATATTTTATTTTCGTTAATATTGAAAAGGAAAAATTTAAGAAAAAAAATTTTTTCTTAAATCTTTAATAGAGTTTCGCTAATAAACTAAAAGAATAAAATATTGCTATAAGCTATTCATTATGGGAGTCTAATACAAAAAAAAATCATAACAGTAAAATTCTCTCCTGGATTATTAAGACCTTTGGTCTCTACATATACATGTAAATTGAAAGTAAAATTTATAAAGATAAAAGATATACTAAGAATACGCGTCAGATGCTAAAATTATCTTAAGGGAGTAAAGATATTTATAAATCCGTTGTGAACACTGAAACCAGTTTACCACTTGTGTAGTTAAATTCAGGTCAAAAAAACATTTGGTACGAGCTTCGAACAAGTAATATATCCGTTCTTGCTAGCTTCTAAATACCCAGGATAATTTAACTTAAATTCGTTTTAAGTTTCCATAGTTGAAGGTTACGTCAAAGAAGTATTTTTTTTTGGACTCTATTCTTTTTTGAAATTAAGAATTATCATCCTAGATTTTTAAAACAGTTTCTTTACGATGGTGTAAAAATTAGTATCATTAATATCATTCGTCATATAAGGCCGAGTATGAAAATAATATAGTACTATAATAAAAAGAAATATCCCAAGCGGTGATTGAAAGTCGAGGTGAATTTTAAAAAGGTGAAGAGACGTCCTCAACCCAAAAATTATAAATGTCACTTATTATCTTACTTATGCCTTTATATTTTAAACAAAAAAAAAAAAAAACAGATGAAACCATTTCAATTTATTCAAAACTTGTCTACTAAAAATCTATCTTGAGTACTAAAAATCTATTGCTAATTAAAAGTGCACTAAAAAATTAAATTATCGTAATAAATCATAAAATCGAACTCGTTTTGAGTCACATATAATGTACGACCTCGATGCTATGGAATATATTACCTTCGTTTTTGGCCTTTTGAGTCATAACAACGTACTATTTGGCAGCCTTATCTTAATCATTAAAAATCTTACTTAAACTGACATTAAGATATGCCGACATCCGACACCGACATTTAAAAATACTTTTACACGACCACATATATTAATAAAGATATTTTAAGCTTCACCATCTTGTGTTGCCATAGCGTCCACGGAAAAAAAATAGTTGTTTATTATATATATCAATACAATATAAAACAGAAAATAACAGCTATATAGAAAAGTATAGGTATCTGAAGTAGCCAACAAAATAAATCAATGGGCGCCCAGTCTTACGTCATTTGATGTTGGCAAGAATCTTAGTGTATAACGCTGCTATATCAAGTCGGTCGCGTTTACAATTTGATCTCGTGGAACAGTTAGAAACTTCTAATAGTTCGGATTACACGCTGTCAATTTTCGTCCTATATTCTGGGTACGGTTGTGTTACAAAATATTTACTGATATACATAATAATAATAAGTATAACTTTGTATAAATGTGGTTTAATATAAAAAATATGTATGTCGTGATGTGTTAAGTGTTTCGGATATTCGATTAGACGTGGTAGTAAAAACTATTTTTGGTTGTTTCTGTGTCGATGATATCACTTCCTTTTGATGGGTTTTGGTTTAAAAATATGCCATTATAAAGTACATAGCCGAAAATTGTGAATAACCTACACGTTTGTAAAGTTTCTAATGCATTTGTGAAAATGTGTTCCACATATTGACCTACTTTGCAACTAACAGTACTCCACCCATGATATTAATTTTAATTATAAGGTTGTTACTTAATTCCATTAATTTTAACAGCACAGTATCATATTCAATTAATTAAGTCACATGTAATTATTAATTTTTAACAATTTAATTTCCATATGTACCTCTTGTTAAGTGACTTTCATTTAAGTTTAATTATTAACATTTAACCTATATATTAAATGTAAATCAGTTTAAAATCGAATTTAATGTTAACTATTTTCAAAAATCGTTGTTAATTATCGTTGAATAGATTAATTTTCAATATAAAAATATTAAAAATGCTCGCACACAGTATATAATTTTTGGTGCAACATACTATCAACCGATTTTGCTTAGAACTTACAGCTAGATGCTCGATTTCATTACTAATCGCAATAAAACAAACATACTATATAATAATTATCACAACTTTAATGTACATACCGCAGTCTATGTGCTGTTTATGTAAAAATACCATTTAATTAGAGCCTTCTGTGATGATGTCATTAGTTATCTCGATGTGTTCTCATAATTTAAACGTACACCGACTAAAGTAGTATTGTAACACTTGAAAGACTGTGGTATATTTTGTTGCTTTTGTGCATATTTTTTTGGGTTTTATATACAAGGACGTTGGACATTTTTGATCTCTGATTATTTATATTTGTGACAATTAATTTTCTTGTTTTAAACTTTTTTATTGCTTCATAGTAACAATAGTTTTATGTGTCTGCAGTGCTATTATTATACTTTTTTCTATAAATTATAACTAGTTAAGAGAAAATTAAAATAGTTACCATCACATGTTACTTACATACTCATGTATTAATTTGCTGTTGGTTCGATTTTACTGGGTAGTAAAACAGTATCAGTTAAATAATATATTTTACTCACGATAACAATGTGTTAAATAACCTCACTTCCTACTGTTGTGGTTGTTAACAGCGATGTCAAATAATCGTCATATCATTTATTGTAAATGCATAAATTGTCCTTGAAAATATTTTCCTGTTCCAATTAATACAATAACAATATAAATTACACATTGAACACATCACAATATATATTTTTTCTAAACAGCCTTAAAATGTCGTAACGGTAAATAAAAAATAGTAGTGTAAATAAGTGAGTGAGAAATGGGGCAAAATGGCGGCGCTGATTTTGGCGCGCTATTGTCCGGGGCCGGTCGACAAATTTTGAACCAAGGCGGTCAAGCATTGTTGAATTATGGAGCTCAGGCGCTTGGGAACATAATTAACGAAGTGTTCCAAAAGAAAGAGGCCGAACATAAGAGAGTTTTACCGAGCATCAAAAATTATAAAGTGGTAAGTATTATAACGAGAGATGTCTATATTTTTTTTCTATTGCAAATATGTAACTAAACCTTTTTGCTGTATTTTCAAATTATTTTTTTTTTAATTATATTTATTAATTTTTATGTTACCCATGGGGTACATAAATAATTAATTATTAATTTAATGTAACCTACACGAAATGTCGTGGCATTACAAGCAAGTCAGGACACCCACACAGTTTATTGACTGAAGTTAAACACACGATATTCGGTATTTGAAACTAGTTTTTATTCCGCGGTTTACTTAAAAGATAATGATTTTAATGTGTGTATTTAATAAATTTATAATTTAAATATTCTCTTAAATAATATATGTGCTATTTAATTGATATTTAATTTTAAATTCCTGTTTTCGATGTTAATTTAAAATGTATTTTAATTTACTTTGTCGATGTTCGTGTGCACAATGTGGAGTATGTTCTATGTATAGCCATAATCCAACAAAGCATCATTGCTTCATATATTCCAAGGGCGTTCGACTTCATCTTAAAAAATTATCTATTCTACTTACTCCATATAATATAATGAATTCTCAATTTTCATATCATCTTCCATATAAACACAAGGTATTGGAATTTTTCGCCATAGTATTGAATCTCAGTACCTACCTATGGATTAATGTCCGTGAAGGATAGGTATTTATGCGTCATATTGCATACATAATAATGTATGTAATTGGCGAACTGCCTATGTGTAATCAAAAGGAAATAATGACAAAGCATTTGAGGAAATACAAGATCAAAAGATCTCGCGTCTTACAACGTGGACTTCTCAAATAAACTATGAATCATTGCTACGTCACTAGGAACTGACATGTGACGTCATAGTTTCGCAAAGCTTACGAAATTGATTAAAAACTTCATGGTGTAAAAAAATATATCATTAATATTCCTTATTTAAATTTGAAAGGATTTAAAACGAGATGGTATTTTTTTTAAGTAATTGTCAGTTACGCAATTCACTGTACGTAGTTCTTAGGTTTACTTTAAACAATTCAACCATCAGTAAGATAGTATTTCAAGGCCTGAGCGATTTCAGTAATTGACCAATTTGTAAGTAACCCGATGCTGTTATATCTTAGCCCCAGTTGCAAGAACGACATCGTAGATCTTTCCCTCTATATTTTTAACCAACATCAAAAGGAAGAAGTTCTTAATTCAACAGCTTCACCGGTTCATTAAACGGTTAAACTCTTGACAAATATGAATAATAAAAACTTTATTTTTCTATTCAAATCCTAAAAATAAATTGTAGGTAAATTTAATAAATCGTTCCTTGTTAGGGGTAAATTAAAGAAACGTTACACTAACATTCTATAATTTGAATATTTACTATCATACTTAAAGTATCTCAGTAAAGTCTTCAAACGTCAAATTCAGGCTTACAGTAAAATGAAGCAATAAAATGAAGCAAAAATGAAGCAATAAAATAGTTCAGAAGCGAACGAATTTATAAATATTTACTCTATCAGAACTATTAATAATCTCGAACTGGTCGCGAGATAGATGTAGTGATTACTGATTACATATAGACTGGCTTCATTAGGAAGGTTTTTTTTATAAAAAATTATATTTAATAAAACCTGCTTCGATTTATATTTGTTAACACATATAAAGAATGTGTTGATATGTATTGTATACGTTTATAATTAATTTATAAGTGCAGCTAAATTAATTCGGGATAAAAAAATCTGTTCAAGAAAACAGTGAAACAGAGGAATTTAAATAAAATCTATCTAATGTTTGAATTTTTTTTTTTTTAAGACAAACAACCGCTCCCAACTATCTTTATGGGCCGTAACGTTCCGAGGAAACTGCTGTGTCGTTTTCAATATAACTTTCATTGATTTTCAGACGATATATTGGAACAATAGTCGAATTTTGTGTCGTAAATACCTTCGTCTATAAACAAAAAATGATTATCTAGTAACCAACATTGCTATGACACAACTTTTTATTTTATAGAAATAATTTATATTTTATTCATAGTAAATAATAATGTAACAAGCAAAGCCGTGTACAGAGACTAGTTTTTATAATAAAGTATCCTATAATATTGTCAGACGTCTTTCCTGTAGAGAACATAGACCCCTTGTCTAGACAGTTAACAAAAAAGTTTTATTGATTTTTAAATTAAACCAACACACAAGATGGTTATAGGAATTACTGTTATGTTTGTCAGAGATGATTAATACTAAGTTTAGCTCGCTACTTCTTCTGCTTTGACTTCGGAATTGCGTTTTTAGTAATAGTAATGACTAGTTAAAGTAATGGATATTATTTCACTATAAGAGTTGTATTATGAAGTGCTTTAACAAATAATACAGATTTCGCTGAAGGAGGCTTTATATATATATATATTTTTTAATACACCATGCATTTATCTCTAAAGTCTAAACCAGTTTATTATGTATCCTTAATTTAATTCGCCCTGAAATAGACCATACATTTTATTATCATAATAAAAGCATTCATATAAAGTTGTTGATATTAAAATAAGCACTGCGCCAATGTTAGCTTTAAAATAAATAAACCTTCGCTCGACATAACGTACGTTGTTCAGTTAATGTCATTAAAGCTGAACAAACTGAATGTCCTTAGTATAAGTTTTACTTTATTTATCCTTAGTAGAAGGTTACAAAACCGACAGTTCGACGTTTTCTCATTAATAGTGATTTTTTTTATTGCAAAACTCGAATCCCCGGTTGTGAAAAGGCGTTTTAAAATTGATTTATACAGTTATGTTATCCCTTTCAACTATCCAATCTAAAATCTGAAGCAATATTTAATACGTAAAAATATATAATAATTTAAAATTCCGCCCAAACGTAATAGCTATATAAACTCTCCAAGTGTTCCGTTGATTTCAACAGTTAGCAGATATTAAAAAATTTAAAACCCTTCCGCGTCCAGTTTGCCGTTGCAACGTATGGTCAGTCAAAAGGTTTCAGCGGCACATTGAGTTTAGGTAAGGGTTAGTGTGTACGAAGGCTTTGCAACGGAATAAAGCTATATGTACATTTAAGTATTATTCTTAAAATATTAAGAAAAATCGTCCTCTAATTAAAACTGTATGAAATAATATATCATCAAGTTATTTTTCATTTATATAAAAATCATATATGCTAAAAAAAAATTAATAAACTTTAGGTACATTTTAAGATATTATATGCATACATACAAAAAATAAAAATACGCGTTTAAGACATGATTACTATTTCTACCCTCAGTTTTTCCTGTTTCTGAATTAAGAATATAATCTGTAGTACATCATATTACTTAGAATAATATATATTAGTCTGTCAGAATAATATATATATATATATATATATGTGTGTATATAGGTGTAAACAATAAATTTGGTCATAGATAATTTTATTAGATCAGCGGGTCACACCCTGGAGTTAGTATTACTATGCATATGTCATATAAATAGACCAGTCCATTGATAAGCGCCGTTTATGACTGCCATTATCAACAGTCAAGGTAAAGGTAAAATATTTACCTAAACTCGGTTATACTCATTTTATTGGACCACGTCATAATAATGCGTTTCATATAGCTAACGCAAAATAAAAAGAACTGATAGCAGTGTTAGTATTTCCTCTATATTTAATTTGAGTATAAATTTGTTAATTATTATATTAAAAAAAAATACTGAACGTAAAAAATGCCTAATTTGTGTTATATCAATACAGGAATGACCATAGAAAAAATTAATTAACTATAAATATTATAAAAGCTCGCAAGAATTCTGTTAGGTCAATAACATTTTCGAGCACATAAGTTGTGCTATTTCGGGATGTTATAAGTACAGAACAACAATTATAATAGCATACAAAAATACTTATATACATCAGGTGACGTCACTTTCAAAACTCATTTCAAGTAAATTTAATGATGGAAACTTAAAATGAATTTAATATTTTTGAACTACGCCGTGTAACTATCCCAAGAAACGCAAAAACTTATACGGAACACACAATAGTTAACAATTTATATGGATGATTATATCAATTTAACTAAGTGGTTCACACAACTGACGTTTATACCCTATGGGATTATAACAAGTTGGTTATCAGCGAATATTTTAATGGTGTACGCTCACAATACTCAGTTGGTCAGCGGTTGTCGTATTTGGTGGCAACCTCGTAAACATTTTCCATTAATATGCTAACAAATTATATCGTTTGAAACAAGAAATATCGATTTTGGACCGAGGACATGTGACAGCAATTATTTGTACTTAACAAATGATTAACCGGCCCTGACCTATAAAGGGATCCAAACAACTTCATCACTGCGACCAGTCCTAATGAGCGTGTCCAACATGGAAGAAGAATTTGTTAAATTGAATAAAAATAATTCCATGAAAGTGACCACCGGTTTCCAGAATGTGATTGTACTAACGGCAGTTGAGGCTTTCAATAAACCTGAATCCATACCTAAAACCGATCGAGATGTTAAAAACGCGGGGTTTTTTGCGAAATTACTAAGGAAATCGAATGTGTCGGATATCGATAAGACAAAAGGAAAACCTCTTTGGGCCAACAAAATCGATTCAGATGAAAGAATTGATATCGAGAACCGAAAAATAGTATCGACTACAGACAGGTCAAACATCTCGAATAGATTTCATTTCGCCAAACCGGAAGTTACGTCCGAAGTTACATCGGAAGTTAATAACGATGAAATCAAAAATAAATCACCACGTAAAAAATCGATCGTCGTACCAAGTAGGGTAAATCGATTCAAAACGCCAGTAAATTACAACGGCAGTCACATGTTCATGCCTACAGGCGAACGTTTGTTCTGGGTTTGTGATTTTTCTATTGGAAATCATCTACGCAATTATTATTGCATACATTATGTATATATATTTAAATAATATTGCCTTCAACACATACGTCTGGTTACGATAACGACAAAGAAAAAATATAAATCGTTAGACAATACTATCTTAATTAACGTTTTAGGTAAACATTTGCTTATATTATTACATAAATATTTATTTATTTATGTGAAACAATATAGCTGATATTACAATAAATTATTTCGGTAAGCTAAAAACAATTTGCCAGAACAGTTTCCACGTTTATTTTGACATGGGAACACAAGCCTATCAAGAACATTAACAATATACGAAACATTAAAAAAACATATATGTATATAACATTATATATAAAATGTATTACATACGTCGTCTAGCTCGGTGAGACCCGTCCGTCATCATTCGGTCCAGCCACGTACCAGGATTTCAAGGAGATCAGATCTCGCTGTCTCTCCGAAGGCAGGCTGTTCGAGGATCCGGAATTCCCGGCCACCGATCGCAGTTTGTACTACAAGGAACGTCTGGATAGACCCTTAACATGGCTAAGACCTGGGGTAAGAATGTATATATATATATATATGTAATGATTGCCTTTGTTCTTTGGTACTTAGAATTTTTGTTGCATTTATCAAGCTAAAAAATTAAATTGTAAAGTTAATGTTTTTTTTGAGAAAAATTTTTTGCAATAAATCCGACCACATTTAGCTAGCTCCAATAGTTTTATAATATGTACGATATAATTGCCATTTTTTTTTTGTATATGGCCAGTTATTGCGATTTAATAATTCTTGGACATAACGCGTTTTAATATTTTTTTATTTTCTAACATGGAACGTATCTTTATATGAATATTGTATTCAGGAAATCAGCGAAGATCCGCAGCTATTCGTGGAGGGCTACAGTCGCTTCGACGTGCAACAGGGCGAGTTAGGAGACTGTTGGTTGCTGGCTGCCGTCGCCAATCTGACGCTCCATAGAAAGTGAGTGTCTTGAAATTATAATAATATCCGACGATTTTGCATTATATCCGAATTTTCAACTTATCCGACAAAGTTTTCAACTTATCCGACTGTTATGCAAAAAAGTGCTGCTTGCAATTTATATTTACGTTCGTAATTTTATTTCCATACCACTTTTATTAATTAATTCCTCAAAATCCACTAACTAGTCGTATATAAGTTAATGCAATAACGAAATTAAATTAATAAACACTTTTTAGTATTAATAAGTGATAAGAATTGTAAAATAAAAACACACAATTAAATTAAATAACGTATTTAAAAAAAGTAATACTATTGTTTTCGCTGGTATTTATTATCGGCAAAAATTAATCAGATGTAACAAATTAAAAATAAAATGTTCAAGTCACTCCGATAAGGGTTTGAAAATTACTATAAAATCTATGCGTACAATATAATTGAAACATATCTGTTTGTTGAACCTACTCCGAGTTTGCTTCGACACTCGATACGCAGCGTTAACAGTTTATCAGTAATAAGCCTTCTCACTTAATGATATTAGAAAAGACAAATCTTTATATGTATAGCTAAAACGTAATGAGCACAGGTTAAATAATTTAACTATTTAAATGAAACTAATTTATTCGGATTTATACCGGTTTTTTTTTTATTATTTTAAACTACATACCCTCACGTCTCGGTTGCTTTGCAGCAACCTTGATCATTGGCGGGCAAGATGTGATATGTGTATAGGTATTTATAATCCCATCTCATTTCAGACTCTTCTTCCAAGTAGTGCCGGACGACCAGAGCTTCGACGAAGAATACGCTGGTGTCTTCCACTTCCGGTTAATTTTGTATTATATAAAACTAAATGTATTTGCCAAAAATCAGAAAGCTCAAACAGGGAGGTGGTATGACTTCAATCAATATATTTGTCGGAAGCAATCAAACAAAAAAATTACCAAAAAAAAAAGCAAACATAACAACGACGGATTACTTCAATGGTTTCCCCAAAAACAATTAAAAAAAAATACTAATTTTACAATTTACATCAAGATATTTACATAATTTTAACCAAACAGAAACCTTAATAGATAATTATATGCTGAAAAACAATCCTAGATAAAATAAGTCTAAGACTTTTGAGACAATTTAGATTGAATTCAGTACATTTACGCCTGGAGTTTTGTATGTCAGATTCTGTTTTACAACTGTGGGTACTTGCACAAAACGGACCTCATGCACTGCTTAGACTGTTTACATTGATGAAGAGGGTATTTTGAGAACAATCAGAAAGATCTTACTTATGAAGATTATTACTTCTAGATAATAAATGAATACAAGAAAAGGAATATTTTCGATACGAGTCTCTCTACCATACACTTACATGTATATCTGTCATCATCATCATCATCATATATTAATATAGTCCAATATAAAGTACACATCAAATTCCATTATATCTTGATCCCTCGTTCAATACACACTGTTCACGTTCCAGGTTCTGGCAGTATGGTCGCTGGGTGGACGTTGTCGTCGACGACCGCCTGCCGACGTACCGCGGTAAACTGGTCTTTCTTCACTCATCAGAGAGAAATGAGTTTTGGAGTGCCTTATTGGAGAAGGCCTATGCTAAGTATGTATAAGGATTAAACAACATCTATATAGAAAATTGACAAAAATATATAACTACATATATGTTATATATAAGAAATCTTTTATGTATGTATGTCTGTGTTGGTTAAACATATCTCTTGAACCGTTTTTTATAAGATTTTATATTGAAGCCATGCTGTTAACCAGTTTTAAGCACAAAATATCTAGTTTCAGTGGAATTTGTCTTTGAATACTATATAAGTATGGTTATTAATAGATTTTAAGAAAAAAAAATAGATTTATTATCTCTAAGAGATTTATTATCTAAAAGTTCTACAGAATAAAATTACTAATACAACCAAAGCTGCTATATATATTATAAATTAATGAATCAATTCCTCAGACTCCACGGTTCCTATGAAGCCTTAAAGGGAGGTTCAACCTGTGAAGCCATGGAAGATTTCACGGGCGGTGTGACCGAAATGTACGAAATGACGGAACTACCGCCCAACTTCTATACTATACTACTGAAAGCATACGAACGTAACTCACTCATGGGATGCAGTATTGAGGTAGGGTAAACTACTCCGCCAAAGAAAAGGTTATTTAAATTATTTATTTTTCGTCGCAAGAGTCTTTGCAGACTCGTCGTGGTCATCCCGTATCAGTGTTCCGTATACATGATGACTATCTTGGGAAGATAGTTGCAGTGGTTTCCCCTTGCCTTCTGCACCAACACTTTCTGGGGCTTTTTAGACCCCAAGGCTTGCTGTAGCCTGTTCCAGCCAGTGGTGTCTAAATACTCTCAGAAAGTACATATGACTCGGAAAAGATCAAATTGTTACTTGCTAGGTTTCGAACCCGCGCCGTCAAGTATGAGAGGCGGGCCTTTTAACCTCCAGGCCACCAAGACAAAATAATTTAAAAATTGCTATATCAATATCGTTTACACTAACATAGAAATATTTTACAATGAGATTTCAATCGAAATGAAAGGTAGTCAGGAAAAAAATAATGACTGCGAACGCCAGTACAACACATCTTTCTCCGTAACGCTGTCTACAGCTTGTTTAAAGTCAAATCGAAAACTGTTAAGGCAAAAATTGTTACTCCAATGATATCTGTGGCATTCGCTTATCAATATACCAGAATTCTCTTGAAAGTACACACAAATTTCTGGCTATAGATTAACCAGCAATTTTTCACGTCTACTTATATTGGCTCAGATTATAATGAGACGATTCGTTTAATAAGAGCTACTTTTGTCCTACATACAAAATGCCAGCCTACCGAATCATGAGGGTACTTAGCAAATCAGACGATATTCAGACATTGACTTACTCGACATGCATCCGAGGGTAGATTCCAAATCAAGGAGACGAAGTAACTCATCAAATTATAAGAAAGTATTCAGTGAGAACCGGCTGAGATGATGATGATGATTGGTGTTGTGATGATGTTTGCTGTGTGCTTCTTACTGATATGTCTCATATATATGTAAATATATATATGTAGATATATATATAAATAAAATGACAGGATGAATGCCCTTATTCTCATCACCCACAACTTATGCCATTCAACTCCGCCTTAAACCCTCATGCACAACTTTATGAGTGAAAGATGACATCAGTAAGAAAGGTGTGACTGGAGATGACGGCCGATAGATGAGACTGGAAGAGATGGACATAAATTGTAACCCGGCAGCGAAAATAAGATACTAACATAGAAGATAATAGTTTAAAATAACAAGTAACTTTAGTATATTTAAATAACAATGAAATTTAGATTTAAATATTAATCTTTTTTCAGCCGGACCCCAATGTATTGGAAGCGGAGACCCCAGTAGGTCTGATCAGGGGTCACGCGTACTCCGTGACTAGGGTCAAGTATGTTGACATAGAGACCCCGGGACGTGCTGGGAAAATACCCCTCTTGAGGTTAAGGAACCCCTGGGGCAATGAGGCTGAATGGAACGGACCTTGGAGTGATAAGTTAGTGAAATATATATATATACATATATGATTAAAGAGACCTTTAAATAAAACTATATGTTAAGGAGGTACAAAAATATTATTCAATATTTTACCCAAAGTTTTAAACCAAAAAAAAATTATTATATAATTTTTGTATAGATGAAGAAATTGCTATTATAGTGTTATAATACATGCAGACATAACTATATATATCTAGTATATATATATATACTTAATATATTATCTGTGTAGATCACCAGAATGGCGCTTCATCCCGCAATCCGAGAAGGAGGAGCTGGGGTTGACGTTTGACGATGATGGAGAATTTTGGATGGCATTCAAGGACTTCACCAGCAACTTTGATAGGTGACATGTTATGACTGGTTGCAACTACACTAGTGTTGACCCGGGACTCCGCGACTAAAAGTTTGTATTGTGTGTTTCCAGAGTCGAAATCTGCAACTTGAACCCCGACTCCCTGGACCCCGAAGAATGTCCTGAGGGCTGCACCAAGAAGTGGGAGATGTCTGTGTTTGAAGGGGAGTGGGTCAGAGGTGAGATTTATACTAATATAGTGGATTAAATAAATAATCTTATTACATGCATATATTATATCGGTAAGGATTTATATATATATATATATATATATATATAGTGTACAATCATTTATCCCATCAGATAGAGTGAAAGTTATTCTCTGTCGACTTTAGCTGGTAGCTCTAATGATGAAGGCTTCATGTTATATAAATGCATTCATACTCTCGGAGTATTATATACTGTTTAAGCTCACCCCCACTCCTACAAACTTTCAGTGACGTCACACAAGCCACGCCCCAAATCTTGACATTTGGGTGTGCTGTTATAACAATATGTTTATGTTGTTAATGCGATAGTTTTGAAGTCAAATACGACAACCTAACTTGTAGGGGCTTACAAGGAAACTTCAAAATAAAGGTTATATATATAATGCTTTTTTTTTAAGGTGTAACCGCTGGCGGCTGTAGGAATTACCTGGAATCGTTTTGGAAGAATCCTCAATACACCGTTACACTGAAAGACCCCGACGAAGATGACGCGGAGAACAAATGTACCGTACGTATGGAATATATATACTACGACAGATTGTTGGTGTAGTGTCTGTGGGTCTTATACGGACATATATATAGAATAAACAGGTTTTAAATACATTTAATCTAAATATTTGTGCATATATCCAGATTTTACCTAAAATTTCTTTTAAATGAATCGCTATGGCAACGTTCGAAATTTATTTTTGACTACCTACGTACATAAAATGGCATTAGTGACATTTATATTATTTTATATGCGAACAGATAATAGTGGCGTTGATGCAAAAGAACCGTCGCTCTCAGCGTCACCAGGGGCTCGAGTGCCTCACCATAGGGTTCGCGGTGTACCGCCTGCCCGACTACGGCCATGTGCCCAAGCCCTTAGATGTCAACTTCTTCAAATACAACGCCAGTGTGGGCAGGTCGCAGGCCTTCATCAATCTGAGGGAGGTCAGCGCCAGGTGAGACGCGAGATATGGAGGGGTGTGAGTGGGAGAGAGACCGAGAATGGGACGGAGAGTGGAAGCAGGTTCAGATTTAAAGGAGACGAGAGATATGATGGGATGTTTGAGAGGGAGAGAGATGGAGAATGTGACGTTGATTAAAATACTTTTTACAAGCCTAATTGTATTAACAAACTGTTCCATAGATTCAAATTCGAGCCCGGAAGCTACGTCATAGTGCCGTCCACCTTCGAACCTGACGAGGAAGGGGAGTTCCTGTTGCGTGTGTTCTCCGAGAAAACGAATAACATGACGTGAGTTATATGAAAATAATTACATATCTCGTTTTATTTTCAGTACACTGACAAACTAATGAAGGTATTCCCATATTCATAAAATACAAAAATACCCACAAAAAGGGCAATTTTTATGTTACAGCGAGTTCGCTGCCATTATTTTTGCTGTGCCTAATTTATTTATTTTTCTCTCCAGAGAGAACGACGAAGAAGTAGGGATGGGAGACGTGGATGACAGAGTGAGTGACTTTTAATACACTAGTTACACTAACACGAGTCACGCGAACTCTCAAAAGCTAATATATGTCTGAATTGAAATTTCTACTGAATATAAACAAGTCCCAGGTTCGACTCCACCTCGTGTAGATGACATTTTCTTGTTCAGTATTGTCTTGTCATATATATATATATATATATATATATATAGTTATTATATGTATATAATACATGGGAGTGTCGGCTACCTGCGGGAGATGACGCCGCAGTTACATACTCTAACAACTTTTGTGAGTCCTCATCTCTCAGAAAATGTTAGATTATGTCATTACGGCGGTCAAACGGACGCTGGGAAGACACGCAGTGGACCTGGCATTCCGTGGAATTTATTGCTATAAGAATGGACAAAATGGCCATCATGACCAAAACGAGGATGGGATTGTTAGAACTAGAGTCATGATACAAAGAAAATACTTCCTAGATACATTTTTGTATTTTTGTTTACTCATTAGGAAAGAAGCATAGTTTTTTTACTATTATGTGAATAATATATATAGTGTTATGTGTGTGTGTGTGTCAGGTGAAGGAAATAACTCCCAACCCGGAGCCCGCGGATCCTGTTAGAGAGTTCTTCACCCGCCTGGCTGGGAGCGACGGGGAGGTGGACTGGCAGGAACTGAAGGAGATACTGGACTACGCCATGAGAGAGGGTGAGCGCGCACACACACACACACACACGTACACACACACACACACACACACACATATGATGGAAATACATTGATAGATATCTCCATAAATAATATATTAAGAAGTAAGAAGCTAAAAAATAACAAAATAACCATAAACACGCATTACATATATATATACACACACACACACACACATTTTCATTTGTCTTGCAATATTTCTCATATTCACATAACAATAAGTAATGTTACTGTAGTATACATTTACATTTCATTGCACACGAATTCACATTAATCTTTACTTAGTTAATTTAATTTTTTTTGCTAATTCTGCTTTATATATAATATATGATTTACCTTTGGTTTTCGTTATAAATGACATCAATCAAGTGAGGTGACTTTACGTCAGCTTGATTTTAAACGACAAAAAAATTTTCCCATGTTTATGTAATTTACACAAAATGCCCATTTCTATGTCGCGAACTGTAACGCTTAGACCTAATGCCGCTTTGTAATTGTCCGCCAAACGAACCGATGACATCTGTAAGTAAGATTTTAACCTTAACTACATTAGTTATAGTTAGAATTATTATTATTATTTTTGTTTCTTTCTAGATATATATTTTTTTTTTTATATAAAATTATGATTTGCTTCTATATTATCAATTGAAGTTGATGTTTTGTTATCTATTAGCTAACAGATTGTAATATGCTTAGGATTAAGATAAAAACCTCTTTTTTAATTGTGGACCAATAAAATGGCGCACTGAAAGTAATGTCGGGCTACAGAAATGGCTATGCGGCATGGCGCTTATGACGGGGGCGGGGGATCCCCGCCGAGCGAACAGAGCTGTTTGGAACAGCTGCTTTGCGCGCTCTGCACGCCGATCTGCAAGGAGATAGGAATAGACTTGCAGCAGATGCAAACACAGCCGGAGCAGGTCCACCTCAACCAGCCGCAGACGCAAGGTTTGTGTAACGGCTGTAAACAAAAATTTTTTTTTTACGTAATTCACGTATTATTATTTTTATATTAAAGTTACTTCTAAATAAATGTGTTATAGCATTTGAATAAAACGTATTTTTTTTTTGTTAGTATGACTGATTATTTTTAATTTTTTTTTAATGTATTTTTTCTAATGCGTTAGACATGTTACAGGTGAGCGGACACCGCCGCATGCGACTACAGTAATCATAAGGCATTTTATCGAAATGGAGGACATTATTTTCACAAAATGTCTATTTTTATTTGTCTGTGACCTGTTCATTTACAGATTTTGCAGAGATTTTTTTGTATTTTTGTTTTTTTTTTTAGGTCCTCTCAAGTAACGCTTTAACCGCCACTAACACGGAAATGTGAATATTTCTGATCCCTCACAAGTATTGACATTTCGAGCTTCACACGCATGCGTATATTATTCGACACAAAAAATGGGCATTTTCGTTAAATTCGTAATTATTACACTATGTAGAATCACCTCCATTTCCATAAAATTATTACTTAAGTACGGCCGGAATGTATTTATATATAATGTTCATATATTCTAGCTGTTACGTAGTTTGTGTAAATTTACACATTTTACATAATAATTTACGTAAATTACAGAACTAAAAGGACAAGGTTTCTCTAAGGAAGTCTGTAGGAGTATGGTTGCTATGTTGGACAAAGACAACTCTGGCGGACTCGGCTTCGAAGAGTTCAAATCTCTTTGGATCGATTTGCGCAACTGGAGGGTAGGTGACGCGCTGTTTGATAATTTATGTTATATACGGAATTATGTGGCATTAATTTTCAGATTTTCCTTGCAATCCCTTCAATATTATCTATCAAATACACAACAGCAGAGATTATATTTAAAAACAAATACCAGACTACCCTCAAAAAAATTACTTCTACATACATTAGTTATTTTTAAAAGTCGGTTAGTATAGTCAGCTTAAATGAAATTATATTCAAAATTTATTTCGTTGAATATATAATTGAACCAGAGGTTTTTATTTAAAATAAAAACATTTTACATACATATATATATAGATATAGTTATATCCCCCGTGTCTCCTCAGGCCGTGTTCCGCCTGTATGACGTGGAAGGTCGCGGCGCCATCCCCGCCCACAGTCTCCGAGACGCGCTGCACTCCGCCGGATACACCGTCAACGCACACGTACTGAACGTGCTCGCTCACAGGTACACACACACACACACACACACATAGACAAACAGACACGCCCACAGATAGATACACACACGCTCCCATATTCACACACACACACATATAGACAAACAGACACGCCCACAGATAGATACACACACGCTCCCATATTCACACACACACACATATAGACAAACAGACACGCCCACAGATAGATACACACACGCTCCCATATTCACACACACACACACATATAGACAAACAGACACGCCCACAGAGAGATACACACACGCGCCCATATTCACACACACACACACACACATATAGACAAACAGACACGCCCACAGACAGATACACACACGCTCCCATATTCACACACACACACACACACACACACACACAAACACTCACACTACGACACCTATTTGATTTTAAAGAAAATTCTCGAACAAGTGCCATAGCTTTCACTTAAGCAGACAGCCTAATAGATCAGTGAACAAACGGCTTCCCTCACACGCGGGCCGCCGCGCGCTGCGTTCACTGGTCTGCTGGGACAGTCTGTCGCCGGCCGTCTTCACACAAGCCTTTATATATTTATCTATTTATTTTTCAAAATAAAATATCTTTGTGAAATTTTCATTCAATAATTATAAAGATATTAATTAATATGGATTTTTTTTTATACTGTTGTTATTAAAAAAAAAGTTACCCTCACATATCTTTAATTTTGAAAAATTTTTTCTCTATCAATGTTTCTATTGAGTAATATTAAGAATGTGTTTTAACTTCCAGATACGGGTCAAGCGATGGCTACATACAGTTTGATGACTTCATCATGTGTTCGGTGCGGCTGAAGACCATGATCGGTGAGGAGATACACATAAACACAGTGTACCTAATGATAAACAAACATACAGAAACTATATTACATTGATAAAATTAGTACAGAAAGAAAATTAAAATTTTTGACTTACAATTTAACATAAGTAACAAGTTAAGCTGGTCTTAGTTATTTTCCACAATATTTATATATATGTATATATATATATATATATGTGTGTTATATGTTAGTGTAATTAAATATTCCTGTAGTTGTAATTCAAATAATTAAAACAAACAGCGAACAACGAGCCGCTTGAGAATCTTGAACGGGAGCTGCCTTGAGACACCCAACGGACGGAAGGACACAAGTATACAAATATATATACTGTGCTGTTATACCATTTGTATACAAAAACCCACCACCCCGTGTTCGTGCAGTGTGGTGGGCTCAATATAGATACCAGTTGGACAGACCAAATATAATTTTTTTAGATTTTTTTCATATAAAAGAAAATTTATATACAAATGGTATAAGGATAGAGTATGTCAACAAGTGTCTGCCTCGGCCGAGCTGTGAAGGGGCGTTTAATGACTCATTTCTGCCGCTAGATGGCGTTAACGTACGCCGCCTTCTAATCTCGGCCACATATTATTTGCGGGTTGTTTACGCATTGTCAGATTATTATTTTTTTTTATTTATAAATTAATTATTTTTTTCATATAAGCGTAACCGCAAATGATACGTCACGCTACACACAGCACACCAATACGCTTACTAATACGTAAAAATCGCGCCAACTAAAATGATGTACTAACAAAAGGATTTGTCCCGTTTCAGACGCTTTCCAAGGCAGGTCGTCGGGCGGCGACTACGCCACGTTTTCTCTGGACGAATGGCTGAATCGCACAGTCTACTCCTAAAAAGCCTTATCACGTACGACTTAAAGTCCAAAATTGTCCGCCAAAAAGTTATTATAGTCACAAATTCATGTTATACGGGTATTTTTTAACGACTCGTCAGAGCATTTTATCCACCGATGACCCATTCCAATGCTGGGTGAATATTCTTCCTCCAGGGACTGTGCGGTCGCTTCCCAGTACACTCATCGATACGCTAATATATGACAATGCATTTCGCTTGCAAGTTATCTGTATGAAAATTTTTATTATTTTATATCCTCAAAGAGATCTGAATATATGTTATATATAAAAAATAATGGCTGTCATTTCACGAGTACCTTAAAATGTTTTTATGTTTTATCTGAATATTTATATTAACAATGATAGTTTTTAGGGAAACTACGGAACTTACTTATATGTATATATAATAAGAATTACATATTAAGACTTATAACCTATACCTAAGACTATGATTGCCCCGATGTTAGGACAGCAATCCCATTCCATAGCTTGGTGGTATCAGGAATCTTCTGGTTCACACGGCTTGATGTTCGTTCCTGGAGCCAGCGGCGTCACTCGTTATATGATATCTCATCCATACAACGACGTTACCCGACGATGTTTGATTTTTAATATGTTGCGCGCACGTAACATGTTTCAATGTACCTTTGTTACAAAGCGAGTGACCACTGACCAGGGCATCGCTTTAAGCAGACACTGCTCGTGTTAGGGCGCCATGCTCTTCCTTTAGATTTACCATTAATTTTTAACACCTTATGAGCTACTCACCATGAACATTTATATATATATTATCTTATGTCAGTAGTAGTAAGAATTACACGCTCGTTTATTACATTTACAAACCTGCTGACGGAGAAGTCAACTTTAAAATGATAACAACAGCTCGACTGCTGTTATGTATACATATTATATGAAAGTTGTAACAACTGCGAATGTGTGTGTGCGTGCGCATGCGCACGGGCGTGCGTGCACAAAGTGTATGAATTTAAAAGTTTCACTGCCTCCTCATGATTTAATGGACGTAGAATTTTTGCTATCTCACGTTTACACTCAAAATACGTAAGTTTAGTAATTTTTATTGAATTATTTATTTCTGCTATAAAGCTGAACTGCTCGTTTGTCAAATTGTGTACTCGCAAATCCTGTTCTGGTTTGGGGAACGTGTAGCGCCAAATCAGTCCTTTTTGCAAGTTCATTTGGTCAATTGGCATCGTTTTATGTAATTTCAATACACTATGCTGAATATTATTTTTCTATCAGTTAGTAACTTAGGAAGGGTATAAATTCGGTATAAAATCTCTTTGTTTAGAATACATACATTTTAACAATGCACGTTGAGCTCGTTCCCATTGGATCGAGTGGGTCTTACACGCGCCGCCCCAAAGTGATACAGTATGGCGGTATAGACTGAGCTAAAGCCACAGATATCATAAGGAATTTTATTTAGACGATCCTTTTGAGTATTATATTTTACCCTAAATATCTTAGTGAACTAAATATAAAAACCAGTTTTCTTAGTCTGTCAGCGTGAGGGTGCCAGGAAGGTCTGATCTAATATAACCCCGAGATATTTAGTATTTGATACGAACGCCACAATTTTGTAACTTACGCACCAAAATTGCAGAAGAAACCGTATCTAAAGCTTTTTTGAGGTCCAAAAGTATTGAGATGTTTGTGTGCTTGGCAGCATTATCTAGGTGTCTCGTCACGTGAGGATAGGATACCAACAGCATCTTCACAAGATCCCCCGTGACGAAACCCGATTTGGTTGGTTGACGATATGCATACTTATTTCAGAACTTTACCAACCTGATATTTAATAATTTTTCAATTATTTTCGATGTAGCAGGTTATATAGATACCGGCCGGTAATTAGTCACATCATACTTGTCCCCGCCTTTATTGATAGGTATTGTCGTAGACTTCTTTAAGTCATTTGAGATGAAGCCTGCTTTATATCATAGACTAATGAAAGATGTGATAGGAACAATGATTTTATTTGTAACACGTTTTAAGAAGTATACGGGGATATGGTCGTGGTGGCCTGGAGGTTGAAGGACCGCCTCTCATGCGTGAGGGTGCGGGTTCCAAACCTGGCAAGAACCAATGTGATTTTTCATAGTCATATGTACTTTCTAACAGTATTTAGACACCGCTGACGGACGGTGAAGGAAAACATCGAGGAAACCTGGTCTTACAATTTCAAATTATAAGTTTGAAATCGCAAACCCGTCTTGAGCGAGCGTGGTGATTAATGCTCAAACCTTCTCCATGTGAGAAGAGGCCTTTGTTCAATAGGCTGATCATGATGATGATGACGGGCATATTATCACATCCAGGCGCACCAACAGATTTTAATCCCACTATTATACTTCTCGTTGTCCGTCACCAACAGAACAAAAGTATCGAACAGGGTAGGTTAGTCGTCTAGAAATGCATTATTAGATTTTTTATTTATTATATCGGCTACCAGGATAACAGCGACAGGGAGGAGGATAGACGATATTTCGTACTTTAGTGGGAGTGGCTACTGAGGTCAATCACCCACCCACTGGCCTTAGAGGTGTGGCTTAAGTGACGGAGACAGTGACGTCGGAGCAGCGTTATGGAGAAAGAGATGCAAATAGCTTCGGCGTAATGACGGTACCAGGAGCACAACACGTCTTCACTACTTATGTTCTCCTAATATTTAGCACAGTTTTATTTTCACAACCAAATAGTTGATAAATAAACGAGAGAATTAAATTGAGCAAGTTAACTTCGCAGCGGTCCGGGGCGAAGAATTATATGAAGGAAGAATTATATGAAGTAAGAGAATTTAGTCCCTATTTATCGGTTAGAACCTAAAAGACAAGCCTAACCTATTTTTTGCTGGTTTGATGATCAAGAAACAAGTGAAGTTCATTCTAGACAAATTAACTGACATTTATCGATAGTTCAATCGATTTGAGATACTAGAAACTGCTTATGAATTCTAAAACGTAAAAATAAAAATTTAAATTACTATTTGGTTTTCGAATTAATTAAACATTTATTGAAAGTACTTTACGTTGGAAATATTAAGACGACAATGTATATGGGCTTTAGTTTTGCTAAGCGCCTTTCACTTCACCGACGGTTGACTGTAACGCGACATGCGATAGGTGGACGAAAAAAAAAATCTCATACGAAATTATCGTAAATTTTTATTTACTTATAGAAAATACTTAATGCTAGTCTAAAGTATATCCGAATCACTTGAACCGTTTGTTATATTGGTATCCTGATGTAGGGTGTGTCGGCTGGCCTTATAATGAGCTTCGATCCACCTGAAATAAAATTTCAAAATTACGAAATAAAAATTATAATCACTGATCTGCATATTGTTAAACATCATTAGGTTCAAATTAAATGTGTTCATCGATGTCACAGATTAAAAATATACAGTACCTTATAAACAATATCTACAAAATTTAATTTTTAACCGGAGTCCGAATTAATTATGATTTTATTTCCATTTTATTTTACAAATTATTACGAATTAGCTGGCAACGTCAAGCAGTTAGCTTGAGTGAGGTCACCCCGGTGTTGGTTTTGACGTTGGACAACTGACAGAGAAAAAAGGGAATGTCACCGACATTTTTGGAGTGGATGAACTCGCTGCGTTACCAACTAAATCTTGTTCCATCGTTCACTATGTCTGATAATGAGCTATCTTCTGATCCTCCGTTATATATATATATAATTTCCATATATGTACATGTTTAGTCAAGAATATAGATCTATATCTGTGTGTGTAAGGCAGTGTATAGCGCTGTGTGAGTGACGTCACTCACCCATAATGGTCCCGTCAGCGGCTAGAAGCGCTGCCATTTCAGCGGCCGGAGTCCTCGCTAGCAATAAGTTGTACATACGCTCCGAGCGGATAGCGTTGAACATCTTGAAACGTTGCATCCAAGCCCACAACAGCGGACGCGCGGGCAGGCCGGGCTCGCCGTATATCTGTCAATATTATATAATAATTCATAATCACTAGTACTTGTCCGCTATTCCATCTGAACTGTATTCGGCTAGAGAGATATTACTGACACTTAATTTATCGCTAGTTTTATATAAACGTAGGAACAGCGCCATCTATTGTCCGTGATACGGAACTACAACTTACATGTCATTCTGTGACCTCCGTCACTGAAGTCAAGTAGTTTTTTTCGTGAAAATGTTACCGATAGCATTTCAATAATATCAGCCCACTCACCTTGACGACGTAGTAGCAAGCCTTCTGAGGTACCAAGTGTTTTGAAATCACACCTTTAACTATCTGGAAAAAAAATAAATTAAAGATATAGCGATATCTATTTTGAAACAATGGATATAAAAATAACTCACTATTTTTATTATACAGAATAGATTTAAAAAAAAAATCAAATAATTCATTAATTATTAATTGAGTGAATAATTTAAACTTATTTATGGATGTAGGAAAAAAAAATCTTTCAACACTAAGATGTTCAAATAAATACAAAAATCCACACACTTATAAGAAATGTAAACATAATATGTTTTTGTTAAAGTCGGTTGAATGGCTATAGCACACATACCCCCGGGAGGTAGGGGGACATATTCTTGAGTTGCTCCTTCACTTTTATTCTGGCCGCTTCTTCTATGGGATCTTTTAACGGATCTATTGTTGTTGATAGATTACTCACATGATCTAAGACCTATAAAAAACATACACATATATATATATATATTATATTTATTGCAGAAATCCATACATAGAGCAGACAAATCTCACCGCTTTAAGAATGTCCTCTGAATATTTGCTCGAACACTCCTGAAGCTGTTCAGGAGAAATTTTATCAAAATCTGAAAATTCATTGCAAAAATTTAAAGCAATATATTTTCAATCATTTTAACTGAGTGACTTAGACTACATGGAATGTTTATAAACAATTAAAAAAATCACATCTTTCATATATAATATTATTTTGGGTAGTTATTGTGTGTCCATACATACAGATTAAATAAATTTTCATATATATATAAATATAAAAATAAATAATATTAAAAAAAAAATTTAAAACCATATGGTCTTATAATAGCTGCTGTCAGATCCTTTTCCACGACCTGTACTCTTTTCATTCCCATCTCATCCTGAATCCTATACAAGGTAGTTGATATTAATTGAAAATCTCCGGAATGTGGAAATATATTTCTATACATTCTACTCAGCTTGCGGCACGTTTCAGAATTCTCATTATGGGCCACTTCTTTGAGACGTTTATGTACAGTCTGAAATTATACACTTAATATATTAACAACACCTATTACTATGAGGTCACAATATATGTATAAGTTATGAAAATCCTCACTAAATCCTTACACTTAATACAGATAACATATAAATTAAATTTATATGTTATCTGTATTAAAATTGATCTAAGTATATCTTTATGTACAGCATAAAACCTCTACATATAAAATGCGAATTATTTCTAGAAAAAATTGTGACAGACAATGACTATGTTTTATGTTTATAATATAAGTACATATATCTTACTTGTCCGACGGCAGTCAACAACTTGTCATCAACCTTGTTATTCAAGTCGTGGAGCCCTGGAAATTTGCTTTGCATTTCCAACATTATTTGTTCGTGCGTATATTTTATAAGCTTTAAAAGAAATACATATATATATATATACATATATATATATACATATATATATATATATACATATATATGTATATATATATATATAAAATTGTTAAATTGAATATTTTAACTATATATTCTGACTTGTTAGGGAATGGAGGCATTAAAATTTTAAGGTACTATCAATTTTATATTAATTTTAAACCACTGTCATTTATATAATGAGATAATCAACCTACCATTTCCTTGGAATAAATCGGCTGAATTTTTCGAACCTTTGCATTCTTTTTCGCTTCTGCCGGTTTTAATGGTTTTGTTGGTTTTAAAGGTTTTTTTACAACTGGTAGCTGAAAACATTATATATTGTTAGTTATTCACTAGCTTATACCTGTGACTTTATCTGTGTGGCTTGATATATACAGTAAGTTTGTAGGTGCAAGATACATCACCGAACCCAGGATTAATAGGCATCATTGTTCCTTGAAAGGAAATCTAATTTATATTACATCGAAATAGTACTTAGTAAATAATTCTAGGTGGTGGCCTGGAGGTTAAAGGCCTGCCTCGCATACTTGAGGGCGCAGGTTTGAAACCTGGCAAGTACCAATGAGACCTTTTCCGAATCATATGTACTTTCTAAGAGTATTTAGACACCACTGACAGACGATGAAGGAAAACATATTGAGGAAACCTGATCTTATAATTTCAAATTATAAGATTGAAATCGCCAACCTGTCTTGAGCAAGTGTGATGATTAATACTCTAACCTTCTCCATGTGAGAAGAGGCCTTTACTCATAAATGGGCTCCGATAGGCTGACGATGATGATGATGATGAAATAATTCTAAAGTAACTAGGTTCACTTACCGCTTTTGAAGTGAATCTTGGTTTCAGGTTTGGGTTGTTGATGGTATTTTTAACTTTATTTAAACCTTTTCCAATTTTTAACTGAAATATCAATTCACCAATGATTATTACAATTCAAAAAAATATTCTCTAATTGTTGACAAAATTAATTTCATTTTATTTATTGGTTGTTGAAAAAAAACAATTAATATATATTAATTACTATTCAATTTTATAGTTAAATATACATAAAAAAAGTAGGTAGATTCTAAAAAAAGGTGTTAAATAAAGATTGCTTGTAAATATTATTTGGGTTGAAATACTCACGTTAGGTATATCAGGAGGTTGGTATGCGTACAACTTATAAGGTCCTATTCTTAATTTCCTGATCATATTTGAAACTTTTTGAGGATCGAGATCTTCTGATAGACGGATGTAACAAGTTTTTGGTTTCTTTACTTTAGGATCGAAATTCAGTACTTGGAAATGACCTTCAATTACTGTGTTAAAAAGTAAATATACTTGCTTGAGGGAATACTGAAACAATATTATTAAGAATAAATATCCATTTGTAAAAATTTATTTACAAACAAACCAATATATACCGAAACCGGAAATCCTGTTACGGCGATGCTAGTCATTTTAATGGAGATATATGATTACTTAATTGACAACAAGGAATAAAAATATTTTATCTATATATTACAAATAAAACATCGCTAACTCCAGCATGTAAACTAAAACAGTCAATACTCAATACAGCAGTGAAGACTAAAGAGTGATGCCTATTGCCTAATGAGTAATGACATATGACAGTGAAATATAAACCCATCATCCCGTTTAGAAACTAAAATAGTTTTGGTTTCACCAAAAGTTATTCTTATAATTATAAAATTTAACCTGTATTAAGTAAATATCAAGTATATACTAGTACAATATAACGTCAGTTACATCAATTCAAAGATCCACTTTATTAAAACGAAAACATCACAAGCATATCAACAAAATTTAAAGATAGTCGTACCTAGTTTAATTTTACTTTACTAAACATTATTTTAAAAATCTAAACTGAAATTTAGCAACAAAGAGTGCGATTTATGGTTAGCCATATTGGCTGACATAATTGTTATTTCACCTGTTGGTAGGAGATAATGAATCCATATGCGATGAATGCCCTGCCTCAAGAACAACCTATTCCCTCTAACTTTCAAAACACCCAAATTATAATGTGGATTCGCGAAAGGTCCACAATAAAAGGGTAGAAGCCCGCAGTACGTTTGGTTTTCTGACAATAAAAAGCTAACACAGGAATTAAAGCATTTAAATCCCTCACTTTCCAACTCTATTTGATCCAGGCTAGCCCAAGGACTGAATTGATTCCACTCCACAACTACGCTCATTTGCGTAAACAAAAACACCCACCAATAAAGGATCATTAATATTCAACAAAAATAAAGTTGAGAGAGTATTGACCCACAGTTGATTACACGAGTAATCATTAAAAACTACTAAAGAGCGTGCTCTTAGGAATGAATAATCCAGGCAATCATATTAGGGAATATGCCAGAACGGTTACAAAAGTGGCTCTCGTGTCGTAACCAGTCAAAACCTTTAGATACAACAAATTAAACTGAGAGAAACGTCACTTCGTGGACCAAGAGATATTCAATTGAAAGATTTCGTTGAGACCCATAATGATGGTCATTAATATTTTTGATAATTGTCTTAAAGGTATGCTGTGAGGTGTCCGTTATAACTTCCATAATCTTTATGGAGACACTTAAAATTCGGCTATACTTAGCAGAAATTGGATTGCTTGATATCTTAGTGACAGGTGCTACGTTTCGTAAACACAAGCTTCCAAGACAGGCCCTGTACTAGATACTAAAGAGAGACAATACAATCGAGTCAAAATGTAGACGACTCTAGTGTAGATATTTTTACTTTTTAGCAATTAGCTGGTACACCATCCGGGCCTTACCTTTATTCAACATCATCATATCTATCGGAGCCCACTGCTGAGCAAAGGCCTCTTCTCGCAAGGAGAAGGTTTGAGCATTTATCACCACGCTTGCTCAAGACGGGTTGGCGATTTCAGTCTTATAATTTGTTTTCCTTACCTTTATTACTTTAGCCTAATATCTCAGTACTTTATTATTAATAACACTTACCTGTCGTAACAGAACCAATCAGGAAAGAGAGGTGCTCTGCGATTAAACAAGCGTACACTGATGCCGTCTCCTTAACCGTCGAAGACACGTCTGTGCTTTTCAGCCTGACCACATTCGATAGTGAACTAGAAAAGCGGTGGACTGACAAGATTGGAGTGTATACCTCTGACGTTAGAAAGACGCACTTATAAGAAAAGGAATCACAGTCGCTGTTCAAAATTATTTTTTTTGTGGATTTTATAGAGTAAAAAATAAATTTGGAGAATGGAGGTTAAACTAGGACCTTAAATTAACATCCAACACCACAACCAGACTCGCTGGGCTAATGGCTTGATCTACACTTTGTGGACGCCCGAATTTCCCAGAGATCGACATTGGATCCTCTCCTCTGGTTCCCAAGTGGCATAATCGAGTGTCCCTGGGATTATTCACAGAATCTCATAGGTTGCTCGTCCACTGATTGCCGATTACTGACCGAGCCTTCAATTTTTGTGTCCTACCTAGCTCAAATCACACGATAACTATTCAAACTAATATTCCCTCGAATCACACAATAACTGTTCAAACCAAAATTCCATAGGCTGCATCAGACAACATTATAACCGGATTAATGGGTTTGGTGCAAAACTTTGATGAGTGGTAACTATTTCGGCAGTCGATGTTTTAGTCTCGTACCAAAAATTATACTACAACAATATGTTTTTAATAATTTTTTATTATATTAATATTTTTATGCGTACAAAGGTGTGTCCCCGGCTTTATTAATTCTATTCCATAGGTTTCGCGTAGCAAATAAAACAAATATTATACAGCAATTATTTAATTATGCTCTTCCTCTTCTCGAACTGTCTTTTGATCAATGACATTTTTCTCTTGTGAGATCATTATTTTTATTTCTCTGAATGTTGCGATATGCTTTTTCGTATTCAGTGGCCGTATAGTTAACTTGCTTCCGACTGTCAAAAACAAAAAAAAAATCTATGGTAGTGTCTATGGTATATTGGATATAAATTTTCAATATCATAATTTAGGTTAATAATTATAAAAAATCTTTTATAACTTTACTATATTTTCTAATTAAAGTGAACAGTATGTGTTTAATTCGAAAAACATCTTTATATCTTCGACTTTTCTAAATGTCTAATTTAATACATTTCATATCGAAATAAAAATATATTTTACTTAGGCTCGGGTTTAATTGTTTTGAGTGTGTTATGAAACATGTATTATTAATTTTCATAGAATAAAAAAATATTATAACCCTATAAAATACCTCAACATTGTGACATTGACATTGACAGCTCATTGTGCAAGAATCTTTAGTTTTAATGACAAACTAACCAATGTTGCCATATCTTAAAATAAACATATGTATGACAAATATTGTTCATGGCTACTAGAAATAAAAGAAAAACTCCTTTAAAAAGAAAATACACAACTTCCCCTTAATTGTTGAAATTTTAGTTTACATTACTCTTCATAATTCACAATATACATGTTAACGATCTACAAAAATTTGTGTAAAGAAACGTGAGTGTTGAAAAATTATTTAAAAATGATAATTTATAATAAGTATTGATGATAATAACTAAAATTCTGTTATAAATTTTAATAGTTCTCTCAATGTTTGAATAACTCACTGATGTTGGTCCCATCAGATTTTAATATCTTGAAATAGTTTGAGGTCGGTATTTTGACAGTTATTAAGTTGTAAATCCTCTCCGACCTCTCTGCGGACTTATATGAGAACTTTCTTAGGAATGGATTCATTATCTTTTTGTTCGGCAGAAACGGTTCACCGTAAACCTGAAATGTTATGAGATTAAATATATATATACTGTTTTAAACAGACAATGTTAAAAATATTAGGTCAATGACCTGGTCTATTTTTGGTGAAAAAAGCAAAATAATGTCAATAAAAAAAAAATAAAGCATTCATATGTGGCTAAAAATAATATAAGCAGAGAAAAATACTTAGAAAGTATAACTAAATATTTGATAGAAAAATTTTCGAGAATTCTACGGGAATTTGTGGAATAATTCATTATTATTTCAAAATACTTAAATATAAAAATTAATAATATGTTGTATCTTAACCTATATATATATATATATATAACTCACCCGAACAAGTTCAAATGTTTCGTTGTCCGATATATTGAATTGATTCTTCATAATGGATTTTACTATCTGAAATCAAATATATGATAATCAATAGGCGATTAAATTAATTTTAATTAGAAAAATAATATTTACAACTCACTTGCGGCATTAATGGAGATAGTTTCTTTATGTGCTGTCTAACTTGTATCGCAGCCGAGGGATGTCTATTTTTGTCAAAATCATAGCTGTTTATATGGTCCATGATCTGAAAAATAAAAATTACATACATTACATGTGTCTTACACACCGCTGCATAGTGAATAAATCTAATCCAAGCAATGGAATACCTTGGAAATTATTTTGCACGAGTAATTGTGGCTCAAATTCATTAAATTGGTACATGAGGCGCTTTCATCTGAATGAAATAAAAATTTTCTTATTAATATAATATTTGATGTGTTGTTTTACTTTTTATTATAAAAATTATAATTTGAGTTTTATCTAATAGTTTAAAAGCTTTTAAACTACTAACCCATGACCTAACCCTCAATGATCTAAAGAGCTTCAACATGTATGTCAACATTATAATCGGTCAAACATTCCGATTATTTAAGAAACTTTTAAAACCTTGTAAAAAATTTTAATATTATATAGTAATTATATATGTTTGTATAGTAAAATCATACCAGGGCATTCGACAATATATTCGCAGAACTCTTTTTCATTCAATTCAGTTTCCGGTAAACCCATTTGGAGCTGATAATTCATGTAAATGTCTTTAATTAGCTGGATGTCGCTACTGTGAGGATAATGATCCCGGTAGCACTTGCTCAAACCGTAGCAAGAATCGAATTCTCCTTGACTTTGCACTTTTTCTAATTTTTCATATACCGTCTGAAATAAAAATATCATTAATGTAAAGCTAAAATTTTAATACTATATATGTTTAATTTAAAATTGATTTTCATTTTTTCCGCCTGTCATCACGGTTGGTGTATAGGAACCGAAACTATGTAGATAAAAAATTAAAATTCAATTAATATAACAATAACTTAGTTTCATTTTATTATGAGTATTTTAATTTTAATAATTTAAAGAGTTTGAACACAACTCATTAAGTAATTAATTTATATGCAACCAACAATTTTAAATATTTTTATAAAATACAAAAATAGTTACCTGATACAGCGTTTTCAATAAAAAGTGATAGGTGGAGCAGCTCAGCTCATACAGTTTGGTGAATTTTGATAACATTTCCATAATTATTTGTTCATGAGTAATAGATAATACCTGGCATAAAAATCAAATTGGTAAACAAAGTTAGAGAATCACTATAAGAATGTATTAACAATATATATATATATATATATATATATATATATATAATTAAAGGAACCTATATTTTTTATACAGAACCAAATTAAAATAACACTTTAGATACTTATCCAGTCTCACTATGATAGTTAGACATGCAATAATGTCTGTAGTTTAATCAAATGATATCAATTTGTGATAAATTAGTATTCACTAAGAGAAAACAACTATTTTGTTTATGTATCCCTAATTTATACAGGTTATTAGACAAACTGCATTAGATATTAAATTGAACGAAGTTTATATTACATAAAAACCTGTTAGTAATAAATTTTCATTACAGAAATAGTAATTAAGGGCTGATAATGAAGTTGAATAAAATTATTATGAAGCTTACCTGTGCGGGTGTGAAATTTAGTGGAATTTTTAAAGCCTTTCTTAATGTGTTTGGAATTTTCTTGGTCTTTTGTGGCATTTGTATCTAAAAATATAATACATATAACGCACTATTAATTCTACATCCAACTTTGTTATAGTTATGAAAAGAATACGTGAATCTCACAGGACACTCACATTAATGACATTTTTCGGCAAAAATGCTTGCAGTTGAAATGGAAATCTAGTTTTATTGATAATTTCTATTGTTGAATGCGTTTCCAAATTTGGTGACAATTTTAAATAAAACGTCTTTGACTTCGTTTTATGAGTCGCGCTAAATGCCTCGAACTGTCCGTTCAAAACGTGAGCCAATTTCCTTATGAATTGCATTAAAGATAACTAAAAAAATTAACCTTTTCTTATTATTTTACGTAAACAAAATTTTTTTACATTTTTTGAACAAAGATACCTTTGGAGGTATTCCTCGAATCCCAATAATAGACATTTTATTAGTGTTTTTCACTTAAGTTTTAAAGACTTGGTTTAAATTACTTAACATTGAATGTGATACAACAACAACAACAGTTCATAAATGCAATAAACATCTTTATTTCAAATGACAATAATCGAAGACTGACAAGTAACATTGTGTTGTCGTTGATAAATTAATTCAAAACTTTTTAAAACTATCCTTTCGTCATTTTTATTACTTATAAAATATAAATTATTTAAACTGCTTCTTCAATCAAAATATCTAAAACGTCTTAAGTGCTTAGAAGGCCATTTTCCATTAAAAATATCTACACTTTTTACAATACATTTCTGTCTTCGAAGATAACATCACTTTTTATGAAATATAAGTAATTATTTTAAAAGTTACACTCTTATCAAGAACGGTATAATTTAAATCTTTATAAAAGCAACGATAATTGATATTTCTTACTGAACCAAATTTTCCAATTCAAATCCTTTAGTTGTGACCGTCAGCGGTGGAGGTAATTAATTGTTTGACAAAACGTAATCAATAATGAAAATAATATGTCAGTTTGACTTTGACGAAACAACAATAATACAATTTTAATGTAAAATAAACGTAAAATGTTATGAGTTAAGCGATGCTTTATTAAATATAACATTATATCGGAAAGCTATAGAGTGAAAGTTTATGTTTAGTGAGGATTTTTTTGAATTATCGTATTTACTTTCTTCACTGGTTACATTTAACTTCGCATCGCAATTTGCTTTGGTGCAATTATAGTTTAATTTTCTGTTACTCGTTGTACAGAAATAAAATGGTGAATGTTATTATCACAGGCCTTCCGTATAACGTAACTATTTTATGGTAAGATCTGTAAGTTTTAATAAATATGAAAATTTAAAAACATATATTTTTTTTTAGTTAAGAGTGCATAAATTCATCGACTTCCTACTTTATAATATATTTCAAGAAAATATTAAAATCAATGTTAATTACGTGTGTAACGATGGGGATAAGGCAAAACTATCACTAAGCATGAGGTCAAATGAAGCCCGTAAAGTTGTCAAATTCTTGGACGGGTACGAATTTACGTCTCGAAGGTTGAAATATCCGTTACATTGCTGGAGAGAAAACGGCCCCTCAGATATAAACAACGCTGATGACTCCCAACCATTTTCATATCTCCAACAACCCTCACAAATCACTTTAAATGCACCAGATGAATTACAGGCCATAAATGTAAGGAAAATATGAATACTTTTTTAGCCATTGATAGATTAGTATTAGATAATATATTTTAAAAGGTATTCCAAGTTGTATCCTGAATTTTTTCTAACAATACTATATTTATACTAAATTATTTTTGTTGTCGTCTGAAGATCAACAATATTAATGCGGTAGAATTGCATTATAATACTACTTAGAATTTTGGCAATTTTTATTTCTTATTCTTACTTGAAATATAATATATGCACTATTGTTGTATAAATTAACTTTGGAAATTTTCTAAAAAAAAAATTTTAAGTGCAGCAACATGTGCAGTCAATCACATGTGAAGCCATATGAAATACAATGTTTATGCCCATAGAAAATTCTAGAATAAATTAATAATATCCTATTCTGGTGTTAAAGTTTCATCAAAATCAGCTTAGAGCGTTCTGCATTTATAATATTAGTACAATTTAGTAAGTATCGGTATTTCTTAAGGTGTTACAAACACATTTCTTTTATACACAAGCTAACAAAAGTGTGCATATATATAAAAATTAAGAGATTTTGTTTAACATTTATTATAGTTTTGTTCGTGTGTAATCTGTGACAAAATAAAAAAGTAATTAATGAATTTGAATTATTAAGTATTTATAACTTACTATTTACAGCGTCAGATACAATTGATTAAAAAACAAAGAATTCTTATAGAAGAGGAGAGCAAGTTACTTATAGAGAAGAAACGACTCGAGATGATTCAGGTTAGTTCAATAATATTTGTGGGATACATATACATACATACATATATATATATACTACAGAAACATGAATTGTAACATTGTTAGTTTTATTTTAAACCTAACCATTGCTAAGTGAATATAATTTGCATAGCCTTCATATATGTACATATATATTTTTATGAGATGTACGAGATGATTCATTTAAATAAAACTAATATTTTCGGATTACTACGAATTATTTTATTATTTTAAAAATTACGTAGGTACTACACGAGATCAGAGATCTCATCTCGTTTGCCCGTGATCACGGTTGCTGCGAGTAAACCGAAACGTCGGGAGTATATAGTTTTTAAAATAATGAAATAACGCGTAGTAAATCCTAAAATATTAGTTTTATATATATAAATAAATTTATTATAATATGAATCTTTAACGTTTTAAAATTAACTACAAAGATATTACTTGTTTTTTTTTCAGAATCTGGGGCCCAATGATCTTCATAAACTATGCATGTTGTATCAGAAAAGTAACAGTAAAACTGAATCAGTCACTACTGAGATTGCGCAGGAACCAACTAAAGTACCCGAATTTATTGGACCGTGCAAATTAATATTTGGCGAAATGACACAAATAATAAGATCGAAAGTTGACAAAAGATATCGCCTCGCCTTCATGAAATTGTTGCGTGCTAACGTCAGAAAGCGTTTGTTGTTCGCTTTAAAGGACGAAGCGTATATGTCTTCGAAGGAGATATTTGCTTTTTATAGAAAATTCTATCCCAAAGAGACGGATGAAAATCTCGTTCAAGAGCTTATGGATGTTGTTTTAGAAAATCGCAGCAACATGCAGGTAGCGGATACGGGACAAAAAAATAATAAAGGTAATTTTCGCACTTTCATTATTACCGCCATCTTGATAAGTTTTTGATATAATTACATTTAGAAAATATTTAAAAATAGAATATGGTAAATATAATAAAACATAATTGTCTATTCGCTCAAATTTCAAAAATAAATGAATGATATTTTTTTTTGTTGTTTTATTATTATAGGTCTAGAGACTTAGAGCCCTAAATCTAGTCTGTAGACCTCGGTCTAGACTTCAGTGAAGTTGCTACCCACCAGTTGCTTTCTATCAAGTCTCTGTTTCAATTCAATGTGTAATATATTTTTAAATGCTTACCTAATATTAGATTAGTTCTATTCTATAGTCGAACAAATCTTTGTATACCAAAAACAAATTTACGTCGCCAAACCAAACAGTTAATTTCATGTATTTGAATCACAATAGAAACGGTTTTAATTTGTTACAAACTCGTGGTAGGCGTGATATTTGCATTAATTTTCTTCCGATCAATTAAGTGTACACATATTAAATAAATGTACTTATCTGTATATGTTGTCAGGATTTCCAACAGGCGTAAAACCTCACAAAAGCAGAATGACTGATAAAAATGATGATATGATTTTCTATGAAGATGTGAACACAGATTTCGAAGACGGTTTCAGATTGGATACCGGTCCAATACACAGCGGATTGTGTTTCAAAAACATGCAAAATACAAACGACGGCGTGTGCTGTGATTTTGATGTTCAAAATGCTAATGAAGACTACGAAAGATCATACGAATATAAAACAAAAGATTTAATTAAATGTGACAATGAAAACGAAGACTTTGAGGACGAATATGTAAGGGAACGCAAAGATAATTGTATGGCTGCGATCGATCAAACGGCAACGGAAACGGCTCTTACTGACGAATTTGATATAGAAAACGATTTAGACGACTGGCTCGAAGATGATAAAGATAAGGTAATTACATAAACACTATAACATTATCAAAACATTAAATAAAAATGTTACAATAAACGTTTTTATGCTTTTTTAATACCCGGTTTTAATTATTGAAAGTGTCAGATTAATATTATATATAAAATAAAACCGTCTCGTATTGTCCCTATCAAGTGTCAAATTAGTTTTACCGCCTTTTTGATTAAAATGACATTAATTTAGGGTTGCCATTGCAATATATTTGTATAATTTACCACACGATCACATTTTCAACATTGTATACATAGTTTTAAATTTTTTCATTCACATATCTTCTCATATGACAATATTAATGTATATTTATGAATAGAAAACTTCTAGTTAGAAGAGAGTATTTATTAAACAATTGGATATATATTTTTGGATGTATTTTTCAGGACAACTCTGCTGAGGTAGTGAAGATTGAATAAAATTTTCTATTTAATTACATAATAGATATACGGAGCTATTATGAGAATATTTTTTGTTGTATAATTCATAGATCTCATTCCACTACTAACTGTTGAACAGAATAAATTATGAAGATAATAAAACATATTTAATAATTGTGTTTTATTAATAAAACCCTGGAATATATTAACAACGCTATTATTTAGAATAAAAGCATATATATATTTTTGTTACATATACATATATGTCTATATATGCACACACACATTATATATATATATATATAAAATTAAAAATCTTCCAAGTCATCTTCAGCGATATCGTTAATTGAATTTAGCAGATCATCTATAGATTCCGTATCAATTTCTTTGCATATTTGTTCCTCAACTTGATCGTTCTCCATTAAGTCGGAATCCCTATTATTATTTGATGGATCTATTGTTTCTGTGACTTCATTCCTTTCATCAATTATTATATCTTGAATACTGTTTTGTTTATTTAAATTATTATCAGATTGAAGCGTTGCGTCTTTGACTATATTTTCTTCATACATTTCATCTTTACATTCAGAATCGGTTACTGTATTACCGGTACTGTTTTGTGAATCATCGTTAACTGAAATTGTTTTATCTTGTATTTCTGTTACTGTATTACTATCTTGATTGTCACTAGAAATTGCCAGTGAGTCGTTTATTTGTGCACTCTCTTCATCTGTATTAGAATTTAATGTTGTTAAATTTCTATTTTCTTGTGAATTTTCAATATTATCATTAGCTGGTGTTGTGAGTGAATTGTTAATATTTTCAGTGACTTCTTCAGTTTCTTTAGCTTCAGACGTATCTTCTCTATCACCGGTTATAGAGTCTCCTGATGTCATATTTGTCACACCTTCCTCAATCTGATCCGTTGTGTTTTCCAAGTTAAACGACTCGTCATGTATACAAACCACATCATTTTTATTCTCTATGAACATAACATCTGGATCGTCTTTATCTTCAAGACTTTTATCTAATTCTGTCACCGTTAAGTCTATTTCTTCCATATCTTTGGACGAGTCATTTTTTTCAGTTTGATTCGCACCAGTATTTGAATTGTTAGCTTTCTTCGCCGTTGGCCCCGTTATATGCAGAGGTTTTATTTGTATTCCTACATTATCACCTTTAAAAGAAAAAAAAAACAAATTAGTGATTTATTAAATTTATAATAAGATATTAGATATATGTCTTTTATTTGAATTAATTTTAGCAAAAAGTATTTATAATATTTTAAAATAAAAAAACTACAAACAGCGCGGGTATTCTGTGTACTCGCATCTAAAGCATACACATTACACATTGATTATTTTGTTTGAGAAATTAAATTAAATTATACATTTGTAAATTACATTTATATTCAAGAATAAAATATTATAAGTAACCTGGTAGATTGACTAGTGTACTATATTTCAGAAAGTTTCAAGAATTTTTTTCTCAAACTACCCACGAAAACAAAGAAATTACCAAATGTAGCTGTTTGTAGGGCCAATATTTTGTCGTAGTTTTCGTATGAGTCACAATATGCTATGAACATCTTTGAATTATCAGATTTCTTGAAGCTAACAACTCCGTGTCTTTGAAGGAACGCTTCCAGCACGTCACGTTTCGGTGGTTTCGGTGAAAGAAATATACGGACACACAGACCGCTTGTTATATTCAAAACACGTTTCGTCACTTGCAATTTTATTATCTGTAAATCATCAATATAATCATATAAGAAAATTATTTAAAAAACTTCATATGAGTAAATTTTTTCTCGTGTTAACAAACAATTATTATTAATTATGAGATTTTTTTTTTATATCAAAATTTATTATATAATGTTAGAAGAATAGTTTTTACTATAATATATATATATATATATATATATATATATATATTATAAAAGAGGTAAGACTAAAGTTAAAAGTGCTTTACTCTCATATTTATTTATTTTAATATTATTTTCCTACCTTCTTGAATTCATCAACTGTGTTTGTCAATATTTTATTCCTGACATTCTCTTCGTCCGGATCATTAGATGGCTCACAGGCGTTCATATACTGAAAGAAAAAAAAAACAAATTTATAGACACTTTCCCATACTATAATTTTCAGTCTACAGAATATATAATATTCAAAATTGAGATTATCAATAAACATCAAATTATTTTATAGCAAATATATATATATTGTGTTGCGATGACTTTATTTAATGTATATATATTATCTGTGGATTTATTTGCAAATTGAATTTTTTTTTTTTATATTTTATATGGCACAAGGTATGATTTACAGATCCACGCTACTTAAAGGGCACATTTTCTTTTTATATGTGGTTATTTGAGTACATGCTATGTCTTACACATTGGACCAGTTGTTCAATTTCATCGTCAACAGCTTCTTGTAGTTTTGGTTCCATCTTGTAGAAGTCTTCTTGGTATTCCAACACCTCATTCTTTTTTAATTCTGCAAACATTGTTTTGATTATTGTAATTAATTACATCGATTTTTAAATATTTCCAACCATACCTTTTCATTTCAAGGTATTTTTAAACTACCCACGTTTTAAATCAAGTTTTTTTTTTTTATATATATCTTAACAAGATAAAAAAAAAAATATGCACTCACTTCTGAATTGTTTTTTATCTGAAACAATTAAATTTTTATTGCATTACTTATTATATTTAAAGTTAATTGCTGTTGACAACGTTAGGATCGGATATTAAATTATTACCTGCGTTGGGATATTTTGGTAATCTTTGGGCTTTTGTTCCCTGCGATATGACTTTATCAGTTGTCACATGACTTTGATTTGGTAAAACATATCTCTGTGCTCCTTGCGCTGTATTGTAATTGTCATAAATACCTACAAAATATAATAATAAATACCTACTTAAATGATATCTAAGATTTTTGTTTCTATTAATTCAAAATTATTTTTTTCGGATATACTATTCGTTATTTATTATTTTAGACCTACATACGTATTTAATTTAAGATTAATTTTCATCTCGCCTGCCCGTGATCACGGTCGCTGCCGTAAAAGTAACCGAAACGTCGTCAGTGTGTGGTTTAAATTAATAAAAAAACGTTCAGTAGATCCGAAAAATCTTAGTTTTGCTCAGAAAAATGAAGGTATTTTTGCACTATTTTTCATAACAATTACATGAATATCTCTCCACCTACTTGGTTTTGCTGCAGTCGCCGATCTAAATCTTAGATCTCGCTGATTCATTGAGTTATCATTATTGGGAACTGGAATAGATACTTAAAATATATTTCTTACTGCAATATATGAATTATTAAAGAAAATTGTACATTTATATATATTTTTTTCAAATTTTAACACGTTCCTATGTCAAAGTTTTTTTAGAAGGAAAATAATATATAGATTAATCATATAAAAAATGATATAATATGGGTGTTGCTTTATAAAATAATATACCGAATAGAAAATTCTCGTTTAAGTGTCGAAAATATTAGGCTTTCTTTTCAAAAAGTCATATGCATGTTTATCAAATGTACTTAATAGTGGATCTCGCGTGGTCTTGAACTTATATTTTTCGCCTCAGAGTAACGCTATTGTATAGGAACACTAAATTTATACGAACGGCAGATATATCAATGAAAATAGACAAAAGAAGCTCAAAAAAAAAAGTCATGTATCTTGAATGTAACGTAATGTGAGAGATATTTCGCAGGGTGAGACATTTTTATAATAAATATAAGGAGAAACGAATCAGTCAGCTTAGAAATAATATTTCGTAAAAAGTATTTGTGTTAAAGGAGCTTTATTTTTAGAGGTTCTAAAGTAACTTTAAAGCCCAAAGTTGCAGATAATTCTGTTCCGATTTTTCACTTGTTCCAAGTTAACTATCACGTGGTTCACGTAATGCGCAACTACTTGGTGACACAAATTTTATGTCTAAATCAGTCGCAATAACTTAACAAATATATGTGTAGGCATATATATAATCAAGTTAAAATATTGATAAAGACCAAACTACAGTTAGTATGAAGACGTAAAAGGAGAAAATCTCATAAATTGCAAAAATAAAAGTAAATTTGAATGTTAGATTTAAGATAAGAAAATCCTTTAGTTACAAATATTTCCGGACTTGTTCCGCGATATGTGCTTCTTTTGTAAACTGGCATCATAATTTTTTCATCGGGTTGGAACAAATTTAAGCAAAGTTATTTTTAACCTCGAGAATTACTTTAATTAAAATACAGGCAGATCCATGGCTTAATGAACATTAGCTTTGAATGGAAATGTTCTATGACACATGGAAATACAGAAAAAAGATACCTTGAATTGGCAAAAAACGTAAAAATTTTTGCAATCCAAGGCGTTGTGGGTCGACTGCTGCTCCTGACTATCAAAGTGTTTAAAGAGAATTGAATATCCATTTCTCAGTATACATTACGTGGAACATCTTTTATGATTTTACCAGCACTGGTTTTAACCATCTGGTGAGAGGTGTCCCGCCATATAGGGACAGTACGCAAAAAAATACCATCCAGGCATATTCTTCGACTTGAAGATATTGTCGAAGTGAACAATATGCCTTTTAGTTACGGCGAACAGGGAGAAATATGTAGAAAAATACGGTATTGGATTAAGAGGGATGGAATTATACTCGGGGATTCCTAAATGTTCACTCACCAAAGGAAAAACAGGTTTTCTCTGATATGATCAGCCGCTTTAAGCTGATTTTCTATGAGAGTGAACCATTTCAATGGATACAACAGCAGCTGAAGGTATCTAGACCACAGCTAAGCTCGACCAGCACATTAATAATTTAAATAATTTAAAAAACGTTACCTGATCCATCAGCATTCTCTTCAATTTCGCGTTCTACCTTCTGCATGATAGCCTTGAAGAATGGAGTGTCATTGCATTCATTGAATTTCATGCGATAACTAGCCAATATGTCGTTCAAAGATGTTACTATTTTGTCCCCCAATATAACATCCAGCCGGGATGAGACACACTCCCTTAGCTTTTTGAGAAGGATTTTGAACACATAGTTGTCGATCTTGCTGGTTGACCCGTTCCTAATGATTTGTTTCGCCAGCAACGTCGCACTTTGGCTGCGCCAATTTGCGACGCGCAACATCATTTTTTGTGGATCTATTTTTGTTGTTGCGGTATTTTGTTGTTTGGGATTCTTGTTAACCAGCGCGATGTTATTTATGTTTTGATCTAATCGCGGTCTCTTTGCCGGCATGACACTGGTAGCACACTGTGGTACTGGAATTGGTTTAGCCTGGTTGAATATCATTCTGTGGCTAGTTGCCTGACCCCCGAAACCGAAGCTAGCAGCTGTCCCGAAAATATTGCTGTTAGACTTTGAAAAAGTAGAATTTTCGGGGTCGCTGCTAAACGTTGTTGCAGTCACGTTCGGTGGTTTAGACCAGATACTAATATTTTGGTCTGGTTGAGATTTGTAACGTTCATTCCGATCGAATTCATTTCCTCTTTTACGATCGCTACGATCGTAAGTACTCCGCTCTCTCTCACGTTGCCGTTCGTGGTAAGAGTCACGGTCACGATTCGATCGTGTTGAACGTCTTTTTGATTCCGTATCACGCCTATCATCCCATGATCTATCACGAACACGACCTTGTGATGGCTTTCTACCATCACTGCGATCACGATACGATCTTCGACTTTCCCATTCGGAGTTCATTTTACCATCAGCCCTAGAATTCCGCTGGCTGAAGTTACCAAAACTTTCGTGACGCTTCGACGGCGGTGATTTATTTTCCCGATAATTAGTTTGGTTGTCGGGACGTCTGCTGTTAGAAATATCACGATCGTTTTGGTAACTGTCGTAAATCTGCGGTACGTTTAAAGATGTAGGATCTTGTATTTTGTTCGCGCACAGTATATTCATGGGGTAGGACCATTGATTTAATGCTTGATATTCAGATGGACTGTTTTGGAATGGCTGTTGGTTAGAATTTGATCGCGTGTCTTGGGGCTTGTCGTGGTTCATAATAGTGCTCTGTGAACAAATACAGCAAAAATCTTAACTTCAATCAATCAGAAGCGTGAATGATACTATCAAACATCCACGGCAGTGGACGTAAGATTGTGGTGTAAAAGATCTGCAGTGTTTACAACTATTATAAATTTCCATAGTGGATTCCTCTGATAGGATTTTTTTTTTTGAATTTATGCCTTGAAAGATTCTAGGACAAGAGTGGGAGGTGACACAGTCGACGGCACTTTTGCCTGACTGTAGCAATAGCTTTTGTCAACTAATGCCTCATTACAACTTTTTGTGGCTTTTACATTCGCAAAATTAATCCGTTCTAATTTTAACGAACACAATAGCCACATAAAATATGCCATAAAAATCTGACGTGAATGCCACAGCATTTCTAGAATCACTGGTACTAGTTGCGCTTTTCCATGTTTTTGGGTGCATCTTTTAAATACAATCGCTAATCTGTCTTCACTAATAATTTATTTTAATGGTTAATTTATACAACATGGCCCAAACTATACCATAAAATAAAATACATAAGAAGAAAAACGATCTCAGTACCTTTTTTTTATCTTTGCAATCTTTGGTGTAATGATCTTTATACTGTATAATGTAGATGAACAAGAGACGAATATTTTATTAAACTAGCAGAAGCTTTCGCAGAAGAAGTAATTATAGCAGATTTTTTTTTTCACTAAGTTTTTTGCGTGCACATTTAAACGAAAGTATTTTTTTCTGATACTTTTTCGTTTCGTTTAAGGGCTTTGAAAAATCTGATACAATTATAGTAATTCAGATTTCAATATTCGAGTCGAAAATTCAGGAATGCTGTCTACTTTGTAGCATTACATGAATTTTATTCATGGGTACACCATGGGTGTATAGGTATATTGAAATCTCTTACCATCAACTAAGAAATTGGTCAATATCAAAAAAATTAAAACCATTGGTACATTTCCGGGTTATTTTTTTGGCTGAAAGTAAGTTAGTTATGTGCTAAACATAGCGCTTACATTTTTATAACTTTGCCAGCATCATAATAGCACATTTCTGCCAACTCTGTAATCCCTGTGTTTGAAATCAATAGTTTAATATAGATTGATGAGAGGTTGCAAAAAAATTATTCTGGTGAAACTAACGACATAAATTACTATATATATAAGTAGTAAAAGTATATATGTAGTAAAAGTAATAAAAATGACAATGCAAAAGTTTGTTTATTTAAAAACACTTACATATGGGACTACTAGAAAAAAAAATTCTTGTATAATAATGCAAAGAAAATTAGCTAATGATAGTACTTTTAAACTTTTTTGAATGCAAGTAAAACCAGGGCACTCATTTATAGCAAATAGAAACTATCGTAATCCCCTGTAAAATTTAAGTTCAATAGCATTTTACTACAAAGAAATGCAGAATTGGTTCCAATTTGGTCTGGTTTGGTTGTTCAACCAAAATTAATGCTTTCACCAAAATCAAAAGACTATAATTGTTAATTCACTATAATGTCCAAGGAAATGCTAATATTCTTAATATTGTAAAAAGACGAAATTGTAAGTTTCAAAAGTTAAGAATATTAATTTCACAAGTAAGCCAAATAGATGTTTAACATTATATAACAAAATAACTGGAAAAACTATTTGAAATTAACTTTTCAATGAAATAAATCCTTATAACTTTCATTATATACAGCCACAATGAATTACATATAAAAATCAACGGACAAATTTTAATACACATTTAGCCGCTCTTGGTCCACAGCTGGACATAGGCCTCTCCTAAATTGTAATAGTTCAACAAGAATTCAAGAAAGTATTTATATGGATATGACAAATGACACATTTAAGATTTTTTTATATATATATACTATAATAGATATTTTATTGGACAAGATAAGCGGACATTTATAAAAAAAAAGTTTGTTCATATAAACATACAGAGCCAACATTTATAAGGCCATATACGTGGACAGAGCATGTTTAATGAATTTTCATTTAGTCATAAAAATCATTTAGTAAAAAAGACAATGAAAATAAAATTCATGCAAGTTAGTAATGTTAATTCCAAAATGTAAAAAAATATTTAATTCATGATTTACTTACTGAGACTTGAGTCATATAATAAGGCATGTTGCTGAAGTTAACTCCCATCATATTCGATGATTCAGGTTGTAGAGGATATTGTATCGGAGCTTTTAAGGCTGGTGGTTGCAATCCCGATGGGATTATGGTTTGGTAAGACTGGGATGTATACTACAAAATGCACACATAACATTTTATATAATAAAAATTTAATATAAAGTACCGGCTATTGTTATACTATCTATGTTAAAACGTTATTAGAGATATCTAAGACTTTTGCGAGTATTTATTTAAATGAAACTAATATTTTCATGATACTACGCGTTATTTTATTATAAAAAAAAACTTGTTGCTGCAAAGTAATCGAAACGTCGGGAGTGTGTAGTTTTTAAAAAATGAAAAATATTGCGTAGTAATCCGAAAATGTTTCATTTAGTCTTAGTAAAGTTTTAAGCATCAAAGTAATGAAATATTATAACAATAAGTAATGCGAACCTTCTTTTGTCGTACATCTTCCACATAAAGGACACGATTCTTATACAGAGTGCCATTCAATTTTCTCATCAATATAGCCGCATCTTCCTCCTCAGCTAAACCAACTGTAATACGTTTTCTGTTGCCCTCATCTAACAAGTTGTCTAGAATAGCTTCGCTCAATCCACATTGATCCTGTATCAACTGCTTAATGTCAATATATCCCGCCTGAAATTAAAGTTAAACCCTCAAAAACAAGTGCAAGATATATCACTGGATTTTGCTTATAAGTAATCCTTACTTCTTTCGGTAAATTATGTATTATAAGAAGCATTATGCAACTCTAAGAACCTAAATTTGTTAAAAATTTTAGTTTTAACGTATAAGTAACTTTTTACCCAATTGGTAAAATGTAAATGCTTTCACACATATAACAATATGTTAAATTGCCAAATGTTTAACAAAACGCAAAACTCAAAAGAAATCTAGGTGTTGCCAAGTAACAGAATTAATGTTTATGATATCTATTAAAACTTAAATTATTACTATAAAATGAGCAATAACGAGGAAAAAATCTCCAGTTTATTTATTTAAAGCGTTAAAGTCATCAGTGTGATATGAAAGTGATTAGAAACTTTAAACAAGTTGACTTGTAAAAATTCTTTCTAATACCTGCCCCGCAAACCCTAAGTAAAAGGACTTGCCTCAAATGGAAAAAAGAATTAGAGTGAAGATTTAAAAATATTACAACAAAAAAAAAAATTCTCCGTGTTAAATTTAATCAATTAAAAAAAAATGAGTTACTGATCGATTTTTTTTTTTTAAATTGGCAATTCCATTAAATATCTTCATGCACTTGTCAACTTTCAAATTACAATTGAAGAAGTCAAATTTGACAGTCTTGCATTGGATTGCACTGATATTTTTCAATTGCATTGACTATTCTAGCGATTATCGATTTCATGTATATTAAGTAGTTGAATCTCTTAATAGATGCATTTCTTTAAAAATAGTTCGGCAAAATGATGATCACAATATATGGGTTACCTGCTACTGTAAGTTTATATTTGAAAGGTCGATTTGGTTAGAAAAATATTTTCTCTGATTATCATATCTGGTTCCAGATTAAGTATCAGGATTTGAAGATATTAATTAGTCGGGAATGCAATATTAGCGACTTTATACTGGACTATCTCGTCAGTGATGGTGATGGCACTAAAAAAGTGAGAGTCGGCTTGGCGGACGATGCCGAAGGCAACCACCTTATGAAATATTTAGACGGTTATCGCTTGTCTGGACATGTCTTAAAACTTGTTCCAGTTGGCAAATCTGCTGTAAGTTAGAACCATAATAATTTACGTAAAGAGTGAATTTTAAATATGAGTAGCTATCAACAAGTGGTTACATTTTCGTAATAATTAATCAAAAAATTTATATTGTATCTACAGTTGATTACAAAAACCATTATCTAAGGTCTGCCTGTTTAGTTTATACTTTCAGTGAAAACATTATTTATCTCTGCTACAAAATATATATAACATATAAGAAACTAATATCTTTAAAAATATATATTTTACAGACCGCAAACAATCAACCACAAACATATCCACCGAGGGGTAATTTTTCACATAGTGACTATCCCAATCAGACTGCCAAGACAGTAGAGCCTAAACTGTCTTGGTCGGGAAATCAATGGCCGACGAATCCTGTTCAAAATACATACAACTACCAACAGCCTCAGGCTTTAAACACTCAGTATGTGCAATCTGTGAGTATTTTTAAGCAATAAATCCCTATTTTTAGTTTTATAAGTTAAATTTTGTTTATTAGAGAATGAAAGAATGGAAAGAGTAAAGAATGAAAGAATTCCCTTTGGGAATGAAAATCCTTGTTTGTGTTCAAGCAAAGGAAGCTTATTTGACGACGTTTTTGACTTATTTTTAGTGCTATATGGCATAATTAGTACTTTTATATTGTGTTCTGATATTGATATATAATATTCATAGTGTTTTTGTGATATTTTTTAATTTGTCTATTGATATTTATTAAAAGTTTTAATATATTAAAATTTATTATAGAATTTTAATTTAGATTCTCAATATTATTAAATATTAATAATCTAAATTAAAAAAAAGTCTATATATTTTTTATACTGCTTTGGCGCCTTATTGACACTGAAATTGTGTAATATTTTCCAATGACAATGTTTTTATTTAATAAAGGATTTCTTTGATTATGTTGGGATATATACATATTAGTAAATTTTTTTTTTTTTGTGTATGTAGCATGTTTTTTTTATAAGATGAACATTATAGTGCAATGATTGGGGAAGCGAAAGCCAGGATACAAGTCTTTATATGAACACAAAAAAATAATTTTTTTTTCATAAATACATATATTTTTATTTTATTTTATAACAATAATGATTATTATATCTGTATAATATTTTTTTTTTTGCATTTCATATGTTTAGGGCAATTCATTTCATAAACGAAAATAAAATAAACTTTCATCAGGATGTTTCACATCAGCCGAGGTATGTGTGACCCCAAAATTCATGACTTTATTCACAATAAACTTATAAAAGCCCACAAAAATGAATATGTCTTACTGCTAAAAAAATAAGCAACCAGAGTATAAACAAATATCATGAACATCATTTCCACTTGATGTGAATTGCCCTTACACAATATCTGTTTTAAATAGCATGTTATTTAATATTATAACTTTCCAGCAATCCACTCAGCCGGCCAAGCAGTTTGATACGCGGGAGATATCAACTGCAAACCGAGCGCAGTCACAAACAAATGTATCACAGAACTATAGTTATCCAAGTAAAACCAACTTGATAAGTCTAGGGGTGAGATATTTTGAATTGTGTATATACATTAATATATATATATATATATATATATATATATATATATATATATATATATTGCAAATCTTAAACTATGAATAAATTAATTAAAGAAATATAATATAATTTTGAGATTACTCAATTACTCAGTCATAGTAATGCGATATATTAAAGTTTAATTTAAAACCATTAAAAAAGTATATATGTATCGACTATAAACACTTTGTAAGTGACTATTTGCAGCCATAGCGATATTAGAAATGTGACATGAATATTTTAAGGACTGAACAGATTTTAAAGAAATTTCCTAATATAAGTAGACGTGATCACGGATAACTCTTTAACGTAACGTGTCACTGCCTGTACAGAGTTAAAAACTGCGTCTACTTAGATAGTTTTTTTATTATTTTTTTTTCTTCCCACCAGCCACACAGAAATGTTACGTCACTTCCGACGAATGTTCCGGATGCGTCTAATCGTATCCAAGCCAACAGATATCCGGGTTACGATGGACCTGAAAAGCCTGTAAGTTCTAAGGTGTTAAAAGCAGACATACAATCCTATTGATTTTCTATAGTTTTAATATTCGTATTAGAGTAAGTTTCCTTACAATATATAATATGTTTCTAAAAACATACATCATTTATTTTAGAAAACGAACTAAATTAAGGATGTTTCAAATATATATATATATATATATATATATATATGTGTGTGTGTGTGTGTGTGTGTGTATATAAGTCTTTAAAGTATATACGGAATCGAAAAGTTATTTTAGTGTGATAACATGTGATAAGGTTTAGTTGGAATTAAATAGTTTAATTGAATGGTATGGCAAAAAAAAGGTGTAATCAACTTTGATAAAACTACTGAAAAGTTAAGACTAAGTCAAAATTATATTTCCATATATATAATGTATGGTTAAAACAAATTTCAGGTATTGATTATGAAAGAGAACTTCCGAGGTCCACAGTCAAATCAATTCATCAGCACACAGACGGTTAATTATCCGAACCAATCATGGTCGGGGCAGGTATAACAAGATATATATAAATATAAAATATAATAATAATTTACGGACATTAAAATGTGTTTTTTTTATATATAAAAAGCAGGTACAAAAACCATACGAGAAACATTCACAAACATTTGACAAAAAATATAATGAGAGAAAATATCCTCAGAACCAAACCGCCACGGATGTGACTAAAGACAGTTTTAAATATGATCGATCGGGATATCAGAAGTATCCGGATGAGAGACGAAATTCACCCAACAGACAAAACGATCGTTTATCCGTTCGGAACATTGAACGCCAATCCGATCGACATGTCGCTAGACCATCCGATCGAGATTATGATCGGTCATCTGACCGACACATCCGACCATCCGACCGTAATATAGATCGATCTTCCGAGAGGCATGTAGACAGATCTGGTCGAAATATCGATCGGCCGGAAGGAAATATTAGTATATCATCAAATCGGAACGCTGATCGACCGTATGGTCGTGATATCGATCGACCAGCCGACCGAAATATCAACAAACAAACAGGCATATCAAGAATATCACCTACAAGACAAAGACAAACACCAGTATCTAGAATCGATGACAGGTTTTCACCAAGTAGAAATCGTCAACAATCACCTCGAAGAAGATTATCTCCATTAACGAGGAAAGAAGAGTACGCTAGTAGAAGACCTTCCCCGCCAGCAATAACACCGGGTAATTATTACTTTTCATTATAATATATGAAATATAATTACTTATGAAAATATAGTCTTAATTTTTTATTTTTCGATGATATGCGATTTTTTTTAAATAGTTATTATAATTCGTATTCGTTCACAATTTTATCAATGAAATAGTAACAAAAATCCAAATATGCCTACTACCTTTATTTATAATAATAATTAAATAAAAATAGAAAGTAGAATAAAAGTTCATAGGAAATTAGCAGGATTTTAACTTGTTATCACTGGATTATCGCGTTTCATTGTCTTTCCAAACTAAGCTATCGTGACCGGCCTTAATTTTGTGAATTATTTTTATATGTTCTATTTGCTTGAATGTTAATATCATACAAAAATTATTTATATAATATAAATTTCAAATTTATTTTATAAATTATGTAATGTTCACAGTGGATAGACTGGCAAGTCGTCAATCTCCGACAAGGCAGGCCGGGTGAGTTTCTTAACAGTCATTCTATTTATTACGATTTAGTTGTCAATACAATTCTAAAATTTTCCGACATTCCATCTATCTATCGTGAAAACCTGACGAAATAAGTTACATTCGAATTATTCATATTAGTTCTATTCGTGGATTATTGAAGCTCCTGTTTTAATGAATGCCTTTTTAATAATATTTTAAAATGTAACAAAGTTAAAATTACAATGCATATATTTTTAGCACTTTCCGTTCGATGTTCTAATAGATTATTTTGTTATTAACTTCGTGTATTTGAAACAGTATACAATTTAGGTGGGGCGATACGACAATAGATTGAAATACTTTAAATTTTAGTACTTAATAGTGACGTTGAAATAAAAAAAAATATCAAAAAAATCTTAATATCACAATAAATAAATCAAAATAGAACACCATTTGTAAATATCGGGTCACTGACCTGGGTTAAAGCGGCTGCAGAGTGTCACGTGACACGTGACACGAATGAATACCAAGCGATCATTTAATTATTTGCACAATTTAGATATAAAGGTTTTTAATAACAATTAAATTTGTATACATCTTCCGATTAAAGTTATTTTTTTTTATGTGGACCAAAATACAGTACAAATAATTTTCTATAATTGCGAAATTTAGGAACAGATTTTATAAGCTCTTGATGATAAGTTTCCGTCCGTCTAGTTTTCACCTTAAATTTTGGGCCACTTTGTATGAGAGTTTTCATATTTCTGTATCTATGGTAGGTCGAGCGAAGCCTACAATTTAGTTCTTCACTACGAAACCGCAAAAAATTCCATGAACCCCATGTAAAGCCTAATTTTAAGGTTAATTTGGCTCACTTTTGGAATCAATTATCTATTATGTGAAGTAAATGTGTTTCGGCCATTGCATATTTCTGTTTATTCCGGATGAAGTTGACATTACTCTAGACATTTAGCGAGAGTTTTAGTAAAAGCGACTGGGCAACGAGGTATTCACACCTATTTGCAGTCTTTGAATACATCTTGGTATAGAGTTATGTGCTTTGAGAAAAATCTCGTATAATTATTAAACTAAGCGATACTTAAAACCTTTTTCCTTGTAGGTAAGGAAGTTTTATAGTCGGATACGCGTGGGTTCAAATATCGGCGTATCGTCGTATCCATATAGCATATATTTTTTAATTACATATTTTGTATTTTCAGCATACACTTTTGCATATTAAATTTCGTACAAAAAAGCTTACATACATTATAACGAAAATAAAATCTAAAAGGTATTCTGCCAAATTCACTTTAAAATAACTATAGAATTTTCTTTGATCAAAGATATAAACAGTATTGCATATAGATAACTTCTTCGTCTAGATATTCACCACGTCGCACAGACAAGCCCAGGGAATTTAACGAAAATAGAGTCAAAGATGTCAGACCAGCTTATGAGCCACAGGTAAGTTATTTGCAAGAGAGGGTACATTAAAATGTATTCTCAAAAACAGGTGTTATATTGAAACACCGATATATACAGTTAAGTCTGATTTTGATGTGTAATTTGTTCAGATTTGTAAAATTTATATATATATTTTTTGGTTTTTATTTTTGGTATGTGTTAAAATTATAAGTTGATTGTTTTTATTTTATTTTTATGCATACGTATAGCAAGGTTTTATCATTAAAAGATGTCTGAATCAGTGGTTCCAGGTTATAATATTTGGATTTATATAGAAGTTTTTTGTTTAACGTTATATTATAGAAAAGATATTTATCTTGGTTTGTGTTTTTAACAACAAAATCGTCGAGTGTCAGCAGTGTTTGTATTGAAAAATCAAGAACTCTCTTATGGCTTAAGTAAATTTGATCTGGGAGACAAAAGAAAGAAAATTTTATTGATCAACATGGAACCACACTAAAAGTTGAGGTTCCTAGTGATTGGATTTTGAACCGTTAAGGCCACGTGATTGTTTTTCTGACTCCATCATCAATTTCTGCCGAATATTGTTGTTTTGATGAAGGGTCTATTTAAAATGGCCGCTTTCGTTCCTGATAATTGACATCTTAAGAAGATACATCATCATGATTCCATACTACGTTTTGTTTTGAACAATTCAAAGCTACACAATTGTCTAAGAAAATTTTGTTCAATTTGTAGCTTAGTTCATACGGTTTTAATGAGAGACATAAACTCCACTTGGAAAGGAACATAAACTACACTTGGAAAGGAACATAAACTACACTTGGAAAGGAACATAAACTCCACTTGGAAAGGAACATAAACTCCACTTGGAAAACTTAACGGATGTTATTTGGAAGAACATCAGTGTTATTGAGGGCAATTAAAGAAATCAATAGATAATTAGCAGACAAACTTAACGAGCGTTGCTTCCGTTATGTCTCCAGAAAAGCTACTCTGATCCTGTTTCTACCCACATATAATGAAATCTAATTTTGTTCGCGTATCGTAATCTAAACACGTTTATTGTTAGCTGCCGAAATAAAATTGCTTGATATAAATGGAGTAGAAGATACAGTACATTTAAATTCCTTCATTGAACAAATAACTATAATATAGAAATATTTAAATTTGTTCGAAAAGTTGAAATAATAATTTTATTGTTATAACCAAGTATTGAAAGCATATGTTTGTTTCTTTTGGAAAGCAGTAAAAGTCAAGGATGACTGAACGAAATTTTATGTCTCGCTCAGTGTTGCATGAACGACTGTTCTGGATAACAGTTCGGCGGAAAATCTTCATCAGACTTCGATGGTTACCTTAACCTTGTCCACAACTCTTAGCGTTGAATCGTTAAATATAAAACATTATCCAACGTTTGATTTGATTCATCTACAGAATGAAAAAAATATCCGAACAAAGGAAAAAGATTTGTTCATTCCAATACGCTTGATTTGATTATTTATAAATGGACATCATGGTGAAGCAAAAAAGATTTAATACATAGAGAAATCTCTTTTAATTTCAAAGGGAAAATTATAAGAAAACAAACATATTTTTAGTATTGTAATTTTGAAAGAAAAACAAATGAAATTTTGTTAATTAGTGCAAAGAAATCGCAGCACCCGAATTTTTTGCAACGATTCATGAAAATAAGGATTTTTAAGTCATTTTACCAGAGGCGTGCACAAAGATTTGGGGTAGGGTAAGAAGAATATGTTCGGAAAAAAAATACAAGTTTTCATCATAGTTTCCTCCTCTCAAACATTGATAATAATGAGATCTAATACTTTCATGACTATTCATTTAAATGAAACTGTTATTTTTAACCGGCTGTCGAGATGTGTGCCGTGACCACGGTTGCTGCAAAGTAACCTAAACGTCGGGTGTATGTAGTTTTTAAAAATAATTAAATACCCGTAGTAATCCGCAAATATTAGTTTCATTGAAACATTGATAATGTTCGCGCATAAAGTTACAGCAGTCCGATCAGAACTAACATCTATATATTTTATAAATCTATCAACTACCTCTCAGCCACGAAAGTACTCTAAAACGATAACGATCTGTTCATCACCGCTTTATGAAAGTTATTTAATCGGATATCCAGTGGAGATCCAAACATTCTCATTATTATTATTTGAAAACAACAAACAAGGAAAACAAAATAACTCATTAGTGTGTACACAACCTGCTAGCTAATTAAAACTATCACAATACTTTTTATTAAAACGAGTAACATTATATTTTTTTTTTTTGTTAAATCTAAACTGGGCACACACCTTCTCTTTGTTATTATTTTAATTTTTATTATCAAACGACAATATTGAAAATCGACTCGTAATTAATTTCGATAAACACACATCACCAGCACAGAGCCACAGCTGTAATTTTCCATAATTCGTTAATAAATAAATTCACTATTTACTATTTAGCTAATTAAAACTTAGTCAGTTGCGCTTAAAAACACAAATTACAATATTCAATAATAACAAAATGGCGAAAAAATATGAACAGTTTACCGACCAATCAGAGTCCCGTTTCATTTGACTATTAACGCCGTTTCTATGACATTTTAAAAGAATAGGATTAAGGAAGCATTGCCGCTAAAACACAACACATGCTCAGTTTTTGCAAACACACACATGCAAACATTTTCTCCATAGAACATGAGATATGTAGATCGTCCTTGAGATTATTTGTATGGAAAATATGCACTGAGTAGTTATGCCTATCGCCGCTCTGGCTGCATAGCGGCGCTAGCAGTTAGCAGCGGCGGATCAAAAATGTTTGAATACGGAATTCCGTAATATGTGATTAAAAGAATGTAAGAATTACACAATGTAGGTTTAGTTGTTATATGGATAGGGTAAGCAGTGCTTATTTGCATCTATGGTGTGCACGCCACTGTATTTTATGTATGACTTATGCTGGCTTACCCTAGGGGGCTCGAATAACATTATCGGTTCATTGGCTATTGGGTTCCACTTAACGGTTTTGGCCTGAGTGGCTAGATACATTTGGAAGTGCGGCTGCTGCTTAAGAAATGAGATTTGACGTCAAAACTTATTTATATTGTGAGGTGAAGGAGGAATTTTCAACGAAACACTGAAGAACGTCATTTGAAACAAGAAAATTTTATTACTACGAACTTACATCTCTTATCTAGAAAATAATTTCTTGAAGTGACTTTGGGAAGTTTGAGTATAGCAGAATTCAGACAGCTTGTTAAAGCCTTAGAGATTATTTACTTTAAGAAAACTTATCCTAAATATACTATAAATGAGAAAGTGGATTCTTATTGACACAATAATAAAAAACTGATATTATAAGAAGAAAATACAGTGAATTCGAGCTTAATATCACGGATCTAACATGAGTTGTAAACATATTATATGGATTTTTTATAAAAGATTTTAGTATATAGTTTTTTTTGTTTATATTAAATTATTTTATCCGTAAAGCATGTTTATAAATGTTGTGATTATTCTTGTTTGCAAATAAAATTTCAATTTACAGGCGTCCAAAGCAGCTATGTACTCAGGTGGTTATCGTCCAAACGTCCCAGTGGACGTGCAATATCCGAGAAAAGATTGGAAAGATAGGGAAAAACAGTTTTCACCTAAAAATGTCCTCGAGGATAGGAGGGATATAGTTAGGATGCAGAACTTTGATATACCTAGGGCTTCTGAACAACAAAGAATGGAGGAAGAAAAGAAGCGATCACAATCGCGTAATTCAAGATCTCCGAGGAGAGAGAAGTCTCCGGGCCGCCACAGGAGACAGTCACCATCATCACGTTCGCCTCGTAGAGCTTGGGCGCTTGAGAAACGAAGGAGTCCGGAAGGCCGCGAACCCCCACCACCTCCAGCATGGCCTGGACAAGATGGAGGGGAACAAGAATATCAGCAGAGATCGAAATTGACGGACAGAGATGTCGTCATGAAGGTTCCGGTGTGGGAGTGTAAAAAAACGGACAATTATAGTAAGACTGACAGGCGCAATTTTGAAGAGCAGAGAAATAGGAAGGAACTTTCAAAATGGAAACCTGTTCCTCCAGTTAATTCGGAAGAAAACACTCGGTTTTTGGATGATGACCGATATCGAAAAGGTGGTAAATATGGCAGAAAAGAGCCGGAAAGGAGACGCACCTTAAGCCGCGATGATGGTGAACGCAAGTCATATTCTGAAAGACATGAGAAAGATCTCTCTCGATCAGAACGCGATGGCGCTCGCTATAAACCTGATTTTTCTCGTGAAGAATATGCGGGAAGAATAGAAGAAAAAAAGAAAGAAATATTACATAAACAGGAACAATTGCAAAAAGAGATAGACGAAGTTTATAAACGGGCTGTAGATTTTACAAAAAAAGCTGAGATGTATAAGAAAGGTGAAATGAATAAAGATTTTCATTTCAAAGAAGAACGTCATCGAGAGGATAGGGAATATGAAGAACGTCCACACTACTCATTCGATGAAAATCGACGTGGCCGTAATCTAGACAGACCCAATGAACATAAATCTAGCAATTTTGGAAAATCTCGTGATCCTGAAGATTTTGAAAGAAAATTTGGTGTGAACGCAGCTATCAAAATAAAGAGACTCAAAGCCACTGACGAAATATCAGAGAAAATACTTCATCAGTTTGCAGTAAATATACCCCCAGATTTTAGAAAAAGAGTCAGTGAAGAGTTAAAGCTCTCTGTCGCAAAAATATTATTGGAAATGTTCGGTGAGAAGGACGTTTCATTTATAGAGATGTTAGTTAAATTTAATGCTAGGCATACACAAAAAGACGAAGAAAGAATTTTCGAAGATGTTATGTCTTGTTTACCAAGTCACTTCAAAACTATAAAAAGATCTGCTCAAGGTAAGAATTCTGAGACGTAATTGATAAATCCAGACGCGTTTCCAGTTTTTCCCTTCTTCGTCGTTTCCATTTGTCTATGACTGTACACAAGGCGCAAAACGTTACCTTAAATTATATCCATTTAAAATTATATTAACCATTAATACGTTTAATTTTAAATTGTTGTTGCAGTATAAAATTTCTAAAGTAAATAAAACGAAACTAACATAATTAATTTGAATAAACATAATATCTAAAAGGAATGCAACACGTTATTCATTATATAGAAATTTTTAATTTGTCTTTATAAATTGATTGTATATATTTTTCAGATAATTCGGGGATACCTGCTAAAGTGTCCAGGCGCTCAGCAGACTTAACCTTAGATACAGGTAAAACTTTATCTTTTTACAAAATGTAGCGTTTTTTGGTCTACGAATTAACAATATTGTTGATGTTGTTTAACAGATGTCTGCGTGAATAAGCCAACTAGTAAGTATTTTAGTCTGAACTTAAGATTTTCTATGATCTTATTTAAGTTTAGTCACATCGCTATGTATTTCTTGAGATTTTCAGTCTATAATGTCAGTTTCAGATTGGAATTATGGTCAATTAGGTAGTATTATACCAGGAAACGTCATGGTCGATCCAACATTAACGCAGATGGCTGCGTCGGGTTTATTATTAAATACTCCCATCATGGTCCCTATTTCTACACAATATCCAGTAATAACAGCGTACCCTGACACGTCTAATATAAAAGAGGAGGACGAAAGTGATGGCCACACTTTATATCTGTGCAAGGATAATTTTCAGACTATCTCGGAATATGAGATTGATCAATTGAAGAGTTTTTTGATTAAGCAGCTGGTTGAGGTTACAGAAACATCCCAAGGTTGGGCGCCGGACTTCACTCTCAGCAATCAGCGCAATACACATCGTCATGAAGTCTTTACGCGCGATCAGCGCTCAAAGGATTGGCTTTTGAACCTAGATTTCAGTGACTTCACTGTATTCAAGGTGTTAGTTTACACTTCGGAGGAGTTGTGGTATGAACGTGCTGCTATATGGTTACCAGGTCATTCTAGGCATCGCAAATTCGATCCGCTGACCAAACTTAAGTTACAGAACAGGAAATTGGAAGGTGTCAATATAGGTAAGTGGAAGTTTATAAAGAGGATCATCACGGCTAACGGCACACGGATATATGTGGATATGCCGCCCTCGTCCGCACGTGCTTTGGAGAAACACAAAATGTTGTTGAGTTATGAATTACAGAAAGTTAACGTTTTTTTTAAAGCTGTTGCGATAGATAAGAACGCTTTCGATGCTGGTTTAAATGAACCATCCATAGAGATACCCCTTACTCCAGCCTCCTGTCCTATGCCGTCTCTTGGGCAGGATCCAAGAATTATTAAATTTGCACTGAAAGGCAACAAACCATTCAATTTGGGGATGGCGAGGAAAATAAAGGATATAATCTTGTTTAAATTATTTAAATACCACGAGCTAGAAGGCAGAAGTAGAACCGATTTTGAGAAATACGGATTTTGCCAGCCCGGTTATTTTGGTATTTTACCAGAAAATGAAGAATCCAGAAAATGGTTGGTCTCTTTAGATATACCAAGGATTAATCGACAACCTGTAGTCATTGTAGGAGCCGATGATATAAAAGGAAAATTTTTTCGAATGAATATTGTTATGCCGAACTATTACAATCTCAAACCGGCTTTAGCTTTTGAACGTCTGCGTCAGAGTAACCAAGGAGTGAAGGGTATAAATTTTAATATGTGGAAAAACCTGAACGTTATAATCTCAAGAAGGGAAGGAAAGGTGGGGCTTGAAGTCGACATGGATTTGGAATCCGTTGAGACTTTGTCTAAAATTCACTACCAGCTCGATTATGTGGCTGAGGGCCATATTAAGACCTTTAAAGTTGAGTCGCAGTTTTCTCAAGACCGTTTGGAAGAAATGATTAGGCAATATAAAGACGAACTCATTGACTCCTATGACGTTCACAACATGGATCTAGCGTCGGATTCAGAAGAGAGCATCGTATGTTTAGATTAGTTTGGGAAGGTCTCTTTGTTTCTCGTAATATTTTCTCTCGAACTGGACTCAGCTTGAATTTGATACAATAAAGATTAAAAGTCAAATATTCATCGTCTTTTTTAAATTATCATGAATGATTTTCTATCTTATAAACATCACAATGGTCAATGTTTACTTTTACCAAAAAAAATAATTACAACGACTGGAAAAGTTATAAACGAACAATTGAGCGTTTCGTTTTAACATCAGATTTTTTTTTCTTTACCTGGCTTCTAATAAATATAAATGTTATTGTCATTGAAACTTTTACAAAACGAAAGCAGACAATAATTTAAAAAATTGAGTATGTTACGTAGATGTATTTCAATTAAAAAAATCTTAATTATAAAAATACATTACATTACATGAAATCGTCACTGTATTTGTGTATGACATAATAATACGAAAAACGTGGGATAAGTATTTTTCTCATTATTTATGAAATATCGTTGATATTTATCATAAAACGAATTCCTGTCCTAATGATGTAAAATTTTCAGTTTGCTTGAGTCAGAACATTTCAGGAATCTGTAATGGATTAAGGCGTAAAAATTGCTGAAAAATGAAGATAATGGAACCAGAGGTGTCAGGAAACGGGTAAGAATTTCAGTGTTTTAGTTTTATAAGTGGTCATTTTACAGTATCTGTCGAGAAGATGGCGGCTAGAGAGTAAGCAGTCAGAAAAATATGTGGTAAGTTTTGAGTCATTAATTCGGAGATAATTCTATTTGTGACTTATTGCTCGGAGGTGCCTTCAATTGCGTGTGATAAAAAACTTAGGGATGTCGGTGGGATGTAAGAAATTCTGGTTTCGCAATAACATATGATTAGGAAAGACAATTAATTTTCAGATTTGGTTGGAGATAAAGCAACGTGGTTAAAACTCTAATCGCCTGTGGCTACGATGATTTTTTATGTAGTGTACGGTAACGGATTTTATAACTATCTTTTTTGGGCATTTTATGTTATAGGTTCTTTAACAATTTGACAGCTTTTTATAAGATTACAGGTGAAAATTTACTTGTACTCAGCGTTTTCACGACTCATAATTCGTACCTGTGGCATTCTTCTTTTTTGTTAATATTTCTATGATAATATCCATTTAGGATTTTTAAAAAACCCTTTTTTACCCCCATTTCCATTTCTTTTACAGTTTCAGTTAAGATTTCGCATAATTAATTGTTGCAGAGCGACGGAAAGAATTTGGAAACACCAAGTTGAAGTTAAAACAGATGCCAGAAAATAAACGGCGAATGGCTCCGGTCACAAAAAACGAAGACGGTTTAAAGGGGACGGCTATGATGAATAAAGAAATCAAGAAAGAACCATCAGTTAAGAAAGTATTTATAAAGGGACCTGTCGCTGTTAAGAAAGAAGTTAAAGTAAAAGCTGTGAACCAAATAACCAAGCAGGAGTTTAAAACCGTTACTGAGATAACGGAGTCAAAAGAAAATTCACAAGGTTAGATCATTTTAACTACATGAAGTAATTTTAACCTAAATTTATGATTTTAAGATACCAATACTATTTCTCCTATAAGTTTCATAGTGTTTTTTTTTGGTTTAAGTGAACTTAGAATTTTGATATTGAACTTAGATAATTTAATAGAAGGTTGATTTTATTTTAATCTTCGAATCTAACGCGCGTCAGGTTTTTGTTAGAATAATGGTCAAAATAAATAATAAAATACTGGAAAATATTTTAGTGAATTCTTTGTACAAAAATTTGTTAGTGTTTTTTTTTTTTACTTTACTTCATGGTTTTGTTATTTATGAAATTTGAAGTTTATATATATATATATAATATTTATTTGATTTTCTTGTTTTGTTAGTCTCTGAGGGAGATGTGTCTGATGAGGCTGTTAAAGGACAGTTCAAATTAAACACGCTAATGTCCACTATCCTAGAAGATGAATTACAAGATATTCTGACACAGGTATTTAATATAAAAATATTTTATTTGTCTGCCTTATGATGTATTTTCCTTAACATATAACTGGATTATGGTATATATATATCAGTAAAAATGTTAATAGCAGAAGACTTTTTATACTAATGTTAAATTCAAAATTATTTTTCAGATTTGGAAGGCTTTACCCAACCTAACAACAACTGACATGGAGAAATTCATTGCGGAAAGGTTGAAAAATGATGCTTTCGTTGAGCTAAAGAATGTAAGTCATATGAAAAAATCTCACATAGCCTGCCGTAGTAAATTTTGGTAATCATTTTTTGTTTGTTTTAAGGTTCTCGGTCTTAATGTCACCAAACGACTGCTTAATGTCCACAACCCCTTGTTTGTGAAGGTATGTCATATATTTCAAAATATTTTGTTCGCTCGGTCCAAGATCTGTTATGATGCAAATAACGCCTTCAATGTTTCCCGCAGATACAATTCTCCTGTCGTCCAGAAAATGGCTTCCTATCGAAATTCCTGAAAAGCTACAACATCACTAGGTTCAAACGCATCGACCCTGAGACAAACACGTTCGCCGCCAAGCTGGATGCGATCGCTGACTTTGATAGAATTTGTAAAGCCAAGAACATAAAATGCGGTAAGTTATTCAACTGGACTTTTTTAGGTAGACCATGACATTCTTATTCGCGAATATATATATATATATAAATTTTTTAGAATCTTGGAATTCTTTTTCAGTAAGAAGTTTTCGTTAATTAAAAAGACATGTAAATTTCTTTGAATCTAATTACATAGATACACAGATGTGTCATGATCTGAATTATGATAAAGGCTACATGCACACTGTAACTTTTATGTCCAAAGACAACCCACTAGCATGTAAATTAATATATATTTTGCGCATATTAACATACAAAGAGAATTATGAAAAGAGTCATTCAAATGTGGTTACTCACCGTCGGAGCAAACTAAATTGGGATCATTTAGAAGGCAAAATAAAAATATTTGAAACTTTAATTTTTTTTATAAACAGGTAGCGCAAAAATAACAGTGAGCCCTTGCTACAAGTTCAAGAAATGTCCGAAAAATCTTAACACAGTCTACAACGATACGACGGAATATGAAAACTATTTCAACGAAGATACCACAGATAAAGTAAAAAACAAAAATTCATCAAGTATAGAGAGTTGTGAGACTGAAAAATTTGATGAAGAAATTGGTCAGAACAAACCAACACCTGATAAAGAAAGTACAGCAGACGAACCGGCACAGGTAATAAAATCTAAAGAAAATAAACATATTGACAGCAAGAATAATAACTTCATGAATTATGAAGACATGTACGAAGAAGTTCAAGAAATGGATCCGGAAATGAATGAAGAGATGGCCGACGAGGAGATACTGGCATTAATATCCGGGGGTGTCGTTCTGGATGAATGCAGTGGGTCAGATCGCGAATAACTTTGGTAATAATAAAAATGTTATTTGAATAATAATTTTGTTTGACTCACCCTCTGCGATCTGTCTCACCTTTTCTGTTGTCCTCTAGTTTGAATTTGTTTTAAAATTTTGACTTATATGTATATTGAAATTTTTAGACATGTTCTTAAATAAAACAATAAATTAATTTACATTTTGACATGAGTTTTTATTGATCTCGTTAAATACAAATATATATATGATATTCAATTTAACAAATGTTTTGTGAGTATCAGAATCATACATTGAGTGTATTCTTATAGCATGAAATTTTGAATTATTTTCTATTACTTTCGATTTCGATAGCCTCATCTTCCACCTGTAAAAAAGACAAACCTCATGTTATATACATATATATATATATATATATATAAATAAATATTTGTATATAAATATATATATATATATAAATATTTGTCGTTTAAATATATATATATTATATATATTGTTTTGACAAAATTGTTTACTTGCTTCTATTGATCTAACACTACCAATACAAATATTATTATTATTAATACTTGATTACAACCTCGTTTGGAGGTGCCACTAGTCTAATAAAATATATTAAGACAAATACAAACTATATTGTGAACGAATACTTTAAAAGTAAAAAACACCTGAAATATAAATGATTAGTAATATTAAAATCTACAAACATAAATGGCTACATAATTGATTTTCTAACAATATTCAAGAAGTTACCAAAAACTAATAGGGTATTTTTTTAGTTTTGGGCTGCTCGTAACAAAGACGAAGCTCTTCTCTTTTTGGGAGCCGCTGCTTCAATTCTTAATCTTTCTTTCTCTATTTCATCTGCTATATTATATGTTTCTTTGCTAGCGACCTGATTTTTATTGATAAATAACTATTAAAATATTTAAAAATTGTATACAACGTTCTATAAATAAAAAGTTCGAATTAATCAGAAAAAAAAAATTATTAACTTTGACTATACTCTGTTTCTTGTCTGTGATACTATTTGTTATTTAGCTGTTAAGAGTTTTGACAGTTACGTGCTAAATGATTTAATTGATTGTTCGGTGCATTTTTATTTGACTTAATTTTAATGAACTGATTGATTAAGTTTTAATCTGTTGAATTTATTTTAAGGATATATATTTAAAAATATTACTGTGAATTATTTTAATTGTTTGCAATATGAGACGTAACAGAGACTTCGGTATCAAACAAAACAACGGTCCGCTCATGACCGATCATTTACGTGTAAGCTTTTCAAAATGTTTTTTTTACTTATTGTTTTATTATTATATTATAGTATTGTAATTACTCAAGCCTTTACAGTTCAGTATATATTTATTTAAATATAATGGAACGTCATTATTACTATACAATTATCCAACGGAACGCTTATAGTATAGTAACATATTAATTAAAATTAATACGCTTTAAAATCTATTCCCCCTTTACTTGTTTTTGTGTTTTAACTGTTTGTAATGTTTTCTTTGTATCAAACAACAGCTTTGAATTCTAAATTTTCACTTATAGATTTCAGCCCCAATCTTTCCCTTTAGTACTATATTATAAATTTTTTCTCATTCTATATAAATCTAAATGCTCAAGTATAAGCACACATGTATTTTCTATGTGTCCTTAACTTCAATGATCCAAAAAAACATGTATATAGTGAGTATCATACATCTAATATAACTTACATATTGTCCTTTACAATTGATAGGAAATTTCTTGATCTTATTTGGCTGGTTTAGTAATTATGTTTGATTATTTAAGGATTTGGACATAGAGTTGGAACTTTTAAAGCGCAAGCGAGAGATCTTACAACAAGAACAAAATATGATCTCTAGGATAGCGGTGAGTTCATACATTATTACAAAGCATTATTATTAAGAATAAAAAAATATTTTTCTCTATATATAAATATATATGATTATTCAGTATTGACTGATATTGGTAATAAAAGCTAGTACAATCCCATAAACATTTGTTGTTCCAATTTTAAACAGTACTGTTTTTTTTTTCTCATTAAATTGCACAATGCATTTGCTTAATGTTCATTTATGTTTTTCGGAGTCTTTATACCTGTTACATGTAATGTATATATAGCTTTATATATTACAAATGTAAATTTTAATGAGGATGTCTGTTGCTTTTCATAAAAAAAATATTGAATGGATTTTAATAAAATTTTCCAGTGATAGATTTTAAATACAATTGATATAAATCTGTATAGCTCGCTATGGAACACAGCATAAAAGTTGTATTTTTTATAACTGGTGTCGCCAGTTGCTTCAAGTATTATTTTTTTTTAATCGTATATTATTTTTCACTGTGTCCAAGTACAAATACAACAGGTACAATTTCGTGGGCATTATTTAGTATGTTTTATATTGTAACAAAAATGTCCATGCATTTTTTTACATTAAAATTTTGCCCATATAACTTTGTCACCTATAAGTATGTAAATTACAATTAATATAATGTAGCTCGTGAGTCGTATAAATGCCAAAACTTATATTATTCCAAGAAGAAATCGAAATCATCATAATAAAACCTCTTTTGAGACGTTACACATTTGATGGTACATTTTACAGTGTTTTTTTTATTTCGTATGGAATGACAACACTGTAATTTAGTATCAACTATTGAGCTTTAATTGGCGCTGTAACTAATTTAACGATTTTGGATTAATTTTCAGAGGCAGAATTACGAGCAGCCCTCTAGCTCGTTTAGGCACGAACACATTCAGTTTCAACCCCAGCAAGTTGATGTAGCCAACTTCTCTAACCTATATGAAGCTCAAGGCGGCACTCGTAATTTCCGTAACAACCTGAAGCGTCAGAACCAATCAAATTGGCAAGCCCCCAATCCCCCGAAACGTTTCAATGCCCCTCGGGCCGTGAATCCATGGCAGAATGACTCGGTACAAGGGCAACGGAAAGCTTTCCAACCCCCCAAAAGCTCTTTCTCACCCGTACCCCTCATGTCCGTGAAGCCTGGCATCAGCCAGCGTCTGAAACGCGAAAACCCGAACCGAAGGGATTTCCAACCCTCAAAGATAACGAAATCCAGACCAAAAAAAGACAACCAGCCCAAAGCCAGGGCACAGAACGTTAAGATCGTCAACCACCAAGCAAACGAAGCTAAGAATTTAGTTTCGGAGACCATGAAATCTTTAGAGCCTAGGAATGACGATCACATCTTGCATCCTGATAAACAGCCGTCATTGCAAATGAAGGGGCGACTTGAGCTTGCGTTGGGTTCGATTCTGAAAGAGTTACGCCTAGAGCTAAGCAGCGATCCCGATGTTTCGGAGTATTTCGCTACGCATTACATCCAACGCATCGTCAAACGTACGATACGTTCTCGTATCAGGGATGTCATGATGGGTAAAGCCGTTGGCACCATAAATGACATCCTGGACAACTACCGCGGGGCGTATCCAAAGGAAACCGACCTCGATATAATAAAAACTGTCAAAGAGGCCCAAGCCTACAGCAGTAAGAACCTGAGTGTTACGCATCTCATTGAATCAGGTAGCTATTTATATAATGATACATCGCATTGCATACAAAGCTCTTTGTCAACGATGCGATGCCTGTCAATATTATTTTTAATCTGTCTCAGATCGTGTTTGGTCGACTGTATTATCTATGGTTTCCTCATGTTTTTTATCTTACAAAGATTTCCCTCGTCCTCACTAAGCCTTTTTGTCTTCATTTTGTTGACAGCTTACATTTTCACATTATATACGCAAAATTCAAATTCAATGCCTGGCATTTAATTGAATTTTGCATCAAACTTATTTATACGGACGAATTGTGATGTTAGCTATGAAAAAAAAAAAAATATCCAAAAAATAATCCACCTTCAGAAACGTTTTATCCTCCTTTTCCGGACCGATCTCGCCGTCATAAATTTGGTTTTATGGCATGGAAATTTATTTGTTGTCTATGTAGCACATATTTTTCTTGTTCTGATATTTTTGTCTTCAATGTTCTTGTTTCGACATATTTATACAGGGTGCCTTTTATGGCAAGACGATAAATTACATACGAAACATTTTTCCTACATTTAATATTGTTTTTTAGACGATCCCCAGGACTTCTTCAGGAAGAACATGACTCGTATCCTCAGCAACAAATTGGATGATCTGTTCTCTAATGTAAGTATGAAAATATTCATCGGAATGCTTGTAAAATTACCGCAACAACTAAAACTATAACTATTATATAATTTTTGTAGCCAGAAAAATATTTTCATACTTAAAATATGGTCCATATTTAGCGAAATTTCTATTAATTTGTTATTGTCTTAATAGATTATCGTATATTACAGTTGGAATCATTCTATGAGAACAAAGACAAAGAGATCATAGAGAGTATCAACAAATTGCCTGAACCGGACAAATCTGCTAACACCAATGACACAGATGATTACAGCGAGAAGGTCAACTTGCAGCATATCCTGAACAATTTCTTTGAAAGCGTACCCGATGATAACGAACTCGTTAAGGCATTGGGAGGCAGGATCGACAAGGCTAAGCATTACATCGACTTCATGGATAGATTGATTGAGCAGAGACTGCCCAAGGTCCTGCCTAAGTTCAAGGATGTGAGTCATTTTTGTTGGTATATAATGACATTTATATAATATTATTAACAAAATTAAATATACATATATATATGTAAAATTTTCTTAGGTCGGATGTTTTTTGCCCTTGCACACAAAGTGCTTATGATTTGGGTGAAACTTTACAGAAATATAGATTTTACATCAGAATAAGGCATGGACACGTCATAGCAGTTGTGTTTAGTATGAAGTAATTTTGAGAAATAAGTTTAGATACAGACTATAGATGTCGCTACCGGTTGCTTTATATATCGATTTTTATTTTTCTCTGAGCCAAACACCAACGTCCACCCGGACATAGTCACGGGCATGTCCGATGGCATTGAAAATAAAAATTTTATACCTAATTCGTCATATATTTTGTTAGAAGACATATGAAAAAAAAATATTGCGTGTTGAGTCCCTCCGCGTTCAAGAAGTGGAATTTTGTAATGAAAACAGGAAGGGGTAGAAATTGATTTTTAAAGAATTTTTTGTGTTTCTTTGAGACAAACTTTATTAACATTACTTATAAGTGATAATTGATCGCCTGCATGCGTTCAAGCGCCTCGCATTCCCTCCCGCTTCCCTCCCTCTCGCTCGCTCCTACTGTTCTATACCCCTCCCCCCTCCTCCAGGAACGTAAAACGTTTAACGAAACGTCGCATAAGAATTTTCACTTCAACAAATAGTAATATAATTAACAAATTACTGAAAATTTCAGATGATTTTAAACATACTGTATCACGACAGAGACTTCATCGGTGCAAAGGCTATGGTTATGACCGAAATGAAGAAAAAGGGTAACACAACAGACGAATCTGTCCAGCAAAAAGGAAATGATGATGGAATCACAGAAGACGCTGAGAAAAATGAAAATAAATCTGTAGAGCCGTCTAGAGATACTGCTATTGATAAAACAACAAATACGACAGGAACAACTACAAACGATGGCATATATTATGTTAAGGTAAATGTACATATTTAGTAATAAGATATTCATTAATTACCAGCTCTCTCCCACCGGTCACATTTTATTACTTACTAATAAATAAATATTTTATAATAAACTAACTTGGACTAAGATGCTTCTTTATTTAACACGCAATCTATCAATTCGAGTCACATCAAAATCGGTCCAGCTGTTACATAGATTAATCAGGGCAGACGGAAACAAAAAAATATTTATATGCATTAGATAAAATGCGGGTACCTTAATATTATATAGATACATTAAATTTTTTATTCATTTTTATTGATTACCAAATACCAGCGCGTCTGATTACTATGAAAAACAAATGATTATTTTTTTACAACCTACTAAGCCGAAATTTGGTCTAAAAATATCACTTGAATATTTTTAATTTTTTTCCAGCTTGTAGGGCGTCCCAAACTACCAGCGCGAGCTGAGATCTGCGAGTTCCTGAACCAGTTCAACACCAATTCCATCAAGAAACATAAGACTATCAACAATTTGCTCGTATTATCATTCACAAATAAAGATGACTATAACAGGATATTGGCCTCCAATGAAACGGTTATTGGTAAGACAGTGTTTATTAATAGTATACATGTATGTGTGTGTGTATATATATATATAAGTTGGCAAACGAGCAAACTGCCTACTTGATGGCAGCGACCGTTGCCCATGGACATTCCCAACATAGTTTTTATTGATGCTTTGCCAACCTTAGTTGTTGAGGAAAAGGCAGGGGTGGGAATGAGGAAATGACAGGAAAGGGAAAGGGTGGGAACAGGTAAGGGGCAACCGCCTCTCACTTATCGGACGAAACGCAGTCTTTTGTGACAGGGTGGAACTTCCCCGGTCGAGCCAGCCCATGTTTGAGCTGTATTTATTTGACATCAGCTGGGCTCTACCAATAAAATATTTGTATCTGCATTTAGCTCAAGATATTATTTTGTATTTAATTCTTATATAAAATTCCTTACTGTTACTTTCCATAGACATTTCACTTAGAACTTTGATGTATGTCTATTAAATCACCTTCTAAGTTACATTTCTTGACCTAATATGAATATATTAATGGCACTAACAAAGAACTATAAAGTACTAACTGATATATATGATTAATTATACATAAAATAGGGTTCAGTACATATTGAACGGGGTTAAATATTGAACAGGTGATGCCACACTCATTATAAAGGCCAGCGAACAAGTGGTTTCTAACAAGGCAGTGAATCAGAGTTCGACTGAAAAGAAATGTGAATCACAAAATACATCGGACAAGAAGGAGGAAACCGTGAACTCGTCTTATAACGAAGCTCTGGATGACAGCTTCATATCAAACGATTTGGACAATCAAATAAATAGTTTGCTGTCATCTATCAGGCAGGCTGACGAAGAGGATTGTTCAAAATCTGATAACTTAAACGAAAACGACGATGTTTCTATAGAAAAATCTGCTGAAGTTACCGATAAGACGCGTGCGAGTGATGAAGTCGATGATAATAATGTTGAAGACAAAGTTAATGATGACATCTCTGATCATAACCGTAAAGCTGACGATGAAAATGATTGTGGTGATGACAAACCGGCGGCTGATAAAGTTGAATGTACAGACAACGCTGACGTGACGCGCGAAGACCTGACAGAGAAATCAAATATCGGCGAACAGAATGTTGAAAAAATTGATGAAAAAGATAATACTGAAATGGAAACCGCTTGTACGGAGACAACCGGATCAGGAACAGCTGACACTATAGATGAAGAGAAAGACATGAGCACTAAACGCAGTGGCACAGATGATACAAATGTATTGAATGTGGAAAATAATAAAAACGAAGAATTAAAAAGCAAAGTTCCCGGACGATCTACACCGACCAGGTTTTCGTCGAGGCTAGCCAGGACGCCGTCCACGGTCACGACAAGGAGAGCTAGCAAACTAGCGCAGAATAATCCCTGAATATTTACAATGATTTTAACTAATTTCACGTTAACTTATACCCAACGATGGATTTTGTCACAAGTGAATATTTAATGAGTTAACTATATGTTCGCTTTTATTTCAATAAAACATTTTCTCTATTTTACTATTTTTGTTTCGATAAAACAAACTGGAGTTATTTTAAATAATTCGTAGATGTACATGTTAGGCTGAATAATTAAGGCTTTAGATGTTGTCCAAGTTTGATTTTAAAGTAAATCTAATTCAAATCCAGTCTAATGAAAGTGACGGGTCGAGTAAAATTTTTTACATAAAAATTAATTAATAATTCCTTTTATAAACTGGATGACTCGGTACTTTTTCTGTTCTAGATGTCAGATTACAGTTAATATACCTAGAAACAAAAAAATTACTCTATCTTCAGTAATCATATACAACAACCTTATTCATTAAACCATTTCAAAGTAAAAATGTTAAAGTGAAGTCCATAACAGATACGTTTTAATATAAAAGTTTCGCAATAGTTAACATAAAAGTTTTGCTTAAAATTCTAGAAATAGTTTTTATTGAAGTAAAACTTCTTATGCGACTTCCGACAAGGTCGCGTTAAACGTTTAACGCTCCCGGGGAGAGGGAGTAGAAAGAGAGAGCGAGAGGGAGTGCGTGTCGCTCGAACGCACGAGGGAAATCAATTGTGACCTGTAAGTACTGTTAATAAAGTTTATATTAAAGAAACACTTAAATCTTCAAATTATTTATTTATAATGTAATTTAAAATTGATAGCAGTAAGAAATTTCTCAATAATAAAAAAAAAGTTCGTGTAACCTGCTTTCTACATGTCGTTGGGAGTGTGTTACGTACATAGTTGACAAAGATGACGTCACAACAATATAAATAAATACGGCAAGAATATTAAGTAAATGGTTTAAAGATTACTCTATCAAATACTATTGACACTATACTAATATTGCAGCTTGTAAAACTACGTTTTTATGTGTTGTCTTGCGTAATATAGTTTTGATAGATCTTAGCTTTTGTAAACGGTATCGCAAACTAAACAGCTCGTTATTTACAATCGGTTTCGCATTTATATAATACCGAATATTATCTGGATGAGACTATTTAAAAAAACTGAAAACGTTTGTGATTTTGTTATTTTGTTATTTAAATATTTTCACGAACGTTTTTGAATATAAAAAAATTAGATTTCCGTACATAATAATGGTCGGTATCGGATTACCGACCACCCTTCATGTCACTTCCAGTCCGGACCGTATTCTAACTTTTAAATACAAGCCACCAATTTCTTCATTGTTAGGCTCATAATGATATAGCACCAGGAAGAAATTACTGGAACTTCGGACGTCTTTGGAAGCATAATACAAATACAATTTTATTGTAAAAACAAAAAAATACAATTTTATTGTAAAGGTAAAATTTTTATATTATGCGTTCCGTTTGACGTCCGAAGTCCATTATGGGAGTTTGTTTGTTATCTCCTGGTGGCTTGTTTATATATATATATATATATATATATATATATATATATATATATATATCACATTGTTACATTTTAATATATATATATATATATACATATATATAATGTGATTAAAAATATATTTTAAATTATGACTTAATTATTACATAAATCAATTATGAATCAGGCTGAAAATATTAAGATAGAGACTTTTCTGACGAAATATCCGGATGTAAATCATCTCTGTTTTTTAGATAAAATTTTCTAAAGGTACATTCGTGCTGCCAATTAGCTTTGGCTAAAATGTCATTAATAGGGCAATTTTCTATCCAATTCAAAGAAGAGACTGCTCATCTACAACTTCCAGCTGGTGTCTGAATACCAGCTTCAGCCAGAAGTTTCTTTATCCAACCACCAATCATTGCTACAGTCGCTGGCCTTCTCCTTTTCCTAGTCGCTAAGAATAAATTTGTTATATTTCCTCGGGTATTCCAAGTCAGATTTACTAATGTACGTAACCAATATACTGCATCAATGCTCCTGTCTGGTGAGGATAAAAATGTCCAGCTAGATTGTTGGTACGAAGAAGAGTCCGTCTTAGAACCGAAAACAGGATGCAAGGTTATCGAATTTATATTATCTATAAAGTGTCGTTTATCCACATGCAAAAGAGTAAGATCATCTACTCTACGACCAGAAGATAATAATAATAATAATATAGCTGCTACATGTCTGGGTACCTGATACAAACTATTTAAATTTATATTGTACCTTTTTAAAGATCTGATCAATATCCTGGCATCTAAAACTGGAAGCTGAGGGGGCTTAGGTTTTGTCAACGAAATAGCTTTGAGTATGTGTCTTACTTTAGGATTTGTAGAAACCTTAATATCGGATATCGTTTCGCAAACGGATGCAATGACTGATTTATGCACAAGAATGGTTCGGTAGGAAAGACCATGGTTTAAAAATATATAAGCTTGCTACATAAATACCTTGCTACATTTGCTGGTTTTGGTAAACGAAAATTAATGCTTTTTCTTGACAAAATTTTACCCATCTACGCCAAATTGGGGCATAAGTCTTTATGGTTGACTGCCTCCAGCACGATGACAATAACTGTTTCTCTTGTGGTGTCCATGTCTCTGTTAAATCATCCCACCCAAAATCAGCCAGGCCTCCAGATGTAACTTTCCGACTTTTGCTGGTTCTTCCAATTGGGAGCTATTAGGATGAATCTGAGGCTGAATTGAGACGATCCAGGACCCTGGGTATTAAGCTGGGTGGCGGGAACAGCCATGAAAGTCTGTAATGCCACGATTTGCTGAAAGCGTCGTGAAAGTAGGCGTTTGCGTCTGACAAGTCTAGAGAACATTAGTTTGCTACGACATGTGCCGTCTGGGAAGCAAAGAGATCTAAATCGGGTGTGCCCCACAGGTTGAATAACCTCTAAGTTTCCTTGTCTCTGATATGCCACTCGACGGCCGCGCGGTTTCGAGACAGGCGGTCGGCTTCGGTGTTCAGGAGACCTGGTAAGTGGTGCGGGCTAAGAACAATGTTGAAGTGGTCTACCAGATTCAACAGTTGTCGGGTCAATTCTAATAATTGACGTGATCGTGTTCCGCCTTCGTTTTTTATGTACGTCACGTCCGTTTTGTTGTCGTTCTGAAGAATCACTGTCGAGTTTCGAAGCTCCATCGCTTTGACTGATATCGCGGTTAGCACTGCAGACATTTCTTTCGGATTGCAATGCCAATTTGTCAGATGATGTTCCCATGCGTCTTTTATGAATTCGTTGTTTACAAGGGCTCCCCATTGAATGTTTGACGCGTCGGTGATGACGTGGTTCGTCGACATTCTTTTGGGATGAATTGGTGACTGTCTACAGATATTTTCCATCCACCAAATCAGTTCGGTACGTACCTCTTCCGAGAACTGAATCTGGGTTTGTAGACACTTCCTGAGCTTGTTGCTGTGTAACTGTAATAACCGGCAGTGCAATCTTCCCCTGTGGGTGATGGAGGTTGCAAATTACGGATGACCTAATAGGCGCTGTGCCTGTTTTAGGTTCCAAGTACCGGCCACGAGTCTCGCACGCAATATTTGACGAATTCGTTGTACTTTGTCCGAGGGTAAGAACTTGGTGTTGAAATTGGTGTTCTATACCACTCCCAAATAATCGATAGACCTCGTTGGGGTCGTTATCGATTTTTCCGTATTGACCCACCAACCCAGATCGGTCAGAAATTGTATTGCGACTTGTACCTGAGCTGTGAGTCATCATCATACATAACATATCTCCGTCCTGATGAACTATTAAGTAATCGTTACTGGTTTAATGCCTTGAGATTGAAAATTGTGCGACTTTTTCCATCAGGCTACGATATTATGAATAGAGGGGAGATGAAGGATGGTGTAAGGGGCGCTGGTTCCATAACCTTCAACCGAATCAAACTCTGAATCTCGGTTGACATTCAATGTAAAGTTGGAGTTTGAAATTTCATTTAAACATCTAAAGTTGGGAAAACTAGCGGCGGTGGCTTGTTGGATGGTATCCCTTGACCAGTAATTATTTTGCGTATTGATTTGGGTGCATTGAAATGAAGCCAAATTTTTTATAAAATATCTCAGACAACCGCCTGAAAAAACCTTTTAGTCATTTATTTTTACCCGGCCTTCCACCTTCTGCTTTATATTTTCTCCCCCCTTTTTTTGTAGTTGAGGAGTTCTTCGGATGAAATCCTATACGGTCCTTGGCTTCGTCTTCTTTGACTTCAAAATTGTTACTATGTCGACTTTGAAATGACCTGATATTGGCGGATGAGGTCGAAGGCTCGGGTTATTTCGGACGAGAACGATTAGATGTTAAAGTTTGTTTTTATAATTTATATACCCCAGCATTTTTTTGTAAATATACTGATAGCTGGCCGGGGTCAAATATGTATTCGCAAGAAGGAGGTATTTTATTAAGGTCTTCTTACATAAATTTATCTTTTAATTTTTTAACTAAAACATGCCGACGCATCTCTAAAACTTCAGCTCGTTTGCCGCAAATTATTTGCAGTATGACGTGAGAACAATGTTGTAATCGGAATCTTTTCCAAATAACGTGTTTAATTTTTCATAAATAATGGTCGCGTTAAGTTGAATGTCAGTAGAAGCACACCAATAAATTAGAATTTTTAAAGCAAAATTTATCGCTTCGTTTTGGGCGAAAAATGCATTGGATAACTCGGCAAAACTACGTTTCATTTGAAACCAACGTAAAGGAGTAAAAGGATCCTCTAAACGTCGCAGATCCTCATTTACTTTTAGTTCAGTAAATGCAGGGAAGGCCGCATATTTTTTTCTGAACGTCTGTATAACGAACCGCTTTCCAGTCAAGTGAGTCAAATCTCCACGTTCAAATTTACAATACTACCCGCATCTAATTTCGGAGGACATAAAAATTGGTCATTGACCGACAATACCGACTTATTTGTGTTATTAAATAAGGGTACTTGCACGTTTGCAGATACATTATTCGAAGCTGGAGCAAACTTTGCCGTTAAAACATTATTTAAATGACTCACCAACTGCTGTGACAATATGTCAAACCTTTCCTCTAGATCCTGCAGACTAGCTCTCCTTTGGCGTTTCCTTGGTGGCTCGTCATGATCCGAAAGGCATTCCGAAGATCTACCTTCAGTTGAACTCTTCTTTTCACTAGGCACGATATCCTCCCGATCACTCATTTTATTTTCACTTTTATTTCGAAGGGTATTTAAATAAAATTTAAAAATCGCGACAATTAATATGACTTTTCACAGTTTTTCGTAACGACCAAGTGCTCGGCTCGAAAAACGATGCAACAATAAACAAAATGGGTGGCTTGTATTTAAAAGTTAGAATACGGTCCGGACTGGAAGTGACATGAAGGGTGGTCGGTAATCCGATACCGACCATTAGTAGCGACATCTAGCGACCAAGCGAGGCGAAGACAGCGATGTACTCTCATAATGGACTTGGGACGTCAAACGGAACGCATAATATAAAATTTGTAGGATATTATAAAAATCTTCGAGAAAAAAATTGTTTATAAATATTGACATTCATCAAGATAAAAGAATATTCCTTTAGAATATTTCAAAATAAGACTTTTTATAACAATTTTTATTTCTTTTCCATCAAGGTATCAATAACAGATCATCTTTTTAAAACAATAAATTGTAGCACAGATTATAATGGATTAATAGTGATATAGACTGTTCGTTGTCACTATTATGTATAAAAAACTCTTAAATAAAAAAAAATTATTAAACTTAAAACAAAGGTTTTCGGATACTATGAGCTTTTATTATTTTTTGATTACATAATCCTTACGTTTCGGTTACTTTACAGCAACCGTGATCGCGAGCGGACAAAGTGAAAGAGTTACGGTTACTGTAAACGAATCGAAAGTTGGGATTATGTAGTAAAATAATTATAAAAGCGCGTGGTACCCGAAAAAATAGTTTTATTGAAACGATTATATGCGAAAATCTTAGTAATCATTATGTTTTTAAACTTCATATGAAGTCTGAATATTCTTACCATAAGTTGATTAATATAATACTCGTAAGTTATAGTATCCGTGACAGGATCTAGTGCCACTTGAATCATCTCGTCAAATTCTTCCTAAAAGAAGAAATAATATGGTTGTAGTGAGATGAATATACTATTGATATCATAATAGGGATAGAATTACCGGTAAATCAACAAGTTATCCGAACGACTCTAACGGTATTTTTTTAATATTTTCTTTGACTAATATTGAACTTTACATTTGACAGTCACTTGTCAAATTAGTATTATTGATTTTGTAAATATAAGAAAGTTTATTTAATGATTGAATACTTGAAATTGTTGTTAAAAGTAATCATCGGGAAAAAACACAAGCCCATATTTTAGGCTATTGTCGGAATCGCAAATTAATAAAAAATCCATTGTTAGCCTCAATTAATTTATAAGTAATTTATTTTGTATACCTGAGTAAATGGCTCCCCTTCCTCAAGCATGAGTTGTGAAAACCTCTCTTTAGTTATAAAACCTTGTCCTTCTTTGTCGAAATAACGGAACGCTGCTAGCAAAACCTCAGCGCTCGCTGGATAAAACCTTTTTATGAATATGAAATATATTAAATAAAAAAAAAGTATAGGTGGTTATTGTATTTAAATATAGTGCGGGTTGTTGTTTTGTAAAGTAAAAAAAAATGAATACGGGCGGACGAGATGAATGAGTCACGGTTATGTAAATGAACCGAAACGTCGGGATTATATAATTAAAAAATAATAAAGCGCGTAGTATCCGAAAAACTTAGTTTCATTTAAATGACTAAACGCAAAAATCTTAGAGATAATTATGTTTTCCCATCTCGTTTGTCCGTGATAACGGTTGCTGCAAAGTAACCGAAACGTCGGGAGTATGCAGTTTAAAAAATAATAAAGTAACGCGTAGCAATCTCAAAATATTAGTTTTATTTAAACGAACACAAAATTTTAGGTTTCATTAAATGAATAGGAGTTAAAATGAATAGCTACCTGTGATCAGTTATAGCCTTGCACATATAGGGAAGAAAATTTATAAGTGGAACGTTTCCGGTAGCTTCTTTGTTTTCAGTGGCCAGGATTACTTCTTGAACTTCAGCTTCCGTAGGACAACATCCTAAAAAAATCATTTTCTTCTTATTGTACAAAAAAAAAAGAATTTATGTAAATTACAGTTTTTTTATTTCAATACCTAGAGATCGCAAGATAGTACCGACTTCTCGAACGTCAACCACTTGTTTCCCAGAATGATCAAAAACTTCGAAAGCCTCTATTATTTTCTTTTCAAGCTCATTATTAGGTAGAACTAAAATAAAATATATTCCTTTAATAAATAGTTAAATGATATATAATTTAGAGATTAAGACTCGTTACTGTATATAAAACTATATTATATAAACACTTCATAAAATTAAATGACAAAATATACTTTTATTAAATGTGTCCTGATTTTGACGAATTATAAACAATCATAATTTTGTTAATCTTACTTTTTGGTTCCTCTTTTCGGGCCATTTTGATATGCAAAATATATGAAATTCAATTTAATACCATAAAATTAACCTAATACATTAAAGTGACTAGAAATATTGAAAGGATAAACATTTTGTCAATTGCTTAGCAACCCCTATTACATCTCAAGTCCTTTCTACATAAACATAAAGCGTTTATTTTCTTTGAGCAAAATAATATTGTTTTTTTTTTTTAAAATCTTAATCTTAAATTATTCTAGAATATTAAAAATCTAAGTTATAAAATCACTATTATTTTAATAGTAGAAATTAAAGTTATTGTAAAACTATGATTTTTCTAGAATGATGTGAACATAAATTTTGTTTGTGTTTTATCTAAATGAAAGATGAATGTAAATTGTCAAATGTCAATGTCAACAAAAACAACAAAATTATGCGTTAAGCCACATTTTAATTTAATGAAAAAGACATGCTCGTCAGCTTTCATGTAAGTAATGTAAGTAAGTAAGGTATGCTTACTGAATTGGTCTTTGCTTAGTTTTAGTTTTATTCAGTCATTTTAATTATTTGGACTTGTTTTATTAATATACATGAAGGGAAGGCAAACCACTGCACTCATTGCATTTAGGAATAACATCCTTTCATGACAAAGGCGTCCATGCTATGCATTATAAGGAAGACTTAAAATTTAAACAAATATTTTTGGTTAAAGCAAATAAAGTTTTTGTTAATCATACAGACTTATACTAAGCTATGTTTCATGATATAATTTTCAATTTGGTTTTAGTACCCAAAAGAAAAATTTCAGGTGGGGTCCCAAAACTGTGGAAAAGATCTAACAAACCACAGATAATAATAAATATTTAAGTGGTAATAAATAAAATATGTAAACCTATTTTTTAAGTTACAAAACAAGTTCTAAATACTAAAATGCAAACAAAAAACTGTGAATTATATTAATTTCTGAAATTATGCCAAAAATCTTGAGCTAGTTGCGATGGACCCCGCACCCGCACGGTGAATCCATGGAATGTTGAGAGGTTTCGTCTCATTAAAGTTTGGTCCTTGAGAGAGAAATCCGATGTGATCCGAGGCGATCCGAGTTCTAGTTGGGTCTTTAACAATATCAAATAGGGAAGCATTTTATTTAAACATTGATATATTGATATATATCAGGTTTATCCTATATTGAAATGTTATCAATATTTCTTATTTACCAAACACTGATTGGTTGGTATGTATGTATGTACAGTTTTATGCCTTACCTATGCTATTCTTGTTCATCGTTGAAGATCTACATGTTGATGTGAAAAAACACAAAAAATGTTTAATTCCAATATATAATGTCTTTAAGTTGGAACTTGAAAATAAAAACTCTGACCGTTTGCTTCCGTGCCACCAGTTACTGCTTTGAGTTGTAGCTGTAATTCAAAAAGGATGTTACAAAGGAACACTTGTTGCCACAATCGGCAAATGACTCATTGTCACTCATTGTCACACTTGCTTCTCTTACCATGTTTTATGAATGTTTACTTTTAGAGTATTTACAGTAGGGATGGATATTTTTAAATATAAAATTTAAAATATTTTTTCGATGTAATGCATCCATCGGTCACATCAATGGTAATATGTAGTGTTGAGAAATGCATTAATGTTGCTTAAACATTGGCTGTTTTCGCCATGACGTGTTTTAGGTTAGGTTAGGCCTTAATTACATTCGTTTCTTCTGCTATTTCGCTGCTTTTCGTTTGCTTTCGTGGTTGTTAGGAGTTGTTTTGAGTGTGGTTGAGTATTAGATGATGAGTGAGAGAGAGTATGATGGTGGGAGGGGGCTTCCCGAGGGGAATTACCGGGTAAGGAGATGAATGAGAGTGTGTGTGCGGATGACTCGATGTCATCGTGCCCGGAATCGGTATTAGGAGCCAAATGGCTGTTCTCGGACGTATCTGGTTCCGACACCGAGAGCGGGGGTGGGATGTTTCGGGGTCCGGTAGTGTCGGGAAGACGGGGCCGCGGCCGTACGCTGGCGAGAGCCCGCAAATTTTTAAGGGAAAGGGAGGAGGAGGAGTCGGAGGCTGCCTTCGACTCCTGCCTCGAAAAGAGGCTCCGAAAAGAGAGTAACGGGGATGGGAAGGCGAAGGGGAAGGGGAAGGAGGTCCCTTTGGACCTGGAAGCAATGGGGGCGGAGGCGATAATGGTCGAGGCCGAGAAAAGCCTCGACCTTATCAAAGAGTTGGTGGGAAAGAGTCCCCACCAAGGCCGGTGAGACGGCTCGTAAAAAGAGTTTCCCTGCGTCATCAAAAAAAAGGTTAGGCCTTAATTAAAACAAAAATATGTATTAATAAAAGCGGGAAATGCACTTATTCAGTTCAAAATCACACAGCCAACACATTTTTCTTACATTATCCAATATTTTTTGTCAATGCTATGTAAAAACTAAAGTTTACTTAATCTCGTCCCCCTTCAATCGGTTCCTTTGTTCAGTCAAAACTACTTAGCCCTGCCTGTGAAAAAAGTCTTTCTGAAGGTACTGACTGACGTGCTAGCTATAGTCATAACCTTGAAAGCTATTTTGTACAGCTTCGGGAATTGTATTTTATAATCCTTACAGATTTCTAAGTGATTTTTGTTCAGTCTTCCAACAGGAGTAATGAGATAAACTAAAAGCTGGTCATACAAAACATCTTCAGATTTGTTAATTTTCTAGTTACGATGGCCTCTTCATTTTTATCGGATATTTAAAGGCCTATTCATTTTTATCGGATTTATTTATTATTTATTTATTTAAATAGGAAGCCAACGTTGTATACAATTTTAGTTCTTAGTCCTAATTAATACTAAATAATTTAATTTGTTACATGCATTAATTGTACACCCCACTTATAGGCTAACTCGACATTCGCATGTACATGATATGTAATAAAATAACATTCTTTGCATGTTCACTCACGAACAAAAAAAAAAATAATAATAATCTAATAATGATCTTAAACAATAGCAAATTTAAAACAGTTGAAAGTAACAACTGGTAAAAAATGAGGTACAAATAAAGTAAAACAATTACAAGCACTGACTTAAGGAAAAAGTAACGAGAACCAAAAAAAGAAAAAGTGTGATCACAAATCATAATCAAAACGCAATAATAATACTGGGCTGATAATAGAGTAGTAGTAAAAAATTATGATAATACTAAGCCCAAAAACGTAGACATTCTTGCGCAGTATATTCCACAGAGACCTTACTTCGTAGAATTACCGAGACTAACCTCAAGTAGTCAGATAGCCCTTTGCTAGTCTTTTGAAAGGTAACAGAGAATGCTTGAAAATATCTAACCCAGCTCCTTTAAATACGTTATTATAAGTTAGAGTCATTCTGTTGATGGGAGCATTACGGCCGATGTTAGTCCTAGCAAACCTTTCCCTGAAAGTATGTTTATTCCTTATGTGGCTCCTTGAGTTATATTTTGGTATCGCCAATCCAACTCTCTCTAACAAATTTTGCACTATCAAGATCACCCTTCACAATTCTGTGAAGAAAACATAAATCTATTAATTTTCTACGGTTACACAGGGAAGGCGTATGGTAAAGATTTAACAAATCCTCGTAACTGTCATTCTGTCTTAAGACTTTATCTTTGTAGGCCAGGTGACGTAAGAACTTCTTCTGTACTCTCTCGATTCTGTCTCTATGTGTTTGATATTGCGGATTCCATACAACAGAACAATATTCCAGTTTACTGCGTATCAATGAGTTAAAGAGTGCAATTTTGGTTGAAGATTTTTTAAATTCCTTTGTGATTCTTATAATAAAACCTAATACTTTGAATGCGTTTGTAATAATGTTATCAATATGCGGAATAAAGGTCAGTTTATGGTCCAGTGTAACTCCAAGGTCGGATATTTGATGTAACCTCTTCAGAACGTTTTCTTTAATATTATAATCAAATATGAAATTTGATTCCTTTCTGCTAAAGGTAATAGCGTAGCATTTTAAATGGTTTAATTTTAATTTATTCTGGTCACACCATAATCCAAGCCTATCGACATCCATCTGCATATTCCTTGCGTCTTTAATATCGTTTATCGTCTTATAGAGTTTGAGGTCATCGGCATATAATTGAAACTCACAATGCTTAAAACACTTAGCTATATCATTGACGAAAATTCCAAATAAAATAGGACCAAGAATAGAACCCTGAGGTACACCCGAGGTCGCAGTAAATGCATCTGATTGGTAACCTCCAACGACAACGTTCAAAGTACGCCCTGTTAAATATGATTCCAACCACTTTAAAAGATAATTATCGATGCCATAGTCGCTAAGTTTTTGAAGTAAAATATGATGGTCCACTAAATCAAAGGCCTTTTCCAGGTCCGTGTAAATGCAATCTATTCTCTCCGAGTTGTCCATAGCCTTTGATATATCGTCAACAAAAATTGCTAAATTAGACATAGTAGACCTTTTTTTAGTAAAGCCGTGTTGATTATCTATCATTGTAGACTTCATGTGCCACGTAAGTAGAGGGCTAATAAATGATTCAAAAACTTTTGAGAAGACAGATAGTAAACAGATTGGTCTGTAATTCTTTATGTCATTTTTATCACCACTTTTAAAAATGGGTACCACTCTTGCCTTTTTCCACAAGGAGGGGAATTCACCAAGAAATAGCGATTTGTTAAAAATTACATATAAAGGCTTTGCTAAAGGAACAGCACATCTTTTAATTAATAATGGAGGTATGTCATCAGGACCAGTTCCTTTAGCAATATCGAGACTTCAGCTCTTTTACAATGTCACTCTCAAGGATGTGCGTATTGTTCAAATGTGTGTTAAACATTGATTTTGTAATGGGGGATGATGAAGTGGTTTTTAAATCGTTCGTAGCGTAAATATTAGAAAAAATATTTTGCAAATTGGTTACATATATCAGACCCATTTGTGAAAGAGCAACCATTCATTGTTATCAATGCCGGGTACTCACATCTGTTACCTCGCAGATTTTTGACGTACGAGTAAAAGTGTTTAGTGTTTAATTTAATATTGTCTTCTATCTCATTTAAATAATTTCTATAATCAGTGTCAATTAAAATGTCACATCTGTCTCTTAGTATTTCGTATTCAATTTTATCCATGGGATTGTGATATTTCTTAAACAGCAATCTGTACTTATTCTTCTCTCTTAATCTTTTCTTTAAATTACTCGTGTACCATACAGGATAATTACTATTATTCTTCAGTTGCCCTTTTGGAATACATTGCTGGACTAAGTTGCCCAAGTGTGAATAAAATATTTCGGTCATTTTATCTACGTTGTCGCAATTAATAAATAATGTTTCCCAGTCAATGCCGGCAAGGAGTTCATTAATTTTTTCATAATCACCCTTTCTAAAGTTATACCTAACATTAGTATTCACCTCCAGCGTCGATGGTTTATATTCTAGTTCAAGCTTAATCTGTAGAGGAGGATGAAACTTGTCAACCGAGCATGCTGAGAAGTTGCTTTCTGTTACTTCAACCTTTTTATTCGAACTGAAAATAAGATCTAATATCTTCCCGTATGCATTAGTTACAGAGTTATATTGCGAAAGAGACGTTAACCCCATAAAATCCTTAATTAGAGATATAACTGGACCACTATTGCATGGAAACATTTTATTATTGTTAAGGTCTTGACTCCATTCTATGGACGGAATATTGAAATCCCCTAATACTAGGGTTCGTGATTGCTTGTTATTTGTTATTCTCTCAACATTTATTGTGAAACGTTAAAGAATGTCGTATTGTAGTGGTGATGGGATATATACTGCACATAGTGAAATAGTTTCCGACTCCAGTACTATATTAACCCAAATATCTTCACAATTAGTTTCCCAAGAATTAACCCTGTAAGATTTATAATTTTTTAAGACTGCTATCAAAACTCCTCCGCCCTCCTTTTTCTTAGAATCGCATGATTCACGATCTCTGCGAAATATATTATATCGCGCATCGAACAACTCGTTGTCCGATATTCCGCTATTGACCCACGTTTCAGTGAAAACTAATACATCAAAATCAGACTTAAGCGTTGCTAAGTAAACGTCTTTATTTTTTTTAGATTTATCAGAATCTGACTCAGATTCTTCATTCCTTGGCAATTACTTCTTCATTATATCTTTAATTTTCGAAACAGCATTCGAACAAGCTATTGCACCATTGAAATGTATTATTTATTATTTTGAACTGTGGATCTAGAATACTTGCGATTGCAAGACCACTCACATGTTCTAAAGAACCCATTCTTTTATTTATTTCATTAATAGCAAGTTTTTGCACTTCCTTCGCTGCGGAAGCTGTTATTAGCTTAAGTTATTTTAGAGAGCATGCAACGAACTAAGGGAATAATTTTTCTACTTGTGCAGTATTTATCACCCGAAATTTCTTTTGTACCTCCTTTTAGGGGGTCGCAACACCACGATGACAAACGATACACTAGATACAGAAGATCATTTATGACACTGCGGAGTTCTAGAAATCTTTGTAACATATATCTTTATTATATGTACTTTTCCAACGAGTATCCATGCTTTGTATTAATTTTACCCTAGCAGGAGACTCCATAGCCGCAGCAGTCGCTTTACGTACCTCATCACTAGCAACGCAACTCTGTTTAAACCAAGTCACTATTTTTACTTTAAAAACATTGTTAAGATTAAGGTAGGTAGATGAAAACATTGTTAAGACAGCAGGAGCCAACTTCTTCAAATAGCTGTGTCTGGTAAAGCATTCCATGTTTCCAGAATTTTGTTATCAGCATTTTTATTTAAATTACTTGTTAATCTTAAACTTTCAATTAACTCACACTCTTTCCTTGTTTCAATGAATTTTTCTTTCCATATTGTACTAGATTGGAAAGCAATGAGCTGCATTTCAAATTCTTCAATTTCCAACCAATCGAATTGGGACAGGTTCGGTTTTTGAAATGACGTCACGTCAGAGTGCATTACAAACTTGAATGTTTCTGACATTTGTTTGAATTGAGAAAATCTCGCTGAAAATTCCTTAATCGAAGAATCAATCACGGAAATAGATACCTCAGTAATTTTTTCTACGTCTGATATCTCGTGAATATATTTTTTTAAGTTTGGAAAATACTTGTAGTTTCTTGTGATAATATTGTTCATGAAAACTCTCATATTAGCCTCAAAAGCGCAAATGTGATCTATCATGACAATAGTTGTTTTTTTTTTCCCTTCAAGCTTTACATTTAATGTATTTAAATGTTGGCATATTTCTGTAAAAAACATCAATTTTGAAAGCCACATAACGTCTAACAACTGTGGGTAATGTTTAATTTTTCACTCATTTTGCAGAAACAGTCTGATTTCATCCAAGCAATCAACAAATCTTTCAAATACGTTCCCGCGACTCAACCAGCTAACATTATTATACATTAGTAAACCATTATAGACCGAGTTGACTTCGTCCGCCAAAGCCTCGAACTTTCACTTGCTTAAAGCCTGTGACGAGATGAGATTGACTATTTTTGTAACTATCGCCATTACATTATCAAGGGATATAGAACCACTCTTAGCACACAAAGCTGGTTGGTGAAGGATACAGTAGAATTCAAAAATGGAAAGTGCTACATCTGTTTGAAATAAACTTATGAAACCATTATTTTTACCCACCATACTTGGAGCACCATCAGTTGTTACAGAAGCAATTTTTTTAAAAACAATTTCATTTTCAGCATTCGAGCTTCTAACTGCCGGACAAATATCTGTTACCTTTGTAGTTGTTCGCAACGATTTTATCGCTTATTCTGCTTACCGCCGCTCTGCCCCCACCCCGCACACATTCCGTAACGTACTATTTACAATTTTGAATTTCTTCTCTGTATTTGCAACAATAATTTTCGCTAAAATCAATGTGGATGAGCACTTCATTTGTTGACAATTTTTTTTTTAACTGTGTCATCATTTGGTACTGGTGTGCAATATTTCCTGCATGTAGTAAGAATGATTTTAATGTCTCTTCTAATACTAAAACAAGTTCCTTCAAAGTAACAGTAATTTCCTTCTTCAAAGGTTTACGCACTGTTTTTGTCTCTCCATTTTTTTCATACGTTGAATTTTCGTACATCCATTGTCGGTAGGTAACAGTTTGAGTAGCTTGGGAAAGGTTGTATTCTACAGCCCTGTCTCTACAATTTATACATTCTCTAAACAAACAGTACAGTAAATATCACATGTTATATCAGATAACAAACTTGGAATATTATTATGTAAGATGACTTTATTTTCATGTAATTTTGAAATTAATAGTTCTATATTTGCGTGAACGACGCATTTACACGTACATATCTCGCTCTTTAAGGTTTGCCCAAGTTACCCAAAAAGGCCTGTACTTACAAAATGTTGACAAACTTATTTTGTAAGTAACAGAGTTTAAATTTTTTTTATGCAAATTGCGCATATTATCAGTTAACAAACGCTTTTGTTTTAGTAATTTTCCAGATCTAACAAAATCCCTCTTTTCCGGACACATTCGAGAGTTTTCATCTTTCTCCAAGAAATCAATAATATCGTGTTTCACTTTTTAAATTTTTGATTTAAGTTTTTTGTTTCTACCTCTTTTTAAATTTTGATTTTTGAAAAAGGTTTTAGAATAATGCATAAGTTTGTGTTTTTTTAAAGGATCTAAGTTAAAATTTTTATAGTATGCTTGTTTATTTTTTTGAGTCTTTAGGTTTGCATAAGATTGCGCTAATTGTTTAGTGATGATTTCAGAAAATATAAGTTTTTTTTTTAACGGTCTCGGGTAACTTTGTATTCTTTATCAGGGTTTTGACCTTTTCCTCAGGTGAAGATGTCTTTATTCGGTCCTTTAACCGCGTGTACTTTTTTCTATATTTTTCGCTCTTCCTAACCTTTTCTTTTAAATTTTTTTCTAACTTTACTATTCTTCCATACAATATCGCTCGTCGATTTCTTAGTTGTCGCCTTCGTCGTAAAGCAACAGTTTTGTTTTTAACAGCATTTACTCGTGAACTAGGTTTTGCTTGTGAAACTGGGCTGGCAGGTGGTGTCTCATTCATCAATCTTTCTAGATTTTTACGCACATTTTGATTCTATTCCCTGTATTTTGAACCTGTTTAATCGCCATTGTTTCTGTTTCTGCCTTCTTTCTCTTGAACTCATAGCACTTACAGACTTGACCTGACCTTTTTCCTTCTTCTTTAAATACTTGAGTCTTTCTTTCTCTCTAAGTTTCTCCAAACTTTTAGGATAATTTTTTAATTTTTCTCTTCGCTTTCTGTCATACTCCTTTTTATTTAGCTTTGCTTCTGCAGCGGTTGATTTTCTACTTTTCGACATTATAGATGTTCAGGGTACTGAAACCAATCAAACAAACATAAGTTTTCTAAATTTATTAAAAAATAAATCATTCCCTTACCGAGATCATTCCCTCATTAAAAAATTTTATGAGGGAATGACGGTGAGGGAATGACAAAACGAAACAAAATTGCTACTAACTGAGGAACATAACCTTACTTTCTTAGGAATTTTAAACAATACTTTATTACTACCGAAAACATGTAAAAATATGTTATGATTATTAAATAAAAAAATGCTTACCCTTTGATAACATTTCATGAGGAAATGACATTAAAAAATGTAATATTCAAAAAACTTATTGTCAAATTGATTTTAAGAAAACATCCTTTCTTCAATGGTCCACTCTGGTGTATGTTCTCAAGGGCAATGTTGTCAACTACAAAAAAAATTAAAGTGAGACTTGGTAGGCCTTAGAGTATTGCTCCAATCACACTGTTACAAAACGGTGAGGGAATGATACTTTTTAAAGGACAAATTTTGAATTATATCTAAAAATATTTCCATTCGCATTTAGGAAACTATGAACTCATACATATATGTAGGTATAGTCGATACTATCCTATATAAGTAAAAAATATGATAATAAACAATTTCCTAGGAATTTTACGTTTTAAGTTAATCTTCAAATTTAGCGCTTGGGACATAGTGAGGGAATGATTTTCAGGGTACTTTCTTGGACATATCTTTGCTGTTTATCATATAAAAAATAAATTTGTTTCATACATTCGTAGATCTAGCACAGTCCTATTATTAAAAAAAAAAAAAACTTTTCATTATTGACGATCCTGGTTTATAAAAATGATCAAGGACATCAATTTCGATTTTTTTTGAGAATCAGCCATATACCTTTTGTCGTATCTGATTATGATTCGCTTTTCAAAGAAATGGGCATACCTGAAGTTAGTCTGTGTAATGGTGCCATTAAACGAAAGAAGTTAGATATGAACTGCTATCTGCATTTATGCAACTGAATCGTTTAAATATGAAGCAAGTCTAATAAATTGTCTAAGTTGTGTTACTGACTCGGGTGGAGGTAAAGCGCTAAGTGCCTCAATTTTCCTTTTGTTTGGTCGAATTTTACCTGTTTTTACTTCGAAACCTAGTAACTGCAGACACTTTTTCAAAAGTGACCGTTTTTTGAGGTTAAGTGAGAAGCCAGCTTTAGTTTAAATCTCCAAAACAGTATTTAACCTCTCTAGACCCTCTTCTTCAGTCTCAGCCAATATCAAAATATCATCATCGCAAATAACAATGTAGGTGTTAGCTAACTCACCTAACGCAATTATTAATGAACGCTGGCATACCGAAATGGCGTTCCGAGGCCCGAATGGCATGGCCGGAAACCCGTATTCCCGGAGGTTACAAATACTGTTCACTCAATTGACCCCTCACTAACAGATATTAAATGGAAGCCGCTAGCATAATCTAATTTAGTAAAATAATTACATAGTTCTATTAAGACGAGAAATTTGTTCAGAAAGCAACGGTAAGGGGTACCTAATTGGAACTGTATTTTTATTAAGCTCGCAATAGTTAATAGACATACGTTTCGAACCGTCAGACTTCTCAACTAACAACGCAGGTGTCGCAAAAGGTGAATTACTCGGTTGTATAATTTTGGTATCTATAAACTCTTCCGCTCGCTCGCGCATTATTTTTCGTTCCTCTGAGAGGAGCGATAAGGCCTCCTTTGCACAGTTTTACTTAGATCAATCAAACAAATTTCAAGTTCATATGTATTAACGCGGGTAGTTGGAAAACCGATTGTAAAATATTTTGAAAAGTTTTCTAATACAATGACAAGTGATTTTTTATGTTCAGTTTATATCATATTTTATTATTATATGAATTTTAGGTCAGCTGATTTTGTGATATGTTGTCCTTTAGCACTTTCGGTTAAAGTCTGGGCTATCTGGCTGGCGGTAGCGGTTGCGTTCATTAGTGCGCATCCTACCTGTCCAGGTAATAATCCTGGATTTTAAAAACATTTTAGAAGGCGTAATTTTTAATTTTTTGTTTTTAAATAAGTCTATCTGACATACTTTTTTTATTGCCAGACATTTTTGACAATGCTAACGATGTGCCATACGCGATTTTTTTTTTTTTATAAAAATTTCAAAGTATCTTATAATGTCTGTAATTTTAATATTATTTTATTTAATGATAAGAAAAACTTAAATTAAATTTGCCAGACATTAATTCGATTGTCAAGTCTTGAATTAAAATGAAAAAGCCATGAAAAGTATTGCAGTATAATGCTAGTAGTCCGAGAGAGACAGTTGCAGAATAAGTCGAGAATGATACAGAGAACCATTACAAAAGTAAATTACTTGTAACAGTTTATATAATAAAAAAAATTTAAATAATAATAATAAAAATAATAATAATCATTCTAGTCACAGCAAGTTTCAAAAAAAAATTAAGCATAAAAAGGAATATAAAATTAGATTAAAATTTAAAAAACAAAACTTTTTATTTAAATGGTTCTGATTACTAAATGTAAGTTATAAATAATTAATATTAAGTTTTTCAAGTTATTTCAGCCTATGGTGACGTCACAAAAAAGAGGCATCTTCATAATCATCATCATCATCGTCGCTGTCTTTGTCAGTGTCATTCATATCATCTTCTTGAGAACTTTCGTTATCTTCTAAAATTCTATCATCTGCAACAGAAAAAAAAAATAAACAGTGTAATTCTTCTTGTTCGTTATAAAACATTTTAGTTATTATTGATAAATATTCCATTTGATACTTACTTTGAACAATAATATCTGCAGCTGAGGATGGTAATTGATCTCCCAAAAACCAGACAAAATCATATTTGTCACCGTTAATGGTCCAACCGAAAGCCATTGGAGATAAAGACGTTGGATGTTTTGAATGAGCATTTCTCCAAATTTTCGTCACGTAACGAACCCGCAATAAATGCTGTTGCAATTCCGCTTTACAGGTTGGCAAACTGGATGAGTCAAAGTTTCGAAATTTTTTGTCGAAGTTCTCATGCACCACATTTGAAACCCCCACTAGACTGGTATGTTTTTGACATATTGTCATTATATTGTGTCCTTTGAACTTTATCATATGTTCATCAACAGACTGCGTTTTTGTGTTGGTCATGGCACCTTGGAACGCTCGATTGAAGTGATCCAGAACAGATGGTATTTTGAATGCTCTGTCATGAGCTGGATCGGCTCTATTCATTTCCTTCGAATTCTCACTAAAATGTAGGTTTCTTGAAATGTCTTCAAAGCGATTTATAGTCATTAGCAATGTATGGAACCTTCATGTCCGGATCTTCAACGGGTTGTTCATTTATTGTTATGTCACGTCGAGATTTGACAAGGGAAAAGCAGATTAGAGCTGTAGGCATGTTGGAAGCGGGCGCTATACAAAGCGTGGTTGCTGAAATTCTGTAAACCGGCCAAAAATGTAATCTCCCGGTTATGGTCACGATATCGTGCCATTCTGGCAGATGTCGCCTCACCACACCTAGACAGGATCGTTTTCTTAAAAATATCGCTAGGAGACAACCTAATATTACAGCTATGCAAATAGTTCAAAGGCTACAATCTGACAACTAATTGTTGGTTAGTGACCAAACTGTAAGAAGAAGTTTACATGAAGCTGGTCTTCATTCTCGCAGACCACTTCGGGTTCCAACTTTGCGGCGTGGCAATCGCGGACCGAGACTATTGTGGGCTCAAGAACATTTCGCATGGAGTGACGAGCAATAGTCCATGGTGCTTTTTTCTGATGAGTCTCGATTTGGATTTCAATCGGATTCACGAAGATTAAGGGTTTGGCGAGTTCCTGGTAGACGAAGCCGTCTCCAGCATCCACAAGAAGTCCATTCATATCAAGGCGGCACTATTATGGTATGGGCTGGTATTCGTATCGGTGAGAGAACCGATCTCATTTGGATAAGAGGGAACATGAATGCACTGAAATACCGCAATGAGGCTGTGATAGTGGCTACTGTGATTATCCCACACAAATGGGTACAAATAGTACAAATGGGTCAGGAGTTCCAACTCATGCACGATAATATCCGTTCCCTCATACGCAAATTAAGGACACAGCTGTAAAAATATTGTATATTTTATCTATGGTACAAAAATATTGTCTATGTACAACTAGCGCCACCTGTGAGCTTAAGTGTAAACCCTTCTCTGAATTCAAATAAAGCGTAAGTACCTTACGAATCATACTCGAGTTTTACCAGGTTATGGGCCCAGTCCAAATTAATTAAAAAGTCTTTTTTATAATAGTTCAGTTACAATAGCAGGAAATTATTCGTTGAACGTCCCGAAGCTAAAGGGAAGAGATAATTACGACGATTGGGCATTCGCCGCCGAAAACTTTTTGATCTCTAAAGGTATCGACCTCGAAAACAGTGCTACTCTCAGTGAGCAAGATGATCGGAAGGCTAAAGCAAAGATGGTGATGACTATCGACCCATTACTCTACGTTGACATCAAGATTGAAACCACCATGCATAACTTGTGGGCAAAGTTAAAGTCGTTATTTGACGATTCCGGATTCACGCGTCGCATCAGCCTACTCAGAACTTTGATTTCCATCCGCCTAGGCAGCTCGCAATCAATGACTGCGTACGTGACCCAGGTTGTGGATACGGCTCAAAAGTTAAAAGGTACAGGTTTCGAGATTAATGACGGTTGTCGAGATTGGTCACGGAGTCGTCCACTTTCCATTCACGGACGCTTCTCAACAACCCGTGGGTGCAGACGGTGACATTGACATGACTCGTGTACCTCCTGCCCCCCCGGATCGCATCGAAGGTGGGGACGACTCCTTTTTTCAACACGTGCAGCTCCAGGTCATCAAAGAACCCCCGTAGGGTTTCGCCTCTGGTGTCCTCACCGACGCTCCCCCACCACGGACTCCATGCATTCCAATCGCCGCCCACGAGGACCGTGTTGGTGCCGACCCTCCCCAGGAAGTCTCGTACTTGCACCAGGTATGGCTCGATATCCTCCGTGCCCTCAAGGTACACAGAGACGACCGCTGCGGTCCAATCACCCGCCTTAAGGACGACAGCCACGATGTTCTCAGTGATTATCTGGGGGTTCACATGAACCTCCAGGTGCTCATGGAAGACCATGATTGCCGCCTTGACGGGCTTGGTCCTAGCGTCCTCTCTCTGCACTACCCTGACGCCACGGAAGCTACCGACCCTCCCCTCAGAGCCGACGTAAGGTTCCTGGATTAAGGCGACCCCAACACCACCCTCGTGCGCGACCATGACCAGTTCCTGCGTCGCTAGACGGGCACGCTGGAGGTTGGCTTGAAGACCACAAAGCTTTCCTTACACTCCGGTACAGCTGCGGTGCCCTTAGCAGTAGCTCACCGAAAAACGCGCGATACCATCCCACTTCCGCCGGATAGGGCAGTCTCCGCTGACTGCATTGTGGCCCGTCTCCTGGGCCCCAGCCCGGTCGCAGTTCCTGCAGACGGTTGGCCTCCCATCCACTCGAGAGGGACAGTTCGTTCGGTGTGCCCCCTCCCCCCTCCGCAGTGGCTGCAACGGTCCACTGTCTCTTTACAGTTTCTGCGGCCGTGGCCGTAGCCCAGGCAACGGGTACACTGCACCAGCGACGACTGATCCTCGGCAGTCAGGCCCTGAATGTCAATGTATATGGTCCCCGCCTCGGTCAGCTTGCGCCAAACCTTAGGGGAGACCTGCAACACGACATGGGCCTGGTGAGGGTTCCGCGCCTTCCTACGGTAAACCTCCTTGACCCTAAAGTGAGCCGGATCCAGGTCCCGCCACAACTTCTGATTCTGACATTTCAAGGACTCTATTATGTCAGCCTCAGTGTTGTAGCAGAACACATTCCGGATGATCACTCTCGGGTCTCGGTTTGCTGCAGGCTCGAGTTTGAGACCAGCTTGGGACTTGAGTCGACTTTCGGTCTTCTCCAGCCCCGGCCGGTCCCCGCAGCTGATCACAATCTTCCCATCCCTTATTTTCCTTACCCTGCCGATTTGGACCCCTGACCTACGCGCGTCGAGGGCCTCTCTAACTTTTCCTATCACAGTATCACTCGTATCCTTGGGGGCGGTGGAGGACACGATCAGCGCGTGATTGGGGCGGCACGGGGGAAGCTGAACCTTTGGCTTCGGAGCCCTCGCCGCCTCGGCGTATGTTGACGCCGAGGCCTTGAGGGTCTCGATGGCCTTTCCGGTATCCCTTACGGTTACTTCGTACTCCATCAGCTTACCCTCGAGCTCCCCCACCCGCGTCCCGACCGTGTCCACCTTCGCCCCCGTATCCTCTATCACCCTCCTTACATTCTTCACTTCTTCCATCAGGCCCTCTAATTTTTTAACGGTCCCGCACAGTACTCTACCCGGGGGATACTCGTCGAATCTTCCTAATACGTCAAAATTAATCATCTTTTTAATGTCTTCTGTGTTAGTAACTAATTCCCCAATTTTGCCCCCCCAGTCCAATTTTTCTAATATTGTGTTTATAAATTTCTCTTTCTCTTCTAATTTGTTTTTTAAGGTTTCCTCCCCTTCCAACCGCAATTTCACCAACTGGAGTTCCAGGGACCGCATTCGTTCGTCCACCTGGAGGACCGTCCCGTACAGTTCCGATAGACTATCCAGGACAGCCTCCTTGATGGACGACTTTAGGTTCCCCGATTGCTCCAGTTGGGATTTCGCGGTCTGGTAAAGCCTATTTGCCTTCCCCGTGGCAGTTTCCACCGGGCGAGCACTGGGCTGTGCATTGGTTGGGACAATTCGCTGTCTTTCGTCTGTATATGCGACTGTTATGGTTTTTATATTTTTGCCCTGCGGCAGTGCCATGTTTAAAACTGTACGTGAAGATAGGTTAAAATGACGTCACCAATAGGGGTGACGGTCGACACAACACAAACACAAGCTTAACTAATTAAAACTAATTTTACGTCCCAATAGGGGACTATCACAGTTGACTTTTATATAATTCAATTTAAAACTCAAAATTTATATATTTAAAAACTTTTAAAAATTTTGATTAAATTGAAATTTGTTTATTATAATTAAATATATTGAATTAAAAAGTTAAAAGTATTAAATTCCAAATTTAAAATTTAAAACGTACTTATAGTAAAATAATTAAAACAAAGTAGATTATAATTCCAATTTAAAATTTTTAACGTCCCCAATAGGGGGGACGGTCGACAACACAACACAAAACTTAACTAAGGATAGGTTAACTACAGCAGGAGAATCAAGGGTTTTTAATTCGGAAATATTTATTTATTTATTTATTTATTTATGGATAACCAACAAAAGATACATTATTTACAGCTTTTTTAAACATGAGCTTACAATATATAGTTTGAATGTTCTTCCAATTACAGGTCATCACAACGTGTAATATTAATTATGTCAAGTTACACACTTTAAGTGAATCATTATAAATTTCCAAACATATCATAATCAAATCAAATATTTAAAATTACAATGTTCGGCCAAAGTGTAATGCCAAAATTTAGAAAGAAAAAAAATTTATGATAAAAATAATGATAACAGTAAAAATAATGTAAATAACAGAATGATAATCAGATAAAATTTTCAACACTTCACAAGTAAGTGAATTTTTAATTATTAAGAATAAATCAAATAACCAATTTAAAATATTAAAAACATCAAAAATATTAGTGACAAAATGCAATACCGAAAGCAATATTGTGCTATAAAAGAAAAAAAGAAAAACAAACATTCAAGAACCTCGATCTACATTAACATTAACATTTAACAAGAGTAATATTTTGAAAACATAACGCTTAAGACTATTGTAACTGCTATGCAAGATGTCCAAGTCTTTACAGGTCTGAGAAAAATCATTATATGTACGTTTTATTCTGCTGACAGGAGAATTTCTTCCCAGCCGGGTCCTAGTTCGAGGAATGCAAAATAATGAAATATGTTGTCTAGGCATTCTAGATGGGACGTTAATACCAATTAAACAGAGAAGTTGGGAACAATCTGTTTTATTGTTTAAAAGTTTGTGCAAAAAGGTCATGTCAATGAGTTGTCTGCGGCCGGACAATGGCAACATTCGGTACTCCCTCAAACTATCAACGTAGTTCCTACCACAAGAATTACCACCAAAACGATACGAAAGGAACTTTGTGAATTTTTTTTGGATCCTTTCAATCCTATCAACATGTACTTTGTATTGTGGTGACCACACAACCGAACAATATTCGAGTTTGCTTTGAACATAACAGTTGTAGAGAGTAATGACTGTTGAGGTCTTACGGAATTCCTTTCCCCTTCTTATTACATATCCTAGACTACTCCAAGCTGCTTTAACAATATGGTCTATGTGTTCTGTGAACTGCACTTTTGGGTCAAAAATTACACCAAGATCACGAACAGTGTCAACGTCTTTAACAACAGCATTAAGTATTTTGTATTCACTTTTTATAGACTGCTTCTTCCTTGTAAATTTCATGTAAAAGCATTTGTTTATATTTAAATTCATGCTGTTAGCTACACACCAGTCAACAAGAGACTCGATATCCCTTTGAAGAAGTAATACATCGGATTGAGCGTCAACTGTACGAATTAGCTTTAAATCATCCGCGTAAAGAAAAAATTTACTATATTTAAATTTAGAGCATAGACTGTCTATAAATATGTTGAAAAATACAGGATCCAGATTGGACCCCTGTGGTACCCCGGAGTGCGCAATAAATGACTAAGATTTGACTCCATCAATCACAACGCGCGAAGGTCTCAACCGTAGGTATGAACCACACCACTTCAGTAAACTATCCGTTATACCCAACGATCTAAGTCTTTCCAGCAATATATTATGATTGACTTTGTCAAAGGCCTTTGAAAAGTCTGTGTAAATTGCGTCTACCTGCGCTCCTTTGTCTAAGTTCAGAATTATTTCGTGGACGTATGTTATTAAATTTGTGTTCGTAGATCTCCCAGATATAAAACCATGTTGATGTATACTGAGATACGGTTTGACATAGATAGAAATATGTTGGCAAACCAAAGATTCGAAGACCTTTGACATTGTCGACAAAATAGAGATTGGGCGATAATTATCCACTGACTCCAGCTTACCGCCCTTATGAGTGGGAACAATTCTAGCTTCCTTCCACTTATCGGGAAAGACGCCTGTATTTAAAGAGACTTTGTAGATGACGTACAATGGGAATGACAGCACTTCAGCACAGTGAACTAAGAAAATCGGGGGAATATCATCGGGACCCGATCCTTTACTAGTGTCGAGCCCTTTCAGCTTCTTTCCAATATCTTCCTGTGAAAGACGAATATTCCCAATGCAAGTTTTGGGTTCGTCACTTTCACGGATAATAATATTGTTATCCTCGTAAACCGACGAAAAATGAGTGGCAAACAGGTTTGATATGTCATTTTTGTTTTCCGCTACAAAATCACCTAAGACCATCCTTGTCGGATTTAATAATATTTGAAAGTTTTGCAGAAAATATATCAAGCATTTTATTGACATCACTAAAAGAATCTTGGAATTCACTCAACCAGTTGACACTGTCAAGAGAAGATATAACTTTCTCATAATCCGCTTTAAAAAAGTTGTATTTATTCACTGACGTGTTTCGAGAGTTGGATAGCTTGTGAGGAGTTTTTATACTTACATCGATATTCAAAGCAGGGTGCAAAGACTCGACTTTACGAATAGGTGAGAAGCATTCCTCCACTTTGATGTCACTGTCGTTTCTGTCGTAGAGTACTAAGTCAAGCACTTTATTTTTATTGTTTTTTACACAATTAAATTGAAAAAGGGAGTTGAAATTTAAAAAATCGATAAAGATACTATTTAAAGCACTATTATTGCCATTAATACTACTACCAGAATCCGTCCAAATTATGCTAGGTAAATTGAAATCATCAACCAACAAGAAAGAATTATTGTCATTTCGAAGTGCGGGTATGGTACTGTTCACTTTGCTGACAAATGCCTCTAGGAGTGGAATATTTACGGGAGGCGGCAGATACACAGTGCACACGTGTAAAGTCTGTCTATATCTGCCCACCCCCATCTGTATCGAGACCCATAAATCCTCGCAATCGCTTTCTAAATCCATGCTACTTCACCAAAGTAGACCTTGGACGGGGTGAATCTTTATTTAATTTCGCGACTCGAGTACACGTTATAACGTCTTTTTTGTCTAATTCGCATTTAATTACCGATGCTATTTGGTTTAACGTAGTAATTAGGTTCTCATTTTTGAATTCCGGTACGCACTGCACCTCAACGTTACAGGCCCGAGATTGCTGTTCCATTAGTGATAGTCGCGATTGCAAGTCGTTCACGTCAGTTCGAAGACGGTTATTTTCTTGTTCTAGATTTTTTATACTTTCAAATTTGAGATCCATTTCTTGCTTAACGTCCTCATATTTACGTTCCAGGAATTCAATAGAAGTATGAATTGCCGCCATATTATCTAGCACTTTTTGAAATTTGTTTTCAATTTGCTCCAACATGTCTTTTCTATATATGTCGAATACGACTTTGAGCTCCTCGCGCACGACGTCGCGGACTTCCTGCATCGAGACATTTGATGTAGTAATAATTTGGTCTTTATTGTCTTTAGTTCTGGTAGTAACATTGTCATAATCTGACATATATTTTTTAGGCATGATCGGCGCGGTGTTTATTACAAATACCAGATTCTCTTGTTTTTAATTATTTGACCTTTTTCTTTTTACTTTTAATTTTACTATCAAAATATAAAGTTCAATTATAAAATGTTTTAGAATTTGGTGGAATTGAACTCGGGTTTGTCGGAGTATGGATTAAACGTGCAAACCGTTAGGCCAGCGTCAGATTCCTTCAATTAATGAATTTATCGAACTTATTTTAAACTGTTATTGATCATTGACTAACATTCTATCACTTTTGATTTTAACAAAGTTTCCACACAAATAACTTTACTATGTACTATCTATTTTATCACTGTAATGTTATTTTATTTAAAATTCACTTAGGTATGGTCCATACACTAGTAACTTTAGAACTTTGGGGTACTTTAAAAATTATAATAAACCAAGGATTACCGACTACCGTACGAGAAGAGAAATCACTGATATTCCCGTGATATGCAGATAAGACACACTGCACAACAGTAACACACAATGATCTTCAAAAGTTTCCCGTAATCACTTAACTTAAATGCGAAATCATACACTTTAAATATTCTTAAAATTGAAATTATGCGGAGCAAGTGTGTACACTGACACGTCACTGAGACAAGTGATTTATTCACGATATATGGGAATAACTCCTCGATCCCGGGTCCGAAAATTAAATGAAGGGTATCGGGGTGCTCAGGAGATCCGCCCCGATCCTCCTATGACCTTTTCCCGGAAATCGGAAAAACTTTTTCAATTTTATTAATTTCAATTTTAGAAAATTTTGAATTTTGACTGACCCACTGAGTAGTCTTCCGCAGGATCTATCCCGAAACCAAGTTTCAGGGAGATCGGACTGCGGGAACTATTTTAATTTAAGGGGTCAAGTTTTTTATCGTAATTTGAAACCGAAAATGGGTGTCCTAAATAATGAGATCTAAGATTTTCGCGAGTATTCATTTAAATGAAACTAGTGTTATTCGGATTTACTATGTAGTTTTTAAATAATAAAATCCACGTAGTAAATCCGAATAACACTAGTTTCATTTGGGTGTCCTAAATCTTTGGTATTTTGGAAAAAATTTTGTTTCCACCGAAGGAGGGACCCGAAAAAATAAGGCCTATGGTGTTTCGAACAAGCTAGGACCCCAGGAACCTGTCGAAATTAGGCGACAAAGTTATTTAGTAGTTGACCTATATTTTACTTAAAATTAAAAATTTAATAACTATAGTTGCGATGTTCGCGCGAAGCCCGTCTTGATTTTATAATGCAGAGTATTGAGTGCTTTATACAATTAAAAAATAAAATTTGAGGGTCACCGCTTTGGTTTTTAAAATATAGGGGTCTAAAGTTTGGGTAGGGTTACCAACAACTGCACTGCACCTTTTTTAGTTGTAACTTCTCGAATTTTCGGCGCAGCGCGAAGCTTGATGTGTCCGGAGAATCGGGAGAGACCCCCCGACCTAGCTATACTAGTGGCGCCTCCCGGGCGTGTCTGGATCACGGACCACGTGCCACGTGGTTTTTGGGGGTCACCTCAATATCTCCGGAACCCTTTGTCGGAAAAATCCCAAACTTCACAGCGATGTCCTCCTCGGCGATAGGCACTCAATTACAATAAAAAATTTATGGGTCGCCGCTTTAAAAACCAATAGAACCAACTCATTATATCAACCTCACATGAATTACTTGGAAAATAAGCTTCATAATGTTTTAAATCAATTAAAGTCTTTTGAGACAGATCGTGCAAAGAGAGGCCTCATAGATGGACTCGGGTCAGTGATTAAAAGTATAAGGGAGATCTCGATTATACGGACGCTCAGCATTATGATGAAGCTATAAAATCCCTTCAGGCCAGTGAAAACAAATTAGTCATTGAATTCAATAGTCATGTCAGTCTCTCTAAAGAATGGTCCTCACAGTATTCAAAAATTATAAGTAATATAATAGAAAATCAGAGTCATTTGCAAACCCTTATTAATCAAGTAAGTGAAAGCATTATTACGAGTGATAACGACTTAATTAAGTATGCACATTTAGCTCAGATACTTTTAATTATAACTGATAATGTAGATTCCGTTACCCATGAGCTATATAAACTTCAAAACGTACTAGGTTTTATTAAACTGTCCACCGTGCATCATGCGGTCTTAAATTTAGAAACTATGAATTCAATGATAAGTAATGTTAGTAACCTATATGGCAGTCAGAAGGTGTTAGATTTAGATATTAGGGATTACTTTGATATAATTAAGATAGGTTCTTATAACGTAGAAAATAAAATAGTCATAGTTTATAAAATTAGCATAGTTTTGCCTTATACTTATGATACGTATAAACTATCTATTATACCTAACCTTAATCAAGAAATTCTTATTCCACCGTTCCCTTACCTAACCTTGTATGAGAAAGATTTCATGTACATAGAGGCAGAATCCCCTAGGTCCAGTAAATGGTATCTTTGCGAGGATAATTGCCATCTTCAAAGCCAGGAATCCAATGATTGTATCCAGCATCTCATCTTAACTCAGCAACGTGGTTCGTCGTGCAACCCTATCACCGTATCATTGAAGAAGGCAGCTTTTGAGAAACTCGACGATCTACACTACAGCATCAGTTTCCCAGCTCCGACTAAAACTCATTTATCCTGTGGACAAGATTGTATACGTATCGCACACTACACGGCAGCTATCTCGTTACAATTCCTCAAGCATGTTTACATTAACGAACGTCAATAACCGGCTACAAGGACAAGCGGTGAGAATAATGGACCTGCCCAGCTACAACGTCACTCCAGCCTCAGCATACAAGCGGATATTGCATTCCGGAGACAACCCTGAAGACAACCAGATGGAATTGCAAGCAGTCTACACCATCCCAACACCAACCAGAAGGGTCGATTTCAATCAACCCCCAGATCAATTCACAACTTACGTTGCCCATGCTCGCTGATCTTCAGGAGGGAGGTGTTACGTGACGGTGTCATAGTGATAGTGTGGTATCTATCTAGATATACACATGTTTAGTGCCATCATAATATAAAACCCACACCAGTAACGTTAATAAAGTAGTCTTATATCAACATTCGGGCGTTTCATTTCCCTCGTCCTTATATGGCGACCCTGCCAGCGCATTATGCGCATCGGTAACGCGAGATCCTTTAATTTAAATTACCGACACGTGTACATTCAAACTCGCCAAAGTTCAAAAGTTAATAATGGTCACTGTAGTTTAAAATATGTGTAATTCGAAAGTAGAAAAGGAGGACATTTTTATAAACCAAAATTCTGCAGCTGCCGAAAATAATGCATATATAAAAGAATTGAAATTCCATGCGTCCACCACAAACATTCTTTTACTTATAATATTACTGTTGATGAGTCTGTTTATCATCTACGTTGTATGGAGAGTATACCGAAAAATGCATCATCGCTGGGTCCAGCAGGGTATATATCAATATGTACTTCGTGGATCGATCAGACGTCAACGGGCTACCCTACACGGTTCTCCAGCTGTTGCTGAACAAGAAACATAAATTGAAGTGATTTTAGATTGGAGCCGCGTCTAAAAATTGTTAATATTCAAGAAAGAAAAGCTTGTGATTTGTCCAAACAGTGCGCGAGTAACGTGACTCCGGAATGCAGAACATGCCTATATAAGGGATGCAACGTAGAGACGGACTTTGATAGTTTTATATAATTATAATAATACATATTATGTAGCGATATATTTGTAATAACTAGATAATTAGTGTTAAGGTATTCATATTATTTTTGTATAACTTCAAAATACGTAATTAGTAATAATGAATTTTAGTAATATGTATAATTTTTATATTTTGATATGGCAGATGATTTAAAAATATTGTGCCAAGAGTTAAAATTTATTAAAGAATACTTAAGGAAAATTGGTCCTGAGCGTAGAAAGGGTAACATTTACATTGTTAAGTTAAGCGAAGCAAATAGTTTGTATAGCCAATATTTAACATTAAATTCTTATTTGCAAAAAGAAGTAAATTGTGGTAATGTTAGTGCTAGCGATAGTGAATTGATTGTCGATTACTCACAGCAATTTCTTTCATTGTATAAAGATATTGTTAGATACTCTTCAACGTCATCCGATTCGAAAGAATTTATTAGTAATTCAGGTCAGACTATAGAAACTATAAACATGGAAAAATTTGATTTTAAGGTTGCTCTGAGTTTGTTACCGGTTATGAATGACGACTTATCTGTAACTAAACAATTAATAGATTCCGTTGAATATTATGAAACCACCCTTACTGCCGATTCTAAGCCCCAATTAATAAATTTTGTGTTAAAAAATCGTTTATCGCAATCAGCAAAACTTAAATTACATCCAAGCTATTCTAGTATTTCAGACTTAATTCATGATATGAAAAAAGAGCTTTTGCCGAAAAAATCTGCTACGGCCATCCAAACACGATTGCTGAATTTTAAGCAGAATGAGTTGACCATCGAAGAATACGGTAAGCAAATCACTGAAATGTTTGTTGACTTAACTATTTCACAGGCAGATAACGACCCAGAGACTTATAAGGTGCTTAAGCCCTTAAATGAAAAGCAAGCAATCAAACGATTTGCTGATGGACTGCGAAATCATAGAACCGGGACTATTATTACAGCACGTAACTTTACATCTTTAAAAGACGCTATTCAATCTGCATTAGATGAGGAGTTGCCATCCACTTCTAATTCCAATTTAATGAGCATAAATAAAAAAGTTTCCTGTTTTCGAAATTCCAGGGGACGTTATAATTACCGAGGTAATCAATATCGAGGGTACCGTGCCCATCCACAGCACGGCGGTGGTATGCGCAGAGGCCAACAACCAACGTGGCGTGGCACACAACGAGGTAGATCATGGCGTGGTAATTCCCGCCCGTACCAGAATAGAGGTATGAAAAATAAAAACAATAGCTTAAACGCTGGGCAAAATCAAAGTTATGTAAACATCATCGATCGAAATAATTCACAGTCCCAACCCACCCCATCTGTTGATAATAATAATCAGTTTTTTCGTGAGTAAAGGTCATATATTTTCATGTAACAATCATTCGCGTTTAGTTCAATTTACTTTTAACAATTGTTTTGCATCACATTGTTTAATTGACACCGGCGCATCAATTTCTGCGCTAGAATCGAAACTTGTTTATAATTATAACATTCCATTCCATAAAGAGAAATGTGAGTTTAGCGGAATTGGAGGTAGTGTTGAAGCAATTGGATATGTCTTTCTTAATTTGGAAGTGCCCCAAGGATCTTTTAAACATAAATTCTTTGTATTTGATACTCTACCTACTAAAGTTTCTGCTATAATTGGCGATGACTTTTGCAAAAAGTATGCGGCGGTAATTGATTATGAAAACAATTATTTTTCATTGATTAATTCAAATAATGATCGAATTTATTTACCTACTTTTAGTAATATTAATAATGAGGTTTTGTATATTCCGTCGCGATCGGAATCTATACATTTTATAAATACTGATATGAAAGATGATTGTGTGGTATGTTCGAAAGAGTTATCGGAAGGTGTTTACTTAGCCAGTATGTTAGTAAGTCCAATTAGAGGGAAAATACCGATTCGAATAATAAATACAACCGACAGAGATTTTTGTTTGAGTGACGTAAGCCCTAACATTTATAGTACGAGTGAGTATAATATATGTATGTTTGGAAAATCGAATAAGAATTCGGAACGCGTAAAAAAATTATTTTCTGTTTTAAAATTACACGAATATCTTAAGGGGGAAGAACAGGTATCAATCGAAAACATATGTGCGAAATACTGTGATATCTTTTATTTACCCGGAGACAGCTTGACTGTGACTGATATCTATAAACATACAATTACATTAAAACCCAATGTAGATCCAGTTTATGTAAAACCATACAGATTACCCCATTCTCAAAAAGTAGAAATAAAAAGGCAATTAGATAAAATGTTAAATCAAGGAATAATTGAACCTTGTAAGAGCGAATGGTCAAGTCCCATTCTACTAGTGCCTAAAAAATCGGAAAGGAACGATAAAAAATGGAGATTAGTAATCGATTATCGTAAATTAAATAATTCCATAGTTGATGATAAGTTTCCTTTGCCGAATATTACAGAAATACTCGACTCTCTTTCAGGTTGTATATATTATACACATTTAGACTTAAATCAAGGTTTCTATAATGTAGAATTAGATCCAAATAGCCGTAGGTATACAGCATTCTGTTCTGGTCAATACCAGATGACCAGAATGCCAATGGGTCTTAAAACCAGTCCCAGCTCTTTCTCTAGAATGATGAATATGGCTATGGCAGGCTTAACATTTGAAAAATGTTTTATTTACCTTGATGACATCATAATTTTTGGTAGAAATTTAGCAGATCACAATAAAAATTTAACGGAAGTATTTGAACGATTAAAACAAGTTAATTTAAAGCTAAACCCCGATAAGTGTACATTTTTAAAAAAGGAATTACTGTATTTGGGTCATGTTGTATCTGGAGATGGTGTTTTACCGGATCCTGATAAAATCAAAGTCTTACAAAATTATCCTATTCCTACTAATACAGGCGAGGTAAAACGCTTTGTAGCATTCGCGAACTTTTATCGTAAATTTATTCGAAATTTTGCAGAGAAAGCTTTTTATTTAAATAAATTATGCCGTAAAAATGTACAATTTCATTGGAGTGACGAGTGTCAACATTCATTTAATTCATTAAAGCAAGATATGATGTCACCTCCGTTACTGCAATACCCAGATTTTTCTGAAAGTAACCAATTTGTAGTTCAAACGGATGCATCAGGTTACGCTATAGGAGCCGTACTGTCCAATAAAAATGGTAAACCTATAGCATATGCTAGCCGAACTTTAAATAGAGCGGAGAAAAACTACCCAACAATCGAAAAAGAATTATTAGCGATTGTATGGGCTGTTAAACACTTCCGGCCTTATTTATACGGACGTTCTTTCAAAATTTATACGGACCACAAACCTCTCATTTATCTTTTTAACATGAAAGATCCTTCGAGTAGGTTATTGAAATTTAGACTTGCTCTCGAAGAATACGATTATATAGTAGAGTATGTAAGAGGAAGTGAAAATTCCGCCGCAGATGCTTTATCTAGAATACGTATTACATCGAAAGACTTAAAAGATATGAGTGAGTGTAGTTTGAATGTGTTGACTAGAGCTCAGAAGAAAAGGATGGAAGAGGAGCATAGTATGTCAGGGATGAACAATGATTCTTTGTGTGATAGTGTGAATACTGACGATTGGCTTGATCACCCAAGAGTCGTAGAGATACACAACAAACCGAAGATATCGATAGAATTAAGATTTATCAACAAAAGTAATTTACAAAAATTACGAAAGGACAATGAAATCGCATGCGAATCTAGAACTTTTATATACGTTTTAAAGAAAATGACAATTTATATAAATCCAGCTATTCGATCACAATTATCGCGAGGCGAATTTGTGAGGGAGCTGTCTGATTTTTGTAAAAAAATAAATATTAACGAAGTATACTTCATGAAATGTAAAGAAAAAAATAAATTTATAGAGCAAGTAATAAATGAAATTAATAGTATTGAAAATTGGCCCGGTCCAAGAATTATTGTGTTAAATGAAATTGAAAGAATTGACAACAAAGACGACCAAAGAGTAATATTAAATGATTTTCATCTCCTCCCCACTAGTGGCCACGCGGGTATTAAGAGGATGTTGAATAACATTAAAAAATATTACTTTTGGCCAGGTATCGAACGAGATATAACAGCATTTGTGAGACGCTGTGACAAATGCCAGAAACAAAAGTATTCTATACCCGTTAGGGAGCCTATGACTGTAACTTCTACAGCTCAATCTCCCTTCGAAAAATTTTCTTAGATATTGTAGGACCTTTAGATAGAGATAGTAATAATTATTCATATATATTAACACTCCAATGTGAGTTATCTAAATACGTAGAAGCATATCCGTTAGTTTCTAAGAGTTCAGTTGAAGTTGCACAGGCATTCGTAAATAACTTCATTCTTCGACATGGAATACCCAAGGAAATAGCCACAGATCGAGGTACCGAGTTTATGTCTACAGTAATGAAAGAGGTATGTAGTTTATTAAAAATTAAAAAATTAAATTCCACAGCATACCATCATGAGAGCATCGGCGCTTTAGAAAATTCCCATAAGAGTTTAGGAGCATTTTTACGCATACAGACTGACAACCACTCCGAGTCTTGGAGTTCCTGGCTACCCTTTTGGTGTTTCTCGTATAATACTTCCGTTCACCGTGAAACAAAATATACCCCATTCGAGTTAGTTTATGGCAAAAAATGTACTTTACCTAGTAACTTAACAAAAACCGTAGAACCCCTCTATAATTACGATGATTATCCATTAGAATTAAAATATCGCCTACAAACCTCACAAAAAGAAGCAAGAGAAAATCTTATAAATAGTAAAATTGTTCGAAAATCAAAATATGATACTAAAATGAACCCTATAACTTTTAAAATCAATGATTTGATATTAGTTAAAGAAGAAACAGGCAACAAACTCAGCGCAATTTATTCCGGTCCATATTTAGTTATTAAGGATTGTTCACCAAATGTTGAAATATTGAAAGATGGAAAAAATTATGTGATTCACAAAAATCGAACGAAATTGTATTACCCTTAAAATATACGTAAAAAATTATAATATGATATGTATACACATTGTAGTTCATTTTTTTTATAATTATAATAATAGTCTTAAGTTTTTATTATGATTTCTTTAATTTTGTACCTATGTCAATAATATGATGATTTAAATACTGTTTTAACATAAAAAAAAAAGAAATATATGCAATTCTTTTTTTTTTCTTTGAGAGGGAAGGTGTGGTATCTATCTAGATATACACATGTTTAGTGCCATCATAATATAAAACCCACACCAGTAACGTTAATAAAGTAGTCTTATATCAACATTCGGGCGTTTCATTTCCCTCGTCCTTATAATAGTTAAATTAAATATTAAAAGAATTACGGTGTAATCGCAGGCCGCGCTAAGCTTCTAAGTAAACTTGTTCATTCTACACGGGTCTGACTCAGCAGTTCCGTGTGAACAGACTTTTTAGTTTTATATTTCTTTTTCTAATATTTTAGAATATTGTGTCACTATTTGTTCACCTTTCGTACAATATAGTCGAACCAATTAATTGTAATTTAGATTTAAATTAAATTAAGTCATTTAAATTTTGGTTTCATTGCATCCACCGACCGTCGAAATCATAATTGGTACAAAAGCAAACTTTATTTATTATGAATGATGTTTCTGGTTACTTTTTCATGTAAACAAACAGAAAATATTAGTTATATATGAAATTGGATAAAATTTTATAAATAAATTATTCTAGGCTGTTCGCTATGTATTCCTTTGCCTGTTTTCTATTTTTGTAATACTACGCCAGATGGCACTACTTTCTATGTAGTTTTTTCTTGTGTGCACTGTGTTGTTGTTGTGTTAAAATAAAAGACGTTTTAGCCTAAAAACTTTGAAATCTTGTTTATTTATCTTGATCACAATATATGAAACTAAAAAAAAAAATGTTTTTTGTCGACTTGTGTAATCTAACTAAGAGCACCGCTGCTGACAAACATTTGTATTGTGTAAAGATGATGGGGGTTCGTTTTATCAAGATTCATTCTATCACGACCCACCATGATGCTGGTTTCGTTCAGACCGTTAATCATATTGTTCAGTTGTGCAGGGCTCTCGGAAAAGAGAATTATATCGTCGGCGAATCGGAGGTGGCTTAGGTATTCGCCGTTTATGTTTAATCCCTTCGTAGACCATTGTAAGTTTTTCACTAGGTGTTGTAGTACAGCTATGAATAATTTTGGTGAGAGCGGGTTACCTTGTCTTAAGCCTCTGTTTATATTAATTCTCGTATCCATTCTGTCTAGTTTTATTCTGCTAGTAATTTCCTCATATAAGTTTTTCAAAATGTTTATGTACTTGTCTTCAATGTTTATTGCTTCTAAAACCTCCCAAATACTGTCGTGCGTTATAGTGACAAAAGCTTTTTTGTAGTCAATGAACGCTACATATAAAGGTCCGCGGAATTCTGTCTAGAACTTGGATGTGGTCGTGTGTGCTAAAGCCTGATCCGAAAAAGGCTTGTTCTATCGGCCGGTGTGCGTCGATCTTCGAAGATATTTTTGCGAGCAAACAGTTTGTATAGGCAAGACATTGGACGATGATTTCCTATATATTGGGTCTCTTTTTTTACACAATAAGATTACATATTTCTGATTCTGTCCATGAATTCGGCACGACTTCCTCGTGGAATATTTTATTAAAAAATATAGTTACAGTCTTCAATAGTAGAGTTCTTACAATTTTAATATATTCATTTGGGATTCTATTTTGACCTTGGCTTTTTTTCATATTTTAGCTTTGTAATTTGAATTAAGATTTTAAGACCAGTAAATTCGGGGTTTGGAGTGTATTTTTTGTTTGGTTGCTATTTTTCCTGTAATTGTTTTCGTACGCATATTGAATCAATCTCTCTCCACGAAGGTTTCTCACTCCATTTCCGTATTATCCAGTCACTGAGTGCTCGTGCTGTTTCGGTTTTCCAATTTGAGCGTTGAAGCCGCCCATGGAGATTATGTTATCAGTCGAGATATAGTCGTGAGTTTAAGCAAGGTCATCATAGAAAGTGTCAATATACTCTTGTGATGAGCCTTCATAGGTGCATGCGCTTGTATAATGGCAAGGGGTAGCTTTTCCAGAGTAATTTCTAATATAGATACACGATCTGATATTCCGATGAAGGTTGTAATGTTTGTTTTGAACTTTTTTTTAACCAGAAAGGCCACACCCAATGGGCCGTTAGTTGTACCGAAGTAGTACATAATATAGTCGTCGTCTTTCATATTATTTTCTCCCAGCCAGCGGACCTCACACAGGCCCAGTATATCGCGGTTTATGTTGTTAACACTAATCATACCAATACTTAATAAATACTTAGTCTACTATTGTGGGTCAAATGACCCAAAATTTATGTTTCCTACCTTTATGTATAAAATATGGATGTTAGAAAAGAAATAAAAATATAAATAAATTATAATTATACGAAATAGTGACATAATATTGACAATTTCTATTACAATTTACAAACGTAAAAAATAAGAATTGTTTTTATTCATCACATTTTTTACATATATGTGTGTCCATCGTACATTTTTCGCAAACATTTTTTTTTATATTGGTTTTATTTTCTTTACAGTATCCTATTTGATACCTCTTACGTTGATTAGCATCTGTATGAGACTTAGGCAAAGATCGTTTGGTATTTGTTTTTTTCTTTTGGTTGTTCACGGGCTTCTCGGCAAGTTCTACTGCTAGCCTAAGTAAAAAATAATGTCTCGAGATATTGTCGTTTGCTTGTGTAAAATTCAGGGATTTATATCAGGTAAATCAAGGATATTGAAAAAAACTTGCTGTGGCCATCTGCAAGATTTTGTAGTAAATTTCCTCGCCATTTGATCGGTCATATCTACACCAATTTAGGTTTTATTGTAATATGAAACAGTTTCAGTTAAAAGTTATCATTATTTTCTATTGATACAAATTAATGTTTTGAACTAGGTAAAAGTATCTTTTTGTTTGGCTTGAAAATTTGTCCCGTTATTTGTATAAAATAAACATTCGGCTCATATTTACATAGCTATCTAAACACAGTTTACTGCTATCTTTCTGTGTGTAATGAGATTCTATAGGTTGGAAGGACGTCACAAGATCACAGACACTTTTAATCATTCCGGAGTCTAAAACAGTTGGATGGTTAGCATGTTTAACCATTTTATCTGTCAAGGTCCTACCTTTTTAATTTAGTTTACTATGTGCCGTAAGAAAAAATTGGTCAGTTATAGAACACGTGTTTAAAAACATCTTCATATATTCTGGTTAAAGTGTTAACTTTCGGTGCTGGTAAAAATACTTTGTTGTGAATTGTTTTCTTGATGCCCCCTCCGTTGTCATTCGTTTTTTTTTTCATTCAAAAATTTTCTCATTTAATTTTTCCCAGTAAACTACATTTATAAACTCCCATTGTCTAGTATGATCTGCAAACTGCAAAAAATTGGTATGAATATTTTGAGTATCAGAGTTTATAACGGTAACTTTCAAACCTGACGGCTGAACAGGTGAAGTGAAGACAAAATTAGGAGTAGGTATTGGATTTGTTTCTATGCTATCCATGATGATAGAACTTCATTAAAAACAGACTTTGTGTTACATATTCTTACGGAAGAAATGTCAAAACTGTGCGCATCTTCCTGAATTAGATTCCTGACCATAGATCATCATCAACTAATTCTTCTAAAGTATTCCAATCCGAATCGTTAAAGGTACAGTTTGTAGGTAGGTAGTGGTTATTCTAAAATTTATGTTGACTAGATAAGATAAAATTCTTTACTATCGAATTATATAGGGTGGCAACCGGAGGTTCCAGGAAAATTACGAAACACTTATATGTAATACATACACAATACATAATATAATATTATAATAAAAATTACATTTTAAAACTTATAACTTATACCTAAGACTACATGATTGCCCCGATGTTAGGATAACGATCCCATTCCATAGCTTGTGTGGTATCAGGAATCTTCTGGATCACACGGCTTGGTGTTCGTTCCGCGGAGTCAGCGACGTCACTTGTTATATGATATTTTATCCATACAACGATGTTATCCCGGCGTTGTTCATTGATTTTATAATATGTAGCGCGTACGTAACAATCGTAGCAAGAAATAAATAAATAAAAGCATATTATTCTATTTTTATCGAATCTTTCCAAAAAATATTCAAAATTCATCTATAACTATCGAAATTATCACTTTCATTAAAGATTTTTAAAAATGCTAAATAAAATTACAAAGTAAATTTTCCATAATTGACATTCACTTCTCTTTCAAATTACCCGTAATACACTTTCAAATAAGTAACCAATAATAATCGAAAAATAAACCGAATAATAATGGAATAATGACTAATAAGATCCGAAGCGTTCCAGTCAAATCTGGAGAACCGATTCGCTGCCGTGGAAACCACAACGGATGTAAACCAAAACCTCGGGAATGTGGTTCGGATCCTCAGGGAAGAGGGTACGAGTTTCTGTGCAACGCAGCGTAAGGGCAGGAAGTCCAAACTTTGTGAGAATTCTTGAATGCCGGAGGTAAACCCGTACTGAGGGAGCTCCAAAAGCTGTTCAATTCTGTCCTCTTCGAAGGGAGAACTCCAGAGGCGTGGAGTAGGGGTGTGGTCATCCTGTTCTTCAAAAAGGGAGACAAATCCCTGCTGAAGAACTATCGACCCATTTCCCTGCTAAGCCACGTCTATGAGCTGTTTTCAAGAGTGATCACAAACCGTCTTGCGAGAAGACTCGACGAATACCAACCACCGGAACAGGCTGGGTTTCAGAGCGGATACGGCACTATAGACCACATTCACACGGTGCGGCAGATTATACAGAAGACCGAAGAGTATAATCAGCCCCTTTGTCTAGCATTCGTGGACTATGAGAAAGCTTTTGACTCGATTGAAACCTGGTCTGTTCTGGAGTCCCTGCAGCGTTGTCAAGTTGATGGGCTATATATCCAAGTGATAAGATGTATCTACAAAGCCGCCACCATCTCCGTCCAAGTACAGAATCAGCAAACAAGTCCCATACCGTTGCATCGAGGAGTGAGACAAGGGCACGTTATCTCCCCGAAATTGTTCACAAATGCAATGAAGAATATGTTTAAGACGCTGCGCTGGAAAGGACGAGGTATTAACATCAATGGCGAACACATCTCTCACTTGCGATTTGCAGACGACATCGTCATTATGGCAGAAACGCTGCAGGACCTACAACAGATGCTTGATGACCTGGCTGACTCTTCTATACGCATCGGCCTACGGATGAACTTGGACAAAACCAAGGTCATGTTCAATGAACATGTTCTACCGGAACGGATTGCAGTCCACGGTGTCGTTCTCGAAGTTGTTCAAAAACATGTCTATCTGGGGCAAGTATTGTAGTTGGGTAGAAACAATTTCGAGGACGAAGGAAGTAGAAGAGTTCAGCCGGGTTGGAATTTGGGAAGTTACGCCGAGTCTTAACATCGTCGATCCCACAATGCCTAAAGACGAAAGTCTTCAATCAGTGCGTCCTACCCGGTATGACTTACGGTGCCGAAACGTGGACACTAACGGTACGGCTAGTTCACCAACTCAAAGTCGCTCAGCGAGCTATAGAAAGGGCTATGCTCGGCGGTTCTCTGCGGAATCGCATCAGAAATGAGGTGATTCGGCAGAGAACCAAAGTCATCAACCATAGCCCACCGGATTAGCAAGCTGAAGTGGCAGTGGGCTGGCCATATTAGCCGCAGAACCGACAACCGTTGGGGTAAACGAGTTCTTAAGTGGAGACCGCGCCTCGGCAAACGTAGTGTAGGACGTCCTCAAGCAAGGTGGAGTAACGATTTGCGCAAGATGGCTGGCAGGAGCTGGATGCGAGTAGCTGAAAATCGATCTCAGTGGTGTGCAATTGGAGAGGCCTATGTTCAGCAGTGAACCAATATGGGCTGATGATGATGATGAATGACTAATAATCGAATTAGATACATTACCTAGGAGACCCTTCTAATACCAGCAAAACTAGAGATACGATTAATTATCAATCAATCTTTAAAGTAGACAAAAATATTAATACATATGACGGATAATGTAAAACTGAGCGTCAAGCCAGCGTTGACCTGGGTGTATTCGGAATGTGCGTTGGCAACACTAAGACGTTGTCAAGCTGTCAACTGTCGTCGATCTCACGGACTTTTGAACGCGAGGCCGAATCGGGCGGGTGCAACAGCGTGCAACCACGTTCCGATAGTTTATCCGTTTGCATACGCGTTGTGTTTAATTATTTTTAGTTTTATATAATAAGATTGCGATCATAACACTAGTTTACAAAATTTAACTTTTTGTTTGTTGCCACGAATTTCTTGGTTGATAATGTTAAATGATGATTTGTTTATGTCAAATCTACCCTCAAAATTTCTTCAGCAAGTATTGTTAGTTTGTTTTTGGTTTTGTCATTTAAACTTAGAAATTAATTGGTAACAGTCGTATTTTAGTGTTTTGAGATAAATATCAAGTTTTTTCAACATGAGCAGATCAGGGAGATGTTATTTGAATAATCCAGATCATTTCTGTTACATTTGCGGAGAATATGCCTTTAACTACTGTAGAAAAGTTATATCACAGTTGGTGAAAAATACCTATTTTGAGTATTTTGGGATGCTTTTGGATAAAATTGAGAAGTCTTGGGCGCCTAATTGTGTTTGTAAATCGTGTCTGGAATATTTAAGATTATTGAAAAATGGTAAAAGAAGTACCTTTAAATTTCGAACACCGACTATTTGGCGAGAACCACAAAATCATCTCGAATACTGTTATTTTTGTAAAGTGAATGTAAACGGTTTAAACACAAAAAATCGGGATAAATGGCTGTACCCCAGTACAAGTTGTGTTCAACGTCCAGTGTCGAAGCGATTGCCTAGCTCTTCAGTGCCTACAAATGTATCAGAACCCTTAGAACAAGACATTGAAAGACCAAGTACATCACGAAATGATGCTGATTTTGAAGGTCAAAGAGTCATAATGCTTTACTCAAAACGAGTTAGATGATCTTGTTAGAGATTTAAATCTTTCTAAACAAGCTTCAGAATTGCTAGCATCAAGGCTCAAAGAAAAAAAATTGCTTTCCTCGGGTACTAAAATAAGTTTTTATCGTGAAAGAGAGAAAGAATTAAGAGTTATTTTTCAGAAGAAGACGGTATTACCTTTTGTTCAGACATCAAAAATTTGTTGATAAAAATGGGCTTGAAACAATACTAACCAAATGACTGGCGCTTATTCATTGACAGTTCAAAACGTAGCTTTAAAGTATTTTATTACATCATGGAAATAAATATGCTGGGGTTCCTATAGCCCACAGTACCACGTTAAGGGAAGAAGATTGTAACATTTCGCTAGTTTTGGACAAAATAAAATACAATGACCATCAGTGGCAAATTTGTGTTGACTTAAAAATGGTGAATATACTTCTTGGTCAACAGAGTGGTTTCACCAAGTTTCCCTGTTTTATATGACTTTGGGACAGTAGAGCTAAACAAGAACATTGGATAAGAAAAAACTGGCCTTTGAGGAAAAATATGGAGCCTGGAAAGCAAAATATAGTCCACAATTCATTAGTAGCTCGTGAAAAAATCATCCTACCACCATTACATATAAAATTTGACATCATGAAACAATTTATTAAATCACTACCCAAAGACGGCAAGTGCTCTTCTTACATTTGCCAAAAATTTCCTGAAGTCACTATGGGAAAAAGTTAAGCCGGTATTTTTGTGTTTTGTAGAACCCTTCCATCGGATATTTTGCCATTCATCCCAATGTCTATATAAATAAATTGTTAATTGCCACTAGAACCACGCTATGTCGCCCTTTACAATTTAAAAAAAACGATCCACTAACCGCCGGTGGAACAATCGCTATGTATTTTCCATCTATTGCACCAAGACAATGAGGAAAGTTCTATTGTTCTTCATATATCTTTGCTATTTCCTTCCAATCTTCTTCAGATGTAGGAAACTGCAATATAAAAATAACAGATTTATCATTCATACAAAAAGTGGCTATTTTTGATGTGAAATATCTACAGCGGCAGGACACAAAAATATATCATCTCAATGTAACTGATAATCTTTCGTGGGTAGAAATACTATTTCTCATAACTATGTCTGCTTTTTTCATCATAGGAGTAAGCATTTCAAGTGATTTAAGGTGTGTTTTCTCATCAATTCGAAGATAGCTTTTAAAATCTAGTTCAAATTTCAATTCATTTAATAAATTAACATGACTAAATGTTTTCTTTTTCAATAACCAATGCTTACACCACTTTATTGGCTTGTTTTTCATATAATTTTCTTCGAAATTAAAGCAAGACGTGTCATCGTCCACTTTCGATACCACCGCAAAGAGACCGCAAAAAAACTGAAGACCGCTCCGATACAGCGGAACTTCCCCATACATGCTACCATTGTTCGGTTGATCTCCGCAAGTATACCTGCACAGATTACTTCTCCGGTAGACCGTAGCATGTATGTTCGGCAATATGCGTCTAAATCCATGTCATCCGTAATGTCAAAATGGAGAAATCTTTCGGCAGAACAGATTGCCGTGTCTACTGTTTTATCACATATCTCCCAATTCGAAATTCGCGTCCAACGGCTGTTATTCACACAAAATATAACCAATTACACCAAACCAAATATAAAAATTACAGCAAGAACTCAAGGCTGTTTCCTTTATGAAGCGCAAAATGACCATAACCACACGTTAAGAAACCTCGGGTAGCAGCTACTGATGTCTCGACTGTGAGATGTTTCATTTGTGGGAAATCGTTCCACAAGGCGACGCAGTGTCGTTCGAGAAAAGGGACCAATACTAAAGATATCATATCGAGGATGCCGATGGGTGACATGAAGACATCCTCAACACCAACTCACAGCTGTTTCAGGTGTGGCGGTACTGGATCCTTTGCGAAGAACTTGCGAAGGGCTTGGTTAATTTACAGTAAAAGGGTTGTAATCTTTTGTTTCCCATATATACTTTTCGGTTCTTCCTCCACTAAGCAAATAATCCCGCACTGGCTGATGCACAAAAAGGATTTAATGATTGGCGTCATTTAAATCGACGTATTCCTGAGCACGAAAACTCTACATTTCATACAAAAAATAGTATTAAGTGGAAAATGCTTGAACAAAAAATAAAAAGTAAGACCACAATAGATGAATCCTTACAAAAGGCTATTGATCAAGAAACAAATAAGTGGAGACATTTCTTAAGTGCCGTGGATATGATTTCAAAATTAGACCCTGAACTTATAGCGCATTCTGAATCGCTTCATAAAGGAAATATTTCATATTTTACGCCTTATATTCAAAACGAGCATGTAGGTATTCTTGCGTCTGAGGTCAAAAACAAATTTTAGACGATGTTTGTACGGCAAAATGCTTTTCCATACCACTGGTCCTGCAATGAAATCCTCCTTTAAAAAATTATGCTATAAATATGAAGATTTTAATGCTCTGAATCTATTCCCGTTGGTCGATTTTGTCTATCACGTCTACATTTTTCTATATGATTTTTTTTTAATTTCATAAATTTTGTTTTTTTTTTTAATTTTTTTTTTGTTTTTCAACATTAAATCAGCATATATACATACAAAATAGGCTTTAGCGAGTTGTTTGTGAAAGAAAGACAGTATTGAAAGTGATTTTTATGGTAGTACATATGCGCATGCGCAGTATCCGTTGTGACTTTACAACAGTTAGTTGCAAACTGTTCTTTCAATTGTTTACATTCTTTATAAAATATTTTGGTAAGTTTTGCATAATGTTTATGTTCTTTTCATTTATGTTGAGTATTTTATGTGGAGTTTATGTATTTTTTCACAGACAGAGCCAATAAATATTAAAAAAAAAATTGAAAATTGTACTAAAAAATTTTTTTATTTAATTTTAGGTTATAGAATGCTGCGAGCTTGTAAAAATTCTACAGACAGTTTTTGCTACATTTGTGGTGAGTTTACACTAAAAGTACAACGAAATGTGATCACAGATCTTGTTAAAACAGCTTATAAACTCTATTTTGGATTTTCTATGACGAGAGAGATAAAAGTTGGCTGCCAAAAATATGTTGTAATAGTTGTTCGAGAACATTAAGAGGTTGGCTTGAAGGAAGTCACAAATCTATGCCTTTTACAATGCCAATGATTTGGAGTGAACCTTAAAATCATGAAAATGATTGTTATTTCTGCATGACATCAACACAAGGATTCTCAAAAAAAAAATAAAAATAAAATTGTATATCCGAACATCGCATCTGTAAAGAGACCAATCCCTCATAAAGGCACTTTACCTCCAGTTGCACCAAAAGTCAACGAGATGGAAAATAAAAATTCTTCTGGTCTACAGCCTTAATCGAGTCTTCTATCTACTGGTAGTACATCTTCATCTTCTTACACGTTATCCGGAACTTCATGTCCATCAAAAGAACCTTATTTACTTAAGCAATGTGATTTGAATGATCTTGTTAGAGACTTGGGGCTTTCAAAATCTAAGGCACAATTACTCGGATCACGATTAAAACAATGGAATTTGTTGGATAAAGATACAAGAGTTTCATATTTTCGCACAAGACAAGAAGATTTTACGACTTATTTTTCCAAAGAAGATGATTTGGTATATTGTAATGATGCTGCAGGGCTTCTTCAAGAACTGAGTTTCCCAGAAAGTTCTGATCAATGGAGACTTTTTATTGATGCCTCTGAGATAAGCTTAAAAGCCGTTTTACTTCATAATGGTAACAAATACCCATCAGTGCCTGTTGCACATGCAACAAACATGAAGGAAAATTATGCAAATCTGGAGGTATTACTTGAAAAAATAAAATATTCTCAATACCAATGGAATGTATGTGCTGATTTAAAAGTTGTCGCTATACTTACTGGATTACAAGGAGGATACACCAAATTTTGCTGTTTTTTATGTGAATGGAACAGTCGCGCAAGATAAAAACATTACAAAGTAAAAACTTGGCCACTAAGAAAGAGCTTGACTCCTGGCTTAAAAATGTATCTCAAAAACCTTTAGTGCCAAGTGATAAAATTTTTCTGCCACCACTTCACATAAAGTTGGGACTGATGAAAAATTTTGTGAAAGCTATGGATAAGGAAGGTGCAGGCTTTCAATATCTCAAAACAAGATTTCCTCGAATCAGTGACGCGAAATTAAAAGAAGGGATTTTTGTAGGTCCGCAGATACGCGAGCTTATGACTGATGAAGCATTTAATTCAAAGTTAAACAAAGCAGAAAAAAGAGCTTGGGTGGCTTTTGTAAAAGTGTGTCATAATTTTCCCGGGAATACGAAAGCTGAAAACTACCGACAAATCATTCGAGAGCTTCTTTCTGCTTATAAAGCTTTAGGGTGCAATATGTCACTCAAAATTCATTTTTTGGACTCGCACGTAGATTTCTTTCCTGAAAATCTTGGTGCCGTATCAGATGAGCATGGTGAAAGGTTTCATCAGGATATTATGCAAATTGAAAGACGCTACAATGGGAAATGGTCAGCAGCAATGCTTGCTGATTTCTGTTGGTCGATTCGGCGAGAAACTTCAATGCAAACAATGAAAAGAAAAAAAACGACCAAATAAATTCAATCTTTTCACCACGATACGATAACTTACTGATATATCTAGTACTTGTGACTGTAAAATTATCATTTTTCACTGTATAACTTGGACCGTAATTATTTTTCACTTTTTGTTATTTTAATAATATCATTTTTCGATTAAATGGACTTTATATAAAAAAATATATGTGCTATACTTATTTGCATGTTAAATTTCTTGCTTAGAGCACAAAATACCGTCAATTCATGCAAAAAAACAATCAGGGGAAAAAAAGTTTTTTTTGCAGACCAGTGTTATTAAGCATGGTTATGTTCAATTAAAACTTTTTATCCTATATCTACTCGTGTCGTATTGCCTATTCCTCTAAATTAATTATGTAAATTTAGATATTGGACAGTGTCGTGGCCAATCTTATGATAATGGGTCCAATATGGCCGGGATCCATAAAGGAGTACAGGCCAGGATTGCAGAAAGGAATGAGCTGGCCGAATTCGTACCGTGCTTGGATCACTCCTTAAATCTTGTGGGTGTTCATTCTGCCTCATCATCTCAGGAAGCTATTAATTTATTTGGTACAATTCAAAGAGTATATTGCTTTTTTGTTAGCTCCACTTCTAGGTGGGAAATTATGAAAAAATACGGAAAAACAAATTTAAAAGGAAGTAGTCAGACGAGATGGTCGGCGGAACATGTTGCTGTGAAAGCAATTTTAAGTAACTTGCCATAAATAAAGAAGTTTAATTTTATTCTTAATTTAACTATTTGGGCGAATATTCTTCGCGAAATAAATCGAGTGAATATAGAAATTCAGAAAGAAGATATTATCCTGTCCCGTTCCGTCGCCCTAATGGATGGTCTACTCAAAACTTTGCAAAAAATGAGACAGAATCCAATGGAATATTGGATAAAAGAGGCTGAAGAAGTTGCTGAAAAATGTGGTATTGAGCCTATTTTGCAGAACAAACGAATTCCGAAATGTAAGATGAATTACAAACACTCCAACCTGTTCAACTATTTTCTAAAGAAATAATGATGGTATTTGATCGAATCATATCAGAAATTAAAAGAGGTTTGATTGTGCTACCGCGGTTATTTTGAATTTTGCTTTTCTTAATGGTACAAATATTTTGAAAATGTCAAGTGAAGAACTGAGAAAGTATGAAGCAGATCTGGCTCGAAAATACGAACGAGATTTAAGCGCCGTCGAATTCTGCCAGGAACTTTACGTTTTTTAAGAGCAAGCGTCGATTTTATTTGATGATACAGAAAAGGCTAACGGTTTTTATCTCTTGCAACAGATCGATACGCATGATTTTCAGCATGCTTTTCCAAACATTTGTATTGCCCTGCGAATTTAGTCCACGCTTCCTACTACATCCGCAAGCTGTGAACGAAGTTTTAGTAAATTAAAATTAATAAAAAAATATTTGCGTTCTTCAATGAGCCAAGAACGCTTATCAGGTCTTGCAATATTGGATATAGAAATCTAAGAGTCAGTATATTGAAGGTGGAAAGACTGATGCAGACTTGCACCGTGACTATGTCGCCAAACACAAAGAAGAGGGTAACCCGTAAGATTCATATAAGATTTATTATATTTGTCTATGAATACAATATTTCTTTTTGGCAACCCAAAAAAGATCAATCTGACGACTGCACAGCTTTTAAAAATTCCGATGACAAGACTCTGCATCAAGAGAAGTACGACTTGCATCTGAAAAAAAAAAACACAAATTCCGAGCTGAAAAGGAATTGGATAAAAAAATGTCAGTGATAATTTCGTGGTATGTGTTTATGATTTACAGGCTGTTATGCCTAGTCCACAAGGTGAGGTATCTAGCTTTTTTACATTTCCAAATTGAATTAGCGGAACTTTAAAATCACTGAATACCTTAATATTACCAACGTTTTTACGAAAGTCTTTAATATTTTTCATACTTTACGTGTGCAACAATTGAAGATGTTATTTTGATAGTTTTTTTATAGTTTTTTAAGTTATACTCGTACAAAAATACATAAGACTTATTAATAGTTAGATGCGACTGTTGATTTTTTGAAAGAAATTTTTATTTTATAGGTAGGTACTATTATTAAAGTTGCGCTAATTACGCCAATATTGATAAACATACTGATATGTTTTTGCCTTTTTGTTACGAAATTACTGAAATTAGAAAGCTCCTTAAAGTTAATGTTAAAATCCTATCTTATTTCGTCGATGTTGGTTAGTGGTGTAAGTGAAATAAAAAATATTTAATTTCATTCATAAGAATTTCAAAAACTATTATATTTAAATAAATACAAATAGCTGTCATTTAAAGATACAGTATTTTTAGAACTTAGTCTTGTTATTTAGTCTCGACTAACAATATAGACTGTAGTAGTAGGTATAACTACTAGACCGGCGTCGGGACTTAACGACCCCATCGCCCACTGGGTAACCGGTGCAGTCAGTCATTGGAGGGGGACCTCTACCTCCTAGTGGGGTTCTGGTCCGGGCTGGGTAACAGCCGGGTTCGCTCTTGCTCCGTCGACCTAGTCGATTAGGCGAGGGCGCGACCACACCCGCTTAGGCGCAGGCGCGTTTAAGCGGGTTCACTCGTTTGTGTCCTCATTCATTGAGAAACCAAACATTCGACGGGTCCGCTGAGTCGGGTTGGCCGGACAGCGGACGGAGGCATACTTCAATGCCGCCGTCGGGGTGCTTGGCTTAATCGCCCGGCCCCAGAGGAAGGACACCTCTAAGATAAAAAACAACCCAATCCCAAGTTTGGGGAGCGCGGCGAGGGGATGAATGGCCGTTGGGTAAACGGTCTCTAGCGCTCCCACCTGCTGGTACCTGCCGCTCCCAGCAGTATGTAGGCTTACCCGGGTACTTATGCTTTATACTCGTGGGATTAGTTATGGAGAATCTTTTAAAAACCAAAACCAAACCCAAAACCGACGAAGGAGGAGTGAAAAACGACCATGGCAATTCAGTATTGGACACCGAAAAGCAAGACGATTTGGTACTGTGGACAGCGAGCGACGGATCGCGGACGGCTTCGCCCGTGACCGCCGCGGTGAGAGGGAAATTCTTCCGCGCAAGGGGGGAACGTCTGACTCGGACGAGAGTGGGAGTGAGACCGTCACCTCCCTTAGATCGGAAGGAGACGACGATGGCGAGAGACGACGCTTCCGGAAGAGGAGGGGGAGCGACGAGCATGGAACCGGCTCTGACAAGGGCGCGGCAAAGCCCACGAATCGGGGTAGGGGAAGGCCGCTAACAACAGGACAGTACTTCGGTCTGCATCAGGCTCATAAGGAGAAGCTCGCCGAGGAGCGCATCAGCGCTTGGCGGAGCAAGCCGAAGCAGACCGACAAATATCGGAAATGACAAAGGAGTTACCGGAGCTACGGTCACACCGGCTATCGGTAACTTCCCAACCGGACTTGTCAATGGAGACAAACGAGGACGAGGTCCCGGCGGCCGCGATTGGCAATCAATCGCGAAGAGTTTGGAGGTCAACACCAACGTGGCCTCCAAGTCTAAAAACTTGAGCCTTCGTCAAGGCTTTAAAGCTGGCGACGAAGGAGATACAGGAGTCCACTAAGGCTTTGCTAAGCCGCACCAAAACGACAAAGACAAGGGTTCTTGAGGCGGCCAACGCCCGGCTCTCTAAAGAGCTTGCCGAGCTGAGAGCGGAACTCGCAACATTGAAGCGCGAGGTTCGGAGAACGAGTCCGGAGGCTGCCCATGCGGCTCCTCCAATAAAGATAGATGTCATGGAAAGGGCAGTACGAGAAGCGGTCGCCTTGTCAAGCGCGAGACTGGATGCGCGGCTGGAGTCGCTTGAGACCAGGCTCCTCCCCGCGCCACGTCTCCGCCCTCCCCTGGCCTTCGACAAGGAGACGGATGCGCAGTCATCTGTGCCAAGGCCTCGGCAGAAAACTCCAGCCCCGGAAGCCGCGGTGACGACTCTGTCGCCTCCGTCGAACCCCAGTCCGGAGGAAAAGAAAAGGAGGAAAGCAAGGGCGCCCCCTGCGGCAAAAAAAGCGGCAGTGACCAGAAAGGACGGCTCCAAATCACAAGCGGCGACAAAAGCCCCCGCTGCCAGTGAATGGACAAGAGTCGCAACTAAGAAGGGAAACAAGGGGCAAAAGAAGCACCAGAGGGCAGCGCCACCGCAAAAGAAAGAGGGGAAGAAGAGAAATCTGCAAGCCCCAAAGTCCGCGGCGGTGGTGATCACCCTGCAGCCGGGCGCTACAGACTGGGGCGACTCTTACAAGGACGTCCTGGAGAAGGCGAAGCAGAGGGTGGATCTGGCGGCTGTAGATATATCGGCCGTCAAATTCAGAGTGGCCGTGACCGGGGTTCGGATGCTGGAGGTGTCCGGGTCGGGCTTCAAGAAGGTCAACGCACTCGCAGGCAAACTCCAAGAGGTCTTGGGGGAGGATGCCCGAGTATCAAGACCCCAAAAGTGCGCCGAAATGCGAGTGTCGGGTCTCGACGACTCGGCCTCCGCTCCCGAAGTCGCGGAAGCCATCGCCAGGTCAGGCAACTGCGCGCCAGAAGACGTGAAGGTTGACGAAATCAGGCGCAATCGTGCAGGACGCGGCACGGCCAGGGTCAAATGCCCAGTGGAGGCCGCAAAAAGGGTGACCGCCAAAGCCACCCGGACATATGTCGGGTGGACTGTGGTCCGGTTCGCACTCCTTGAGGCACGGGCAAATGCGGTGCTTCAAGTGTTAAGAAATGGGCCACACACGGGCGACCTGCCCAAGCGACTCGGACCTCAGCGAATTGTGCTTCCGCCGTGGTCAACCGGGACAAGCCTCCTCACAGTGCGCAAACGCACCCCACAGCGTGTTGGGCGCTGGAAAGAAATTGCCGGCCAAGCACAGTGTGGGCAGTAGGGCCTGTGGGAAACCGGCGACGAAACAGAAGGGCCCGAGAAAGAAGAAGGCCCCACAGAAGCCCGCCGCCATTCCACCTACGGCGGCTTTAACGGAAGGAGAGGTCCCGATGGAAACCTCAAAATAGGGGTCCATCACTTCCTGCAGGGCAACTTGAACTACTGCGCTCGCTCGCAAGATCTCCTGGATCACTATGCAGCGCAGTGGTCAATAGACATGGATATGGTGTGCGAGCCGTACCGCGTCCTCCCCCGAGATAATTGGATCGGGAACGCCGACTCGACGGTCGCGTTGGTCTTCGGCCCTAACATTGCGCCTCCGTGTTTCGGGGGTACTATTAAGGGTCACGACTATGTTGGTGGCAAATTGGGGTCCGTTACCGTGTTGGGGGTCTACTTCTCCCCAAACAGGCCCCTGGCCCAGTTCGAAGCCTTCCTCCTCCAGTTGACCAGTGTGGTGAATGGAGCGACGGGCCCAGTGATCGTTGCAGGGGACTTCAACGCCAAGGGCTGCGCTGCAACGGACGCTAGAGGCCGTGCGATGGAGCGCTGGATGGCGTCTACGGACCTATTGCCTGTCAGTCGCGGATCAGTGAGCACTTGCGTGCGTCAACAGGGCGAGTCAATCGTCGACGTAACGCTCGTCAGTTCGCCGGCCGCCCACCGTATCGCCAATTGGCGGGTACAGGAGGGTACGGAAACTCTGTCGGATCACAGATTCATCCGCTTCGACGTAATTTCACACACGTCGGAGCCGGCCTCCACAACACCACTTGGTGGAGGGCCAAGATGGTCTGTGAGACGGCTGGACCGTAACCTCCTCGAAGAGGCTGCTGTCGTCGCGTCCTGGGTGCCCCTACCTTCAGCCGACGCCGCGGCTTGTGCGGAATGGCTCAACGAGGCGTCGCGCAACATCTGCGACGCCTCCATGCGGCGAGTGGGCAATACCGGACGGCGACGACAGGCGTACTGGTGGCGGCCTGAGCTGATGGAGCTCCAGCGGGCGTGCACGGCGGCCCGTCGCCGGTTCAAACGTGGACGTCGGCCTAGACGAACAAGACGTGCGGCCACCAACATCAAAGGCCGGAACGTCCCGCCTTAGCCGGGGTACTCGAGGTGGCGGTGTGGGGACACCGTCGCCTCATCGTAACGAGTCCCCGAGCGGACCGCGGTGCGCAAACACTCCTGGAAAAGCGACGAAAGGCCCATGCAAGTCCCTAGGGGGCCTCTGTTCGGCCTGAAGGAGCCTAACCACCTAAACGCCCTAGACGAGTGGTGACTGCGAAGCAGTTAATCGTCGCCGAAGTTGCGGTCGATACACAGTTCCCACGACTCCAGCAATAGCGGAGAAGGTGGAGTGTCGGGGGGTTTTTAATGGGTAAGAATCCCACACACCCCGGTCCTGTTCCCCACACGGCCGGAAGTCTTTCTGAAGATTTTCCCCCCGTAAACAAAAAAAAAGGTATAACTACTAGTAGTTAGACTTCAGTTTTTTAGTATTGTTTATACCAAAAAGACTGTTAGAATAGCTGTTTTGTTTTTCATTTCAATGTTTTATGTTCTTATTTTGCTTTTCCTAGAAATATGAGTACTACGATTGTGGGAGAGGTTCTTAGTTCCCAGAGATGTGACTTATCTCAGTTAAAAGTATCTGAAATACAAATACAAGATACAAAATACGTATTAACATCTTGTATTTGAAATACTTTTTATATTTTTTATTTTGTATCTTATATTTAGATACATGTTTCTGGTATATTAGTATTTTGAAGATACTTTGTTCCCCAAGATACTTTTGCTAAAATAAATTTCAGTTTTTCTTTCCGAACGCAACTAAATGCAGCGCGTCGTTTAAAGATTTTGTCGATATTGCCAGAAACCAAATGACAGATGGCGATACTATCTTTCTTTTTTTAAGATGACAAAATATTTAAGGCCTTTTTTAGAGGCAAAAAATCATACTTCACACCTTGGCTAAACAAAACGTGTAAAAAAATAGCAAAACGTCTAATAATATTATACAATAGAGTTAAAGCTTTTAAGATACATATTTGTAAAGTCTGATTCAGAGGTAGTTGAAAATGAAAATGTTTCACAAACATTAGAAGATCTTGAAAAACATCACTTGATGAAGATAATGATTAACTTCTACTACTACAAGCTTTTGCGGATGCTTCATCAGACTTAGAAGGTGATTGGATTCTGCCTGGACATGAAAGATGTGCTACACACACTTTACACCTGATTGCTAGTACTGATTTCAAACAAGCAATAATCAATAAAACAGTTTATACTAAACTAGATGAAACAGCATTATCAAAGTGCCAAGCACTGTGGAACTTATGTGCTATAGATCCCCGAAGGCATGCGAGACATATTTACAAATAACAGGGAAGTCACGAACTTCTCCATATCCAACTCGATAGAACTCCTACAATAATTCAATACAAGATCTTTTACCCATGTAGAACCATCTTAGTGAATCCATGAAAATGTTTAAGTTACCACCAATGAAAGAAAATGAGATTCACTTTTTAAGTGAATATGTGGACAATAGCAGAAGCTATTCAAAGCGTACAAGGGGGAAAAGATACTTATTGCGGCTGTCTGTTACCGGAGTTATACATATATATAACACGACTCTACAAAAAAATTTTCGTTCTTTGTCCTAAAGTTTATACTATTATTTTCCAGTTAGTTATGCACAAAAACGAAAGGAAAATACCTTTTTTCGGTATAATGTTTGCTTTTGGGATAGTTATAATAATAATACTTATTTTTCAATTTTTTCATAAATTTTAATTGATTTTAATATTTTTAAAAAGATCGTGCGTTGAGAGTGGGGTATTAACGTTTACACTGTGCCGCTAGATGGCACCCGAGTGATAAACAACCATCAGGTGTTATTTACAAGCCCAGAATAACTTAAAATGTCGTCACGAAAGTGCAAATACGATGCTGATGCATTTTGTTTTATATGTGGTCAATTTATTAAAGTTCGAGACGTGAAATATGAACTAAAGACATCTCACGTTCTCTGTGAAGCCTATGAAGCATATTTTGACTGTCCTGTACGGAATCAAGATAAGCCATGGGCTCCACATGTTGCTTGTAGTTATTGTAAAAGGTGTTTGGAAGGTAAGCAATTTTTATTTAATTAAGCGATGAATCCAAAATAATAGACATATTAATTTTTATTTTTATATTTTTAGGTTGGTATCGAGGTGAGAAAAGGTCTATGAAATTTGCAATACCAAGGATTTGGCGAGAACCAAAAGACCATATTACTGACTGCTACTTTTGTATGGTGAATCCGAGTAAAAGACGTAGAGGTAAAAATGCAAAACTTATTGAATATCCTGACCTCGAATCTTCTTCTGCTCCAATTGCTCACGACCTGACACGACCAGTACCTGAGCCACCAAAAAAATTATCGCCGAAAAGTAGCTCATCTTTTAGTTCTTATAAAAGTAATTCCGATAAGGAGTTTTTGCCTACACCTGAACAACCAAAACAGTATCTCATTACTTCAGAAGATTTTAACGATCTAATTAGAGATTTAAATTTGCCAAAAAATAAAGCAGAGCTTCTAGGCTCTAGGTTAAAACAGTGGAATTTGCTTGATGATGTTAAGATCACGGATCAGCGGACTAGGCATGAAATGTTTGCAACGTTTTTCACGAAGGAAGATGGACTTTGTTTTTGTAATGACATTAAAGGTATGTTTGAAGCAATTGGCATACCCTGTGTCCCTAGCGAATGGCGTTTATTCATTGACAGCTCTACAAAAAGTTTAAAAGCAGTTCTATTGCACAACGGAAATAAATTTCCGTCTCTTCCAATTGCTCACTCAGTACATCTTAAAGAAAATTATGAAAGTGTCAAAATTTTGCTTGAATCTGTAAAGTATCGTGAGTATAACTGGGAGCTGATTGGAGATTTTAAAATGGTGGGATTTTTAATGGGGCTACAGGGTGGATATACAAAGTATCCGTGTTATTTGTGCTTGTGGGATAGCAGAGCGGATTCTAAACACTATATTCAACGGTCATGGCCTGTAAGAACAGAATTGTGTGTCGGAAAACAGAACGTCAAATTTGAGCCGATTGTTGAAGCGGAAAAAGTGTTAATGCCGCCTTTGCACATTAAGTTAGGGTTGATGAAACAATTTGTTAAAAAACTGGATGAAACTTCAGAAGCTTTTGGATACTTAAAAAAAATTTTTCCGAAGTTATCGGAAGCAAAGGTTAAAGCTGGGGTTTTTGTTGGTCCGCAAATAAGACAGATTTTCGCCGATGAAAAATTTCCAACGTTGCTGAATCGCACTCAAAAAGCAAGTTGGAACAGTTTTAAAGCAGTAGTTTCTGGATTTTTAGGAAATAATAAAGCTGAAAACTACGAAGAGTTGGTTGAGGATATGCTTACAAATTTTAAGGCCATGGGCTGCAGAATGTCATTAAAAGTACATATGCTGCATGCTCATTTGGATAAATTTAAAAACAATATGGGAGCCTATTCCGAAGAGCAAGGAGAACGTTTCCATCAGGACATCATGAATTTTGAACAACGCTATCAAGGCCAATACAATGAAAACATGATGGGCGACTATATTTGGGGTTTATTGAGAGAAAGTAGCTATGAACATAAAAGAAAAAGTAAAAGTGTGCACTTTTAAGTTATTTTCCACTTTTCTGTAAGCTAATTTGATAGTAAAACTTAATAAAAATAATAAACATTTTTATTTCAATAGTTTTATTTTCAATCAAAAACTAAAATCCGAGATTTTTAAAAATTTCGTACAATCAGTCTTCTACGCACAAAAGCAAAGTTTTTCATGCCATATATTTTTTTTCCGTCTTATTACTACCTAAACTACCGAAATTTAATGCTTTGCAATCAAAGTCAAATTTCATGTTGACCCGTGTAATCCAACATGTTATCAAAATGAGATCTAAGATCATCGTCATCTCGGGACATCTCGTCTGCCCGTGATCACGGTTGCTGAAAAGTAACAGAAACGTCTGGATTATGTAGTTTTTTAAATAATAATTATCCGAAAAATATTAGTTTCATTTAAATGTTATCAAAAGCCTCAGAATGGAAAATCTGAAATACTGCAGCCCTCGGCTTGATGTAATAGAAGAAAACTTAGATAGACGGCTTAAACGGTTTTTGCGGTTGGAACCAGCAGCAAACGATGATATTAGCCTTAGTGTCCCATCCAATGTTTAAACTGACATGGGTACCAAAAGCGCGAAAGGAATATGTAAAAGAACTTGTCCTATCTGAAACTAGAAAGATCATTCGATCTGAAAAACAAAAATCAGAGGCTTTAAACAACATTGAATGTGATAAAAAAAAAACAAAATATGAATCTTATTATGTTTCTAGAGGACTCTGATTCCTCTATTGCTAGTGGTGAAAACACGAGCAGTACCAGTCATTTAGAGACACTCCAGTACCTGAACAATAAAGATGCAAATTTTAAGAGCTTAAATACTTATCCTACAATTTAAAAAATATTCTTAAAATATAACACCCGTTTGCCCAGCTCTGACCCCGTGGAGCGACTCTTTTCCTTTGGGGGCATGATCATGAGGCCTCATAGAAGGAAGATGAGCGACAATATGTTTGAAGAATTACGAATACTAAAATCTCAAGTTAAATATAAAAATTAAAACTTCCTATATTATAGAAAATTGGTTTTTTGAATAAATAAACTTGGCAATTTAATTAAATGTTGTTTTCCTACAAACGTATTTTATCTTTAAAAAGTATTTGAAAGGTAGGTATTATGTATCTAGTATTTCAGACACCTTTTTAACAAATTATTTGTATCTGGTATCTGAAATGCTTTTTTTTAAAGTATCTTGCATCGTGTATTTCAGATACTTTGTATAGGGTATCTTATACATCACTTATTAACAGAATATAAAGGTTATCTAAAAACTAAACTGAAGGCTGCTCAATCTGTCTGTACCACAGCAGATATTTAGTCATCTTCGAGACGCAGTTACTAAGGTATGACTGTCCATTGGATATATACGGACACATTTGCAAGGAACAGTTCTTCTCTTGCCTGCAGAAAATTTAAGGGAACTCACGCATTTAACAAGAAACGAGAACTCATTATTGAAATACATAAAGACTATGACTTACGATTATCCAAAATAACTAAAACAGTAACAGATTACGGCTCCAACAGGGTAAAAGCTTTTAAAATATTTGGGAAACCTGATCTAGAAGCTCATACAAGTGGTGTACACTTGTTGAATGTGGATTTAGAAAATTTTGAAGTGAACATAAATGAAAACCTTGACAATGACCAACAGCAAGATAATGATGATAATTATGATATATGAGCCCTGCATGAGTTTTCTGAACCTCAAAAAAATGATTTATACCAGCTACCCAACCATGAGAAATGTGCCACCCATACCTTACATCTGATTCCGGCAAGGGGCATTGATAAAGCCAGACATAAAAATAATTCATACCGAAAACTACGTCATGCAGCTATAGCTAAATGTCAGGCTGTTTGGAATATATGCTCTAGGTCACCGAAACCATAGGAAATTTACTTGGAAGTTACTGGTAAGTCTCCAACTAGCCCCTGTCCAACTCGTTGGAATTCATATTACAATTGTATATCAGTCTGCTATTATCAGATATATTACAAGTACAAGAAAACATTAACGAATCTCTATGAAAACTGGAATTATCAGTCCTGAAAGAAATTGAAATACAGTTTTTGATTGACTATGTTAAAACTTCCAAACCCGTAGCTGAGGCCATCAGAAGCTCGGAAGGTGACAAAGAGATATATGATGGATGTCTACAACCTAAATTAATAAGAATGCAAAAAATATTAGCTTCATAACAAATGGACAACCCAGTATATTGTGGACCGTTTAGTGAAATAATAAAGGAAAGTATTGAAAAGCGTTTCGAAAAATTTTATTTAGAAGACCCAAGATCCAAGAACAGCATTCTGGCAGCAGCTTCATATCCATTCTTCAAATTTAAGTCAGCGCCTAAAAACAAGAAGGAGCATGTTAAGGAGCTGTTTATCATAGAAGACAGGAAATTTAAAAATGAAAATTTAAAAAGTGTCCCCAATCATCACAGACATCAGAAAGAAAAAAAATGAGTCTTACTACATGTTTCAGGATTCAGACTCCTATGCAACCAGTAAGGGTGGTAGTGCCAATACTACTATAGACCTAGAAACCCTACAATACTTGAAGGATGAGTGCACAAGTCTGGAGATGCAAAAAGCATATCCCACAATAAAATAAGGATGTTTAAAATACAACACATCCCTACCTAGTTCAGTTCATCACCAGTAGAAAAACTTTTTCCTATTTTGGGATGATTATGAGACCTCAGAGAATAAAAATGAGTGATTATCTATTCGAACAACTGGTATTTTTAAAAAGCGTATTAAATAAAGAAAATTGATGTTTAGACTGTTTAGTCTTTCCTTTTCTTTTCGTTAGTTTAGTTACATTATATCAAGTGAGTATTATTATTATTAATAACGACAGAATTTATCGATACGCATACTGATAAATATGACCAAAATGACACGCAAAAGTGCTATTTCGTTCGAATCTATTCCATTTCTCATGATAAATACCTAAAATAAATAAAAATATCATTCAATTTGGTGAAAAGGTATTTTATTTTGAAAAAGGATATTGAAAATGCTTATTTTGCATTTAGCATTTGAAATACAAAACGTAAATCTATTTGGTATTTTGCATTTGAAATACGAAATCTGAAAAGTATTTTGTATTTAAATGCTTTTAAAGCTCTGACTGCTTCAGATACTGATACAGAAGTGGAAGATCTTCCGGTGAACTTTGAAGCTACGGTCGAAGACACAACATCTACACCGCAACCATTTCTCCTAGGTGAAGTTGAAACAAAGTGGTATAAATCTCCACCGCGTAACAATGTTATCACTGATTTGACTTAGAAATGTGCTTGGAGCTACACCATTACTAAGGTTATTGTGACATAATATTATTTTTATTCTGGAGCAATAGTGACCTAAGATACAGTTGTGACATTATTTCCCCAATATTTAAATATATTTGAAAGTTAGGTTTTGTACTACAATGACCTTTGTTGATAAGTGACTTTATTTCTCCAATCCTTGCGATTTATAATAAAACTGCCACACAATTAAAACTAATCACCTAGTCTCAAACTAAGATTTTTCTTTGTATAATTATAGTCAATGAAGTCGGATGTTTATTTATTAAAGCTTGAATTAGTTTTGGACTATGTAGCAGTGGTGATTGTATTAACAATTTATTTATTTCGATCTTTTTTATTTTCAGTTAATTCATGAATGAAATAAAATGCTGTCACGGGGGAAAACACTGGTATTGCTGACACGTCCAACATCAACCATTGAAAAAAATGAACCCATCGAATCTTCAGTTCCACATTCAGATATCAATCAAGTCTTGATTATCAAGATGGCAGTAACACTGTTGTAACGAGTCTAAATTCCCCTTCTAGCAACGCTGTTATTGACGACGCAGAAGAACAAGAAACTGGACGTCCAACTGGTGACTATTCTGGTACCGATTCAGGTGACGATTTCAAGCCCTTGTCTAGTTCGTCGTCATCTTCAAAAAGTTCCTCCAGTTCAAGTAGTAGTAGTAGAGATATAACCTCTAACCTCTATAACCTCTAAGAATGAGGTTGTTGATGACCAAGCATCAACCACATCAAAAAAATGGGAAGGAAACGTACTCGTAATCCTAATAACTGGAAAAGAATATAGCAAAACAATTAAGGAAATCCGGTAATGAAAATCGATCAATTAAAACTGGCAAAACAGTTTAGGCTAAAAAAATTGGTCCCCCTTGTTCAGATAAGTGTCGATTGGTTTGCTCATCTAAATTTACCCAAGGAAAAAGAATTCAAATTTTCAATTCTTATTGGGGGCTAGGCAGCATAGAGAGACAGAGTGATTTTTTGAATTCTTGCATAAGACCACTTGAAATTGCAAGTCGGCGTATTACAACGAATCGTTGGTACCAGAGACAAGGTAATTCAGCTTTATCTTTACTCAATGATGGTCAGTCAGTTCGGATTTGTAAAACATTTGTAAACAACACCTTGGGTATTAAACCACGAACTATATGAACTGTCATTGATGCGAAACAAGTCAATGGCGGTATTATTCCTGAAGACCAACGAGGCAAACACGGGAAGCATTGCAATTTGGATAATAAAATGATAAAAACTGTCAAAGACCACATTGAATCTATTCCGAAAGTAGAAAGTCACTATCTAAGGGCAAACACAAGTAGGCTTTTTATTGATGGTGGCTTGACTGTTGCAGAATTGCACAGAAACTATCGAGAAGTACAGAAACAATATAATAAGCCAGTGGTTAGCTACGACGCCTATCAGCGCATTTTTAATATGAATTCAATATAGGCTTCTTTAGACCGAAGAAAGACTTTTGTGACCAATGCGTTGCATACAAAAATGCACCAGAACAAAAAAAAGAACAATTATATGCCAACTACAAAGTTCACCAATAAGAAAAGAGCTTGAGGAGGATTGAAAAAGATAGAGACATGAAAGAATGTCAAGACTCTCAAAGCTTCTTTTGCAAATCTAGGCTAAATTGCTACAATTTTACTATTTCCAACGCAAAAGTTCGAGAAACTACATGCTATTTTTGGCATGAGGACTTAGGCAACAGGGGATCCATTGAACAAGGATCTTGTGTGTATTCATATTTGTTAGAAGTTGCTAATAAATATCCTGGCTGTGACGTAATTTTTTATTCTGATAATTGCTGCGGCCAGCAAAAAAACCGATGCGTATTTGCTATGTACTATTACGCAGTAACAAAATTAAACAAATTCCATACAACATAACCTCTTGATCCGTGGGCACACACAAAACGAAGGTGATACAGCACATTCAGTAATCGAAAAAGCCATCACTAGAGCAAAAAAAATCTGGGCCCATCTATATTCCTGTACAATACATATCCATAAAACGAGGAGCGAAGAGACAAGAAAACAATATTTGGTAAGAGAAATGTACTAGAGTGATTTCGTCGATCTCAAGACTTTAACAGATACCATAAATTTTAACATAAACAAAAATATTAACGGCGATGCAATTAAAATTGGAGACATTATGAATATTAAGTTTACTTAAAATTGCGCTAATTATCAATATCGAATAACCTACAAGACTGAACACTGGGAAGAGTCTAGAGCTGTAATAGAACTTAACAGAAAGAACTTACGTCGAGGTCGAGGCAATGTTACAAACATTAACGAGGTCGTTTTAAAATCAGCGTATACCTCGAAGATTGCTATTACAGAACGCAAGAAGCGACGCGACCTTTTGAGTTTGGTAGAGACAAACATTGTACCAAGATACTATGAAAAGTTCTTTAAAGATCTCATTTAATTTTAATAAACTTGTAAAAGGTACAAATTGAAAACAGATTTAATAGATGTTAATTGTTTTGAATAATTTTGTAAAGAGTTTCTAATATTAAGTTAATAAGAATTATTATTTATTAAGATACAGGTCAAGCCGCTGTGATGTCACAAATCTGATTAAAATAAGTATTTAGGTAGGTAGTAACTTGATGGGCCCATAAATAACTTTAAGTAAATATTGACTGAAGTTCTAACCAACTCTAAGATAAAAAAAAATGAACGTACTTACGTAAAATTCAAATTTTGTCGTATTGAGATAGTTGATTGGGAGACTTTCTTACACTGTTCACTTTTCATTTTTTCGATTTTCATTCTTTTGTACTACACTAATGCAGAAAGTTTAAGAAGTAAAAGGACCTACATATATTGTGTTTATTTTGATGACTTTTGACTTATTTTATTTCTTTTGATAATAACAGTTCATATTTGTAATTTAAAATAAAATTTAGTAAACTATTTGTTCTTCTTATCTTTTTAACTCACAATCAGTGTGACATAACAGTTTTAATTCTTCTTTACATCCACAACATCACTTCTGAGGGGTATTGAAGTTTTAAATAATTGTAGAGTATATTTTTAATAGTATTAAGTGATAATTATTTATCTAAAAATAATGTTAAAAGTTGACGTTTTAGTATGAGCAACTCATCTCGCCTATATAGGGTTTTCCATTAAGGGCGCTTGATCTTTGAAATGCAAAAAAAAATACATGTAGGAAAGATCTATCGACCCCATTATGTATGGAATATGACATCATTCAAATGACCGCCACGGCTTCGGTTGGTGGCGCGCACACGAAAGGTCCAATTTTCGATGACTCTGGCGCACAAATCGGGCTGTATTTGATCGATGGCGTGGCGTATGTTGACTTTGAGGGCATCGGTGGTTTGCGGCTTGTTGGCATAGACCTGCGACTTAAGAAAACCCCACAAGAAAAAGTCCAGCGGGGTCAAATCGCACGATCTCGGTGGCCAGTTCACGTCGCCTCCGCGCGAGATGACCATGTCCAGAAATTGCTCGTGCAGAACTTCCATCGTAGCGTGTGCTGTGTGGCACGTAGCGCCGTCCTGTTGAAACCACATGTTGTCCAGATCCATATTCTCGATTTCAGGCCAAAAGAAGTTGGTTATCATCGACCGGTATCGCTCACCATTGACGGTGACGGCCACACCATTATCGTTTTCGAAAAAATACGGACCAATCACGCCTCCGGCCCAAAATCCGCACCAAACAGTCACTTTCTGCGGGTGCATTGCCACTTGGTGAACCTCGTGTGGATTGGTCTCGTCCCAAATACGGCAATTTTGCTTGTTGACATAGCCATTCATCCAAAAATGCGCCTCGTCGCTGAAGATGATTTTTTTGCCAAAATCGGCGTCAACTTCCAACTGCTCTAATGCCCAGTCAGCGAACACACGGCGCTGTCTATGGTCATTAACCTTGAGCTCTTGGGTCAGCTGGATCTTGTACGGGTGCAGGCTCAAGTCACAACGCAAAATTCGCCAAGTTGTCGTCTGCGAAAGGCCGAGTTCCTGTGCGCGACGCGGAATTGACTGCCGCGGGTTTTCGAGGACACTGTCGCGCACAGCGGCGATATTCTCGGCAGATCTCGCGTTACGTTGACGCACGGGAACCGGCTGATTGTTAACTGACAGGGTTGACTCGAATTTGTCCACCAATCGACGGATAGTCGACTCGGCAGGACGATCATCGCGACCGTAAAACGGGCGAAGTGCGCGGAACGTTGCTCGAACTGAAGACCCATTTTCATAAAACAATTTTATGATTTGCACGTGCTGCTCGACACTGTAACCTGCCATGGTGGTTTGGGAGGACGGAATGAATATAACACACTGCATTTGACAGCTGTCACTCAAACAACATGGCCGCAATCAGCTGTCAAAGTTCAAGCGTCCCTATTGGAAAACCCTATATCTCCTAACATCATTGCTTTGTTAGGTGACAAGGTTAAAAATGCTTCTCCTGAAAACTACGTTTTTGCAAAAGTGACAGTGTCGCACCGGGGCTACGATATGTAAATGAGTATTATATCTCTCAGCCAGATCTATTAGTATATTAACCTTTAACTATGGACGTGCGATCTCACAGGCCGCTTGCAGTTTACGATTCTCGCCTCCCCCACCTCCGGCGTACCGAACGCGTATGCAAGCATCAGTAGCTTCGGTTTTTGTGGCCAAACGACCGTTGAGAGTGAAGGTAACGTCGCCGGCTGAATATTGCGTAAGTAAATTCAATTTATAATTTGAGTGCGGTCTGTGAGACCGCGCGTCCACGTTTGTGATGTAAATTACCGCTGACGATGATTTTGTTTGTTTTAGATTTAGTAAGTCAAAATGTCAAAAAACGATCAATTAACGACTGCAGACAAACGAACAACAAGTTCGTCGAGTCAGAGAGCCAGTAAAATATTGCGATTAGATGATCCTACTTTTGAAGAGGCAAGAGCGATGGGAATGTTGATGATTGTTTGTTTTATGAAGCCGACATTGAAGAAAATCGTTTGAGTGAAGAAGAGATTATTGAAGTAAGTGGTAGTACTTCCGGAGCTGACGGTGGCATACGGAGATTGGACAGTGAAAGTTCAGATGACGACAATATACCGATAGCAGAGTTACGACCTTCAAAGTATTACTATAGTAAAAATCGCTACAAATGGGCTACAGAACCACCTTCCAGAAGAATTCGCACTCCACGGCATAATATTGTGTTGAATAGATCTCTTATGCACCTGACTGAAGATGAAGCGAAAGATCCTATCAATATTTGGAATAAACTTTTTGATGATGAAATGCGACAAACTATTATGATTTGGACTAATTTCAAAATTGCTGAGCTTAGAGCCAAATATAAGCGGCAAGACAGGTCAGAATTAAAAGAAATGGACATGATAGAACTCAATGCCTTTTTAGGATTATTATATTACTCTGCTGTCTCGAAATCAAATCACGAATCTACTAGTTTTATATGTGCTGCAGATGGAACAGGTTGTGAAATATTCAGGTGCTGTATGTCAGAAACCAGATTTTTAGTTCTTCTGAACTGCTTTCGTTTTGACAACCCAGCAGATCGCGCTGAAAGAATAAAAACCGATAAACTAGCCGCTTTTTGTGGAATATTTGATAAGTTCATCGTTTATTCTCAAAAATTATATCAACTCAGTGAATATGTTCCTATTGACGAGATGCTAGTGGAGTTTCGTGGAAGAAGCTATATGATTTCGTACATGCCCCAGAAGCCCCGTAAATATGGCCTACTTATTGGCGCCTTGTATGATGCGAAGACCTTTTACTTTTATAATGGGTATTTGTACTCAAGAAAAGGTAGCGATGGCGCCGGACTATCAGCCGACGAGAAAAAATTTCTTGTTCCCACTCAATGTGTGCTACGTTGGACACAGCCGTTACAAAGAACCAATCGTAACGTGACAGCAGATAACCGGTTCTCGTCTATTGAACTTGTAGATGAACAGTCTAAGCGTAACCTAACATATGTCGGAACTGTGAAAAAGAATAAAAGAGAAATACCGAATTCATTTCAAGCACAAAAGTCTAGAGAGATTGGTTCAACTTTATTCGGTTTTACAAACGACAAAACTATGTCTTCTCATGTGCCAAAGAAGAATAGAGCTGTGCTCCTGATATCATCTATGCATCATGATAATACAATTAATGAGCATACAAAGAAACCCGAAATGATTCTATTTTGTGATTCTACCAAAGGGGGAGTAGATGAAACGGATAAAAAATGTTCTATTTATTCACACAGTCGTCGAACGAGAAGATGGCCCATGGTGATTATCTACAGAGTTCTGGACTTGTGTGGAATTAATGCGGACATTTTATTCAATCAACACCAAGACAAAGAACAAGACAGAGGTAAATTTCTAAAGAAACTATCACGATCCCTGGTGGTTCCACATATGCAAAGACGAGTTATGATTCCTCATTTGCCAAATGAATTAGTGATGACGCTGAAACGAGTTTTGGGCCCTGATATGCCATTCCAAGAGCCACCAAATGAAGAAAATATAGTTCCTAAACGTAAGACGTGTAAACTATGCCCGACAAAGATAAACCGAAAGACGACCCACTCTTGTGTAGGCTGTAAGCAGCCAATATGCCTACATTGCTCTAAGCTGTTACGCAAAGACTGCCAATAAATATGGCCAACTTGGATTCTTGTCAAAATTTTTATGTTTAGTCCTCAGATGATTATATTACGATTTTTATGTTCTTTGTTCCTTATATTTTATTGTAAAAGAAATTAAACTAATTAAAAAAGGCATTTTACTGTGGTTATATACTTATAAAGTGATCTCAAACTAAAAAGTCTGAAAAGTGCCTTTGATTGTTATCGTTAGATTTAGTTTATAATAAAAAACAATTTTCATTAAAATTACTTCTTTTATTTATCTTTAGTAACCCTCCGAAGGGATAAAAACAAAAAATAATACAATACTTACTCATCAAGATAGAAACCAGCCCATAAATGTAGCGGTCCGTGAGGCCGCACCTCCATAATAGTGTAAGAAAAATGGAACGTCCATACTTAAAGGTTAATAAACTAAATTAATGTTTTATTTACCTTAACAGTATCCTTTAAAACTGCAATCAGTGCTTGACAAACTTCAGGTATTCTTTGAGATATTAATTGTGGATATTTTGAATGTGTAATGTAATCTTCTGTTACTATCTCCAGCTGTTAAATATCTCAGTGTAACGGCAAATCAAATCTTAGCTGGTGTGCTCTCTCTGAAGTCAGTGTCGTTTCTGCTGATTATTGGAGCGATTTTTTGAAGCAAAAATTCAAAATCGCTATTAGACACTCGAACAAAGTTCTGGAATTCTTTTGCTTCAGGTTCTTGTAGAAGTTCACATAGCTGATTATTCATATATTCTCTGCGAAAAGAAAATGCACATGTGACATAGTTGCAACAATTACATACAGAGTGAGTTTTTCGTTATCCCAAATATTCTCAGTAGCAACTTGGGTGATGATTGTAAACATCTTTCCCTGAGGAACATAGGCCGAAATATGAAAAAAAAATGACTTCCCATACCAACATGTTGATGGAGGGTGAATTTTCTTTTTCTTTTTTAAATATATTTGTTTAGAAAATTAATTTGTTACAAACAACACCACCATCACTTATGTATCGTGAATAATTATTACCTATATTATGTATATTAACAAAAATCCTCTTACCTAGTTCTATTTCTGTGAATACTAAGCATCCACCACCTTCTTTTTTGTCTTTTCTTTTTACCACTTTACTGTGGTGTACAGTGAGATAATAGTTATTCACGCTCATTAAATAAATAGCCGAAGCTGCAGCAACTTCAACGGCGACGTCCATAATATTTCGGTACATAATGACGAATGAATACTGACAGACGACAGTGCCGTGTGGTTAGCTCTACTACTACAAACACTCGTCTACGTTGGCCATTTGTATTTTGCATTGGCGTTCGACTATATCGCCGAACGTATGGACATTAAGACTTGCCTTGTACCAATTTCGCAACGCTCGCGTTGGCCTACGCTCGGCCAACATCTATAGGCGACTTTAGAAAACTCCAAGAGCACAGATAATATCTTGTGGCTAGCAATAAAATATGATATTATCATATCTATTATCTTTTATTTATATTGATAATAAAATATATTGTTTTATCAATATTTCGAACTTCCTTATTTACTATATCGGTAATTATTGAGGCTTTATTTATTTTTTTAACCGACAATTTTTTTTTTTTATAAGTGGTGGTAATAACTAGTGGCAAATATGTAACAGTTATATTATTTAGCTTACATTTGTTGGTAATCAAGGTAGATAATATTTAAAATGATTTCTATGAATTTTAAGAGTATATGTTTAGATGAAGTATTAAGGACTTTTTAACATTTGAGTATCATATATTTATATATTTTTTCTTTTCCAAAACCTGCATTACTTTATTACAATATTCTTAAATTATAACAGTTGGTAATTTTATGTTAAGTTAAATTATGTTCCAGTTTACTAATTGCTTATTTTCCTATGTAGATAATAAATAATTAGTATTAGGTAAATACCCAGATGCTAAAGCTGTACTGACAACTTATTAAAAAATTATGACGCCATATTGGTTAGCTTGGCGCTCACTGTGATGTTGTAATTTTCCTGAGTAATGACTGAGTTTCACAGAAATTATATTATTTAAATTGTGATTTGTAATTTTAGACAGTAGTGCAGTGAGTATTGTTAAAACAAAATGGATCCAGCTAAGATGAAAGTGGTAGATCTAAGATCCGAGCTAGGCGCTCTGGGCTTGGATACGAAGGGTAACAAACCGGCATTAGTGGAAAGATTGAAAAAGGCTTTGGAAGCTAAAACCGGAAAAGGTAATTTGGTAACATTTTACTTGATTAAATTATTAATATTCACCGTAAAAACTGAATGATAATAATTTTATCATCAACACGTGTATCTATGCCACCATTTTTTTTTATTATGAATACATTTATCTAGTCGTGACGTATACCGCTTCCCTTTCTATACGGCACGCATAAACAGTCATCGGGTTTACAAAATAACCGCTACAATCTATTTACTGCAATTTTTTCACCATTGGAACTAGGTGAAGTAGAGAATTTTTGATTAAAACTCATTGAATATCGTGAACACCGCCTGCATTTTTAATATATTAAATGTGATGAAATTGTGAACCGTTTACAATAACCTCCCAATTTAGGTTGACTGTGGATGGATGGATTCAACTTTATCTAGGACATGCTTATGATACAAAGATGGACACCTTACCAATGGATGTATCAGCTAATAATCACTAGTTACAGGTTACACAGTGAATACATCGTGAATATTGAGATTACTTTTCTGTCTGCATTTTTGCATTTTATATTTCAGGATGATTACTTTACATATTATTGAACATATTTTGACTTATCTCATACGATGGATTGTATGTCAAAAGGATAACTGAATGTTATAATTAAAAAAAGTGTCGTTTTATGTCACAAAGACTGTATTTGATGTAACTACCATGATGACATAGTTTCAGGTCCAGTTGTAACTTAGACTGCTTTGTATGAGGTTATACCAAGCAGAGCTGAAATATTTGTTCTTCCCTAATAAACATCCTCATATTTGGTAAGGGTCTAGTTAAAAATATTAGTTTATATTTTTAAATTGATGATCTTGTATCTATATAGGTTTTATCATCGTGAAACCGAATAGGTTTTGTGCCGATCTCAACGGGCATATAAATTTCACCTCTATGTACTACAGTTCATATTATATCAGTGAATATATTTGTGGAATGAGTTTAATATGGGGCTGGACTTCAAGAATCAGCTTTTCGTCTTCATTATTGTAACAATCCTATCAATGGCCAAAGCTAGTTAAGGGCTCAACGAGATTATATCCACATCTATAGTTATAAGTAATAGATATAGCGGGAATCTTAGGTAGAAATACGTGCCATCAATAATTTTCTATACAGTCGAAGGAACAAAAACAGCCAGATATTATTCATAATGACAACGTTTTTAGTAATATAAAGAAATAACATTAATTTATAACGGACTACACCGCCGACGGAAGAAATGGGAACGGCAAAAACTAAATGTGTCTTAACAATATTTAGTATATCCTGGGATTGGTCAAGTATCTTGTTACAGTATTCACATAACATTTCATGTCATGACCACCGGATGATATTTTGTTAGCATTTCGTATAATTCTGTTAATATTCGCAGCGATACTCGACACAACGATACTTGACACTTCTACCGAGGATGTTGATGAACCAGCCACACCAAGAAGATCCCCGGCAGCCAGAGCTACAAGACGATCTTCATCCTCAAGGATATGTCCGACACCAGCTAAGGTATCTTATATGCATATTTTTATAAGAATACTATATATTTATATTAATTTCTCAATAGCAACAAATAATATAATTCTTAAATATGGGCCAAAAAGTCTTTTTTCTGTAATCTCAGCTATATCGTATGTATTTTGTCACATCAATTCCTAATTATCGTATTTTAATACGAAAGATTAATTTTTCTCTTCCAGAGAGACAAAGGCATCCTATCCTTAATAACATGTATTTCACCCAAACAGATCCGACATCTTGCGATATGTATTGCAATAAATTGTACAATATACAATAATATTGTTCGTATTTAATTCTGCTACATTAATTATCAATTACTTAGTACACAAATAATCTGTATGTATATCCTCTTTCCTGTATGCGGAATTAATTTATATAATTGCAAATTAATTATTTCTGTGACGGGACCTTTTTTTTATAATTATTTTGTTGTTATGCTTATATTTTATTAGTGCTTTAAAGTTAAAAATGCATTTTTATGGTACATTTCTCTGTATGCAAATGTTAAAATCTTATACTGATGTAATATGGACAGAATTTTAGTACATAATTGACTAGTAATTTGTATTAGGCGGAAGTCATTAGGCTAGCTATTTTACCAACATGAATAACCTATTGTCATTTCTTATTCAGATACCAAGAGAGGATCCTCCGAAACCTATCCAGGAAGATCCGAATGAAACGGCACAGGAACCAGAAGATAAGGTTGAACCGGTGAAACCTGAACCCACAACTGAACCCACCCCTGAAGCCACCCCTGAACCCACCCCTGAACCCACCCCTGAAGCCACGCCTGAACCAAACCAAGAAGTTCCCAAAGAGGAACCGATTCCAGAAGAAATACCAGCTACCCAGCCGGAACAGGTGCCGGAGCCGGTCCCACAACCAATTCCAGAACCTGTTCCGGAACCAATTCCAGAACAAGTGAAAGCAGATACACCACCAGATAACGAACCTAAGTCGGATGAAATGTACAACATTGACGACTTGTAAGTACATTGTATAAACACAGTGTGTAATGGCGACAAGGTTTTAAACATGTTTATTTTATTTACAGAAGCCAATCTCCGATTAATGAAAATAATGATGACAAAGGTAAACTATTAACTTAAAAAATATATGCCTTATATTATTCATATAGCAGAAATGTTAAATACACTAGACACGGTTTCGATATATCTGCTTTAAATTATAGTTAATTGCAAATATATTGTCTTTAATGATATGATGGCTGAAAAATTACGATATTTGTCAAAATGTTATCAACGAAGATATAAAATTTAAAAATCTATATATATGCCTATCAATATTTGGTTGATAACTCAGTACTAAATATTTTATTCATAAAATATTTCCTCAAAAAACGTATACTACTATTTGGTATTGTCAACGTAAAACTGTAAGCTGTCCGTGTTGAGTTCGATAAAGCACACTCAGGGTAAGGATACTGAATAGTGAACTTCAATAACAGCATTAAATATATATGCGTCTTTTTGTTTACAGAGACCAACGATGATAGAGATAACATGGACCAGCAGGAGGACAGTCAGGAGAGAGATGCCGAGAACACTGAGAATGTAGAAGAAGACGCTAGAGATGACATGGACGAGAGGAGAGAGGTTATTATTATATGGATAAACACACACGCACACACACACGCGCGCGCGCACCCACATACACACACACACAAATCTATATGTTAAAACATTACATTTGTTTATAATTCACGTATTATATATTATGAAGCGTAAAAATGTATTAGCCTATACATATGAGGATTATAAACGAGTTTCTAACATTTAAGTAGAATAGTATCAATACTTCATAATTAATTTATATTCCGTACAGTGAATATACAATACAGCAACATATTTTTGTAAACATCGGGTCCGAATCCTGCTAAATAAATTTTTGCATTATATATTTTATTTTTCAATCTCCTTCATTAGTGTATATGTATATTCCAGTTGTATCTCGAGCACCAGAGAGAAAAGCAGTTATCGGAACAGGAAGAGTGGGATCTTCTCAACGAGAGATTAGTGCAGAAGGAGAAAGAGAGAGTTGAGAGGGAAAAGATAGAGGCGGAAGAAGAAGCTAAGAAGATCGAAGAAATTAGTAAGGTAATAGATATATACGTATGAGTTGTATACTATAGGAAAATAGTAAATAGTACAGCATGGGAAAGTTTTAATTAAGACTTTATTACGTCCACTTGGAGTATTTTTTCTAATATATATGTTTATAAAACTAAGGTACTGTATATATATGACTTTCCCTATGTATATATGTATGTGTTGTATACTATAGGAAAGTTATTATTAAAAATTTATATGTTCATAATAAATTAATATCACAAACAAAAGTAACAGAAAATTAAATTTTACGTTTTATTTTACTATTTTAACCGCGCACTCCCGAGGTTTCGGTTACTTCGCAGCAACCGTGACCACGGCAGACGAGGTGTCACGAGATTCGTCTTGTACCGCCAATGAAAACTTAATTTTCTAGTTACATACATAATTGTCATTTTAAATGCGTAAACGCGAAAATCATTACATTAATTACGTCATAAGAAATCGCCATCAAAATAGGTCCAGCCGTTTCAGAGATAAGTCCTAACATGTAGCGCGTATACGCTTATAATATAATAGAAAGTCAATTTATTATAGCTAAGGCTAAAACGAATATAATTTATTAATGTATAATATGACCTTTAACCTTTTACCTCTAGTGATTCATCAAATATTTTGTAATATTTAAATCTATATTTAAGTTAATTTTTTTTTAATAATGATAATTTTATATATATGTGTGTGTGTATATTTCCAGGATCCCATCAAATTGCAGCGCCTAAAACGCAAACAAGAGAAGAAATCTCGCTGGACCAACTTCTATAAGGCCGTAGAAGTCACAAATCAAGTCCTCGCTCCACCGACCGAGGTGAATACGTTGTTACCGCGGTTATGCTCATTTCATGTCTAAGATATTATCTTACTATGAGTTTGACCGTGAAACTTTATTCTAAAACTCAAAACTATGCGTTTCTCGTATGACGATGCAATCATCATCATCGTCGCAAGAGTCTTTGCAGACTCGTCGTGGTCATCCCGTATCAGTGTTCCGTATACATGATGACTCATGGCAAGATAGTTGCAGTGGTCTCCCACCAGCACTTCCCTTCTGCACCAGCACTTCTTTTTTTTTGGGGCTTTTTAGACCCCAAGGTTTACTGTAGCCTGTTCCAGTCAGTGGTGTCTAAATACTCTCAGAAAGTACATATGACTCGGAAAAGATCACATTGGTACTTGCCAGGTTCGAACCGGCGCCCTCACGTGTGAGAGGCGGGCCTTTAACCTCCAGGCCGCCATGACTTTTTTCGCCCATGTGCATGTACTATATATATATGAATTGCATTAAAATGTATTCAATATATGTATGTCTTTATTTGGTTAAAGTAAGTTTCAATAATTCCGTGTTAAATTATACATAAACAAATTTATTATATAATTAACATAATTATAAAATAGATTTTTTTTAATTCATTTTATACATACCTACAAACTCTACACCAAATCTAGACAGACGAAGTCGCGGTTGGAAGCTAGTATTGCAATATAATCCACACAGTATCGAGCTATATTGATAATATTTATAATAACTGTATTCCAGGAACCTCCAGACAGTAAACAGAAGGAGGAAACGGAAACGGTCGTCCCGGAACCGGAACTGGATGACAGTAAAGTCACGTTATCATGGTGTAAGTGGGATCTGTACCAGAAATAATAATATATAAGACTTAAAGTTAAAATACGTAACTATTATGTATAAGACGGCATTTTAGCGGTATGTACTGATTATCCAATGACTTATATCACATGCAGACTGGTTTTAATATTAAGTACTTTTTATTGTCTTCATACGATTACGATATTAGAATGAAAATCTTTAAATAAATAATATTACAAGTAGATAGTAGTAGTAGTATATATATTGCATTTATCGTTTCATAGATGACAGTGACCTCAACCAGTACCTAGAGCTTCCAGAGTTAAATTCAGTGATTCCTCTCAACGAGGGCGCCTTCGCGTACGCCTGGGCCGGAGCCCGAGCCACGCACGGGGTCACACACGGACGGCTGTGCTATGAGGTTGTTGTTAATGATGTTATATATATATATATATATATTTAGAAATCTAACAAAATAATTAAAAAATATAGTTGTCTTATACAGCCAGTACTTTTTAATAACAAATCAAACCTTGACCAGAATAAACTGATTGTTGTCTCAAACCAAAACAGCTTATTTAATTTCAATTCATTTTACAAAGACACAAATCGCTCCGACAAATACTTTCCCGCGTGAAAGCGAACCGACCAAACGTCATCGGCTTAACGTCACTTCCGGTGCGTTCGGGGATTTAAAGGTTCCGGTCAAATTAGATGTGTTCCCTAAATATATATAAGACTGTCTCATGTAGATATTTAAATGACACTAAAAGCTTACCGCTGGTTTTTTATTATTATATTAACAACACGAATAATGTTTCGGTTATTTTACAGCAGACGTGATGACTATCGTTTTGTCCAAAAGCTTTCTTTCATTTTAACTATGACGTTGACAGTCACTGATATCTCTTATCTATTCTCAAATTTTTTTATAATTAAATATACATAATTTTTATATATCTTTACAATACATACATACATGATTTTGTTACAATATTATATTCAGCAAACCAAGTCATTCCTTAACGTAGTACATACTTCATTGTTAAATAAAGTGTATAATATGTTAATTCGCAGGTTAGAATTGGTTCTTTGGTGACGAGTACGGAGAGCGCTGAGAAGGAACCTCTAACAACTGGCCTGAGAGCTGGATGGTCTACGGACGACACCTCGCTGCATCTGGGTAAATATGTTCATATGTATTAAAAACGTAGACACAATTTGATAACATTTTGTACGAAATAGTAGGTAGAAATTAATGAGAAAATAATATAAATTTAACATAAGTTTTTTTTACGAATTTTACTCTTTCTTTTTGCGGTAATTTTTATAATCATTCAACAAATGTTCAAAATAATCACAACAATGTTCCTTAAAGAATTTAATGTTGTAGGAAGTAATTTCTATCATCGATGTTTCCATGTAAAAAAAATCCAATATTTTTTATCTATCTCTATCTAATATTTTGATTAGATACTATACAAAAATACAGTACGGCGAGTATGACTTAAAAGCTATGTGTATGATAATACTAACACAGAAAAAAAAAAGTCACATGTATTGTTGTTTTTTTTTTTAAATATAAATTAATAAATTACGCGGAAGAAATAAAATATTTCCAACAAATCATATCATTACACATACATAATATGCGAGAACATGGCGGATAATGTAAAAAATTGTATTACAGGTGAAAATTCACTCAGCTGGGGCTACGAGAGCACCGGCAGAGCTGTGAACAACTCGGAGTTCAAGGCGTACGGGAAGCAGTTCAACGAGAAAGATGTCATCGGCTGCTACTTGGTATGTTCCCAGCTTAACATGTGAGGAACGAACAGTGTGATAGTACGCGCGCAGACGTCACGCGTCGTAATGTTGGAGTGAACACGGGAACGGGTGGAGATTGATTTTATAAAAAATTTTAGTGTTTCCTTAAAACAGACTTTATTAGCAGTACTTACGAGTCACAATTGACTACCCGCGTGCGTTCGAGCGACTCGCACTCCCTCTCGCTCCGTCTCGTTCCATTCCCCCTCCCCCGGACCGTTAAACGTTTAACGCAACCTTGTTAGAAGTCGCATAAGATATTTCACTTCAATATATACGTGTCCTGTAAAACATTATATTATTTGTTAAGTATTCATTATTTAACAAATTTTCTATTACAGGTAGAATAATATTTAGTATTTACTCTCGCATGTTGACACATGGGAGATCGCAAGCTGAATGACAGGATATTTATGTAGACTAGAACAGACTAGACTAGACTAAGTAGACAAATATTATTATTCTTATATATGGATAGTTTATTTAGTAAGTGTTGAATAAAGTTCTAGTTATGTACGGTTCCGGTCAAAATTTTAAACAAACCACGGTGAATTAAATAAAAACGATGATAAAAAAGTATCACAAAGATTTCTAAGATTGTCTAAAAATCTACATAAAACATTTGATTAGAATGAAATAAGAAATACTCAGTGGAAACACGCAAAAGTAATGTAATTTTAATAAATAATCCCTTTTTTTTAATTTCTTAACAAAAAACATATTTTTTTATTATTTTTCGGTTGGTAGTGTACAGCTTAAACTGGCACATTTTAATTTATTAAAAAATTAAATTATAACCCACTTGAAAAATAAAGGGTTTAACTTATTAATTATTTATTAAGTAATTAAATACATATAAGTAGAACCTCGATCAGTCGAAAACCTCCAAATCTCGAAAAAATGTTTTTGTTCCCTTCCCTTAAAACACCAAACCTCCATTACTCGAAATCTCAGCCCTCTATTAGTCGAAATAGTAGTGAGTCCCTCCGAGCTCTTTCGGTACATATGTTCCCTCCATTGCTCGAAAAACTAAATTTTACCTCTGTATCTCGAACATAGCAATGTTTTATGTTACAATCTTTACAACTCGATTATTCGAGACTCATTACCTCTGTAGTTCGAATGACAATAAGCATTGGCCGACAGTGTTAGCGAGCCATTGTTGCATAGAAAGCAATTTAAGATTATACAATTAATAGAATTACCACTAATTTATGACTTTCTGTCGTCCCCCTTGATATTCGCCTTATAGAGGTTCTACTGTATGTATATTATAACCTGGTACATTTATATTAATAATTAATTATCGACTTAATTATTTTCCAGGATCTCGACTCGACGCCTTGTACAATGTCGTACACCTTGAACGGCGAAGAACTTGGAACGGCTTTCGAGTTCGATAAGGAGATATTGGAGGGTAGAGCGGTGTTCCCTCACGTGCTGACGAAAAACATGTGCTACAAAGTCAACCTGGGATACGATCGGTGAGTTAGTATTTAACTCAGAACCGTGAGTTTGGCAGTTCAGTGCTCTATGAACCAGTTGTTAACTGTTACTAATGTTTTTGTTTTTTACTAAATGATTGTTTGTATACATGGTACATATTACCAAATATATTTTATCTGTCTGTTTGTTCCTCTGTAACGGTTGTATCAATTTTGATTGTACTTTAACCTGCCGATAGTTGATGAAATTGTGAGCAACGAGAGCTATTTTCTTATTTAATTTTGAATTATGTTTATCACAGTGTATATTTTTGCCATCCTGTGAGGTTATACGACATTGTTGCTTTCAAAAGTTACAATAACCCCGAGCAGGCATATTAGTATTTCGTATTTACTCTCCTACAGTATATTATTGTATGGGATCGCAAGCGAAATCACATATCTTCTGACTGTATATGAATTTTATCATTATACAAGTGTTACCCGCGACTTGTCTTGCAACGGAAGTAGCCTAAGCAATTACATCAGCTATCTCCCTGTGGAAGCCTCATCAAAATCGATACAGTCAATTCTCTTTTTAGCTAGAACAAACACAGATATAAAAATTACCTAAAATTTCATTTCGGTATATGTGTACATATATATATATCAAAATTATTTAATAAGAATTACTTATATTTATATATATATATATATATATATATATATATATATATATATATATATATATATACACACACAAAGCTTTCCTAACAAAATATAATGTTCTAGATACACCATGCTAACGAAAACTAAAATAGTACGCAATCGTGTCGAAATACCCATAGAACAAGTTCTAGAAGAGAAGAGAATGAGAGAAGAGAAGATCAAGCAGAATAAAGAAGATGTTGTTAAAACCACTACGGAGAAGAGTGACAATGAGAATCAGGTTAATATAATTTTTTATGTCCCGAGATATATATTTAGAGCTGAAGATAAATCTCTGTAATGTTATTTTAATTAACTATGTATTTATATAAGCTGATTGATTATTAATGTTAGGTATGTGTCCTATAATTCTTATTACCATTAATAAATTAAATTGGGGTTGTTTTAAATTAAATTATTATTATTTTTTTACATACTAGTGAAATAATTAATAATATTATATTATATTATTGCTAAATTTTGTTGTTTTGCATCAGGAAATACAAAAAAGTGAAGAAAATAAAGATGATATACAAGAAAAGAATGATAAGGAACATGAGATGGAGGTAGATCAAGATAGAGACAGAGATATAGAACATGTGAAGAATGAAAAAGAAGCAGAAGACAAACAAGAAGATACGGAGATGGAGGCGCAGGGAGATGAGAAAGAATTCAATGTAAGCTAATGAGATAAGACTTTGAATATTCATTTAAATTATTTGTTCTTAAAACAACGCGTACTGATTTAAAATATAAGCTTCATTTTTAATGTAAGTACAAACTAGAACAAAAAAACTGGTTAGTAGTGAAACAGACACACACACACACACACACAATGTAGATTTAAATGGGCTTTTCAATAAATTTTCTAGGAAAATGGCGAAAAAGCAGAAAAAGCGGTTACAGATGATATGACCATGGAAACCAATGATGCAGAGGCGGGTTCAGGAAGAGATGAGCATTGTAAGTTTAAGTTATTAACCGACTTACAAGTAAGAGGTGCAATGCAACACAGCACATAGACACAGGATGTGGCATTGCTCTTGCGTTTGTTAATTGTACTTTGAGTGAAAAACTATTATTTTTTTAATAAATTGTTTTCTTTATAGTTAATATATTATTTATTTGTATAAAAACGTAAATATAAATTAATATAATTTTAATTCTTTTTTTGTGTTTCAGCTGAAATTCAAGAGGTCACCGAGGAACAAGTGATGGGAGGTCTTGTTTTGGACAAACGGATCAAATTTGTTATAAGGTTAGTAATATATATATATTATACAAAAAATATGTACGCAATACACAATAAAATTTTGCTGTGATTTGTCATTCAGTAGTTAGATAGACACGAGCGTAGGAGCACGCGTCGTTCCATCTCAAAAGAAACATGTTTCCATAGAAAATATAAAAATAATATTTTGACATTATATTTAAAGTTTCTGATTCGGCTGAAAGCGATTATATTGAGTTGAGTGAATAGTCCCGATATAAAGCTGAATATAACATGTAAAATAAGTATTTCGAAAAGTCTGAGGTTTCTCTGAATACATGCTTAAAAACTTAACGGCCAGCGGAAACTTGCAAAATCATTGAATAAAAATATTATCCGTCCGACAGATCGTACTAGTCTATCATGCGAGAAAGAGGACGTCTTGTTTAATACATTTGAAATTGCCGGACTTATCGCGCGACTAGTCCGCCGATATGTTTGCATACAAGTCGCAACACACAATCTTTCATCATCTATATTTGCACTCACACATCTAAATCAAATAAAAAAGTGGTGGGGAGCGTTATTCTAGTTTAGACAATATATATATATATATAATGTTGAATATATTCTGTGTCCAGATACACAGTAGAGGAAGAATTAGACGGACCTGAGGCGAGCGTTCTCCCGGGATACGAGTTCATAGCCAAGGGTGACCTGGTCGACGGCCCGCGGCGGCCGGGGAGTTGCGACGAGTGTGAGGTGACGTCAGCTTATACTTGACAAATAACTTAATAATATATAAATCAATCGTTTCGACACTTATTTAAAATATTCTTCTTTAATTGATAAGCACTTTTTCATTATATTGTTTTAGAATTTTTTTAATCCAAAAAATACACACGCACATATATATATATGTGCGTGTGTGTGTATGTAAATATATTGTGATAGATTAAGAAGTATGGGTGACAGAATAACTTTTTCCTTATTTACTCAGCTGTAACTCACATAAATATTGATTTTATTTTGTTAGAAATAAATTCTTAATTGAATACTACACTGAGAATATTTAGAAAGATATAATAATATGAGAATAATATGTATGTATAATTGCAGGTTATATTGATGGTGGGTATGCCGGGTTCGGGGAAAACCTACTGGGCTAAGCAACATTGTGCCAAGAATCCAGAGAAGAGATATAATATATTATCAACAGGAGCTTTGTTTGACCGCATGAAGGTAAACAAAAACACAAACACACACACATACACACACACACGCGCACACACACGCACGCACGCACACGCACACGAACGCACGCTTATGATTTAAAAAATAACACTTAAAAAACTATTTGCACTGTTACAGTAAAATTATATTAAAAAAAAAAACAAAGATAATTAAATTCAATTAACAAAATTTAGTCTCGAAAATTGACGTAATTGTTTTAGTATGCATTATATTATTTCCTATATATTCCCATTTTAATTTGTCAGGTGGATACTAAGTTATGTTTAAAAAAATATATAATTTACAATACCAATTAAGCAAATTTCACTAGAGAACGTAATTAATGAACCTTTTTAGTATAAATAAATTATTTATCATGTATATATATATGTGTTATTTTTTCAGGTGGATTGTAAGGCGTTCCGTACTGCCTACGAAGGTAAATGGGACGCTATGGTGACTAAGTGTGCTAAATGCGTCGTCAAGTTACTAGAAATAGCAAAGGGAAGGCGGAGAAACTTCATACTCGATCAGGTTTGAAACTGTCAGATATTTTGTTCACCAAATTAATAGACACAGAGATGGTACTTTGACAAGATGGGTGTAGCTATCCTGATTTAATGATTGCACTACAGCTATGAACCTAACTAACAGATATACAGATAATATGAGTGTAAGGGACGGGGACGGAATTATTGAATCAGATTAACTGATACATTTTATATAGATAATTAAATGAATGAGAAATTAATTAGTAATAGGTTTGATAAGGGCTTGTTTAATTTATAAAAATATCTTACATTGAACAATATATTTTTCATATATTTAGTGAATGCTTAAGTTAAAATATTTTCTAATCTTATAGTTGGTCGATTAATTCGTATAGTCCCAGTGTTGAACGGAAATAAGGATAAATTAACTTTTAGCCGTACACCACTCAGACATGCGGTTTTCGGGTACAAGCGTAGCGATGTATAATGTATGTATGTTTCTCCCACAGACGAATGTATATCCGTCAGCTCAACGTCGTAAACTACGAGAATTCTCCGGCTATCGTCGTATAGCGGCCGTCGTTGTTGTCAATGAGGAAGACCAGAGACAAAGAGCCGCGGCCAGAGAGGCGGCTGACGGTAAGGAGGTTCCAGACGCGGCCATATTGGATATGAAAGGTATGTATCGAACGTTTCTGAGATAAATATCAACAAGCAGACATTCTCTGATAGTTGAAGTGGTCTTAATTCTATTCTAACGCGTATTCATCTGTGACGTCATAGTTAATGTCATATGTAGTTTATGAGCTAGTATGGAGAAACAAACAATGTTACAAGTGTTGTAAATATAACTTGTATGGGTTATAGATATCAATGGGAAATAGACGGATATAAATAATACAGACTTTTTAACCGGCGCTTAAACATTAACTGTGCGTTTTAAGAATAAAATTGTTGTAACATGGCACAACTTATAAATATTCCTTAATAATAAATAATTATATGTATAAATTAATTCACAGCGAACTTCACGTTACCGGAGAAGGGTTCGTTCGTCGATGACGTCATATACACGGAACTCAATGAAGAGGAGGCCCGGAAGGTCCTGGACACGTATCACTCCGAGGCAGCGGCGGCCGGCGCTATGAAGGAGAGAGACAAGAGAGCGAGGTCCACCTCCAGGGAGATATCAGGGAAGAGGCAGAGGTCGCCCGAACGAGCGAGGGATCATAGGAGACCCAGGGACCACACCAGAGAGAGAGGTGTGTACTGAGAGTGAGAGCGAGACAGATATAGACAAGAAAGAATATTGATTTTAAATTATACTATACAAAGATCACTGTATAGACTTATTTAATTTAAACACGTCTATTTAAACGAAACTTATATTTTCGAATGTACTACACGTTTTTTTATAATTTTTTACTTCACACTCCCCGCGTTCACGTCTCGTCTGCTGTCATCACGGTTGCTATAAATTAACCGAAACGTCGGGATTATATAGTTTAAAAGAATAAAAACCGCGTAGTACATCCGATAATATTAGTTTCATTTATTTCATTTTGTCACGTTATAATATCTGATTATTAAAACATATTTTATTCAATTGAAGTTATTTAAAATGTATAAATATATATAATTTTAGATGATCGTTGGTCCGGAGGTAGTCGTTGGGGTCCACCGGCGCCACGGGGTCGTTGGGGTCGGGATAGACCCCCGCATCCTAGGTTCGATAGGAATTGGTCACAAAGGTAACCCTAGAATAATTAAAAAAATTGTACCCTTAACTTCTTTGCGATATTATTATAATTACAATTGGTGTTGTAACTTAAAATCATAGTTTAAATACTTAACAATTGTGGCATTTCTCATCACTCAAGAAATAATTTCTCCACATATAAAACCTCTATGGAATTATAGTTATTAAGTTCCATAGAATTTATTATTTGCAAATTTTAAAGATATATATATATATTTAAATATATAATGCATTTTTTAATTTTTCCCACAATCATTACTACAGATATGATGCATAAATTTTATTAAATAATTGTATAGAAAATTTTTGTATGATATCATTTCACATCTCAATAGAAACGATTTTGGTCGCGATGGCGGTTTCCGTGGCGGTCGCATGGGATCTCGGCAGGATAGAGGTCCGGGGCCTAACCTGGGTGGGCCCGGGGGACCTGGGGGTCCGCGTGGGCCTCCCGGGGACCGTTTCCAGAGAGACCACAGACCCCAGAACAGAGGACCCCCTCATCAACCTGATAAGAGACCGGCAGGGCCGCCTCCTGGTAAATTATATACATCTATATATATATATATTTATACACATGTGTGTGTGTGCATGTGTGTAAAAGTCTGCACACAGATCTAATTATCAAAGTGGTATTTGTATTTTAGTTAGTTTATAGTTCACTTTATTGGCCATGACTTAAAGTCAGATATCGCAAGGATCAAATCCAAACTCATTGAGTTCACGATTTGAATGACCTTACTTTGATAAAAATAACAACAAAAAATAGATTATATTAATCTTATCTAATTTCCAATCAATTAATACATTATAATATTATTTTCGATATCTTAACTACCTTTTATTTCTTAAACTAATAATCTTTCCAGGTTCATGGCAGCGAGGTTCCGGGCCACGTGGCGGAGGTCACATGGGGCATGGACCAAGACAGGTGACAAAATACGTTTTATATATATATATATATATATACATATATGTATAATCCTCACAGTTACTGTTATTCTGCACGTTAACAATTAATTGAAAATGATGATTATTAGTGCAAAATTAACTTAATGTAGAGTTTATATGTAGACATAAATACATCTATATGATAGATAGTTTAGATTTAGAAAATTTTAATGTTTTTTTTAACTAAAAACAACTAAATATAATATATAACTATGTATAAATCATACTTCTTAATTGGTTACATATATTATGAATAGCATTCTGTTCTAACTAGGATCACTTTATAAATACATTATACATACTAACTGTATTTAAAATGACTATGTATGTAAATGTTTTTTTTTTTTTTAATTTGTCTTCAATTGTCACAACAACAGGATAACCAGAACCAAAGCCAGAATCACAGCCAAAACCAAAACCAGCAGTGGAACCAGTGGGCCGGTAACTGGGGAGGCTGGGGTAACTGGAATAATCAAAATCCAGGTATATAAGAATATATATATATATTATACTATAAACAAGTATAGGTCTTATTTATGTTATGGTTATTATCTACTCAAAATAAATCAGTTAGTTGTTAAAGGTCAGTCGATGCAATTAATTTTATGAGAAATAAAGAGTCAAGGCTGTACCCTGTATAATTAAAAATCTTGAGAAAAAATTATATATATATATATATAGCACTTTAAAATGGTATTTATAAAGTGAACAAAATTCAAACAGGATGGAACAACTGGAATAATTGGTGCTGGGGCAACCAGAACTCCGGCCAGGGGCAGGGACAGGTACAGGGGCAGGGTCCAGCCGGGAAGGGACCTTCAGGACAGGTACAGGCACAGGCGGGGCAGGGGCAGGGACAAGGACAGGGCCAGGGTCAGGGTCAAGGCTGGCAGAACTACAATGCACAGCAATGGTTCCAGTGGCAGCAGTGGCAGCAACAGAACTGGCCCGGGGTTAGTGCAATCATATCAACTATATATATATATATTACGTGTAATTTTTTTCATTATATACAATTAATATAAAAATTATTATTACAGTACGGCCAGCAACAACAACAACAGCAACAAGGCGGCGCCAACAGCGGAGATAACGCTCAGGCGTGGGCACAGTTCTATCAGGTATGAGGCTCACTACTGTACATGCCATACAAATACAACGTTATTATAATTACATGTAATTATTACAAGAACCGAAGATTTTCTAGTTAACTTATAAAAAACGATTAAAAGTAGTTTACATTTCATTTGCGAATTATTTCAGGACATTATTTCTGTAGCAGCACATTTGATGTCAGCATTATTTTTTATAGATGTCAATATATTAAATGTTTGTTAAAAAAAAAAAGTATTTTTGATTGAACTGACTTAAATTTTTTTTCTAATCGCATCATTTTACATCAATACGGTTTTGGAATTAATAAATATATATATATATATATATATATTATTTATATATAAAGAAGTCACAAGGAATGTACGTAACATGTAACTGACTTGTATTTACATGTATAGAAGTTAGTGGAAATGATAATTACTTATTAATCAATATAATTTACAATCCATCCTGTTACAGAACTACGGCGCCGGCAACAACGGCAACTCCAACCCGGCCTTGGAAAAGAAGTGATGACGTCACCACCACACAACACAATGGCGACGCACACACTCACACACACACACACACACAGCTGACAGTTTATATACATAGGTAGTTTACAGACGGAATTACAGTAATTATAATTATATAGAATTATTAATATAAAAATTATATAAGTTTTGAGAAACTAGAAAGCAGTCGCCGTCGCCTCCGATGTAACCGGAGCGCGCTAAGATGTTTACTGATATAATTTCGTTCAAACTAACAGAAGAGAAATGTATTTTTTTATATAAATATCGCACTTTTCATTAATTTGTTTGTTTATTTTTAATTCTCAAACGATTTTTTATAAGTAAAAATCGGTTTAGATATAAGACAATGTACATACAGAAAGTTGAGTCTAAGACATTCATACTTACGACTGTGTAAGTTCATAGTTTAGAAATATATCGCGAGGAGCTCGTGCGTGCTGACGTTCAGGTCCACTCCCGCGCGACTCGACCTTCATGCTAACGATACAAATAAATAGTGATAAGAAAATTGATTGTTTTATTGGACACGAAAATGTAAGGTAATTTGTACTAACATATTATTGGAAATATTTTGATTTATTTGGAGAGAAACTGACATTTTATTGCGATATCATCAACTCTAAATAAAAATATATGAGAAATAAAACGATAAAGTATATTTTGAAATGTTTATTTCGTCAAAAAAAATCCTATTGTCAATATATTTACTCCATTTTGACAATAACGTGAAAAAACCCTTAAATTAATACGATCCAATGAAAGGACGCCCCGATGTCCTCTAAGACATCGGGGCGTTTGATAACAATGTTAATTCTAAAGTAGTTCTCTTACACTCATTATTAAAAATAGAGATTTTTACCCCAAACTTGTCAACACTTCACATAGTTATAGTTATTTAACTTTCAAGCCTCTCATACGGTTAACAGTACGATAATTTTATAAATACCCCGAAATTATCCCTAAAATTAAACGTAACTCCGAAAAATGGTCCATAGTCACACATTTTATACGGCCCGATATTAAAATATGAACGCTTAGTGATATTTAAATTTGATTTCGGGGTTAACTTCATCTTGAATATTCTAAAACTAAAAATATAAAATGAAAAGCTTTAAATGCAAACAATATCTTAACATTACGACTAAACATTATTATTAGGTACAATGTGTTTGTATACCATTCCTTACATCATGTACTAACAAGTCTCATACAATCGATTGTAAACCAGCTTTAAATAAAACGGTTGCTGAAAATGTTAAAATTACATCGAAAATAACAAAATTGTCATCTTTGGTTGGAAACCATAGTTAAAAACAACCGTCGCAAGTAAAAGGAATAAAAAATACACACAGACATTTTTTTTAATACATAAATCATACAATACCCAACTATACGTCGCCATATATAATCTAAGTATAAAATATTTTAAAACTATTCGCAACAATCAAGTGGCACTTTCAAACGATTCAATATGGCGGGAACTCACTTACATATTATTTGTGTCGGTCCAACTATAAAATATCAAAAAAATCTTATAAACAATCGTTTTATATCAAATATTTTACATTTCAATAATAAAACCATCCATTGAGACGTTTCTCGTTTGTTTCAAATTAATTTTATTGCTCGACACTCGTTAAACGTCAACATTGAGAAGCGTCCCAAAATGGCGCATTGTCAAAGGTCGATAAATTCTAATAGATTATAATATAACTTTAATTATGAATGGAAGAAATGTTTTATTTACACTAAATCTGATGTGTTAATGGAATAACATGTAGTTATTTTTTTTTTATCTAATATTAACAAATGTACTTACAATATCTAAGTCACTAAGTAGTTATAGGCACTATATTATCTGTAGATAATTTAACTACCGTTTAAATTAATTCGTTCGATTAATATTCGTTAGTTTAGTACTAAATCATTCATTTTATTATTAATTGTGATTTTATTTCTATGATACCTTCTAATTACGTTTCAGGTTGTCTTTATTAACAGCGTGTTAGGACTCGTTTAACACGTAGCTATGAAATTTATCGGACGGATCCCTATGACTGCTACGAGTGAATTTAATATGTTTCGGTTAATATTGAATGATGAGCGAAAACAAAAGAGCGAATGAATGAATGAACGAAATCAAATCTGGTATGCCAATATGTAGGAACTTTATAGTTACTGAATTGAGCATATATTTTTTTTTAATAAACGCGTCTAAAATCCGAATAAAACTTTACAAATGAATGAGGCGTTATTTTTTTTATAATTTATTGAGGCACTCTTCGGTTAATTAGCTCGGCTTAAAGAAACTATTTCATAAAATAAGGACAAAACAAAATGCATATTTTTTATTCCATCATCAATGCATCGATGCGATGCGCTCAGTGTTGCCAGGCGTCGAGTTCCCTATACAAGTGTACAACTAGTCGAACGTAATACATCTCTTAGGTTATTTACATATTTAGTTCTGGCAACTCTATACTATTATGATTCGACAATGCGCCAAAGTGATGGCCGTATATATAACAGCTATGTTTTACGCACAACACGTTTTCTTTTGACTCTGCACTGCGGCAGGTTTTCGTCTGAAAAGTTTTAATTAATATTTAATATATTACCTTGATTAGCTACACGTGTGTGTGTGTGCTGTGTGTGCGTGCGTGCGTGTGTGTGTGTGAAGTATCACTGTAAATGTACTAATCTGTGAAGAAAGATTCTTGTAGTGTGTGAGGAGCGTATAAACGTAATGACAGTCAAAGATTATTTCGTCAATCAGATTCTGTGAGTGGTTTAGATTGTCTAATGCGTATTTTTTTTACGTATCTATCTACAAGTGAGGATGGATATGATAACTGGATGGATAACTGACGGAGAAATTTTTACCCATCCTATGAGGTTTGCGAGCAATATCCATCCAGCATTAAGCAAGTATCCTCTAAGGTGAGATATGCTACGTGTATGTGTGCCTGTGTCCTGTATCTGTATGTATATGGGGACTGTGTGCTATGTGTGTGTATGTGTGTGTGTGTGTTTGTATCCTGTGACTGTCTCCAAGTGTACTCACGGCGCTATTGTGACGCCTGCGAGTCCGGTGTGGCGGGAGACGAGGACCGCGAGTGTGCGGCGAGGGAGTGTTGGAGAGCGGCCGGGGTCAGCCACTCCCTATAACAGCAACAGACAATTAAAACGTGCAGCGACATAGAGGTCATATTCGCTTGAATATACAACACTGATTATATATTGATAGAATTAGTTAATTTTATATAATGACCTCTTTAATATCTTACTTTGGTAAACACCGCTGTAAGAATGGCACGCACGAGCTGACATACGCTAGACGGTTCACCCAGGACGGTATGTCGCGGGAACAGAGCGCCTGAGAACAAATCATATATAATATAGATTTAAATATTTTTTTAAGTACATTTTGATAGCTTTTCTATAGCTTTAGACAGTTCAGTCTCTCGTAACGTAACTTATTTGAATATACTCTGTGTGATTTTCATATAATAAAACTCACCAAACAGAACGCTGACGTGAAGTGATTACAGTTATTGTTCATGAGGTGGTATCTGAAACGAACGGACAATAGTACATTAAATTAATATTATATACGGCCATAATGGATCGATTATTTCAAGTTCAATAGTATAATGGAAATGTCATTGTTTAACACTCAGTGACGACACACACATTGAGGAATGTTCACGGATTGATGTGTGTGTGTGTGTGTGTGTGTGTTTGTTTGTTTATTTTATGTGATTTAATATATTATTAAGACATTTTATATGAAAATAATAGCTAATCCTATATAAACTTTTTATTTGCATAGTTTTCGCTATCCATATTAACTTAATTTACACGATATATGTATAATAGTAATAATTTAAATTTCTTATACATGCCTGTCGCCCCGGAACTGCTTGCCTAATTCATTGACCAGTCGCCTGACCTCTTCTTCACTGAAATCCGTGTATCCTATGTGAACGCTTTGCCTGAAAATTTTTATAACATAATTTAAATATTGATATATCTTCTTATTGAAAATAATATTAATATAAAAAATATTACTCGTAAGCTTTATATATATATATATATATATATATATATATATATATATATATATATATATATATATATATACCTTTCTTATGTAAATATATATATACATATTTAAATTAAAATTAAAGCAATCTGTATTAATTTTTTTTAATATGTTATGAGTCAGTATAGATCGTAAAAACAACGATTGCGTCGTAATACCAAAACATATTATTACAATTTATGACAAAACCCGACCGGAAGTTGAATTCTCCGAGGGTACAACGACATCACAGATAATATAAGCTGAGGCAAACCGGATATGTCATCATAGATGTATATAATAATCAAACAGCTGGCTGGGCAACAGACAAACAAAAGAATATGTGTAAAAAAAGCATTTAATTCGTGGACCGTACTTCACGTACATTTAATTCGGCATAAATGTCACTTTAAAGTCATAGAAACGGTAATAATTTGTAAAACATTTTCCTTTAATTAAAAATATCGTCAATGTATTTGTTTACAATTCTTATCTTGTCTCGTTGTCCATACTAACCGGAAACGGAACTGCTCCCCCAACTCCCTTTCGTCTCTGGGAGTTATCTCGAAAACTCCCGTGAAAGCGTATGGATGGCCGCCGTAAGCCCACTCCGAGCCGTGGACTTGTACACCGCTGTGGAACACGCCAACACCCGCCCCGGCTGTGTACCTACGAGTCGTACACATTTGTACACATTCTATACACATCAGTGGTATAGTATAAACTGTTTATGATCTTTTATATTCTATTTAAAAATAAGAGTGACTATATATTATAGCTTTTTCATATTTATCGGTACGAATCTCAAATAAAATTGTAGAGTTAAAATTATTATTAACGGAATATCAAAAATCACAATGATGAAGTTTTTTTTTATGATTTTATTGTTATCGGTAGCTCCTGAAGGTTTTTCGAACAGAGCATAGTAACTTCTACAAGTTATCATCAGATTTTTCATAGTATTGTTATATACTCTTTGGTTGGTTTGATAAGGCTGAGATGTGAGCTGATAAGTCATATTATTATTAAATGTGTATGTATGTCAGTGTACCTACAGTATAAAGTGTAACTCACCAATTCGTCCAATACATGTCGTATACATTGAGTACAACGGCCGCCTGGCCCGGCCGAGGGGGCCGGGGCTCCGCCCTCCGCGGCAGCAGAGACATGCACGATGGAAACATCGTACAGATGCCGCAAGTCTGCGCACACCAATATTCAAAACATATAATTCTAATAGGTATTATTTTGTTTAATTATAACTGTGAATTGTACAAAGCGTGTTTCACATGCACTATGACATAGCGGTTTGGATACTCGGGCCATTGATCTATTGACCTTCAAATGTCTTTGAATAATTTACACACCAAAAATTATTGATTAGGTATCATTTAGTTGCTACAGAAATGTGAATTTTATTTCTATGTCGTCATGAAATTGGGAAGAATTATAATACTATGTTCGCCACCCAGTTTTGCTCGGTCTATTTTTATAGCTAGATGTATAAATTAAGTTTCGTTGAGAAGGTATAACTTTGGAACAGAAAAGTAGTAACTACTGTCTGATGAAAGCAACAATTTACGGACGTTGAGGTATTGTCAATTTAGAATGCGCTTCTCACTATACTAAAATTTAATTTACTATACAATACTTTGCGTCACCTTAAACATACCTAGGTAATGTATATCATATACAAAATTAACATTTTAATATATATATTAAAATAATGCTATAGTTTGTTTGATTTATTTAAAGCAGGGTTTTTCGACCTTATTCGTACCAGGGCCCTTTAAGTATGAAAAAATATGTCGCGACACCCCTACCCGTTTAGTTGCATGTATAAATGAGGCAAATTTGACAACAAAGGTCCAAGAAATTGCTTGATTTAACTGCCAATGGGATGCTGGAGTTGGAATTGAAATCAGTCAATTTGGATACCTTTTGGTTAAGAAGGAAATCCGAGCATCCAGAGTTAACAACAGAAGCTTTGAAGTGTTTGATTACATTCGCCACCTCGTACTGGTGCGAGTTGACATTTTCGTCAATGGCCCAAATAAAAAGCGAGGATAGAAATCTTTTGAATTTGGCCAAAATGTAGCGAAAACGAATCCACTATGGGAGAAATTGGTCAATGAAAAACAAGCGCAACCTTCGTATTAACGGTCCTAATAAGTTTATTAATTTTTATTTGTTTATTCATTATCTATCTATCTTTTCTATCGTAATCACTTATCAGTGATTACTCTCAAGATCACAGAAGTTACTATTATTTTTTGTTCATACAAATGATGAAGTATTTCTTTTTGTTAACATTTTTCATAATGAATCTTTATAAATGTTATTGTTCCTCATATACTGCTGTAGCTTTCCCAACCAGCAACTCCACTATAAAAGCCTAGGGACCCCCTGGAGAGGCTTCGCGACCCACACGGTTGTACACGGTCGTTCCTATTAATAATTTAATTCAACAATAGTTTGGTCTATCTGTAAATATATATAGATATAGCTAAAAATATACGTAAGATGTTTTACCCGATATTGTGAAATAATAAATAAAAACATTGAAACTAATAAAAAACATCCAAAAACTATAAACATGTTTCAATAAAGCGAAATTATATATCAAATTAAAATAATTTTCTTACTACCCTATTTTCGTTTCACCAGAATTTTGGGCGTCTATGACGTCACAGACGAGATAGGTACTGTTACGAAGTTAATTGCTGTTTTGAATTTGAGATATTATTATAAAAATTAATGTAACATCAGGAAAAAAATAAAGTTTTTTTCTAACTCAAACAATTTAATGATTATATAATATATATATATATATATATATATTATAAGAATTTGGTATTTTTCGATTTCTGTAATAAATTTAGGAATACATTCATAGCAGCAAGACGACAGTAAATAGGTTAGATGTGAATACTTTTGGTGAAACATTTTTTCATAGAGAAACCAAACTCGTTTATTAAAACTTCATCTTTTATATGAATATAAAATAAACAAACACACACTACCATGACTCACACACACACACGCATCAATCCGTGAACATTCCTCAATGTGTGTGTCGTCACTGAGTTTTAAACAATGGCATTTCCATTATACTATTGAACTTGAAATAATCGATTCATTATGAATATCGACCGTTATATACAAGAGTATATACACATCATTTACGAAGCTGAAAAAAAAACTTCGCAGATAAACAAAGGAATTTACAAAGTCAGTTTGCTGTTGTATTTTGGATCTTAGAATCAAATACGTAAGGATTACAATCCGATAATTAAATTTGTATTGCGGCATAACTTATTTGCAATTGAAATATCCTAGCTGATTTACACTACAGAGAAATTAAAAATCCTTTGTATGTACTCGCTTTACATAACAATAATCATTAATAGCGTGTTTCAAAGACAATTTATATAGAAAAAATTTGCATCTTTTTAAAAACTGGGCTTATATTGCTTGTATTGTTTATATACCGACTATATATATATATATATGAGGAAATATCGCAATAGTTATTCAAGACTAATGATATCTGAGACTTTCGCGAGTATTCATATAAATTACACTAATAATTTCGGATAAACTACGATTTTTATTATTTTAAAATAATATTAGTTTTATTTATATTCAAGACTAATCCTATGTATAAGGCGATTTTTCTTCTCTTGTGTGTGTAATGTATATATTGTTTTGTAATCAAACGTATTTGATTGAACCTTTTTATTTAGAGAGCGACAACAATACTAACATTTTTTTTTTCTTCCTAAAAATGGCTATGCGTATCAAATCTAATTTATATTTCAAACTATCTTAAAAATAGTCAGATTTAAATAATAGTCATTACAAATTATAAATACCTTTTATATTTTGTATCCTGATCATTAATTTCCTGACAGAAAACATTAAGAAGTATTAAACGTTGCAAAACCATAAATTCTAACAACCTTCGTTAATTACAACCCTCCGAAATATTAAGAGTTATTGTTTACTCCAGCTAAATAATAATAAGCAAACAAAACGAACATATATAGTATGTTCATAAAAAAATTACGTACGTTGGTCACTTAAGACGAAAAAGTATATTGATTTTTCCATATAACTTTCAAATGAGAAAGCGGAATTGAAAATTTAAAAAAAACTAGAATCAAAAATCTAATTAATTATTAAATGCTTTATACTCACTCATATAACTGTATTTCCTTTATACGAACACAACAAACTCTAGTCGTAAACACAGACGCGGGTTACGGTATCGTATATAGTTAATACAAATTACACTCCAGTTGTCTGTTACAACTTGCAAAGTATTCACTCTTATTTTATAATAAACGTAGAATGTAATTAAAATATTATTTTTTCTATTATAATGTTGAAATGAGTCGTTTCAAACGACTTTTTTCCCGACATTTTGCCGCGTATTTCAACTGTCAGTTCAGTACCGTTACGTTCAGAAGTGATAGTCGCTGTGACAACAAGCCACAAACTTTATTTGATTGTATCTAATAAATAATATTGACGAAAAAAATTAATTTATGGTCGAAATTAGCTCATTATAATAGAACATTAAAGATCAATAGTTGAGCGTAGCTTTTATATTAATAAAATTTAAGTCTTTATGCCATAAATACTTAATTATTAATTTTAAAAAAAACCTTTCCTTTGCATGATACTATTTGATTTCTATTTTCTCTAATTTTTATGACCAAATTGAACAAAATTATATTCTCGAAATTTCGATAAACAATTATGGATCTCATTCTCATCTCGTCTGCTCGTGATCACGGTTGTTGCAAAGTAACCGAAACGTCGGGAGTATGTTGTTAAAATAATAAAACGAGTAGTTAATCCGAATTAATTTTATTTAAATGAATACTCGCGAAGTCTTAAATCTCATTAGATCTAATTATGGATCACTTACGTTATTTCCGTAGGCATAGAAAGTTTTAGTAATTATAATCAATACACAAGTAATAAATAAAGTTGTCAGAAAAAAAAGATATCGTAACCAATTCTCTCATTGGAACGTATCCAATGAAACAGGGTCGGAATGGAGGAAGAATGATAAAAATCAATTCATACAACTTTCGCTATCTTTACTCATAGAAAAAAACATTACACAATACACAGAATGTTGCCATTAATCTTAATATACGCGATAAAGAAAAATATAATCGTCCTTAATTTGAATCATACACAACAAAAAAGGACTTAATTAAGTTCAAATCGTTCAAATATAAGTGGCACTTGATACAAAAACTGATTAATGCTTTTTTATTCAAAGGATAATAAGGAATTACATATAAATATAAAACATAAAAAGCTTTGCGCTCATTTTTTCTTTAAGGACGCTTCAGGGTTCAGGCATGTAATTATAAAGCCTGTGATCGTACTAGGATTTCTTTAGATGTATGAAATTTCAATTACTTTTACATTTGTAACGCTGACATTTATAAAACAAAAATATCTGCTTCATCCATTTTAAAAAATTGTTAAACGATTTTAATTAAGATTTAACCGTAATTGTGAAGTAGCGCAAGCGAAGTCGAAATCATTTACTAGTATAAAATGCTTCTACCTATATTTACGCTCTTAATCAGATACATATAATACCAATCAGACAAAAATTAATAAATAACGATTTGAATAAAAAGATCGTAATATTTTTTTATAAATAAAATCGTTTACATATGGCTTAATTGACTTTTATGTATTATTTGTATCAAATAACCGTCAAGGCTATATTGGAATATCAAAACATGGATAATTTTCCCTTAATTGAGTCATAAAAGCGTCGAAAGACGTAAAACAAAACGATTGGCTATTATATGTTATTAAATTTTCCATATTCTACATGACCAAGCTACATATAGACATACCTCTTTGGGAACTTTTGTTATACTTATTTTCTTTTTCATTGTACACTAAAAAAAAAAAGAAAAAAAAAAGGCGCGAAAATATTTAGTATTTATAAGCTGTGCTACACAAATGCAAAATAAAAACTACATGGTCCAAAACTCTTTGCAGGACATGTTCAGTGTAATGAAACTACAGATAAGATAGTCAGTCATATATGGTGTCAATCATTAAACATTGTACTATCAGGTTTTTTAATCTATTTTAATCTACGAAAGGCTTTATCAAACATTAATAACCGTCCAGTCATGCATTGTTTACTTTCTCTGAGATTATTTCTGTTTGCATTGTTATATACAGCCGATGTCAAAACAGCAACATAATATAGAATTGTACGTGCACATACGTATGGTGCTATCTACTGTAGTTCTTACTAAGTTCGGTAAATCTTGGGGGTCCTCCTGCAAGATAGGGGACGTAAGGAGGGGGTCTCGGTCTCCTGATCGAGGAGCACCCCGCTCAGAACGATTACGGCACGCTTCACATCTCTTCATTTCTACACATGTCCTAACCGGACAATCAGAGACATCCTTCACTTTAACTAATAAAAAAAAATTATAAAGGATTTTACGACCAATTCATTAATCTATACTTGATATTGATACTATTGAGAACATTAAATACTAATTTTAATTCGCAAAAATATGAATAGCTGTAATTTATAACATAGTTGGAATACATGAGAAACAACTGACAATCAATATTAAGGTTAATGACCTATGAAATCTACGAAATTAATCAAATTACTATCAAGAACTACGAGATAAAATACAGAACTACGTCTATTTAAATGGTAACGTGTAAATGGGAGGCAAACAAGTAACGCATACAGACTGTTGAACTATGAACTATAGACAGGCAAGATAGTACGCTAATAAGTTAGTGGGCTAATAGCCGAACATTATCAACCCATGCCCGTAAACCCGGTACTTCATATTAAAAATATAAATTTACACTCACGTTTAAATGAAATTTATCCCGTTGGTAAGCCTTTTCCCATAAAATTTAGGCCTGCCTCAATCCATAAGCGTCATCGTTGAAACAACATCAAATACTATTTGATGGTATATTTGATGTAGGTTTGAGTAAGATTTGAGATTTCGTTAAATATATATGAACACAATGTGCTAACTTCTTTTAATACAACACTGACATTTTTGGTTTTTTAATGCTGATTGCTGGTTGCGGAGGGAGAGCAGGCAGAATTGTTGCCATCTAGAATTAAGATATATATTTGATAAGTCTCTAAAGTAAGAAACAATTATAAAAAAACTTTTATTCTTTTCAAAAAAATTATATAAAATAAAATACTTTATCTTCTTTTCACAAAATATAAAATTATTTAGTGTTGTATAATGTATGTTTTGTCAAAATCAAAACGTAGATATTTAAAGCTTAGTTAAACGTCAATGTCAATTTGGACTTCTATCTACACGTCATCGTGTTGTGCGTTGTCAAATGATTAAAAATTAATGATTTTTCTGTTTAAAGTGCATATAAAGGATATAAATTCAAAATGGTAATTAAATTATTTATCAATTAACGATATTACAATATCTTATTTTTTTTTTCTTGTATAATTATTTAGATTGTTAATCCATACGGGTTGTCTTGATAAACTTGTTACGTCGGGCGTCTTGGCTTGTGTGTAATTAAATGTTTCTGTAACTTATAGGTACTTATAGCTGCAACAGTGTGCACGAAATCGGGGAAAGGTAAAGTATTTTATTTGGACTGTTTAAACAATCAAAGAGGGTGTATATTTTCTAAACATGCTATATCTTTCAGCGTTAGTTTCTCGTCAATTCGTTGAAATGACGAAAGCACGTATAGAAGGGCTTCTGGCTGCCTTTCCTAAATTAATGACAGGCGGCCGCCAGCATACTTTTATAGAAACAGAATCTGTACGGTAAATAAATTAAATTTATTAAGTGTTTAAATTAAAAACATACAATGAGATATAAGACTTTCGCGCGTATTTATTGAAATAAAACTGAAATAAGAATCTCATCTCGTCTGCCCGTGATCACGGTTGCTGCTAAATAACCAAAACTTTGGAAGTATGCACTTAAAATGAGATGAAACCTCTAAGTATTCAATGGATTCACCCTGGATGAATGGATGGATGGATTAAAATCACTAAAAGGCATTAAAATCGCTTTATAAATCTGAAAAATATTAGTTTATTTCAATAAATACATACATTCAAATGAAACCATTTGCAATCAAAATATTCACACATTTATAAATAACATATAACATTTTTGTTTATAAACATTTTAAATACTTAAATTGTCCATTTCATAGTTATGTCTACCAGCCATTGGACAAGCTTTACATGTTGTTAATTACTACAAAAGCGAGTAACATTCTAGAAGACTTGGAAACACTGAGACTCTTCAGTAGAGTGGTATGGCAACACTTGGTTCTTTGCAAAATATTATATATATTTATGTATATATGTAAAAGGTTTTATATAAAAATTTCTAATCAGGTGCCAGAATATTGCACCCAATTGACGGAAGCTGAAATTTTGAACCAGGCCTTCAATCTGCTGTTTGCTTTCGACGAAATTGTCGCTCTCGGCTACAGGGAAAGTGTTAACTTGGCTCAGGTAAATATGACATTTATATTTGCTAAGTTAACATCTTTATGCCTCTTACTTATGATTATGTTGCGGTATAAAATTTTTAGTATTTGCCACTGCATATCGTGTGAGCTACCGGCTATGCCCGACAGAATAAGGAAATCAAGTGACATCTTAGGTTATATCTAAATAGTTTCATAACCTTGTCTGAACTTCCATTTCAATGCCCATCCACAAACTCATGTCCCCCTCATGGAGCATTTACGGGCTTTGCTATTAATGAAATTATGTAAATGCATATATCATCATTTTTGGTTCATTGCAAAATTATAATAACTTAGTATTTAATTCAGTTCGCATTCTGTCATCGAGTATTAACTTCCATCATATATTTTTTTATCAGTTAGACTCATTCAAACAGCAATATAAGCTCAGATAATTTTACTAAGTCTAAGCAAACAGTGCCCTGACATACATGCTACTATATTCTTCATTAGATCCTATAAGATTCCGAACATATTGGAATTAGGCAATCAGGACTGGAATGTGTTCATTGAATCATATTGTGGTGCGGAAGATATTCCACCTATTTGTCCTTTACAAAAATTAAAATGGCTGTACCAAAGTTTCACCGATACAACCAATAGTAATAGTGATCAGTTGATATGTTACCGAGTAGGACTGATGAAGGGTAAACTAGAATAGGTCACTCCGCAAGGTAAACCCTTACATATATCAGCCATATATAATATCTAGAACATACTTTTATAGATTTTAAATTTGATATTGTTGGAACAGAGCTTACTTGGACTTTCATTAATTTTCTCCGTTAGGAATATATTGAGATGATTCATATAATTCTTTTAATAAAACGATGTATTTGAGGTCGAATATAACAAAGAGTATCTCAGCTATAAGCAACATCCCAAACAATTCTTATATTACGTTTTGGAAGCGACTTCATCCGAGTGGACCTTCTAATAAGGAATAATTATAATATAACATACATTTTATACAAATTACATTTGTCATACTGAGTTCCTGTTGGAAAATTCATGGGATTTCGCGACAAATTGTAGCCTATATTCGATTCTGATATATAATCTATATGATTGGAGAGTCTGATCAAAATCCGCTCAGCAGATTTTGTGTGAAGGAGCAACAAATATTATAATAATGTTTAACATTTATATAACGGTACATAAAATTCAAGGTTCGCTCGTTCGTCGAGATGGATTCACACGAGGAGAAGATCTATCAGGCTGTGAGGCAGGTCAGTAGCTACAAATTTATATATCGTAATAAAAATTTGCTATCCAACCTTTGTACCGTCTCTTAGACACGTAACAAATTAGACTAGTTAAAAAGCTGACTTTTAATTAATTAAATTCAACAACTTCAGTCGTGACGCGATAGCTTAGTTGATAAAGCGACTGCTTCTCTATGGTACGGAGGTCCCAGGTTCGTATCCTGCTCGTGTCATCAATTTATCATTAGACATTATCTAATTTAAATTTTAACTTTAACCATGTTAACGGTTATATTTGGACGAATTCACACAATATATATTCATTTTATATCTCATAAGTTATTCTGATATATGAGATATATGTATATTGTTCTCTTGCACATAGAGTAACTTTTTTAATACAAAAAAAATATTAATTTCATTGAAAAATTCTGATTCAGTACATAAATCATTCTATGTATATATTAACAATGACTGGATAGTGCTTGATTATATTTCCATCCACTGGTGGGTAGACATTAAGACGGAGGTGGTGAACGCCCCGTCTCTGTACCAGCCTAAACTCTCTTCTTCTTATGTTTAGACTCAAGAGCGCGAAGCTGCTAATAGAATGAGGGAACGCGCTAAGGAACTACAGAGAGAGCGACTTGAAGCAGCTAAGAGGGGACAACCGCCGAGATCCTCTGGTTTTGGTAATTATACACTATTTGGCTATACTGATACACTATTTGGCTATACTGATACACTATTTGGCTATACTGATACACTATTTGGCTATACTGATACGCTATTTGGCTATACTGATACGCTATTTGGCTATACTGATACACTATTTGGCTATACTGATACACTATTCGGCTATACTGATACACTATTCGGCTATACTGATACACTATTCGGCTATACTGATACACTATTCGGCTATACTGATACACTATTTGGCTATACTGATACACTATTTGGCTATACTGATACACTATTCGGCTATACTGATACACTATTCGGCTATACTAAAACTTACACTTTTTGGTGTTTATACACTTGACGATTCAAAAATTAAAATATAACGAGCAACATTCGAACTTTGTACTTGTTAAGTTTATTAAATTTAAAATAAAATGTGTGTAGATTGCAGATATTTATACTCTGTAGATATAAGAAACGTTTAGATTATTGCTTGAATTAAAAGCAAGCCAAGTTAGGACACGATAACTTAATTACTACAGTGATTGGAAATTGGTGGCTATCACAGAGGTCCTGGCATCACGTCTTGGTCGTTGATGGATTTAAATTAAATGCTACATTAAATTATAATAGAAATAAATATTTTTGCAACAATATATAAATATTTTTAATTTTTTTTTTGTTAACAGGAAGCGGTTTCGGTAGTTCGTCCCTACCGCAGACAACTCCCTCTGAGCCGACGACAGAGAAAATACCAACAACACCTGTCAGGGAAACGTATGTAGATGAAAAATTTAAACAAAATAATTGATACATGTAATATAAAATTATAGGTAAATTTAGTAAAAATGTGATATATATATAATGATATACTAGGTACCAGCCCTGCTTCGCACAGACTCTTTACACAGATAAGATATATATGGAGACAAGACAAAGACTATACTGAGCTTATCTAAATGTAATCTACTCGATGTATAACATTGGTTAAGTTATGATATATGAAGAATATATTTGGAAGGAAAATATACAAACTCACTAATAGGATACTGTTTAAAATAATCATAATTAAAAAGCTGTACTAAATTTTAAAATTATCTCTGAAATATAATTGAAACGGATTTGAGAGGAACTAAATCTAATATAAAATTCTATAATCACTGCATTAAAATTAACATAAGTACATATATATATCTTCATACAAAAATATTTTGTTTATACCCACAGTCGTACCACAACCCGTTCGGCCATGAAGCTCGGATCTCGAGGCACGGATACAGAGAGCTTCGTGTCTCGTCTTAGAAGCGAAGGAGACGTAGCAGCAGCCCCGGTCAAGATAGAGAAGACGGTTGTTACGACTAATAACAAGGAGTGAGTTTATAATGAACACCTGTATAATACGGCCCTTTGTTATACTAAACACCCTGTACACCTAGGGCCCCTTGTCACGTTTAACACCTGTATTGTGTACATATAGGGGCTCTATTATTTTTAACACTGTTGATATAGGGCCCCTTATGACAAGTAATATAGGGGCCTTTGTAGAATGAGGCCCCACTTTGAATAAAATCATAGCTCATTGTCATTTATTTTATATCTGAAGTTTTTTTCATGAAATTCTCATAAAAAAAAATCTAATAAATTGCATTTATTACAACAGTTAGGTCTCATTTAATTTATAACTGTGCTGTCTATAAAGATAAAAAAAAAACAGTAATTTGTTAAAGTGAGTTAAATAATGATATCCTTGTTTGAGTTATTAAGTGATGTTATGACTGGAGAAAGAAAAAGTATTAAGATTTGAAAGCAAATCTGACTATTGATTTTTCATTAAGAATAATTAGTGGAACAAAAATAATGTTCTTAATTGGCTTATATTGTATATACATACATACATACATCATATTAACATTTATATATAAATACAATAATATGTATTGTAATATATTTCCAGCGTACATTTGAGATTTGAGGAAAGATTGAATCTGGTGGCCGGCAGAGATGGTGATATACAGAGCTTTGAACTTTCTGGTACGTTTTGTTTAAATCTATGTGCATATATAATATACTAGGTGACCGTGAAAATTGCGCTTAGACGGAAATATATAAATATACCTCATATATACATACATATATTTATTTAATTTAACTTTCTATTTGATTTATTATATTAATATTTAGAATAGTATCATAGATATTGTGGAACATATATATATGTCGGAGTAGGGCCCAAGCCATGGTTTTAAAAAGAGTGACGTCAGCATAACTGACGTCATCAATGACTTTATTCTTGACTGTCATTAGGCTCTAAGGTATTTAAGGTAACCCCATAGACGGTTTGACGAATCCCTTGTTTTGTAGAGGTCTGATCTCTGCAACGGCTCGAGTGAGACTATCAGTAGTCTGTACTGCCGCCTCTATTTATACCAACATTGTTGTGACTTCACTTGCACAGGTGGCTCTGGAAGTGCTTATAAGGGGGACACCTGATAATTTCAACTACTCTTAATTATTAGTTATTCAAATAATATGAATTGCGCCGATATACTTATACACCTAAAATTAGTATAAAATTAATGCATATAATATATATTTATTTCATTATTATTCCAGGATTGCTCACTCTGCGTATATCAAATGAGCAGTTTGGAAAGATACAAGTTCATGTTGACAACAAAGACGCGAGACCTCTTCAGCTACAGGTATTGGAATTTGTTACAAATCAAATGTTATATATATATATATATGTGTGTGTGTGTGCGTGCGTGCGTGCGTGCGTGTGTGTGTGTGAATGTGTGTAATGATGATAAAATTAACAAACGCACTTCCTAATAGCGTTAGTTTTTGTTGTAATAGACTAAATTATTAATTTTAATTCGATAATTTTTCTATTCTATACATCTTACAGATTCTAATCGAAACTAATTTTATACAAAAACAAATATGTGGCTATCTGTAGGCTATCTAGATGTCAAACAAATATTTAAATTTATAATTTGTAACAAACTGACAGGTCGTGATGTAATCGGTGACGACACTTTGACAGATTATATAACTATGTATGAAACCTCTTCTAGACTCATCCTAATGTGGACAAGGAACATTTCCGTACATCGGGTGTGGTCCGCCTGAAGGCGGCTCAGCGCGCCTTCCCAGTCAACAGCGACGTCGGTGTACTGAAGTGGCGCCTCGCCAACACTGGGGACACGCCACAACCGCTGTCAGGTTGGATAGACTAATGATACTATATTAATACTGATTCCAAAAACGTGTGGTTTAATGAAATAAAATATTGTATTTTTCATTATTGCCCAAATTTAACAAACTGTTATGAGTTGGTAGTTACATTTGCGATGATTTTGTAAGTGAAAAACTTTAAACTCGCTGTGTCAAGTTTGGTGCAAGCTTCTTACCATAAGTTTAAATTATAAAACAAATTAACATTAAAAAAAAATTCAGGTAGGTTTATAGCATGATTCTTTTCATTTTATTCTCTGTAGCAAATAGCTTCATAGAAAATATATGTATGCAAGCAAAAATTTTAATGTTAAGGAAATACTTAAGTCTCCGAGAAAATTTATATATTTCTTCAATAATATATTACATTGAAGTAATTAATAAGTACATTGCAGATAATGAATATCTGTTAGAGTTGTGTAAAAACTAATTTATGACGAGATTATATAGAACAGTAATTATATAAACAATCATTTCATTGTTATCTATATAAAATAATAATATATATTTGGCATTTGTATTAATTTTTTCATTTTATCCAGTAAACTGCTGGCCGTCAGAGGGCGCTAACGGCACTTGTGACGTCAACATAGAATATGAATTGGAGCAAGAACATTTGGCACTGGCCGATGTTAACATCAACATCCCACTACCGTGAGTACACTTTTATTGTATTCTAAAAAAAATATATATATATATCCTGGATTTTATTAAATAGGATTACTATCTAACTGATTATTTTCACTAAAATCGGTCAAGCAATCAATCAGAGAATGTTCCGGTGTAACTATGTCCCTTATATGTAAGCTTTCAAACAATTTTTTGTATGAAACTATATAGTAATGATTTCGGTTTGATTTTAAATATATTATTATATAAATAAAATATAGAGTAATAAAAGGCTTTAGAATTGCTGTTGCAAATTCAATATATTATGTTGTTGAGATTTGTCACATGCGTTCCAGGTCTATATAAGTATAGGTTATCCTAATAATTTAACAAAATAATCCACTTTATATAAACAATTCACCAAATAAATGAAACCTTCATAGTGGCAACCCTGAAAAAATAAATATATATGTACCTATTACACAGCGCTGGTAACACTTCACTAGTAGTTCATCAATGGGAGGGAAGTTATACACAGAAAGGTAAAATGTTGGTGTGGAACATTCCGCTCATTAACAAACAACAGAAGTCCGGCACACTTGAGTTTACGTGAGTATTCTATCAGATATTATTATACATTGTGAGTTATACACAAAATAAAAGTAGAATAACATTTATCACTGCAATTTCTTCATAATTATATAAGGTGTGAGGTAAGTTGATTTATGCATTCATTAATTATAAGCTTATTAGAAAACTCTTTTATACAAAAGTGTTTTTCTGTATATATATTTTTTTTAATTATATAATATATAATAATTTTATTACGAGACAATTTTTTTTTAATCATTCATGTTGAATTCATTGACACGATTTATCGAGTATGCACAGGTTTTCATCATGAAACTAAACAGAAAAATCGTTTGATACTATCTATATATTCCGTAGGTTTGGTAACTGAAAAAGAAGCAATTATTTATATTAAGTACAAATCCGCTAACTTTATATTTATATATAATGTTTGTAAACCATGTAAATCACTTTATTTTACGTTTAAATGTAATATTTATAACTTCCAGCGTCACTCCCGCTATTCGCAATGACTTTTTCCCGCTATCTGTCACTTGGACGTCTGAGACGCCGCTCGCTATGTTGACCGCCACGAAAGTGACAACAGCCGAAGAAGGCAACAATGTAGATTTCTCACAGGAAATATCATTCCATCCTGATAAATATGAAATTGTATAAATATAAAATATATTGTATTACTTTAAAACTGTCTTTCTTTAATTTTTATATAACGGATGTATGACGTTTGAATTACAATATGGCCGACTTTTTTTTTGCGTTACATATATATTACATGAATATTTTTAATATTATTTAATAATCCACTTTATTTGAACACGTCGTTATAAATTTTATGTAGATGTAATAAAATTATCGATATCGTGGCTGTTGGTTTTATTTTGTGTGAAACGTAACATGATAACTTTATTGTTGGTTGCTATTTTGACTATTGATTCCTTCAATGCATATTACTACAAGGCTCCATATTTGAGAGATGGTGTTAAGGAAGAAAATGCATTCAATTTGTCAACATCATGTCAGGAATTGATGGTATTCGTTAGTTTTGCGTATTAGTTAAAATTTAATCGACATTTCATGTTTTTAGTTTTTCCGCACTTACGAAACTATAGAGTGCGTGGTACAGTAGCGTACGAAGCAAATTATCCGTGGATAGCGAGTGTGGTGCATTCCGTTAATAAAACTGTACCATACTTGTGTACAGCCGTTTGTATAGACGAAAATATATTTATAAGTGCGGCCAGATGCGTTTATAAGTATGTATGAATTATATTACAAAAATATTATTATATAATACCCATCAATGATCGAAATAAAATTATGATTATGAAAACGAATATTGCACATTAGGTGTTCAGATTCATAACAATCTATTAGTGCAAATAAAAATATATTAATTTTAGAATTGTATGACTATTCTAGACTAAAGGTGGCTTTTACGAGTGTAATGTATAATCACCAACGTCTGAGAGTTAAAGCGCTAGTGATGCCGTCGCATTGGAGTAAACAGCTGTACGATAATATCGGTTTCATTGTCACCACTGGGGCGGTGAAGAAATGGCAGACGATACCACCCATAGAAAAAGAGAGAACTGACCATTCTTTCAAGTGGTTTAACGAACTGAAATTTGAGGAATTCGATAATAAAGTTGTTGGATACGCCTTCACAAAGGTACTATAAATGTTACTGCGGTATCTTCTAAAATATATAAACATCGATTTTTAGTCTAGAGCAACTTTTATAAGTTTCATCAAACAGTACTAGTGAGTGTGATCTTTAAAAGACATTTGTAGACATTTTCTTTGACCAAATAGATTTTGTCGTACTCGCATATTGAAAGGACTTACTTTCTCATTTCATAATTTTTCAGTGCCCACTGAACACATGTATACATAGAATTTGATCTGTAGAGAATTAATAAGAAATAATAGAAAAGTTATTGATGTAATCTTCCTCTTTGGGACACACGGTACAGCACTAGTCATATTCTAAATTGTCATTGCCGTGTATAAGAGGATTTTTTTTAAATGTATTTTTACTTAAAGATAATATTCCTTATATCTTCTTTCGATATAATATATGTTTTCTCTGTTCGATTATAATTATTCTCACATATTTGTTTGACGACATTATATTTATATAATTATAAATTTTGTTTCCAGTCATTAGAAAATATACCGATTTGGTTACGCACCATAGATTTGGTAGAATTGGATGTAGCGGTTGGGTTGGATTTATGTCATAAAATTTTATCATACAATAATTTAATAAACGCCTTCGAAGTGCCGTGCTACCATTCCTGTACGTTTGCTATGTTCGAAGCGGGCAACGAGCTGTGCAAAAAATATCATGGCGTCGAGGGGGGCGCTTTAATAAATAAGCGTAGTAATATTTTATTAGGTATAGCGACATGGGGTGCTTATTTCAAAGATTACGAGTTACCTGTCGGTTTTTCCGTTCCAAACTCTCATAGCTTCCAAAACGACTACGAATGCGCTCAGAAAATAAGAAATTACACTGGCATGGCTGGTATGGGAACTTACCCTGCTTTGTGCAGCGATTCACCAGAAAGTTGGAGTCGTGCTGAAGAAGACAGTAAAGATGATGGGGTTCAGTGAAATAATAATTTTAATTGAGATAAATATAACTTCAGTAAAGTCATTGCAAATGTAATAAAAGATAAAAAAAAACTTTCATACCTATTCAAAAATTTACGACCAACACTGTAGATAAAATAAGAGAATATATTAGAGACAATTTTTTTATACGAATCATAAAATTATTGGGAAATAATTAAGGACAAAAATAGAGTTTATTTTAAAAAAAAAATATATATGAATCGGTAATTTAAGAAACAACATTAAATAGCTAAGTATTGATGTCACTGACAGCGTAAATATTTCATCTATTTCTTTAAAACATGATCAAATGAAAGTTAAAATCTTTAAAAATTTTTCACCCATTTTGTTTTCTTGAAAAAAAAGACTATTTGATTAGTTGCTGTTCCAATTGTGCGGGTATTTTGATCTTACAAGCTACAGGAAATAATATATACAGAATAGGCCCTAAAATGTATAAGCAAATTTAATTTCTGATTTAAATGAAAATTGAACCTTAGAAAGCACATAGTCAAATTTTTCTTTAAGATAATTGCATAGTGTTCATGAATCACCCTTCATTTAATTTTGCATCATAGAACTATACAGTTTCAGGTTGTTTATGGTTGTACCCATGTTGATTACAAAGATGGGTGCAAACTTGTGGTAGTAAATAAAATTGGACAGAACCAGAATATATTAGTACATTTATGTTATAATGACTTTGGAATGCGATGGAAAATATTAATTGCTTCATAAGATATTGCATTCAAATTTATACATGCCTGTAAATGCATGCCGAGAAGGTTTAGCTGTGATAAGAATTAAATGAAAGTTACATGTAGAGAAAAATGTTTGAAATAATAAGTTCACAAATCCGTTACGTCTCATCAGTAAGGAAGTTTCATAAAGATTTAAAGCTACAATATTTTTGTAAATAAAATTTATTTAACGATATCTCTATAAACTACATCATAGACTTAAGCATTATCAACATCAAAATTAAATTTAAATTCCGAACTAGGAGCGGAAAAGTTAATTTTATCATTATTTACGTTGCGCATACTCTCTTTTTTGTCTACATCACTAGTATCTGCTTCTGTGTTGCCATCTTTACTTAAATCGCTCTCTGTTTCCTGTGTTACATTAAAATTGAATTTGAAAGAACTATTTCCTGTGGCCAAAAATGCTGACTTTCGCAAAAACTTAGCTTTCGGTTGGGCTGGACTTTCGGAAATCTTAATTTTGCTTGCCACTGAAAATAATATTACAGTGAATGAAATAAAACTATAAGATTTAATGTAAAAAGAATTTATGCTTACATATAATATTACATAAATTATAGAAACAAATATCAATATTTTTACATTTCATTAAATATTTACATACAATTTCGTTTATTTCTAGCCCAAATGATAAATTATCAAACGCAGATTATAAATAAATGAAAATTCACAAGAAAAATTTGAAAATATAATTTATTATCTGTGCTAGAATATTAAAATCTAAGCAAGTAGGTATCTAGGTGTGACTGAATTGTTAGCTAGGTATTACTAAACACCTACTTTTGGCTAATTTCTTTTCTTCTGCTGCCATTTTAGCTCTATAATCTCCAAAATGTGTTCTCATTAATTGTCTTTTTCTTACTATTGGTTGGTTGTTGTTTTTCAACACTGTCAAAACCTTCCATGCTTCTTGTACTGTAAATAAAAATAAATTAACATTACTGTATAATCAATAAATGGAGAAATTCGATTAAGTTATAGTTTCAATACATGAGAAAGTTGAGCTTTGAAGATTAGTTATGAATTAATGTCTATGTAGTTCATTTTGACCATCCATATGATAGTCACTCAATCCACCTAAATGGAATAGTGAATTTCATTATTTTTAATAAAAATGAGTTTCAAACATAAAAATACATGAGTAAGGTTGATGAAAAATTCTTCTCATTCAATATTTTCTTACATTGCTTTTCATTTCCCTTCTTTTCGGCTAGTGTTCTTTCTAACTGTTGGATGCACCAGCATAGTTGTAACTGGAACTCTCTGACCGACTCCTCGGGATCCGCGGCGTCTGTACCATCTTTATCAGCTTTATAGCACTTCTGAATGCTGTTTGTTTTGCCCTTGCTATGCAATTTGGTTGCTTTCGGCATTTTTGGTAAAATAATATATGTTAGGTTTCTTATATGATATTAAAAGAGGTCTGAGTGGATTTGTGATAAAAATACACTTTAACCTAATAAGTTTTGTTAAAATTATTATACCCCACGTTTTGTTTTTATGCTTTTGACAATAACAGTCATTTCAAACAGTGAAGCTTCTCTACGTTAATCTATTATTGCCATTAGTACAGATTAAAAATTAAACGTTGCTTGACTTAATAGTCATCCCAATGATAACCTATATGAATACAGATGTGTAATTGGTGACATAGATAAAAAATTATGATTCAATAGTTTATTGCATCATTAGACTAAACGCGCCTATATATAAATAATAATAATTAGGAAGTAAGATTAATGTAACGAATCTGAAAAATTAAAGATATAAAATATTTCTTTATATTAACCGCGAATGATAAATTGTTTTTAATATATTATTCATTATTATGTTGCACTTGCATTAGTTTGTCAAAAAGTACATTTATTAACTCACGCATAAAAAAAAGTTCTAACCTCGAATATTATGTCAATTGTCAAATCTTAATTTGTAATTGTCATAAATTTTGGTTAAAAGAAGGAATGTCTCTTGGAAAATTTGGGAAAATTACTATCTCCTGGTAAGTCATTAATTTATAAATCACTTTTCATTGTTTGCATTGCCTTTTGTTTGCTGTGGTGAGCTTGAAATTTACAAATTTCGTAACTATTACCTCCTCTTTAGAGGTTATTTTGATAAGTACATATTACCAAATAACTATACTGGTATCAGGCGAGCACCTCAAAATTGATTGTGGTGAATTTATGAATAATTTATAAAGTTTTTCTAAGCGATCTGTTGCTATCATTATAATTATAGGTTTATTCAATACACATTTATATTTTTCCAGGCTTGCAATCACGGTAACGAGTCTATCATTGTTTGTCGTCGCGAAGAACTCTATAAATGGGCGTCGTATTGAGAATATGAAAGCGCGTGAACGTATGCGCAGAGCTAACGAAGGACAATACGAGGACATTTACAGGAAGCTTTGAAAGTTCGAGTTAAAGGTCATTGTTATTACATTAAGATCACCGAGCTTAACGGATTCATAATAATTGAAATTTGTAAATAAGTTGATTATATTGATTTTGCTGCCATAACTAAAAACTCGTGTACTATAGAAGTCAATCCATCTCATATACATTAATTTTAATCTCTTTACTAAAGCATTAAATGTTCAGAAAAGCAATAATAAGTTAAACAATAAAATCCATCTAGAAAATGTTGTTTTTTAAATGTCTCATACAAAAGTATTCATGCTGCTGTTGAAACAACAAAAAATAAATAAGAAAGAATAAAATTTGCTGTTGTTCAAAGCGGGAACCAATTCATATTACAATAATAATATACTATCAGTTCAATTATTTAACTATACCTTATAATACATAGTTGGAATTTAACAGACTTAATCATATATATTTATAAAATTTCAGGTATATTTTCTTGAAATTAGTTTAAGATGGCCGTTCCATTGCTCGACCCTGCCAAGTTGCAGCTCGTCCAGGAGTTGGAGATAGAAATGATGTCCGATATGTACAACCGACTGGTTAGCGCCTGTCATCGGAAATGCATCCCCGTTAAATACCATGAACCTGAATTAGGTATGTGTGTCAAGTGTTGGAATTATTTTAAATATACATACAAGGACATACAAGGATAAATATTTCTGAATAATAAGAATATTGTGAGTATGTATGTATGTCAAACAAGTATAAATAATCATATTTAAATTTAGATTTTTTTAAATATATAAAAGTCTAGGTTATATATGTTATTTATATTATAAGATGATGGTTGTCTAAATGCATGTATGTATGTGTGAAGGTTTGTTACTCTTAAACACCAAAACTAATGGACGGGTTTTAATATATCTGTACCATTATGTAGATTACACATTTTTATTATGAATTGTTTGGAAGATGTTTCTAAACATTCACTTTCAACATGATCGTGACATTTCAAAGAAATTAATATAAAAGACAAATATATACTATAATGAAAGTAATAAGGGGTAACAGCTAGTTGTGAGGGCGAAAGTGATTTGCTCGGCAACCTTTATATTTCTTTACAAATTTTAAATTTAATGGGATATAAAAAAACCTCAAATTTTTGTTATGTCACGGTTATTGTTTAAATGTGCCAATATTCACAACTACTGATAAACTATTTGCTTTATAATTTTTTTATATAGATGATAAATTTATCAATATTATAGATAATTTAAGAATATTTTTCATATTTATTTATTCAGGTAAAGGAGAGTCAGTATGTCTTGATCGTTGCGTAGCCAAATATCTCGATGTCCATGAGCGTATCGGGAAGAAGCTATCCAACATGTCTCAAGGGGAGGCCGAGGCTGATTTGACCAAAATCAACTTACAAGACAAGAAGTAGTTGATATATGCAAACCATAGACAACAATTTTGTCATACCAAAAAGGTTCCATTGTTTTTGGACTTCTTTTTTCTTATTTTGTTAATTAATATTAATACAGTATCAATAAATAACAGCTGTTGTATTACGGAATTATTGTTTCTGTTTTCTTAATTTACAGATACGAAAGTTTTTATAAAACTCAGTGTCTAATAACTTGCACAGAGATGCATTTCAGTACTTGTTTATTATAGTTGTATATTAGTTTGTAGAAATAAAACTATGAAACATATATTATTTTTATTTAATTTCCAATATCTAATAACTACATTTTAAATTACTAAATACATATAAACTCTACGAGTTATTTATTTTTGTCTACTCTGTCAATATACCCGAAACCAAAACGGGGTTTATAAGTTTCTAAGAGCTGCGAGAAAATGAATACGTTGGAGATAAAGAAAATCATACTTTTCAGCCAAATATGCAGAAAAACATCTCTGTTCAGAAACTCCAAGATATAGCCATAGACAAGCCAAGCGCCTTGTGTACCTAACCATAGAGCAAATAGAACAACCGCTTTGGAAGCTGTCATTTCGAAACTGTGGGCTACTAAGGGTAGTAAGGACAAAAACCAAATAAAATATTGTGACGTCATCACGCTATTGAATGCCACTAAAAGAAACGTCTCAGCAAACAAAGCAAACGGCAGAGTCTCGGAATTAACGCCGAAAGTCATACTGACGACGAACAATACGACAACCAAACAAAATAAAAGCAGAAGTTTTACTAAATCAAACGATAAATTGTCTTTGGTCAGATACGAATAATAGAATAGTATAGAGAAATTATGTTTAGTATCTTTCCTTGTGGCGTGGTAGAGATAGGTTTCAAATAAAAATTCATAGCCGTATATATAATACATGAAGAGAGTCAGCGCTGATAGTGTCAAAATGCAACTTAAAGTTAAAACTATCTGCTTTTTGTTCGGCAAAAGAGAAATAATGCCGTCCGAGAAAGAAGTGCGGCGATTAATTTTATATTCCCCGAGCGAGAGATACATTGGGAACGACAAAGCTAAAGGATAGAGACGCAGATGTATTGAGAAACCGAGGAAGATGCCAGAAATTAGATATTTTAATAGTCCATTGACGACGTCCGTTTGAAGAAACAGTATAGACAATATAATAAAGAAACATGGCAACGAATCGGCGTTCCCTCGCGTGGATATGGCAACACTCATCGGATTATAGATCCAGTAGAGCGCGGAAAATGTGGAAATTTTGGAAGCGTTAGGATGCGTTTGAAACTGTCTCTCGACAACCGTCTTCACGGCTATAGCCACAAGGATGTCGAAGAAAACGAACAATAGTTTACCGAATTGAGCTAAATACACGTTTGGTATTAATAAAAAAGCTATTAAGGGACTGTAGCGGTATGTGTGACGCAAGTATGGCGAGTTACCCTCGTACACATGTTTGGCAGCGTCGGAAAACACTTTGTAATCTATATCAGTGTACGGAACCTCGAAACGTTTATCGTGAATAGTGCTGTAGAGGACAAGCAGAACACGAATGCTAACACCGATCCCCAAATGTGTAATAAAACTAAAACCTAAAATTTTTTTTAATGATTCCATTTTATATTCTTGTTTTGAGTTCTTTTGCGGCTGTTTGTAAACAAGCGTTGAATTCTTTAAATTCTTTAGCACAGTCGTCTTTTCTCACAGAATCCTCTCTGAGCAGGACACATTTCGCGTATAGGCTGCCTTGTTTAGAACATTTCGCGAATATTAGTGGATATTTCGCTATTCTATCTTTAGCTTTCCTGACAGATTCCATAACCTAATCAGAGGATTTCTTCTGATATTCAAAAGTGGTGGGAGGTTCGCTTAGATCGGGAACGAATCTCTCGCGGAAGAATATGTCGTAAATTGGCTTAGAGAAGAACACACCGAGCCCCAACACGGTGAAAGTGATCTGAAACGTCCGAGGATATCTATATATCCAACTTCTTTGACCGAGTGTTTTGCTTCGACGATGTGTGTCCATATCACCTAGAAATAAAAAAATAATAATTATTACTAGCAATATAATTACATAATCATTAAACAACTCGATGAACTATGACACTAATTTTAAAGCAACTATTATTATGAATTAGTTAGTGCCTTTACAAAGTATCATGCACATATCATCGATCATCATTATCACGTAGCAGATATTCTCAGAAAAAAATTAATATTTAAAAAGGAAACGGAAATTTTAAAACGAATTCAAATTGCGATAAGAAAGCCAATATACTGACATGCGTTGAAAAGCTGTTCGGTGTAGATGACTAACATTTGCACATCAATACTTGTATGGGACGGGATTTCATTTCTCTTGAGACGTAGGCAAAGTAATCAATAGTTATTGTCCAACACAGACATTGTAAACTAGACAATATGAAATCTATTCTAATTTAATTTAAGTAAATAAATTTCTACAACAAACTAAATACTCTACTGAATATGTTTATTTATTTATTTCGGTAATAAAAAAATAATGACATTATAAAATATAACTAAACAATACTAAGATCAATACAGGATGACAAAGCTACAGTATTAAATGTATAATCTTTATGTTCTTACTCCTTAGCTGGTCGATCAGTCACGGGGGCGAAAACCCTCGGCTCCAAGCGGTAACCTTCGCAAACTAATGACACGGGTTTATGTTTTAGACAACACTGTCGCATAGCCTCGAAGACGCGATCACAGCGGACTTCTTGGAAGTTGTTTTCTGTTAGAAAAAATTATAACAAATTATCGCAAATGTACCAAGTATATTAATATTCGTACGGGGATTTAAACTGATACGAGAATAAATTTAAATTACTAAGAAACTATGAATAAAATATCGTAGTATCGAGTAAACAGGACTAATTATACCTTATTTTGAATAAAAACGGACTTTTGCTATCATTTAGTAATATTAAGAAAAAAAAATGTAACATGAAAATCTTGCTACTAAAACTAGTCTCAATGGTAAATAAGATTGAGGCCAAATCGATTGAAAATTAAATTGTTGTGATACAAGAACCATGTTAAAAATCTAACAGCTATTTTTTAATACTAATTACATAATAAATTATGGCCATTACGTAATATGGCTAAACACCATTTAAATAAAGATAAAATAATCTCAAAACTTAAGGAATGTTCAAAAAATTACCACAATATCTCATTTAAAAATAGTCATTTCGATAACGTTTGTACCGAACGACCTTGTGTACTGCCAATGCTTACATCACGAGGTGGGCGTCGTGTTTAGCCATAGAGGGCTGATATTCACACAACTCAGACGATTTATTAATTTGTAGCCGAGAATGTGAACTTCCTACGTAATGACAGCCTTATACACGCTGTATATTATATAACGTTTTTAAATTCCCAAGGACTCCGCAGCTAATAGCCATTGGCCTGGCTGTTATTGATTGGGCGATAAATTTTCCATAACTCCATACACTGACAATATTTCTATATTTTTAAGAATTAATAAACTATCTTGTATAATTTAAAATGAAGGATCTGTTGAATGAAACCATGAAAGCATTTTATATATATATATATATTTTATTAACAATATTATATAATCGACATGCGCTCTTAGAAATTATATGATCTAAATCAATGTGAATAACAGATATCAGTAAACAGACTCCATTCTGGTTTACATAAAACTATATAAAGCCCGTGGGGTCTCATATACTATGAACGATACATTTAATTGATATTTTTTACAACTCTTATTGTAACATAAAATTGCTTAAATTAACCATATAACTATACACAGAATACACAATTAACATTTCCATATCTTATTACAGCTAGTTACATATTTTAGTATATTTTTTACATATAACAAGTTAAGATTCCTCTCATCATGTTCAGTCACAGTAGGGACCGTTGACAGCAATGGTGCTACTGAGAAATTAAATAAAACTATGATATTAATTTAACATTTTTTTTTTTTTAATTTTTAATGTATCAACAATCTTAATATTTCTATGATTCCGCCAATATACATATTATAGCCCTTGTCAATGCATTATTGCTAATTTTTTTTTATTTATTTATATATAACAGGGATTACCCATCACTCGGACACCATACTTTATTGGTGTCAAACAATATATGACAAGGCGGGCAAGCTAAAATCAAATCACGATTTATTTTACAAGTGTACACATAAAAAATTTTGGGTGGAATTTTTTTTATTTTAGATATGTATACCATAATTACTTATTGTTAGTATTAAATAACCGTAATGGCACGACATAAAATTTTCTTTATCGTTAGAAATAAATTTAGATTGCATATGCAAATGTATTACAAGTAACTGGAAAAATATACATGTGTATACCACCTTATAAACATCCTAACAATCTCATCTAATAATCCGTCGCTGACGATGGTAATGTGTATCGTAGTGTTAATATATATGAGAAAGCTGCATAAATAATTGTATAACTAAATTTAGTATAAAACTATAAAGGTTTTATGTATAATTTGAATTTATCGATTTTATTATCATCTAATACAGATACATTACTCGCAAAGTAATCAAGCTATCGCAAACTGAGACAGACCCATCAAATAAATATCGGGCATTTTAAATTGTTGCTTTTAGTATGAAAACACAGTTCATTGATCTAGCCCAGGGTTCAGAGACACACATATGTCGAGGCTATTGACTCGTAGCTGCTTCTACACTTTCCGTCTGTGAGAGCACCGGCTTCTCGGCCAAAGTGGGCTTTTCTAGTATGGGCTTCTCTGCCAATAACGGTTTCTCGGCGATGGCAACTTTCTGGGCTATAGGTTTTTCCGATACTGATGGTTTTATTGAAATTTGAGGTTTGCTAACATTCTGTGGCTTTTCTTTGATATGCTCTGAATTATTCACTTCCTGGACTTCCTCGAGTTGTGGTTTATCTAGTGGCTTTTCGGCTAGTTTGGGCTTTTCACTCGTCTTTTCTTGTTCAACCTGTTCGGGCTCATTCTCGATGTGGGTACTTGACAGTTTGTTTGGTAATACATCTGGTTCTTCTTGTTCCATTTGTGAGGGGCCGTTATGTTTATCAACATTTGGCATTGGAGGTGAAATAGATCTTTGTAATGCACTTTCTGGTGGCATTGATGGGGAAATACCTCTTGCCAAGTTCTCTTCGCTGGAAACAGCCATTTGGTAGTGCTGCGAATTCGTTAAGTTCTGAGGATGATGCGGATTGTGTAGCGGAAGTCGTGATTTGTCACTTTTCCGCCACAGAGTAACTTCCTGTTGTTTGAAATAACGGCGATCTTCTGTGTCCATTAGAACAAGATTTAGAAAGTATCTTACCGAAAATTTGTTGTTTATGTCTCTCATAGTAGGAGTTAGATCGTAGCCAGCCAAAAATACTCTAATAGGAATACTTTCACCTCTAACTGGTGCACCGTCCATTATTTCATATTTAGCAACTGTGTCATTCTCTGTGAAGGTGTTAGGTCCAGAACCTGTCGTTTCTTTCTTTATAATAGATATCTCCATGTGTTTTATCTTAATTCGTACGAGAAGGAAATAAATTTTACCTACTATAACGTCTTTCAGGTGGTATTTTGATTTGTTGTACTCGAATTCTATGTGTAAACAATCTTCGATGCCTACTTCCATTTTTATAGAGTTTAGTACATCGGGATAGCTGCATAACGTATGAACGGCTATGTCCACCTCTTTAGTGATGTCTGTAAGACGTCTTACTATTGTGGCTCGTAAAAAGTACCTTAACCTGACATTGGCTCCTGTGTACACCTCATAGGGTTTCTCAACGTTCGCAAAGTCGAACGGATAGGAGGTGTGCTGCAATAGATCTCCGGGCCGAGCGAGTTCTTTAACCAACGATATAAATTCGTGATGATTTCCTCTGTCGTAAAACAACTCTATCTGACCGATAAGCTCAACTTTGATACCTTGGTGCTCTAATTTCGATCCTGGTTTCCGCAGCGTCACATTAACCCTCCCCGACACAGTTTCACCATCATAATAAAGCAACAGTTTCTCTTTTTTACCATCGTCCGTTTTAACTTCGGCCACTTTTCGTTTGTCAGCATCGTCGAATACAATTTCGATGTCCGCGGTTTGTCCGAACCCAAAGAAACTCATTTTCAAATATAACTATTACACAAATGCCTCGAAATAGTTTATATTGCTTTAAATATATATAATAATGATTTATTTAAGCAAAACATTGAAAAACGGCGACGAAACGCCCGCAAATCTGGAGGCGACTGAAAGATTGAAGCAAAGATGGCGACTACAATTGTCGGATGTCGATGTAAAGGTTTATTAATAAAATAATAACAAAATAACTCACCAACGAGACATTTCTGAATTTCACAGGCAAATTTCTTGCATGGATCGACAGGCATAAATAGAAAATTAAGAGTATTTTTATAAGAAAAACTAATCTCTATTTTCAATCATGCGTATGTAACTTTTAGGTTATGGCAACATAGAAATATATATAGATATGGCATTTAAATCTATGATTTTTATAACATTTATTAAATATTCATATTTTTAACAAAAACCAACTGTTATCTAATGTTTATTAATTTATTTTTATAAGTTTTAGATTTTGTAAGAAAAGTTTTAAACTGTAAAAATAATAGTATAATACTGAACGTATCTGTAGTTCCTAGTTACTGCCATCATATTTCGTCCTTTCTGAATTAAATGGCGGACCGCAAAATTTTGTAATTCAAAAACGAGTGTTTATTTCTGTGTATTTTTATGAACATTTTATTACAAACATAATTTATCATGGAGATTACTCGTACTACGCTCGGGATAGCTGCTGGTTTAGCTGGAACACTCTTCCTAGGCTATTGTGTTTATTTTGACCAACAACGACGTAAAGATCCATTTTTCAAAAAGAAGTTGAGGGAACGTGAGTAATTATGAATGAAAAGTGTATAAAAATGTCAAACGACATATTCTTTTTAAAAACTAAATAACACGAATCTTTATCACTTCAATGCCATTTTTTAGTTGTTGTATAATTTCACAACCTATAATTTACTTACCCAAAAAAATAAATTAAGGAAAGCGTAACATAACAATTATAATCATTAGAAAATAATATTCTTATTTTTATAACCATAGTCTTACTATGTCTTAATATTTAAATAGTATATAGAACTTAAAATATATTTATGGCACTAAAACGAATAAAAAAATATTTTTGTATAGAAAAAAACTTATATTCCCACCGTATTATTCCAGGTCGCGAAAAAGCCCATCAGAACAGTTCCCGATCTCGTAACCTTAACGGGCCCTTACCTGATATGAACGACCATGAGGCCATGCAAAGATTTTTCTTGAGAGAGGTATAAAATTATTATTATTGTGATTTTGTTTCACCCACATTCAATTTGAGTTTTTTAAATAGGAAAAAGCTGTTCAGCTGAAATATCTTAATTTAAGAAAAATACATATATGTATATATATTACAAAATATTTTAATTGTTCTGTACATTAAAGTAAATAAAATTGGGACATAATTCTAGATTTGTTTGCAATATTTTTTACAATACTTGCTCTCATGCCAGTTGCACTTACAGCCAAACAACACTGTATGATTAAATTGTCTGCTAATCAATTTAAATAGAAAATATTTGAAATTAATTATTTTTAATATTATCCTGTCACAAAAATTTTTGGCAAAATTTTCTTCACAGATGTCATAACACTTAAGTGAAGAATCAACTGTTATTACTACTTTTATAATGATGTAATTTTTCCCTGGCTTCATAGGCGTTTGAATTAAAAATTATATCCAAATTGGTTCAGTACTTTTTGTAATTTTTTTTTAACAGAATGTAGAAGCTCAAGCTTGTAACTAGTATTTAAAGAATGATCTGTTATGTTCTGTTGTACATTAGGCAACCTGGGTCGGTACAGTAAAATATAAATATGTATAATGTAGGCCAATCTATTTATTTTATTAGATTCTGTCATTCAGTCTTGCTTCTTAGCATGATACATGTACTACCAATTTAATATAGTTATATTGAATTCTGCACATACAAATTTATAGTTAATTCTAATCATTAATCCCCGACGCAAAAATGACGAGCTGTTATATGACGTGTCTGTGTGTGTATGTGTCTGTCTGAGGCAGCGTAGCTCCCAAACGGATGCTCCGATTTTAATGCGGTTATTTTGTTTGAAAGGTATATCCGTCGAGTGTTCTTAGCTATGTTTGGTGGAAATCGGTTCAGGTCTTCAAGGTCATCAGGTCGTTTGTTAGGTGTGATAGGAATGTTACACGCACAGTTTGTGGGACTTGACATTTGAAACACTAACCTTTTGTCATAATAAATGCGTATTTTTCTTGTGTCGGGGGTTTTATTAAATTTTTAATTTATATTATAATGCAATTGTTTCAGATTCAACTCGGTGAGGAGTTATTGGCGGCCGGTGATTTAGAAGCTGGTGTTGAGCATCTCGGACAAGCTGTGGCGGTTTGCGGACAGACACAGCAGTTACTTAGTGTATGTACTGATGTTATAAATTTAAAAGTTTGTTGAGAAGTTAGAAAAATTTGTTGCTTTTCCGTTAAAAATCTTCGATATTGGATTCTGATAAAAATTTCTAGTCAATAAGTTTTATTTCATCCTTTCATACATAAATGACTGAACAGATTTTGATATGAATATTACAGAAATATAGCTCAGATACCAGAATAACAGGCTGCAATTAATAGACCCAATAGGATGTACGGAAAAAGTACATAACAGTTGTATAGTGTAGGAAGTCATGTGACATGTGACATTATAGATGTCTTTTGCTGTTTGTTTAGCATATTTGATACCTTCTCTCAAATTTATATAGAAATCCGTGCGAGCAAAAGGCGGGAAAAAGCTATTTTTTCACAATAGCAGTATTAAATAAAAACATAATGAGATCTCCGACGTTCGCGAGTTTTATTCGTTTAAATGAAACTAATATATTTCGGATATACTACGCGGATTTTATTATTTAAAAACTACATAATCCCGACGTTTCGGTTACTTTGCAGCAACCGTGATCACGGGCAGACGAGATGTGATCTGATCTATGATAATTTTCAGTTTTAATTTTTAATTTTAACTGTGAGAGACTTGAGATATATTTTATTATAAAATGTTATCTATATTTGTGAACAAGTTTGCTTAAAATTTCCTAGTTTTAATTAAATGTTGGTGTTTATGGTCTCATATTAATAACATATACTCGTAACTTTGTCTATTTAATATTTCCTCCTCGTCTGCCCATGATCACGGTTGCTGCAAAGTAACCGAAACGTCGGGATTATGTAGTTTTTAAATAATAAAATCCGCGTAGTATATCCGAATAATACTAGTTTCATTAAAATGAATAAAACTCGCGAAAATCTTAAATCTCATTATTTAATATTTGTCATACATATCCCAGGTCCTGCAACAAACGATGCCGGCTAACATCTTCCACCTTCTATTGAAGAAGCTTCCGGAAGTGTCAGAACGTCTCCGAGCTTCAATGAAAGCCAGCGGGAACGGATTACATGAAGAAGATGTGGAATGAACAGCCTTATAGCATCTGATTTATGAATCGGAATTAATGATTAGTTTAAATAAATGATTTACCAAATAAATGCTATTTTAATGTTTCCTACAGATAGTGGTTATAGATAAAAAATATAATGGTTTATCAATTAGTTATCTGTATTTCTGTTTCCCTCCTAAACTGTTATAAAGATATAGATTGTAGTTAGGTAGTGTTTTTTTTTTTGTTAATTTTCATTGGATGGAAGGAGTTTGTTACGGCCTTGTTATGTAGTATTTCAGACAATCAAAGAGTATTTGAGTTTTGATTGCTGTGTTGTTATGAATAAATGTGTTGTACAAATATATTAGTATTATTATTTTATGTATGGACAATACATTAAAAATTGTTTTCCAGCAAGCAACAATAATTCATATTATGTGATCAATAAAAATTACTTGTAGTTTCTATAGCTGATTATTCTAATAATATTGATAACTAATTTTACCTCCAAATCAATTTAAAAAAAAAAGAATAATTCCACTTTATTATATTTTCTATAACCTATTAAGGCGTCATAGACATTACCATAGACAACGAACATGCTTAATTCGTCCAACAAACAAAAACTTTGTCATTGGCAAAATATTCCACGATTCCAGTGCGAATGAAGCCATAGCATTAAAAAAAAACTAGTGGTTTCAGAGGATCTAAGTAACATTTTCAATAAAAGTTCTTTATATTCGAATTAAATTAAAAAGTAATATGGAAAGAATAATTGTCGACATGAGTGACGAGATCGACTCGAACTTAGTAATTGTGAGAATGTTTTCATACCTCCACTCAAAGATGAATACGTAATGAATGACTTCAACTGTGGAATTTTGTCACTGTGGAACTGTATAATTAGGTTATAACCGATTTTTATTTTAAAATATTTATTCTCTAAAATAATGTTTTGTTACAATTATTCAAAAACTAAAACTTAAGATTTTTAATATGTTCCGTAATTTAAATTTAAACTATGTTATTCGGATATAATATGTGTATTTTTAGATAAACATTTCATTTTCATCGTACGTCTCGTCTGACCGCGATCTCGCTTACTGCCAGTCAAAACATCGAGCGTGAAATGTTGAACAATTATAAAATATAAAGTTAGTTACATAGTTCATAATTTTACCTAATACATCTAATTTTACTGATATCCTTCATATAAATATTAACACTATTGACATGATGTACAGTTTTTTTTACGACCAATTTATAGAAATAAATAATATTTGCTGATGTTTATTAAAATAACGTTTCTTTTCACTAATTGCTCCCTAATTTATGTATCAAAGGCACAAAGACGAGAGTAGAATGTTTTTAATTTTAGTGTATCTACGTGTTTGTTAGTGCTGACTAAAGCCTGAAACGGCATGGTCGATTTTGATGATACTTTGACAGACAAAACGGATGTTATAACGGATAGGCCTCTTTCGTTTTAGAAACTTAATTTACCCCTTCTGTTATAAATCATAAAAAATAACTATACAACAAGGATGTAGTCACGGGCACAACTAGTTTGCCTAGTTTTTCTCTGTTAATATCAAAAACATCTTCTTTGGTACGAACAGTATAGGCTAGTAAAATTCACAAGAGGTCACTTAACAATCCTTAGCTTTACAAAATTATACAAGTTTGCAAAACTTAAATTATTTCGTTTTGGATTTTAACATACTAACTACACTGTATACAAAATTAATTATCTATTTTTTTTCTTTCCTTCAGCAATCCATACAAAATTTTCTATACTGCTTTACTATTTACCATTATTTATTCAGTTTTTGTAACACTAGTTCTTCGGTACATTAAATCCTTTACCATATACCTACATATTATGTTTGAATCGTTTGCAGTGTTTATGTTAACGGAAATCTATGTAATCCGTCATTGTATACAATTCCTAGGAAATGTATGAAATTCCTACAATCGCACAGAAATGTGTGAAATAAATTATGCTATTCTTACATATTACACATTTCCTAGGAAATCTACACATTTCCTAAATAGCAATCGGAAATGTACAACATTTATGTATTGCTTAGCCTGATCCGGCGATCGCGCAGTGCCTTGTAAACTGTCAGTACGTAAGAACGTCGCTATTGTTCAAAAATGGCTGCCGAAACACGCATCGCGCTTATGAAAGAGCGATTTTATAGGACTTTGGCTTCATTAAGAAAATTAACAAACGCTAAAAACACTGCTTTTATTGAAGATGAATGTTATAAAGAGTTAATTAAAGAAGTTACTACGGCAAAAACAACAGCGAGAAAGACTTGTCGTGAATATTGGTTATTGCGGCGATACGCCGTCCTTACCATTGATCAGAACCGTAAACTTATTTTTCCTATTAAAGAAACCACAAGCACTATTATATACTACGCATGTGATAGCGAGTTATTTGACATATTACACGAGGCTCATATTCGAATTGGTCACGGCGGAAGAGATCGCATGATGAAAGAGATATGGAGTCACTACAAAAACATAACACGTAAGGATATTGAAACGTATCTTGAACTTTGTGAACCATGTCAACTGAAGCAAAAAAACATTGAAAAAAGGCATTGTTGTGACGCTTATTATATGCTCAGAGTTTAATTCTAGGTGCCAAGTAGATCTGATAGATTTTCAGTCCCAGCCCGACGGTGATTACAAATTTATAATGATGTATCAAGATCGTTTAATAAAATTTGTTGTTTTACGGCCACTTAAAACAAAACGAGCTGAGGAAGTGGCTCACACTTTTTTGGACATATTTACTCTACTTGGTACTCTTGCAAAACTTCAGTCTGACAACGGTAGAAAATATTCAAACCGAATTATTGACAATTTAAAAACATATTGGCCTACTTCAAAAATTATTCATGGTAAACCCAGGCATGCGCAAAGTCAGGGGAGTGTGGAAAGAGCGAATCAGGATATTGAAAATATGCTAACCACGTGGATGCAAGATAACGATAATTCACATTGGACTGCGGGTTTGAGATTTGTCCAACTGATGAAACCCACAGAGCTTTTGATGCTGGTATCAAGCAATCTCCGTATGAGGCTCTTTTTGGGTGTAAAGTAAAAGTTGGTTTACATTTACCCAATGATTTCAAGCAAAATATTGAAACTGGAGAAGATTTGGAGAAAATCATATAGGACCATACCAAAAGTAAGATCCCAAAGTCTCTGCATGCGAACTCTCTAAGGTGAACACGGAGGCAGAGGTAAGCCAAGTTTCTAACGACGTTTTAGATTAACGCGAAACAAACACGTAACCACCAAATTGCACCCTCAGATGCAACGTCTCTTCACAAGAAACTACAGGAGCTCATACATGTAGAGAATGTGGATGTGCAATCCACGCTATTTGCGCTGTTGCTGAAGAATCACCCGATGAAGGATTCGGATCTAAAGTTTTGTGTTCAAAAAATATAAAGTATTAGATAATCGTCAAAATGCTATGAAAAACTTACAACAACAAACCGAAAAAATATTGAAATGAGTGAAAAGAAGTTGGCCCCTGTACCTATTGGCGCTTCAGTACGAATTGACGTTCCTGAAGTTGATAGAGGACGAAGTGATGCACGTAACATTATTGGTGTAGTTAATTTGACTAAAACTGATGATGAACTCTATCAGATTAGTACCAAGAACGGTATTTAAAACAATCATATGCTCGATCTCAGATTAATGTGTGTCCAAGAGTACTTCTTGATGCAGACGATGTACCGAGTACCGAGATAACACTACAGTCAGTGTCAAGAAGTTCTTTTGCAAGAAAAACTATGCTACAGCAAGATGTCTGTGTTTTAAAAATACAGTATTATGTACTTCCAAATGCCATTCGAGCTTACCCTGCAAAAATAAATAGCTATATGGACTAACAAAGTATTATAATGTAAAGATTTACTTTTATACTTTGACATTTATAATTACTTAATTATCAGAGTGATATCTTGCCAAATGAAAATTTGATTTCATAAGAATAAATATAAGTTGATTTTGTGATACGTTAAAAGTTAGTAGATAGTTGATTTTAGAAGTTTTAATTAGTAAGATAATATGAACATATTATTATTATTTTACGGTATGAGTGTTACCCGATCGTCTCAATAAGTATTATAATTATAAAATATTATTAACAACGTGTTCTAGTACAGAAAGCATTTACTTTATACATTACCCAATACGATATTGACATTATATACAATTCCGAGGTAATTTATACTTTTCCTTGGATATCTATGCATGCAATAGTTTTTCAAACAATATTTTATATATTCTCCAAATAGTATCGGAATTTTACACATTTCCTAGGATTTGTATACTTTTCCTTGATTTCATACATTTCCGGTAACATATATAAAAATATTTAAGTAACAATGTTTCAGAAGCAATTACCTGTTTACGATAAGAAAAGTAATGAAAACAGTGAGTTAATCGATTAAAAATTTAATTTATATAAGCATTGTGCATTGGAGGGTTTTACCTAACTGCTACTCATTAATTTATAATAACTCAATTTTTTTCATATACCTAAAATTATTTAATCAATAAATTCTAAAAGTATTATATAAAAATGTTCTTGAAAATCAAAAATAAATCTAGTAGTCTTTAAGAAACCAAGACGTCCTTGAAAAGTAATATTATAATGAAAGCAAGTAAACAAATTAAATTTCGAAAGGAAAAAAGTTGAAAAGTTTTGATGTTTCTTTTTATTTTTAATTAAATTCCTTCATTAATTTCCTGCAAATTATGACGTAATTGGCACAATGTAAATATATTTTTAGTTTAAAATGATTGCATAATATTAAACAAATAATACGAATAAAGAAAATATAGCTGTATGGCGACATTATATCATAATCTGTGCTACTTAATTTTAACGCGCGAATATATAATTATAAAATAACAGATTTCTGTTTTTTTTTTTCGTCTCAAAATTTGTTTAAATCCGAAACTATTTTCGGTGTTGTAAAAAATATTAATTAATGTATGTTAATAATATTTTGTATTACGTTAATATATCAAGTAATAGTGTATGAAAGGATGTAAAAAAGAACATAGTTTGTCATGAGCCAATTTATTTAACATAAAACCCAATACAACAATAAGTACCATAATAATTGTATAACCCGGTAAGTACTCAACAATAAATTAAATATAAGGTCCCGTTTCGAAGTAGAACACAGTCATAAGTCATAACAGATTTCTTAAAAAAGATTTATTAGAAATATTTAATTTGCAACGAAAACAATACATAATTTGCATAATAAATACGCAGAACCGCCAGGATATATACAATAGTATATACAATTTTATTATATATCATGAACTTTTTATCGAATTCCTTATAAGATCCTGTGTTACTTTCATAACATCTAAAGCACCGTTTGTTATTAAATTATTAGCTAATTCTTTGCCAAGATCTTCACATTTCATAATCACGTCTACTGGTATATTTTTATTTTCAATCAGACCGCAGAATAGCCTGCATGTTATCTCCTTGGATGATTCCTCACAATTTAAATTTCCGTTGTTCTTTTCTATTATATTGTCTAATTCAGCTAGTGGATGCGTAATATTGTCGTTATTATCATCAATTTTAATTTTTTTGTTCATATTATCTTCAGTAGGACTTAGTTTGTGTTTTTGTGACTTTTTAATTTGTGTAAATGTCTTTTCCAATGTGTCCGTTACTTTTGTTTTTCCATCCAAACTCCATACTCCGCCTGTTATACTTAGTTTCCAATCGGAATCCAAAGCTTTTAACTTTGTTGACACACCGACTGGTGCACTGCAACCACCACCTAAAAATATTTATTTTAAACCATCAGAGATATAATCAATGTAAAAAATAAGAACTAGTCTTTAAAATAGTGACAAGCCAATCTCACAATGTTTTAATATGAAGAATTATTAAAGATTTAAATACTAATAATAAATTTAATACTCAAAAATGTGTTGATATTATGATAAAAAATGTATAACCCAATGTTTTCAAGAAGCTCCTCTCGGCCAATACTCTACAATATGTCTCTACATGATTGAACGGGGATAATAATGTTAAAATTTCAGCATTATCCGACCGGCATTCCACTGCAAGGGCACCTTGACCTACAGCATACATCATCTCAGAACACGGAAGAATCTGGAAATAACCATTACTTTACATAGAAGTTATTATTGGATATATAAGAAGATCTGCTTCAACATGTCTAATCATCAAGTAATTATATTTTAATTATATTCAAAATTTTTATTGTGTGGGTGGCATGGCCCTATACAATAGGGAATATCTTATTATTTATAGAAAAATCATATGTTCTATAGAAGATAAATTAAAAAGTTTAAGGTATTGATAAGCAAGATATTATCTTGATTGAGTGTCAACTATCAACACTAATATATATACTGAGAGGTTATGGCACCTTGGTGATTCGTTTTTCCCAGCCCATTCTTTCTAAACCGGCAGTCGCTAGCAGTAATGCAGAATATGCTCCGCTGTCTAATTTCTTCAATCTTGTATTAAGGTTTCCTCTCACATCTTGCACCGACAGTTCGGGATAACTCCCTCTAAGCTGTGCTGTTCGACGTAAAGATGATGTTCCTGTAAGTAATAAATTACATTATTAACTTCGCATCACAAGTTAGGACATAAAGATTAATTGGTAGAGTGACTTTAAAGAAATAATTCGAAGGTTTCAGGTTCAAATCCTTATCTTTTTAATATTATTCTTCTATAATTAATTTCTATGAATGCAATTTTGATTGGGATGTTAGATATAATGATATGAATTTGTTGATATCACGATAGCTTTGATACAAATATATATATGTATATAAAATCTACTCAATGTATTAACAAAAGATTTACAAAAATACATTCAAAACAATGGTTAAGAAAATTATTTATTTATGACTTAAGTTTTTTTCCGTTTATCAATACCTATGATAGATCCAGCCGGCAATGCACTGAGTGTCGCTTCTTTGATGTCTTCTCTTAGTACGAGAGCATCTCGCGGATCTTCTCTGTAAAGAAATAAGCACAGCTAATTTATCAAAGTAAGTAACACGGTATTTCACTTAGTAGTGCTTCAGTTAGTACAATCTAGTAAAGTACTGTAGAATCTTTAAGCTATATATAGTATATGTATGTATATATATATATATATGTATACATATACACTGTTTTACTGTATTACTTTCTATAATTCATGTTCTTGGGCACAATATTGAATAACTAAAGACTAAAAGACACGTTACTAGTTGTCTCTATTATGCAAAAAACAAAGATATATGGACTAATGAGTAATAAAATAAATTTAATGAATATATATCTGTAATAGGGATTTCACCTTTCAAACACAGCGCCAATAGCAAGACCCTCTGGTAAGGTAGTTGGCAAGTCTTTTAACGAATGCACAACAAAATCGACAGTGTTGTTCCTTAAGGCTTCCTCTAGGTCTTTAGTGAATAACGATTTTTCACCTATTTTTGGTAACGAGATATCTAACACTCTGTCACCCAATGTTGTCATCGAAACTAAAATAAAGCCATTATTACTTTCAAGTGGAATAGTACTATATTTTTTTTTTACAAAATATTACTATTATTGGTGTTTCATAATAAAATGAACGAAATCTGCAAACTTTAATACAAATCTGTTTACAACTCTCGATGTTCAAGAAGTACGTAGTTAATGTGGCATAGACTTTATTAAAATTTAAAATGCTCTTTGAGGTTATACTTCAGAAGTAATGTTTGATAATCAATGTTGTACTTTTAGTGTTTTATTTATCCTTACCTATGGTGAATTCTTTTTCTGGATAGATTTTCTTTAAGCTGTCTATCACAAAGTTAGTTTGAATAAGCGCTAACTGTAAAATAATCATAGCATGAGGAAGTTGCGTAAACACGACAAGAAAAGAAGAAAACAGGGAAGTAGATCAAATATAACGCATTAATTTCTTATTTACATACCTCGCTTTTTCTCGAACCAACACGAACTACATTTTTCCGTTCACTTTCCATTGCAAGTAACTATTTCAACTCGTCCTTTCGATGAAGGTTACATAAATTATTAGCATTTATTATAATTTTAATATTACTTGCTAATTTAAGCACATGTCACTAACACTGTAGTGGACATGTACGGGGACATTTGATTAAATGAATGAATGTTATATCATAGCGATTATAAATGTAATCTAACAATCACTATCTCCTATCCCAGTCCAACTTGATTCTTGTCAAAATCATTATCAATATATTTCGAAGCTTTCGATTGCATTTGACTTGATTGTGGCAATCATGTCACATTGACATGTATTTATTGTTGCCATATCTAATAAATATTTATATATTGTAATGTTAAAAAGTTCAATGTTTTATTCGTAGGGCGACAGTGTTAGGTATAATCACATTATTTTTTTGCATGCATCTATTCCTTCTTCAGTTGAATAAACACGAAAAGACATATGTATTTCCTGACACGTAGTTTTAAACACATTTGGAATTATCTAACGTGAATAACTGAAACCAAAAAATTCAAACAGATTTCTCAATTTTTTATTTTCTTAAATATTAAAGGAAATCACAAAACATCTAATTCTAAAGTAATGGCCACTGACGAATACCGTGTAACGTTTCATCGGGTGCAAATTATTTGAAACCGTATTCAGGCCCACAACTTCACTATTTCTTTCATCTTGAAGTTGACAGACTAAAAAAGTTTGAGGAAAATAATATTAAAAGTATCCTTAACTATTACAAGACAGTCTTTAATGTTTTTTTTGTTGTAAACATATGTAGTATCGGTAAAATTTGGTCATAAAGTAATTGTTAGAAACACGAAAAAATATTTTTTGTTAGTAATAAAAAAAAGTAGAGCTTTCAGTTTCCAGAAATTGTAAAATGTGCAGTACAGATGTAAGAAGGTTTAGAGTTAGGACTGAGTAAGTATTTCCAGAAATTGTAAAATGTGCAGTACAGGTGTAAGAAGGTTAAAGGTCAGGACTCAGGTAGTAAGTATTTCCAGAAATTGGAAAATGTGAAGTACAGATGTAAGAAGATTAAGGGTCAGGACTCGGGTAGTATTTCCAGAAATTGTAAATTGTGCAGTACAGATGTAAGAAGGTTTAGCGTCAGGACTCAGGCAGTAAGTTTGAAGACGCAGAATGGTGACTGCTCTCGAGCTATACAGACGTCCATACAATTTGTATATTTAATATATGTAGTAACTTTGATTTTATGTCCAAGTTCGTTTATTTAACTCAACGCCATTTTCCTTAGTTCCGATAATTTACTTACGTAGTTATCTTTCAAAATAGACACTACACATATTTTTAATATAAATACAATGCACTCTCTGCAGTGTTACCGGGAAAATCAATTTCGACGTATCATATAATGATTCAAATGCAGGTTTCTCATTAAATCTTATGCTAACTATTTTAAACTTAATTTTTATTTTTTACGTTTGCTACTTCTCAGACGCCTTCTGTTCGTTGCCACGGTAGCCTTTTTTGGTGTTTCTGAAAACAATATCATTAAGTTCATACATATTTAAATTTTATAACATTATGTTGAACTAGTTGTGGCCTGACTTCATACAAATGGAATAGCCAATTACATATATATTAATAGAAATAAATAATATTTAAAAAAGTATTGGTTATAGCCAATAAAATTCTCATCAAAATCAGTCTAGTCATTGCAAAGATAAGCCAGCACAAATACACAAAAAATAAAAATAAAAGTCAATGTATTTATTTATGCTGTGCATATAATATATATGCATATAGTAAAAATCTTTTATTTAATATTATAAAGAGATAGTTGTATAGATTACTTACTTTTAGTACTTTTACTAGTTTTAGTGTTGGGTTTTGTAATCTCTAATGTTTCTGTATCTTTAGGACTACTTTTTGCCTTAGCTTTCCTTGTACTTCTTTTGGGGGATTTCGTTACTTCAGGTACGTTAGTTTTGTCTTCGTCCTTATTGTCGTTTATACCGAGATTAATTTTATTCTTATTGGCCATAGATCTCGTGTATCTCGTTGTTATCACAACTTCACAATTTTGTTTTTTGTTTGCATCATTTTTTTCTTTCAATATTCTTTTCTCTCTCAACTTATACACTCTTAACATTGCTGGGGTGTATCCTTCTAGGCCCGGTGGCAATTCCTCATTTTCCTTAACAGGTTTCCCGCTTAGTTTCTTCTTCAAGTTGTTGATTACTTCGGTCATGGCATATGTAGGGTTCAAATTGACCAAATAATCCTTATTAAGTAACGGTGTCTGTGATTCTGTGTTATCTGATGGGAAGTCAGGTATTTTATATTTACATATATCATCGTCTTTCTCATTGCGATCCTTACGAATGATATGTTCAGGATTCTGTGCCAATATCTCAGCCCAAGTGAACTGTCGTGCGGATCCCATCAGTTTGCCGAATTTACCGATACTATTCCTGTGCCTCTTGACACCTCTGCGTTTGATATTCTTTTTGTTTGATCTAAGATTCTTGGGACACAGTTTTTTACCGAAAATGTCGTGTGGCATGAGTGATTTCTTCAATCTAGCGACCAAGTCCGCGTCTGATATGAAGAAATTTCTAGACGTGCAAGGTTTTCTGATACTATCGCGAGACGTGTTCAATGTTTGTTTAAGAAGTTCCAGTTTAAGATCGTTCTCAAACGAACACACATTTTCCCTCTCGTATACCTTTTTGATACCATTCCTTGCTAAGAAGTCAGGCGGAGTATTTTTCCGTCCGAATCTCTTTGAATAGCAAAGCTTACGATTAATTGGCGACATGGGAGAATCCATGAAATTAACAGACAATTCCTTGTCTAATACGTAATTGTGCTTAAGTAGTTCACTCCGGAATAAACTCCTGCAATAATCGTAATCAGGTTTCTGGGTGAAATCTAGACTTGTGACATATTGGAAGTATCGTTCCATGAACTGTGGGTAGAATTCGGTTTTGAAGCACGCTTTTAGCAAGGATTTAATGTCGCTCATATAATTTTTCTTCAGTACGTGGACTAGATCCGGTTCTTGTAGCACTTTAGCTGTTTTCCAAGGTAATGTACCAGTTAGCCAGTCCAATAAATTATACCCTAGAGTTTCTAAGTCGGATCGTCTCGAGTGGGCCCCAATATGAGAGTCTCTCGAACTGTATTCCAAAGTACCATCATGAGCTTTTCTTGCATCCATACTAAAATCTTTATGTTTCCCATTGGAATCCAGAAACTTCGATGCTAGACCATAATCCAACAAATATATCTGACCGTTAGATTGTGATAATATAGCTTCCCTGTATACTTCGTTTAGACTTGAAACCAAATCACTACTCTCTGCTATCGTTTTCTTTATTTTACCAGATATAATAATAGTTTGGTTGCCGTAATCATCCAGAAGCTTCTGGTACGACTGATCAGAACAAACCGAGCTATTTAAATCTTCGTAATTAACGTAATTCGATAATTGTCGTAAATTGAAAGCGTGGTGTCGATTGAGTGTTCTAGTGTCTTTGTCTGATAATATTTTCCTTAGTTTCTTCTTTACCGATGCCAGTCTTTGGCTGTTTTCTGGACTTTCTAAGGAAGGTCTGTCAGGTAGAATGAAATCTTCATCATCATAATAGTTGGAAGTTCTAGATTTGCTGGTTTTAGTCTTCCTATGTTTTCTGGATAGAAGGACTAATTGCTTATTGTCCTTCTGATAAGACGGGGCAGGTTTGACCAGGGCTTTGTTGATTTTGTTACCATCAAAACCTAGCATTAAGTTCGAACTCTTTATATCTGAATGCGTATATCCCTGATTGTGTATATATTCCAATACATCTAGAATCTGTATGGCAATGATCAGAACATTTTTGAGATCCAACACTTTACTTCTCGATATAATTTTCTGCAAATCCACGTCGTACCGTGGCAGAACGAGAAATCTATATTTAGTCCCTGAATTCTCATCGGTGAATGATCCACTTGAAATGTATACCGGCATTCCGAGACGTTTTTGTTTGTGCTGTTGACGCCAGTTTTTGACTGAAATTATTATATTAAAATATTAGTAGTACTGTTTACATATATAATTGTTATACAAAAATTCTCTTACTATGAGTTGGCATGGAACTAAACACTTAGTTATGATAGTATAAACGGAGGTATGTGAATGAAATACTATAAACTAGATGTGTTTAGTTTAATGGAAAAAATTTTGGTAAGGATAATGAAATGTGAAGTAAACTATGTACAATGGAATATTGTAACAAATATAATTCCAAACTTAGATATGATAATAATTTAAACATATATATATATATATATGTATATATATGAAAGAAAAGTATGTATGGTGAGGCTTAAAAGTACTAAGTATAATAATAGTTCAATAATTTTTAAACACATTACTCTAAATTTGTTAGAATTCTAACTGTGCATTATTTTATGTTTATATTTAATATACATATAAATATATGATTAACTCACACACCTTTAGTGACTTGAGCCGTCCTTATGAGACAATGTACTTCAACAAAAAGTGGCCCGTTAGTGTGAGGTTCGATCTTTACGACATATCTGGCGTTCAATTTTGTAACTTCTTTGTCGATGTCATCGGACGCTAAGTATATTCGTCCAAAACTACCTCTACCTGCAAAAAATATGTTTACATTCCCTTTAACTTATATTTTTGTTGATATTGAAACTGCATATACAAATTTATAAGAACACTACATTTATCACTGCCTTTGTATTTACAATACTGCCTATAACTTAGAAACAAACATTTCAAGCAATATATAGTCAAGAATATAACAATTTATTATAATTTCAGACTTAAAGTTAAGTGATTAGGTAAAAATTGTGTTCTCTTTGTTACTAAGTTAAAAATAGTCATTGAAACAACATTAATTGAAAATTACCAGTATTCAAGACACAAATTTTTTACTTATAGTTCATATCAAACACAGCTATTAGTCATAAGCTTTTATGACATTGTATAATACTTAAACTCCCTTAAAATAAAATAATTGATAATATAGATATAAGATATTTATATAAAAATTTTGTAGTAACAAATCCTCAAATGTACGTTACATTATTTAAAACTTTAGAATTATGTAGTCTTACCAACAGGTTTACCAATGCGCCACTTCTTTTGTAACACATCAGTGAAGATTATTCCAGGCGGGAGAGCTTCGTCGTCACAGAAACTCACGTCCAAACTTGGCGGCGGTTCTAGAACCTTCATTTTCTTCAGACTAGGACGTAGCTCCAACTCCTGAACGCGCCGCGGCATCTCACAGAAAGACACCACTAGAAGATTATTGAACCTTCAAGTAAAAGTCTATGATATCTTTCTAATGCCTTACGTATATAGAATTCTATACAAAAACAAGGAAATTACTCATGAAAACTCAGTACAGTATTACGTTTGTCAAATCTAGTAATAGTTTGAGACAAAATACAATGAAATTGCACATTAATAATATAAATAAGTTACCAGACGAGTTTTACCTCTAAATGCGTGTTGTTGTGTTTTTTTCTGTAGATATATCTATTCCGAATGAATGTTCTATATTTGTTTATTCGAACCGCAGGTACAGTTTACAATTCTTGTTCAATTTATATTAAAATTCGTTATTTATTACAACTTGTGATGATTTTCATGAAAGTTCGCCATGTTGTTAGCAGTCAACGGACAACGGATCAATTCTGTCAATTGTTGCTAGTAAAATAATATTTTAAAACAATTACAAGTGTTGGAATTTTTATATAACAAATATTTTTTAGATTTTTCTTATTACAACGTGAATCTAAGTTTCATTTTTGATGCCATTTACTGTTTGTATTTTTTATATGAAAAGAGTATGAATTATCAACACCAGCTATTATGTTAACGATAGCAACACTAATACTGTCACAGTTTTCATTGGTGAAAAGACAAATAACAATATATTTAAACAAAATTTTATAGATGTCAGCTGTTCGAAACTGGGCCACTGTTTTTTTGTAGTAATATAATATATATAACAAATATTATTTAAAAATTGTCCGACATCACGATTTAATTATTACACGAGTATTTATTGACTAGTTTCATAAGGTTTAAAAGGTTTTATATATTTGTAACAAATAAATGTCTTATACAATAATGAAATATAAACCTTGTATATTCCGATTTTTAACATTTTTTGAGGAGTGGGCTATTAACAAAATTCTCAGTTTTAGTAGTCTTTTTATATTCTCATTAATATTAATTGGAAAAAATCTCTTTATTTATTGTTTGATTTAAAATGCTTTTGTCTCAGAAATATTGAAGCTGAAATGATTGACAAAATACATTTGAACAATAAAGTTCGTTAGGTATATAAATCTTTAATATATTTAGCACATACTATTTTTCCGTTTTTAACATAAATAACAATTTTGTGTTCATATAATACTCTATAAATTTAAGTTGAGCTATTATGAAACGAGAAACGAATATGTACGGAAATTTGTGCATTCAAATACGTGAGGCTAGGGGAGGGGGAGAACTTACTCGATTCCAAATCTAAACTTTTTCATTCACCAGTCACCGTCCGACAGCGCCGCGGATAGTCGTGTCTCAATGCGCCATATTTTGTTTGTCAACAAATAAAAATGGAGTACGTTTTAAGTTTCGTGTTATAAGTGTAATTGAGTTATGTAATTTGGAATAGTGATACCGAAAATGGACGGTGCGAACGCCGACTCGGATCATTCTATGACTTGGGAGGATTTTTTTGGTAAATTTCATTTCTATCCGCTACGTATGGTTTGATCTGCTAAATTTAGTTTGTTTGTTGTTGAATTAGTAATGATTTTCCCGTGTCTAAGTCTGGAATGGACAGGTTATCGCTGTATTTCCACTTATGGCTGGTATTCAATGCGTCCGATAGGTTCAATGCCTGGTGTTGCACACCCACAGGCTAAATGATTTATCATCTTAGTAAAGTTTTGAAAAGTGTGTCATAAAAAATGCACTTGAGATGCACGTTTAATGTCTTTACGACTTTTAGAAGTTTTGTTGATGAAGTTCATTTAATAATATTTAAATAATATATACGTATGTATATATTTCTTGACTAAATATGTTCGAATCTAATGAATTGCCCCACAATTATTTGGATCCATTTACCTAATGCTTGTTGAATATTTATCAGTTTATTAACTTTATTCCCCCTTTTAAAGTGAATACGTTACTGTATATATCTGGTTGTTTATAAACAAATTAGTTTATATGTAATATTGTAATTTTTAAAATTAATACTAACAAAACCAATCTAAGGAGGTAGAGGTGAAAGGAGTTTATTCCATTTTTTTTTAATTATAATTTGTTGAATAAATGGTGCTTATGAATTGAGTTAGTTCCATTTTTTTTTATTTATTGTCTTTGTTAGGAATTATGATTATATGGATTCTTCCAAATTATGATTAATGAATCAAAGTATGGAGTAAGAATTTTTTACAATTCCCTTTAAATTCTTAATAGAATCTAATTTTTTATTGGAGTAACAATGTTCAGTTTAACTTATTAGCAGAAGTTTTATCTTTTATTTTGATTTAAAATCCTTTTTTTACATTTTATATCATAAGATATCCTTAAGTTCCTATCGATATAACCTAAATATACATGAATCTCTTGATAGTCATAATACAAACGCACGTGGAAGGTCAAATGACTCAATCGAGGCATTTCAAGAATGCGTCAAAATTACAACGAAAAATTGCTCTGTTATTAGTTTCACTGTTTATGGTAAATAACTAATATTACCTAATTCGTTATCACAGGAATGCCGGAGAGATAGTAAGAGATTTGAGTATGGAACGAAAATTAAATAACTCGCTAAGCGCTCACAAATGTTAGCAATATTTCTAAAGTGATTGAGATTTAAAATGGAATGCTATAATATATAACTGTTCGATATTTAAAATGTACATCATAAGTTTATATTTGGAATCCTTTTTCTATTAATCGCAACTACGTATTAATCATAATCATAACATTGCTTTAACTTATAATATCTGTAAAGTGGTCGGGTTTTAAAAATGGAACGCGATTTAAAAAAGGAATATTTTTAAAAACTAAACATACGATTTCCTATTTGGAATCCTGATTATGATATGTATAAGTATATAATAATTACAAGTATGTATTAATCATAATATTGCTTTGTTTGCGTGGACTATCAAAGCACAATGACAATGTAATCGGACAAGCGATATTACGCCTTATATTGTAGTAATAGAACTAATAATTGCATATAAGAAATGTATTGTTGTATTTACAGCAACGAAATTAATGAACTGCGCTTCCGTAAAACAAAAAGGTTGTATTACAATCGATTATTTTTTGTTATTTGTTAAATTAATAGTATGTAAAGTCTGGGCTGCGCGGTTTGTGGGTCTTCTAGATTTTAAGCAGATGTTGTAACAGTTTGATTCGGTCGGCCGGATGTTGGATTAATTTTAAATTCATCTGGCGCCATAGTTTGTTATTGGTCGGAGATCTGAATCAGATACATGATTGTTATGCTGTTTGATAATATATAATTATTATTTATTATTTAATTACTAAGATAGATTTCAAAATTTACTTAGTTTGTATCGTTTAACAAGATACCGTCAGATAAAAAGTTTTTTAATAAATAAATATGATCTGAATGTAAAATTAAAATCGGGCTTAGAATGATTGGGTTCATTTACAAATTTTACTGTGACTGTATATAAACGTAGGTAATGATTTCAAATCATATTAAATTAAGCAGTCAGGCTTATTAATCCGCTCGAACAGTGATTTATAATAAAAAATATACGCACGTAACAATAAAATTCAATTTCAATAATTATATACCTTAGTAATGTATCATAGAGTACAGAATTGGTTGTATTTTCTTTTTAAAAACATTTTTAATACATCACCGATGTTGGGAAAACAAAGTCTAGATCAAAATCCATGTCCTACCGTCCGCATACTAATTCAGCGCTTTCACCGCTTTCTTATACCTGGGACGCTTAATTGATAGTTCGTGCGCTGTTCCGTATATTGCATTTGGAACATCAATTAAAATACAGACTATACAAACATTTGTAATCTATATTCAAATAACCAATAGCCGTTCGTAATTTAAAAATGTTCTGTCTATTCCTATTAGAATATACAAATAGAGTGATCCTATTGGTAGATAAATTCGCGCTCAAAATAAACAAATACATTAATTAAACTTTTCAATATCTGATACGTTTCACTTTTCCTTTTTCATTTTTAAGGAATAAGAATAAAGACTAGCTGTAATTAAAAGGGAATGAAGAATAAAGAAGTGAAATTACGAGTATTCCATAATGAAAATTCTTAGGCATTGTGTGTATTTTTTTACATTTACTTTTAAATTATACAAGAACGGTCTGCAGTGTTCTAAGTAAACGACAGTTGTCACTTTTTCATATCTTAATATTAACTTTCTTCGTAAAATTAGTATGGTTTACCCTTTTTTTTACTTGAAATGAATCATCGTTGAATATTCAATCATTAGTAAGTATTCATTTTATATAATTCACAAAGTGTTTTATTGGTTTGACTAAATTTACATCTATATGCATGTTTTAAGTGTACGTTGTACTATTTATATAAAATATTTATATTTTTTATTTAAATTATAATGTAATGTAAATATCATTCGTTAAGTTTTAAAATTGTTACAAGCCACATATGTTGGTCTAATTCATCTCGCTGCAAGGATTTATTTCAGACGATTACAGACTGTGCTGTATTTTACTTTCGACAGTTTGTTAAGACTTACAACGGACATGTTTAACACATTTCTATGAAAAAAATTAGTTTCTATTTATACGTGGCTGGAAGGATTTTTTTTAATGAGGATAAGAAATTTATATTTTAATGTTATTACAAAATAATTTATTATTTTACCTATATGTATATACTATATAGGAACAATCTTTTAATTATCATCAGTTTGTGTTGTTACGAATTATCTCGGAAACGTTTGGACTGACAATTTATTATATATAAAGTCGATATAAACAACTAGTAGTTTAAAATTGAAGAATATTGTATTGTATAAGGTAAAGATCGCCGGCGCCGTCTGTTTCCTGTCATACGATACGGTTGATGTATTAAAACACCATGGGCCATTATAACTATATGAATGTAACATAACTTGAAATATTATAGAATATACATTCAAATGTACTTAAGAGAATAATATAATTATTCTTGTATAAGAATGACTTATAAATAGTTTATCCTAAAATACCCTGTATTTCTATCGGTGCATGGTGGCGGTGAGAGTTTAGCGCGCGTTAGATAAGGGCTTCTTATACCAACACCTGGGTCGCAAGTCCCAGGCACTGTTGATGCACCTCTGCCTGCAATAAAACCTGCCCTGTCTGGATAAAAGGACAATGACTGTTGATAATGGTTATTTTTAAATCATACATTATTTTTACAAAGTCGCAGGAAAAAAGATGTCATTTATATGAACGTATGAACTTAAGTTAATTCTGTATGTTTATATACAATCACAAACCGTGAGCTGCCTTGTACTGAGCAACCGTCAACCTTCCTAGCGCCGCCAGCCGCGGCTCTCACTGTCTGAAGTGCGAACAAACCCTGGAGTCCTAGTTAGTGTTATAACAACATCAGTTCCAATACCTCAACCTTCAAACATTACAAATAGTGCGGCGGACTGTTTTGTTAATATTTCGAATTCCTTTAATTCCTTACAACATTTTATGTTTCCACATATAAATATTGTCACAGAATTCACCCGACAAACTCTTCTTTAGTTTGTGTAGTAAACATATATCAACCATTCCTTGCTCATCCCTCAGGAACATCAAATTTATTCGTAACAAAAAGTATCCTATGTCAAACAATGGTTCACCTTCAGTACTACCAAACTTTATCAAAATCCTCCAGCTGTTCGAGCGTAAAGAAGTAACAAACATACAACTTTGTTCCTATATAACATTTGTCGAATGTAAAAAAAGTGAAAAAATCCTGTCCCAGATATTAAGTAAAATTGCCCTAAAATCAAAATATAAACGATTTGAAACTAAATAAAATCTGAAAAGATCGCCGGCCATTTTAAAATTTTCATAGATTCCAATAAAAAATATCCGTATCTAAGTTCAAAAGTTATGCTTATCAATACCATGTAGTATAAACCTTTATTTAATACTAAATAAATATATAAAATATTTACGCCAAGATAGTATCACGTGTTAGCAAAACGTCAGCTGCAACGTTTACCACGTGTCAGCACCGTCATGTTATAGTATTATTGAATGAAAAACAGCAAACCTATAGTATGTCGTGTGTAGAGCATATATGCGGTAAGCATACATAACGTCACTATTAACAACTTTTATATGTAATAAAGCATTATTATAATATAATATAAATATTCTCTTGACACGTGATACTTTTGATTGAGCCACCATAGCAGTTTAATATTTTTTGCTTTATTTAAAATATAATAACGAAATACTCATATGAAATTTGACTCACGCCTAGAGTTCTAGATATCAGATGTCTACTGTTACGTAATTAATGATATCCGTATATGTATACTATGGAAATATATTCAAGAAATTATATATATATATATGTTGTGTATGTGTGAATACATATATAAATATATGATTACTTTTAAACTATATCATTTGTATAGTATTTAGTATATTAGTATTAAACGTAACCCCCCGGGCCCTTCAGGCTCGTATTTAACGGGTAGGTAGGTAGGTTTATTATAATAGAATATTTGGTCTGACAAAGTATTTATATATTATGTTAAAACCTCTGAAGCATATAATTGCTGCCAAATTATCTAGAATTTGTAACCTAATTGATGGTTATTTGAATATACAGTTAGTAATATCACGACAGTCCGCTTACATTGTTAGAAATTGTCGAGTGCCATTAGTACGAGCTATAAAACGAACACAATACGAACAGTATTACAGTTAACTAGTTGGTGCATCACTATTTCGTGTATAAAAATGTAATTGTCTAAATTCATACCAGTTTTTAAGTAACATATTAAATACATTTTTGGTGTCAATACGCGAAGTTATACTTTTAGAAACACGTTATTTCAGTAATTCTTAAGACGAGATTTTCTTTGGTTTTGAGTACTGTCTACAAAACTCATACTAAGGACTAAATTACAAAAGATAAATCATTGATTCAATTGTGGCTCGCTCACAGTTATGATTGCCAAATTCTATAACAACGGTTCAATTTAATTTATTAAACTGGTATCGGAGATTAGTCGGAACAAGCAGATTTAATCTAGACAGACAAAACAGTATATCTAGTTTCATTTAATAAAGGTAGGAACATATTTGTTACATATATGTGTATTTGCTTATTCATCAAGTCTCTTTTTGTGCTATAAAAACAGCACAGATTAAATTTTAAAAAAGTACTTCTAAAAATGATGGTCGCCCCTCAAACATTTGACTCAGCTGACTTACTTAACCAACATGTCTTAGCGTGAGTTATTAAAAACATTCAAATAATTTGTTTCATTATCATTGAAATTCGCACAACATCCATACTTAAATAGTTAACAAGTATATAACGATTTGCAAACAAAGCGTAACGAGCAAAGATACATTGTTCTCTAACGACTTGAAATATTAACCTTCAACATCTTCAGTGTATTAACAGCTTTATACATGAAGTTATAGAGTGCTATTTTAAAAGTACAATTTGTAATCAAATTTTCATTGGTTTAAAAATATACCTATAGTAACAAACCAGCCGTCAGTGTGTCACGAGCCTTTGTTCTGTGTGTCCATGGCTTTATGTTCGTAAGAATCGATTGAACCCCGCGCTTACATTATGCTAATGAAAAACTTAGGGCTCGCTCCGACACTATAGTGTCTGGACAGTTCACGTAGACTCGTATAGCTGGGTTTATAGTCTATAGACGTAATATTTACACATTAAATTTTTTATATACAAGTTTTAGTACGCGTCTTCGTGCGTATCGATCGTACAGTATGTGACACGTGAGTGACGAAATACAAAATATAACTGGTGAGGATTGTTCTCGAGGAAGCTTCGTATTAAAGGAATTTCATCCTATGTTTGAATAAAATTTGTACATGTTTAAAATTTTACAGAAATCTATTTGGTAGTTTTTTCGTGTAAGAGTCACACATACATAAATATGTAAATCAGTAGAAACATTAATTTTATTTATAAAACATTACATTAAGAGAGATAATTAAAAAAAAAACTTAATGTTAAATTTAAATAAGATGAATAATTTAAAGGTAACGAGCAATTAGAACCTGCGACCTCTGGACACGAGTTCAAACGACACGGTAGCTACATTGCAAATTAATTAAAATTTCACGTACTGCAGTTTACAGATTCGATTCCCGCGCGCGTTGATCAATTCTTCATACCGTTTACTTGCTTATATATATGTACATTTTAATTTAACTATCTCCTTAACGTTAACCTAACGTTAAAAATCATAATTACACGAATTAAAACATTAACAGTACATTTTAATATATGTTGAGTTGAACAGGAATATATAAAAGTCATCTTAAAATATAACATTTTTTGTCAAAATATATTCTATTACAGAAAAAATTTAACTAATTGTAATTAAGAGATATTATAATAATATTATTTTAAAAATATCTTTTATAAATTAGTCATATAAAAATGAGGTGTCTGTACACTAAGATGTTATCATGGTTTAAAATCTAACCGAGCGTGTGATTCTAGCTTTACACGCTCAGCTGATTCCACTCGCCGGTCCATACACTATTATTAATATATATATATATATATATATCTGTCTGTTTGTATGTTTATTAGTTTTAACGATACTTAATTTTAATATAACTTATATACACATAAGTAACTAAATATGATCGTTCATTGATCTATAATTTAACAATGAATCGATTTTTATATATTTAACTGAGATTTGTATGAAATTTCATACAAAAAAAAATACAAAAGATAATTTTAAGGTATGTAACAATGTTAAGGAGTTGAGGTCGCGGTTGTTTTTCTTGTATTACAATTGGCTTTTATTTAAACCAAGTGCTTTAGTTTCGCGGTTTTGTCAGCAGTGACGTCACTCAGTCCGAAGATGAATTCAATTAACACGGAACAAGGAATGTCTGTGTGTATGTTAACTGATTTTTACTATATATAGAACGCGATTGAGAAAATCGTTAATTTATTTAATATAGATCAAATAACGCATTTATATGTATGTTTGTTTTTGTTACCTATACTACTGAAATAGTATACTTCTATATAACAGTGATAAAATTCCTATAATGTTTTCATATTCGTCTCAAGTAGATATAAAATACGTCTGTCGGCTAAGTTGCTAACTTATTTAACAAATATTATTGTCGATTTTTCGACAGCGGAAATCCGTTGTACGCATGCGTTGGAACAGAGACGTCTAGACTTTCAGACGGGCCCGGTTTAACGGTCTCACTACGTGCCCAAATCACGGAGATTTATATAAAGAAGGTTTTATATATATACTTATATATACAGCCAACCTGAGACATTGGAAACAAAGAGGTCCTATATAATATATATTTATTATCTTCCATATTTACATTCATTAAATATTTGTATTGGAATCAAATTTAATGCTTAATTTAAAAATTTCTATTATTTAATTGGTTTAATTAATTTTCTATATATTGAGAAGTCAAATAAAAATAATATACAGGATCTGCAGCGAGATCAAAGTTTTAATCATTGATTGCTTCTGAAAAAGAAAAATAATCATGACAGGTGACATGACCTAGTTTGTTTTTCCCGGTTCGCTTCCCGCTAATTGACATTTGTCTGACATTTTATATATATATATATATATATATATACATCTAAACATACATGCACACAAACAATTTCAATTTGAGTGTTATATAGGGTACGGATTGACAGGTCGTATTTCGTGGCATTGTTTGTCGTTTTGTTGATGTAAAATTCATCGCTACTGGCAAGATTCGAACCTGCGGCTTCGTATGCTATTTGCTTTACTTCTCTCGTATGTCTGCCTTACGATGTTTTTCGAGATCTAGTTAATATAAAAAAATACTGATAAAACGTTCTATGAAGGAATTTAAGAATATTGATTTTAAAAACTTATTTATTGATACTTGTTTCTAATAATACATTCTTTAGTTATTTCAGATGCCCAGGACGAGTTCGGATTTATAATAAAATTACTAATAAGAAATGAAAGTTGAAGCTAATATTTTTATAACTAAGTTATATATTAGTTTCATTTAAAATACCAATAGTTTTGACTGCATGCTTATTTTTTTATATTTGTTATAGAGAAAACTTTACTGTCAATGTTAGTGATAAGAACTAAAACTAGGCATGTTACACATGACACATTATACCATTCAGTATGTATTAATCCTTATGTCAATTAACTATTATAAGTTAACTAGAAATAAACATTTTTAATAAAGAGAGAACATTTATTTGAAAGCGTACGATTATCTGCAGTCTAAGGGGAGATACGCAATGCAGTCCTTTGGGGGGTTTGGCAATTAATTGAGTTTGGAATTTTTTGACTATTGTATATTGTTCAGTAGAGAGCCCGAGTTCCTATCAAACACAACGGGCGTTAGGTTTTTCATTTACATGTAAATGATCACATGTGGTTATCGTGTGTATGATCGGATACTGGAAGACGTCTGTCTAGTTTTAAGATGAAAACTCGTTATGATTACACTTTTAGAATTCCAAGGCACCTTTTTTAGGTATAATATTTAGGTTTTCCTTTTTTTTTGTCGATTTCTATTAGGCTTTTTGGCTGCCCGATGCAAAAAGGAAGTTTTTATTAGTTTATCAATGTCTCTGTGTGTGTCCGTCTGTGTAATTCATGTTCGTTCGGATGAAAATCTCGTCTCGTTAACTCTGAGTTTTCTTGTCGCTGAATATAAACTCGTTCTTTTAAAGCTTTGTGTTTTAATTTGACTGGTTTCTCAGCCCTACTAACTGACAAACGGATCGACCGATTTCGATGTGGTTTGCATGAAAGTTAGTTTCTGGCTGCGGTTTTAATACGTCTGATTAATATTTATCTAGTAGTTCAAGCATATCAGCTCTTTTCTCGAATGATGTAAGGCATTTTAGTCGTATGATTACCAGATTTAGTGCCTCACGAGTGTCAGCATAACCTTTAAATGACAATCAAATATCTTTATTGATATAAAAAAATAAAAGAAAGTTATCCGTCTGAAAAATTTTAAATAAATCTTTCATATGTTAATAACTTTAACAACAATATATCTTGAAAGAATATAAAATTATCTGAGAGCACGTACCTAAAATAAAATCTCAAGTGTTCGAAACGCAGAGTAATTTAACAATACAATTCAATAAATGTACTCGGAATTCTGGACGCCAATAAAAACGGTTGTCTTTGTCGGCGGTATTTCCAAGAAGTGAGAATATTTTACCTTTTTTTTTAATATATTAATCAAGTAATCAGACACCGCTGATGAGGATCTCGTTTATTTTCTCTCACTACCGTTTTCGTCAATAAAACTCACGCTTGACTCGATTAATTTAAATTAATATTCTCTATAAACGATCTAATTAGTTTCGTCTCGGCTGGTTTGTTGTTACATATCACAATATATAATTTCAATATTAACATTGATATAGGTGCTAATATATTATTCATAAATTTTCTCACATTAATTTATATATTACATGAATTATGGTAGTAAATGTGTTTTATATAAGAGTACTGAGCCACGATATACTTTAATAGTGCGTTCGTAAATCTTTATCAATAGGCAAATCTTTATCAATGTGAACATGAAAATGTTTCGTACGTATGTAATGCAAACTTTTGATAAACACGCTCATGAAGTTATTTTAATATTAAGTATAATATAACAATATTGATATATAACATTCAAATTTTATACCTGTGTATGTGGGTTTGTTTGTCTAGAGTACGGCAGGCAGGTTGATTTTCATCCTCAATGAAACGGTTAATATAGTGTTTAAAATACATTATATATTTTTTTTAAAAGCTCCTAATTTAATCAATGTAGTGATATATATATATATATATATATATATATATATATATATATATATATATATATAATAAAAAAGGATATGTTATACAACTAAAGATAGTTATTATTACATTTTTAATAGCATTTTTTTTATATTAATAACATAATATTATTAACAGAAAATAAATTTAAGCTGTGTAAAAAGTTTCAAACACTTCATCTCATACAAAGGTTCGGTAATCAATGTGTCATTGAACCTAAGCTGGTCAATTACGACGCGGACCGCTAGATAGGATCACACAACTGACAGACATACACCAGACGACAACTATATATATATATAGCTATATATACATGATAATAATTATATTTTTTTTATAAAACTTCTTGCATTAAAGTCTAACAAACATACATACATTCGAGATTCTTACTTAATAGTATTTAGTTTGATAAAGGAAAAATTTGGTTAAATAGAATTACACTTGAAAGGAAATCGTGTCATGACAACTATAAAGCATTTTATTTAAGTTTTGGTTTTTGTTCTTGCTTTTATCTCATATTTTGGCTGAAGATTCGTTGTTGATTTCACGAAAATTGGTACAGCTCTTGAAGATACCAACCACGTTACAAACACTACAAACACACACGCATACCTATATAATACAGATCCACAATAATTGTGATCGTATTATAACAAAAAAAAACTGAATATACAATAATAAAGTCTTAAAAATTTTATTTCTTACACACGAGCAGTAAAATTAAAGAGTTATTAAAGCGACGTGTTCATATTATATATTTACTATATAGTGCTATTTATTTACTATGTGTTTTCCTCTATATACGGACATACAGTAACTTTTAAAACATCGATCTGTACGGACCAAGTTGCGTGTATCAGTTTGTTTATGTTAATAATTTAAACCGAACAGTTTTTTTAACTGTCAGTAAATAATAGCTAAGATAAAACCAGTAGTAATAAAATTAGCTTTAACCTAACGATGAATATGATAGGACTAAACATATAATTAAAGTGGCTTGCAGGAGAATATTCTGTACATAAAGTTAAAAGTTTTTATTCTAAGTACGAGCTTTTAAAATTTACTTGAATACTTAAAGTATGAACGTTTATTAAATCTGTCGATTCATTCGTTAGTGTATCTAATGACTGTTCATAAAATTTTGCTACAACGAAATACTAATAATTATACTAAGAAATATATATTTTTTATATATGCGGAAATAATATACAATATGATTTACGATTCACTTAAATTTTTTAGACTCTAAGATTCAAACACAATAACTCAAAAGTCATTATAGTTGTTAATTCTTCCCACGAACATTAATCGACATTAAACAAGTCTGAGGGTTAATATCGTAACGCGAAAACATTTACAAACATAAAGGAACATTCAGAAACCATACACGAGACCCTCGAAACCATTATAATAGCTGGCGATAAGAGCTCTTCACTCTGGTTCAAAATAAACTCTGGAAAAAACAGATATTACTCAAACCGTGCTTTCAAAATCAATCCTATTTCATTGCGTTAAAGTTTATTTTTGTATACAAAAATGAATAGTTTTATATAAGAGGGTGTGTGTTCATAAATCAGTCAGTTCTGAACTAATCCACTGAGGTTATAAACATTTCCAAGGGGAAAAGTAATTAGAATTTAGACAATTGTATACAAAATTTTGTATTATATCTTGTGTATACGTTGTAAAGTATATTATAGTTTCTATATCTATAACTATGAGAATTTCACCGATGTATTGACTCTTCACGATATGTGGAATTATAAGGCGTATATGCTTTAAATTTGGTACAAATATTACTTACGGTTTAGTAGAGGTCGACTAAGAAACGATTTTACGGAATCCCACTCACAAGGATTGTTGCAAAGCGCGAACAATGTAAAGATCCCGTTTTTAAATTATAACTCTTGAATGCTACAAATTAAGTAGGATTTTTCTGTATGTGAGGTGGAAATTATCTATGAGCGAATTGTACAATAACTCATCCCCAATATTGTGTGGCTGGGTGTTCACAATGAAAATTTTGAAATTTCTGTATCCTATGTCAAGCGAAGTAGGAAAACAACGGCTAGTTTAATATAAAGCAAGACCTTGATATATTGTTTCCAAAATTGTTAATGAATTGAAGCAGAATAATAAGAGTGAAACTCATATATTATGAAAAAAATATACGTAACTTTCAGTCATATCATCATCATCATTATCATCATCAGCAGCCTATCGGAGCCCACTGCTGGGCAAAGGCCTCTTTCTTGCATAGAGATGTTTTCCTTCATCGTCCGTCAGTGGTGTCTAGATACTCATAGAAACTACATATGACTCGGAAAAGATCACATTGGTACTTGCGCGCCCTCACGTGTGAGAGGCGGGCCTTTAACCTCCAGGCCACCACGACCATTATATATATTTATTAGAACGAAAAAAGTTTCATCGAAACATGCTCGATAATATTATTTAATGTGTTCATTTAATCACACGATTTACAATAACAATTTTGAATTTGGCTTCCCTTCATTTTCGTGGATCTGACTCATGTCTTTATGGTTTTTAGAGTTTTTACCAGGAAGAAATTAAGCAATGATGAGCGAGGAATAGTTTAATTAGGACCAATATATATATACACATACATACATATATGTACATATACATTTCATTGACGTAAATTGATATAAACTGTCGCGTAACTCGTCAGTCTCAGTTATATGAAAGTAATGTCATGTGAAGTAAATAAATCTCAATTGAGTAAATTATAAATCAGTCTGAGGAAGAAGTAAAAAACATTACTGCAAATAAAATAACATGTAGTTCGCTTTTTTAATAATCTTCTGAATTAAAAAAAAAATATGTATGTATGTCCATAGCGTATACGATCGTGCAAGATTTTCATTTAAGTTTCAGTATCCTTATAAATAGTTTAAATCGTCACGTGTGTTATAAATGTTTCATTTAAAATTATTTACACATAGTATTAATGTAGGCTATTGGTAACGAGAATCCTTATGTAGTGTAGTGCAGGACTATTTCGTGCTTCAACGTTATAAGTACGAACAGTATTGAACGATATCGATTAATCGATTGTTCTAATTGATCTAATCCCGTTGGACTAATGACTCACATGTGTATATCACGACCAGGTGATTAGGTCCTGATGAGACGGACTAATCTCGTCAGTGTTGGACACGTGTGTAAACAATTGATTTAATTTGTCATATGATAGTGACACGTGGATATATATTTATATAACACACACGTATATAGATATGTATTAGTGTTATTGAAACATATAAACTATAAAATATATATGTGTGTTAGAAGTATAAGAAGGTTCTGTAAAATCCTGAACAGCTGAAGTGAGACCACTAGTTTAAAGAAGCATTGAGTAAATGTTGCACTAAATCGTTTAAATTATGTGGTTGTAAAATACAATATATATATATATAACTAGTAAATTGATCTGTTAAAAAAATAATATAATATTTATCATCATTATTTAGATATGCGAAGGGAATAATTTGGATTTATTTTCAAGACTATTCCGAGTGCGGAATGAGGATTTTCAGACAGTCAAAGTACATTATGTATATGAAGTGGACAAAGATGTTTAATATATAATGTGCTACAGATGTATTAAATTATATAAAATAAACACTACACACACCACCATGACTCTCACACACACACACACACACACACACACACACAAACATCAAACCGTGAACATTCCTCAATGTGTGTGTTGTCACTGAATAGTAAACAATGACATTTCCATTATACTATTGAACTTGAAATAATCGATTAATTATGGTCGACAATCAATAGTTAGGTAATACGTATTATGTGTTGAAAATAATTAAATATTCCACGTACCACAGAAATAAAAACGAGTAATCTGTGGAATACAGAGAGATTTATTTACAAATATAATTTTATCAGTTCATTATGTGTAGGCTTTTATAGACTAGAAACTAATTAAGTATACAAGAATAAACGAAATATAAGTTCAAGGACCTTAAATAAGTTTGGTAATAAAATGAGATCTAAGACTTTAGCGAGTTTTATTCATTTAAATGAAACTAATATTATTCGGATATACTACACGTGATTTATTTTTGTAAAAAACTACACACTCCCGACGTTTCGGTTACTTTTCAGCAACCGTGATCACATCTCGTCTGCCCGTGATCACGGTTGCTGGAAAGCACGCGTAGTATATCCGAATAATATTAGTTTCATTTAAATAGTTTGGTAATAATTTGCAACGATAAATCTATACTGTGACATTCTAGATTTCTACTTTAATTTTTTTTCTACTTCCTTATATATATTTTCGTCATAAGTATATTATTATCTGGTTTTTGTTTGCCACTTTGTTCGCATGTGTTCCGTAATTAAAGTCAGAAGTGTATGTAGTGCCTCCAAACGAAGATATAGTGACCAACAGTGGCTTGACTTCATACAAAACCAGGTACCGGCATTGTCTTCACACGGGCTCTTTACAAAAAATATAAAATAGGCTATTTGATTTGGGAAATTATAATTCTTAATTAATACTGATTAAAGTCATATTATGATAACTTACAAATGGTACGCCCGATTTTAAGAAGTAATATACAGATACTGATGTAGGCTTGAAAACGAGGTAATTTATTTGGATAAAACTTAATACCGTATTTATGTAAATAGCTTTCCAATAAACGTTTAGGAATGCTAATTTTCAAGAGTTTTAAAATGGATATAGTATGTTATCCTTAACGTATAGACATATGCCACCGCGGACTTTTCTGTAGACGTATATAACATACACAATTCCACCATATATTATTTTGTTATATCTCAAAGACTTAAGGCAGCGTTTTCGTTAAAAGCTCTCAGACGGCTCATGTTTTCCCGAAATCGTTAAAAATAAATATCGTTAATATAGACACAAGTAAATACAAAACCGTAACAAATTATATACTTAAACCTTCCTCGAGAATCACGCTATCGAGTGGTGATAACTGTTTGATAATCGGTGCAGTAGTTTTTCCGTTTATCGCGAACAAACAGACAGGCAGACGCGGCGAGGGACTGTTTTATAATATGTATTGATACAGCCGTTAAACCTTGACCCTGAGTTTAACTGCATGAAAATTATTAACTAAAATCGAAGGTATATTACTGAAAAGTTTTATAGAAATGCGGTAAGTATTGTTTGCGTGTAAGTAATAAAATTGATACGTTCACAAACTTTCACGTTTCTATAGAATATAATAAATTTGTTTTTGATTCCTATTACGATTCCTGTATGCACATGAATGATGAGTTTTTACGGCCTTATATGAGGACACCAGATATAGTAGTCATTATAATTTTAGTAGTTATATATATATATACACGTACTAAGGTCGTAATAATTAAATATTTAAATAACACTGCAAAGTTTATGGTAACTATAAAATAAATTACGTATAAAAATTTCAATAACAACCTATTTCACAATCTAGTCAAGTGTCGTGTAACGGGCGTTTAATATTGACATAACTGAGGATTTAACTTTCGAGTGGCTTATAAGGTTTCCCGTTACGTTAATGTGTAAGTACAACAACAAAAAAAAAGTACACGCGAATCATTTAATAGTATTAAAGTTTGTTTTGATGTATGTGTGTGAAATTAACTACTGCAATGACACTAAAATAATGTGTCTTATAAGTCAGTATTTTGTGTAATAAATACGCTTGTCCTTAAACACGTGTCTGTAGTTTCATCTTGTATGAAGTCACGTGACATAGACTATAGATGTCGCTTTAGTTTTGTTACTTAACATATTTTGGTACATAATAATTTTCTAAATAAACCTTAAATCTGAAGTTTAAAGCATGTAGCTGGTGTTAATGCTGTGTACTCCTCGTCCAGAGCTTCCAGCAGGCATGTAAAGAACTAATCAATAACTATGATGTTTCAAAGTGTCTTACTATGAGCCATACTATTTTAAGGTCGCTATAAACTTTACAAATCATCCCGCAATACAAGCCAGCTCTAATATCTATAATAATTCTTGTACCTCATATTATATCAAAATTAATTCCTCACTAAAATCATTACGAAGTCATAACCCATTGAGAATATTATACTTTGTCGCTTGTTAGTTTAGTCTTACATACAATCAAATATACTCTGTATCTTTATTGTTTATAATAGCAAATTATGAAATGCATTTATTTACGAATTTATAAAATTTTAATTCAATTGTCATATTTCTTTATGGTATGAGCTTACCAGGAGTTTTCATCGAGAAGATAAATACGTACAATTTCCAATTTTTAATTTAACTGCGTTAATACTGCAGCTATGAGAAGATTTACGAAGAAATGTAAACTATTGGTATGTAGTTCGATACTGCTTACAGGTAGTAAGACATTATATTAAATATTCAGTAAGTCTGCCAACATTACCTGGTAATTGTAACATAATTTAAACAGTCAACATCATCATTAAACCTTTATCAGACTCTTAACAGCCTGTTTAACGTGATCTCACTTTATATTCAGGTTAAATTTAACTATAAACTTACGACAAAATCCTTGCAAATCCCACTTAGATAATACGGAATAAACAATAGACCTCTATGTATAAAGAATATAATTATATTTATAAAACAAAATTTAAATAGTAATATTTAAACCATATTGTAAAGTTCAATACCATAATCTTAAAACACAAATATGTTATAGGAGATGAACTGACCTTAGCATTTACACTTAAAGCTACGTACTACTTCGGACGGACGCCTCATTGTTATCAATAGTACTCGTATTAAGTAATATTATTTACATTACTTAATTTTCGTTACAAAAATATATTTGTGCAATTAAGATGTGAGATAAATATTTCAAAAAAATGCATTAATATACCGCCCACTGTGACCTTTTATTAGTTTTTGCACAAGCAGGCCTTAATTACAATGCGTTTGTTACAATGCAAATGTGTTCGAATATTTTGACACCGTGTTAGTTGTTATGATTGTTAGTTTTATTGCTTTATTGTTATATACCGAACAAGCTAACTATGCAAATTCGTAAACACATTAAAACAATCGATATGTGGTTCTAAAATAGTCTCTTCGTCAAACTAAAATAGTCAGCTAGTGATTCTGAAATAGTCCATATGTGACTCCCAAGCGGTCTACAAGTTGCATTAAAATAGTCTACATGTGACACTCAAACAATCTGTGTCTCTAAAATAGTCTGTATATGACTCTCAAACAGCCTGTATCTCTAAAATAGTCCATATGTGACTCTCAAACGGTGTGTGTCTCTAAAATAGTCTATATGTGACTCTCTAACAGCCTGTGTCTCTAAAATAGTCTATATGTGACTCTCAAACAGCCTGTGTCTCTAAAATAGTCCATATGTGACTCTCAAACAATGAGTGTCTCTAAAATATTCTATATGTGACTCAACTAGTTTAAAAGTGGCTTTAAATAGTCTATGTGTGACTCTACTACAGTCTAAATGTGTTTTCAAAATAACGTTAACCTAGCTTTATAACTTCATTTCATTTAGTTAGACTACTATTAAAACAAGGCGTCCCAAAGATTATTTTAACAAAGATACGAATAAGAAACAAATTTCAAAAGTTGTTTCGTTTTTGTATCATGTTAATAAGATCAAGCGCTTCAGAGAACAGTTATAACAATATTACAAAAATATACTTAAATAAAATTTATTACTCCAATAAAACGATAAAATGATGTAAATAATAAAAATAATCAGTTTTTTGAACATTAAAAGCGTTTTTACCGGGCGGGTCTGCTTTAATTCTTGATAAGCCTCGTGCTTGTATGGAATTAATTTCCCATGAGTTAATGTATTCACGGCCTAAACCCATCGATTGTCACTCACGACTCCATTTAGACGTACGTGATGTAATTCTGAAACTATGGTCAGTGTGTTGTTATTATAATAGTTTTATTGCTTGTAGATGACACTAAAATTTAAATTATATATATATTTATATTTTTACACGCTAATATTAATCTAAGTCTTGATTAAAAAAAAAAGTTTGCATATTTTTTTGACGTAAAAGGTGAAGGTATTACACCATTCAGCCAGTATTTAGTATCTAACGATTCGAAAGTTTCATTTTTCAAATACGTCATTACAATTTATATATTTTATGTCATTATTAATAATGATGTTATTTTTTCCATTAAACCGGATATAATGTATGTAATACCGTTGAATAATGAAGACGTGTTGTATGGTACATACATCAGACATAGTGTAGGTGTTCCAGTTCGCCCACTATCTAACTGAATGAGTTGTTATGTTGGTACCATCTCTGTTATACTGTGGCATGTTTGTTCAATCATATATATTTTTTTGTATTTTAATATCATTTGGTTCATTACTATGTAGGTAATGATGAATATTATATCTAGGTAGATTCTTTTTTCTAATGTATCCTATGCTTAGTATTTCAGCCCGAATCAAGTTTAAAGCTCACATTAGCAGCTTTTTTAATTTCCACAGTTGTTCAGACACACGAGTACGCCATGAGTCTTTTTTGAAATAAAACTTTTTTAATCTGAACCTTTTTTGTGGTTGCTATTTTAATATAAACGAGTTTTAATTTAGGTTCTGTCAAGTTCTTTTTTTTTATAGCGTATTTTTTTTCTAACTACTGTTTACCCGCGGGTTTGTTTGCCAACTAGATTCAAATAAAACTTTACTTTAGAATCTACCCGTCCTCATGCCTGATGGTTCATTTTAGTTTGTATTGACCTGCTACTTGTACATATTTTCGGATATATTAAAGTTTTCCTTTATCATAACATGTCCATCATAAAGATACATAATAAATTTTAATTATAATTTTAATGGATGTCGAAGCTGTTGGAGATCACAGATGACTTTGAATATGAATAAATAATGCATACATTTTACTTATTACTAAGAAAATTATAATACTAACTTAAAATGATATATCACGGATCTTATAACAAAACGACTGTTTCGCGTGTTCATTATTTACGTAACTCCTGTCGTTTCTCACGTTAGTTATGACGTTTGTAAAATAGAAAAACTTTTAAGAACTATCCCCGAAACGAACTCCACACTGATATAAGCACACGTTCAATACTCCCTCTTAAATCGATTCACTTTCTCCGTGATGTAACTGTAATTAGCTTCGGCTGTACATACATGTTCAATATAACAAGCTTAAATGACTTTGTGTGGTATTCATAGTAAATTAAAATTTTTAATATTTATTTAGTACATATATTATATATTGTACATAAAATTTATTTTATAAACTTATTTATAATCACCATGTGCATGATTTTAGCGTATATACGTTTAAAAGTAACTGTGTTATAAACCGACTTCAAATAGGGGAGGTTCAAAATGTATCGGTAATTTTTTTGTTTTTTTCGGATACAGTACTTGTATTATTTTATTTTTAAAATTTCCCGAAGTTTCGTTTACGTTACAGCTACCGTGATCACGGACGGGCGAGATGAAAGTGTCTGATAATTCGTAAAAATATATATAAAAAACTTTTATTTCAAACTAATTTCAAGATGATAGAATTAGGGCGTTTTTCTTGTAAATAGTAATTGTAGATTGCTACAGCTGTTTTTAGGATTATTACTCTAGATGTTGTCCTGATTACATAGTTTTCTTTCAGACCTGGATATAGAGCGACCTGCATCTGCTATGTAATCTCGAAATGCTGGAAATTTCATCCTCTTCTAGCAGCTGTATTCTTTTAACGCTAAACAGTTGATTAGCTAAAAAAAAGTAAATTTTGGTATCTGATAGATATAAAATAACTTTATACGAATATATATATAGTTTTGTTAAGTATATTTTTCTATGTTATTACCAAAGGGACAGACCCCCTTTAAATTTAATGAGAGACAAATTGACTGAATCATAATTGTTTTGAAAATTATAAAAACGTTGAATTGAGAACTGAGAAATGTCTTCTTTTTGAGATCAGTTCAAAAGATATATATAAATAGCGTCATAACTCAATACTCAGTTATATTTTACACAGTTATTTGTAAGGGACCTTTATTTATTATTTATTAATGATATTAAACTATACTCGAGTCTCGTATCGTATCTAACGTTCCTGCTCGACATAATGAACTTAACTTTCCAAATGATACTTGCATTGTAACAACTATCAAGTTCAATGACAGGTTGTGATGTAATTTCTGTGAAAAAAATGTTTAGGCCGTCGCACTGTGCCTGCTATGATATAATATACTGTCACAGGTGGCACTCTCCGTGCTGTACTAACTATAATATAATACTTGGTATTTTTTTTATGACTGATTTTAATTAATTATTATACTGAACCATTGTAATTTTGTAATGGCAACATTTAAGTGTCAAACTGTATTTAAAAAAGCTATAAATACTGGCTTCAGTCATTTTGTAAGACATTACTAGTAGGAAGTAACGCTCAACATTGAAGAACAAATCTGAAATTGTATCTCGAACAATATACATATTAATATACATATTAGGAAAGTGAGCTATATTTCTGTACACAATTAGTAGTATAAAAAAGATTTCAAACTATTATTTATAATATAAAATTATTTTAGGAGTTTAAGACTTTTATTTATACAATATTGATTTGCTTATTTTTCATTTAAATTAATTTTCTTTATTCCGAGTGTCATTTGGTTTATTTTATTATATATTTGTTAGCTCGCCCGTCCGCTGGACGTCGGCCTTCTCGTAATATCGCATTAACTACAGACGATGCTTCCATTCCGGTGACACTTTCATTAACAGGACGCTCGTGACGTTGACAGCTGTCATGTCGATACTTTCACTGTCAACTTTGACGTGTCCGACACGTTTCGAAATACAGGTATTGTAGTTTGGTATGGTAATGTTGTAGTAAAAGTTATTCAGGATTAAATAATGTTTCTTAATACTATATATGTAGTTGTAAGTTATTAAGGATTTGTTATGATCAATTTAAATTATTATGGCACGTAATTTTTGTGAACAATTTTGTAATAAACTAAACAAAGGAATAAGGGACAATCAGCTGAAATAGGGACGTTCTGGCTCGTAAATATATAACTACTCTTAGTTAAATGTGTAAATAAAAGTATTAATTGCAAAACATCAATTCATTGGATACTACAGTTAACTCTGTTTTATTTAACCAAAAGTTTAATAGTGAGTTACAATCAAATGAACAGATAGTATTATAAGTTTATATGAATAAAAGTCGCGAAAGTCTTAGATCTCATTAGTATTATAAGGCTTGAATACACTATTGAACATGACCATTGTGATGTCGCTTTTTGATGGAAAACTTCCTAGTGGACACGTGAGAGCAGATAATCACTTATTCAAAATACATCAAGTAAAAATTAAGAAAGCTGCAATGTAAGAATTCTTGAATGTCAAAAGTTCCCTCAAAACAAGAGGATGTTTAAACATTGGAACACAAGCGCAGATCGCATCCCTTAAAGTAAATATAATTTCTTATTAAGAGTCGTCAGAAATCAAAATTAGGTCGAAAAGCAAGATGTTGTTACATGTCCACCACGGGGCTTGTTACGAAAACAATCACTTATTATACTAAACAGTAAAATGTAGGAAATGTACCCATGCAAGTGACCTGATACACTTGTCTTGGTTACAGCATGACCAATCCCCACGAATTACCGCACGCTATGACCTTGATCCTTCCAAAGACCGTCATGCTCAGATAAAGAGCTGGTATCGTAAACTCATTAAGTCTTGATGGAGCTGCTGGAGAAATGAAAAAGTTCACCTTACCACACTCATACAGGCCAATAGAAGTATTCTCTTGAAAGAGGTACGAAGAGACGTTTGTGGTCCAGATAAAATATGTTGATGGTTATTTTGGTGAATTCCATAGAAGAGCCATTGACCAGACCAGAGCTCCAAAGAACAATAAAAAACGATGCAGTTGTGATCTCCCTTTGGTTAGTAGTTGAATTAAGCCCAGTACATCTTGACCTAACGTTATAAATAGTTATCGGTTCCATCCCGATTGTATTCTCAGACGAAATGTTCAGTACCATAATCTATAAAACGAGGGTAGGAAATCATGTTCGTTGTATGGGAGCTGCCTTAAATATTAAATTTATTCTGTTTTTCATTTTTTAAGCGTTTCTCGTAGTTTGTGTTGGCCTGGAGACTAAGGCCTGCCTCTTATGCACGAGGGCTGGGGTTCGAAACCTGGTGAATACCAAAGTGGTTTTTTTTCCGAGTCATATGTAATTTCTAAGAGTATTTAGACACCACTGACAGGCTGTGAAGGAAAACATTATGAGGAAACCTGGAACTATAAATTATAAGCTTAAAATCGCTAATCCACTTTGTGCAAGCGTGGTGATTAATGCTCTAATCTTTTCAATGTGAGAAGAGGTCCCACTATTAAGCAAAGGCTCAGCAGTAGATAGGTGGATATAATAGTAGCCACAAAAGAAGTACATCATTTAAGCATATTTCAACTGTATATAACTGTTCATGAGATATATCCTGGTGACGGACCAACATTCGATTCTTAGTAACAGAGTTCAGTCTCATGGTTACGGAACTATAGAACCTTTAAAAATTTTTATGTCAATCTACTGTACACTTCGTAGTTATAACTAAATGATATCTTAGAGACGAGACGAAAAATGCTAAGAGGTTTCGGTTCGTCTCTAAGATTTTCGCTCGTACACATTCAAATGGAAGTAAATTTTTCGGATACTAGACCTTTTTTATTATTTTATATCTATATAATCCGACGTTTGGATTACTTTACAGACACTCTGATCACGAAAACACATTTTTTTCTCTCTCATAAAATTTGCTTATAGAAAAACTCAGTTTCATTTAAATTATATTATGTCATTTTGAATACAAACATACAAGTGTTAGTTTAGATGTAGCAATCCTTGTCCCTTATCTTGTTTGCGACTTTGCGACACATATTTGTTGTAAGCCTAATGTGCGCTGCACTCGAAGTACCGTTAGCACGTGTTTGAAGAAAGAAGACGAAAATACAATGGAAATTTACTGCTTATATTTTGCATTAATATACGAACAATAAATAAAAAGTAAAGTAAAAAAAATCAATTAAAATGTACTATTAAACTTAATTAAATAGTAACAGGTTTCAATATATTTTTTATGATAATTGTGATATTTTTACGACTGTACCAATTTTTTTTTGGCAATTAAATGATTTTAGTATGAGAAGAATACCAAATTGTCCAAGGTAGCGATTTCTGAATCGTCACCGTCTCTGGAGTGTATGTGATTACGTTTTTCGATATGGTGATTGAGGTTGAGGAATAATTGATTTTAGGTAAACGGTTCAATTAAATGAGATATCATAAAATCCATGATCGTTTAACATTGTGTACACATAACGGTTATTTAAATAAAATTAGAGAGGAGCTTGGGCAGTGGAGGTGAGCGTTTTACGCGCGTTAGATAAGGGCCCTAAACCTACACCTGGGTCGCAAGTCCCAGGCACTGTTGAAGCTCCTCTCCCTGCAACGCGATGGACCCGACACCCGCACGGTGAATCCATGGAATGCTGAGAGGTTCCGTTTTATATATGTATGTACATACACCTAGCTCGGATTTTTAAGACGAGACGAAATTTAACCCGTGATAAGATTTAAATTCGTAAAAAAATATCAACTCGATTTGAATATGATATTAAAATTCCATGTTTAATTTTAGGTTATAATATCAAAAGAATTCAGCAACATAAAACGTACAGAAAAAACCTTATAAGTAAATAACTTATCAAACAGATCGTATATAAAGTATCGATTTCAATATTCTATGAATCTATAGTAAGTTCACTCTTATTGAAACAATGCGATAATTTCCAAACAAACTAGTACGTAACCTACTGGGAGCCAGTAACAATGATTCAGTGGATAGGATCGCTCTAATCAGGACCCGTCCTACATACAGCGTCTGCGAGGAATTAACAACATAATAGAAGGTCGACGTTACATAAACATTATTACATAAATATTCAAAGGGCATCTCATTTCAGATAACATCGATATTCGTTTATGGCAGTATGGCTTTATGCCTTCGACTTTTTTTATGTTGGCAACCCTGCATATATCGATTTAAAAATTATTTCTCCGTATTGTACAAACATAATAATAATATAAATATTATAGACACATATTTCCTTTGACTATTGTGTTTTTATCCGCGGGAATATAAAATTGATTAAGTAATACACGTGTATATTTTTTTGTTTTTGCGTAACAATTTTAATAATACCACGAAGTCGTGTGATTTTAATCGGATTAATTCAATTTCAATTGTATATCAGATAATTAAGAGGAAAAAATGTTCATATTTCCACATCGTGTTTCCTCGTTATAATGGAAAATATACACGAATACTGATTGATTGTTGTGTGATAATACATTGAATCGATAATTTTTATCAAGTATGTATATAATATGTTACAACGAGTATGTGATGTGTGTGAGACAATATGATCTCGTCATCTCGGGATTTATATATATATATGTATATATATGTTAAGTTTAATATATTATTGTAGTGGTTCTTAGAATAACATAAATAACTATTTGACAAGATCTTAAAATACGTTGAACATCTTTTTGTAAGTAAATATGAGACGTAACTAAGAAAAAATATACATAGTTTTGAATGTATTAAGTACTAAAAGGTTCAAATCGCATTAATTTTCCGATTAAAGTCAGGAAGTTAAGTTGCGTGTCCCCTTCATACTAATGATGTCCTCGGGGGATCGTTTAAACTAAAAAAGGTTTTCATTTAGTTGTTAGTGGTGAAATTGTTGAAGAGAGTAAGGATTCAGATATAATTAAAATGGTAAAGACTGTCATGTACACGAAATTTCATTGATTCGGACTTACAATATTTAAAATATATATTTTTCTAATGAGATCTAAGATTTTCGCGAGTATTCATTTAAATGAAACTAGTATTATTAGGATTTACTACGCGGATTTTATTATTTAATTTATTCACACCTCGTCTGCCCGTGATCACGGTTGCTGCAAAGTAACCGAAACGTCGGAATTATGTAGTTTTTAAATAATAAAATCCGCGTAGTAAATCCTAATAATACTAGTTTCATTTATATATTTTTCTACTAATTCTTGTGTTCGGATCCGTCTGCGTAAATGTCACTTTTGTTATCACATAGGTATATTTGTATGTACTAATAGTGTTTTTTAAACCCTGAGTATCGAGCTTTACTTCAACGCTATATAAATAACGGTTTATTAGAAATTTCATTGATGACAAACATACAAACACTGATATGTATTTTATTATAATAGTTGTACAAACGTGAGAATATGTTTGTTGAGTTACAGACTGTTACTATTGTTGTAATTTTTTTCTTAACAACTGACTTAAATTTTTATATGTCAAGTCAATAACACTAATATTATAAAAGCGATAGTATGTATGTTTGTTACTTCTTTACGCCCGAACAGCTGGACCGATTTTGATAAAGTTTGGTGGTCTGGAAGTTGAACCATGGTTTAACAATATAAGATACTTTTTGTTGCGAATAAATTTAATGTTCCTGAGGGATGAGCAAGGAATGGTTGATATATGTTTACTACACAAACCAAAGAAGAGTTTGTCGGGTGAATTCTGTGACGAAAGTTTTATGTGAAAACATAAAATATTGTAAGGAATTAAAGGAATTCGAAATATTACCAAAACAGTCCGCCGCACTATTTATAATGTTTGCAGGTTGAGTTATTGGAACTGATGTTGTTATAACACTAAGTAGGACTCCAGGGTTTGTTCGCACTTCAGACAGTGAGAGCCGCGGCTGGCGGCGCTAGGAAGGTTGACGGTTGCTCAATACAAGGCAGCTCACGGTTTGTGATTGTATATAAACATACAGAATTAACTTAAGCTCATACGTTCATGTAAATGACAAGTTTTATCCCGCGGCGTTGTCAACAATACATTAAGATACTATTGAGAACAGTTTAAAGACAAACGAATACGTAGTTAAATAACCTGGTTGTGAAGCGGCAACCTACGTTACGTGACTTGACGTTACGTGACGAAATACAACCGTTATCACTTTTACTAATTAAATATAGTATTTTATTTAGTATCATAACAGCGGTCATACTTAGTCTCTAGAGTCTAGACTTACGGTCTGTAACTTAATTATGGAACTGTTACAAAATATGTTCTCATATAAAATTTATATAAAATACCAGTTTCGTTAGTGTAACAGCTTTTTCGTCAGCCTTGACACGTCCGACCCAACCGAAATTATTGACAGGTTTGCCCCCAAATCACGGATTTTAAGGACATTTAGAATTGCAATTATAGGAGCACATTTATTTATATACAGTTTTGTTTAAACATAAAAAAATTGTCGTAATCGGTTTAGACATCAGAACAAATTAAAATCTGCCTTATATTCATAATATTAAGAGCTATTATCACTTGTCCTTTATATTCATATAGAAGAAATATTAGACTGTTAAATGTTAAAGGGATGTTTTGATAAATTAAGATAAATATAACTCATTGTCTATTAGTGTTACTTATGTTACTATACGGCCGTTGTTCGTAAGATATCTGACCTCTCAGGAGATCTGATCTGTTGTAATACACTAATATCATATTACATTTATCTGATGAAGACGCTGACTTAGTAGAAGTTCAGGATTTTGGGCAACGGTTCGTATAAATTTTGTTTGTGTATCGAAGACGTCTTAACAGACGGATAGTGATGGATGATTGCATGTTACTACTTCGCCTGTTTTGGTTTAAATTATCTTACTTATTATAACAGTAATAGTTAAGTCGTACTAAATTATAGATAATTTATAACTATTAGTATTATGTGTCATTTTTTTTTAACAAATTCTTTTCGGCTATTATTATAATTTTTCATACAAATGTCATGATAGAATCGCTAACGGTTTACGCCTCTCGAAACTAATGAACCTCTTTAATGATGAATAATGTTTTATAAATCCTAAACTCTTTCACACAACGTTTTCGTTTGTTCACATACGTCGAGTCGTTTTTTTTTTCCATCAGACCCAAATCGTTGGATCCTAAAAGCACGTGAACCAGCAATTTAATATATTAAATTTGGATAGACGTGTATTTATGTGTGGTCGTTTAGAAAAACCTCATCGTTTAAGATGGATTTAATTTTTACGAAATTACAGTTCTATAGTAAATCTTCATCAACCTCATCACCTAACTCTGTTAACTAAACTGCTTCCTGTCCTCAAATTATAACTATAATATTTAGTGATGTACCAAAGTTCTTAATATTTAAACTACGTTTCTGTATCCAAAACTCTAAATTTGTCTTCAGAAATGGGTTTTACATTCCAAATACTAAACTGAAGTAAGTGGCTCTGTAATTTTGATACTGAGCCACTTACTTCGAATGCAATATTCCAAATCTCTACAGATTTTACAAGTTTTGCATGTTTGGTTCATGTGTAAATAAGGTTATTTCTTGCTTAATCGGATTGTTATTTAAAATATATTGTATTAAAATAAAATATATTAAAATTACACACTAAGTAAAACTAACGAGTTATTTATTCAGTCCGTTAAACATAATTAAAATGTTATACAATCCACAAAAGAATTCGCGGACTTCCTTAACCAAAGAATTGATAAAAAAACCCATTCCCAACATAATTTAAACGCAAAAAAGCTGATTTTTTGTTAACATATCCAGTTATAACTATAAAGGCATCCATCACGTCACCTCGTAAGCACTGTTTACGTTTATGAAACGACCAACGCGTCTTATAATTTCATCCGCCACACGCCGACGGCTATGTTTGAACACTGATTTAAATAAACTCGACATTGACAGTTATTTTATTGTTATTAAGCATGCTTACTACGAGTTTGCATGGTCCTATATAGATACGGGACGTTTGACGTTTGTAAATTAATTACGTAAGTTAATACTGTATGTAATGTGACAGATGTCTGAATGAAAAACTTTTAACGCTCCGTGTGTAGTGTTATGTGGATTATATATAAAAATTGAATAATTACTTGGGTAAGCGATCGTATATTTTACAACGAAGTTAAAAAAGTTTTATTGATTTTTTAGTACGCGTATAAGCCAAAATTTTAATGAAAAAAATTTTTTTCACCGATTTCAAGTTAATTTATTAATTGAATGTTATTTTTTTACTTAAATCTTAATACAATGAATCGACATGTGTTCCATATCACGGTTCCCGACGTGGGCCCTTTAAAGAAAGTTAATATCTCTGTTTGGTTAACCGTCCGCATTTACACTCTGTATAATAGTGATGCGCCGCTGTTATATCGATAAAAAAATATCGACATTCACTATCATTGTACTGATATATATATTTCATTCAAGTAAATTTCATATATAACATATGTCGTTAGCAAAAATCCAGTGATAATTCATTATTATTATATATAAGTATATCTCGCACGAAGTTACTTCGTCTTTATTACTATTAAGTTTCCTTGAATTAGCACTTCATTTCTCAAATCGGTCAATTCCACATCCTCGGTCCGATACTCCTGTGAACATTGTTAGTAAATATGAATCGACCGCTCACGAGTATTTTATGTTACACCGCGTGTAACGGATGTCATCTCATGGTATTTGAATATTGTGACATTTTTAAAACGCAACAAACATACGACATTAATATTTCTACTTTAATTTTATTATATGCAGTGATTAATTTACTTTATATTTAAAATATATCCTTTTGAATGTGTAGTAAGTACGCCACAAGTCTGCGACGTCATACTATATACTATGCGTATTAAGTTTTTCATTCATAATATTCTCACATTATATCTAACGTAGTTTATTGAGTGAGAAACGGGAAACGCTTCGTATATAGTTGTAATACGAACTAGCAGTAATCACTTTTTATGCTTATTACTTCAAACTCCCATTCAACTTAAACCGGATTTCTTTACAACTTAACTTGTATACCAAACATAAATCCCACGAAGATTCATTCCAAACAAAATATTAGACAATATTTAACACAACCTTACCATGAGTGTGAACCGTGGAAGTAAATACGGTCTGTTTCGATTTTTTTCATTCGTTAAACTACGTAAATACAGCCAGTCACGTGTGAAGATATACAAATGTAAAGCTCGTGGTAGGTTCACTGGTAAGTAAAACTTCGGTATCATGAACAGCGTTCACACTTATTAGCGGTCAATTAATTACATCGACCTATTTCCCCACCAACTACAACTAACTGTTTAATTTGCGTTTTTAGATACGCTGGTCCAAAATAATGTATAATATATATGAAAATAATAATTATAAAATCATCTTTTTGTGAAGCTCTGCTTCGGGTTTTTGAATGTTCATGTTTGCAATTTGATTTACAAAATTTACACTCTCAATTCTCTGTTTCTTATACATAAGATTTACAAATTAGTAATAGAGAATAACTATAATACCCGTCCTCTGTGACTACGAGAACTCGTGTTAATGTCATCGTATTATAAATTGTAAGTTAAATCATTCTTCAATACGACATTCACAGATATTTTCCAATCAATAAAATCAAATGATATAAAATGTTCTGTTGAATTTAATTCAACTAGTTAGGTATCACTGTAATTATTTTTATCAATGTAGGTCTACAATCTAGGCGACCTACTCACTAGTGTTATGATTGTTGCTGCTGGTTAACTCGACTGAGCTTTTACTTGTTTTAATATTATACACGTAGATGTGTATGTAATATTTTGGGAGCTATATTTATATTGTGAATAATATTTTTTTAATTATATGAAGAACTGTTACACTCAAGTCTAAATGTAGACGTTGTGCTTATCGTTGCACGTGCGATACAGGATATTATGACTTTGCTTTTATTTCATGTTTAGTGTTGTGATTGTTTTATATCGATGTTACATAATCTATCGATGATGTAGTCGACGATGTTTGCGATGGTTCAATGGACAGCACTATGTGTGTTTATATGTTGATTGATTTAAATGACTTATGAGTCAGACATTGTTCAAGATTATAGCGTTATAGTAAATGCTAAGGATTTGTTATTTATTTGATACACGAGGAGATGTAATGTAGATACTAAAAGATAATAATGTTTTTGAATGTTGCATTGTTTGTGATGTTGAAATAAGTAAAGGACACAAACAGGCTGGCCATCTTGAAATTTAATCACAGACAACAAAGTAAGAAACCTATTTTTGTGTAAAATATCTGTTATTCATTACTACGCATGAAAAATAAGTCGATTGTAACGATTCTGTTTTCCAAATTATTGTTTTTTTTATTAATTTTTATTAATATTTGATATTCCTATAACATGTTTAATATATAATTTTATAAATATATTTTTAATTAATTACTATAATTAGTTATCGTGTTTCTAACACCATCGATATCAGTAATCGATACAGTCCTATCCTTACGTGCGATATGCCTCGGTCGTTCACCTCACGCACAGTACAAATGCACTTATGTAGTGATAAAAAAATATATTATTTTAACCGTCTAGGAAGCTGTGTTGTATTGTTATAACGGCTTATTTATTAGTATATATATATATATAAATAATTTAGATATTTTCTAATATAAAATTGAAAGGCATATTTGTTTCTTAAATCAATATAAAATCATTAATACATATATATATATATATATAACCTTTCAATGAAAATTAATAAAGAAATCATCATCAACCGTCGAACTGATTTGAACTTGTAACGTACTGAATATCGCGTTCCCGTTACTTTACTGATTGAGCTGTATGCTTTAATGTCAAAAACATGTATGTGTTAATGCTATTTTATTGTTTTTCAATAATTTCATAATATAAAATACGATTTATTACAAACAAATAATCCTGAACATAGAAACGAGAATATTTTTGTATATCATGTATATACGCCAACGAAACAAGATAAAAAATGTCATCAAAAACTTGGAAGTATTATTGCCTGCATTAAATATTTCTACGGCACATGATTGGAAAGTTTATTTACAAGTTTTATCTTGTTTCGTTGTCCATATGACATATCATACAGCGTTCAGTGTCAAGGCTTTAATCTAATTGGTCTAATTGTGGTTTCTTGGCCTCATTATGAACGTATCAAGTTATTGTTCCCAATATATTACATTGGAATAAAATTATATTTTTTTTTTATTAATAAACATACAATACTTATCATTTTTATACTTTACTTCTTAAAATAAAAGCATGAGTTTTATAAATAAGAAGTATTATATGGTGTTCAGAATCACAGTTACACGATATATAGAGGCAATTACCCACCACGCTGGTATTAATACGGTTGGCGAGTCACAGAAATGTGGAAACAATACGTACATTACGTAATCAAATAATTCGTAATCATTTGCTGGAGGTTGTTGAGGTCGGAGTCTTCCTTCTCACGACCTTAGAGGCGCAATCTGTCAACTTGCTCGGATAAACTATATGTTTGTATGTCCTTACGTTGGAACGTTCATAACTCACGAACTAACAGTTTAGGAGAATCGAATTACTATAGAGTTACACGTTGATAATTTTTTTAATTTTATTTTTACGAATTATTTTGTATTTTTGAGTAAAATAATGATAATGATTCGTAGTTGAATTACTGTAAAAAAAATAATATATATATATAATCTGTTACAGAAACTTTTTACTTCTATGAAATGCATTAAAATAAGTAAGTTAAATCTATGAATACCTTTTATAGTGCCTTCAATATAAATGTAAATAGGGTGACCACATGACACCACTAACAACGCAGCAATAAAAGATAAATCACAACAATAAAAGATAAGATGAATCGTAAAAGATAAAATCGTAACGTAAACAGTGAGCGGAATGAATGATTTCTTTCCTGGTAACATATTTGTCTATCAAGTGTTTGAGTTAGTGAGTCATAGATACGTCATGGTATTTAACATAGCAAACAAGCTGACATCTATATTAATGATGATAAAGATCAAAATCCCGTGAAAATTTTGTATAGTTTTAATTGGTATTATTTTGCGTTACTCGTGATTCATCATTCATGAGTTCAGTAAGGAGCTCGCGGTCCACCCGCGCGGTTGTTTGTTTGTTGTCCTAGTATTGGTTTGGTTTGTTTGTTGTCCTAGTACATGTTCGGATGCGTTTAAGGACCGGATCTTAGTCTTTCTGTAGAGGTACGTACTGTTCACTGTTATCATTATTTAATTTGGCCTTTTTATTTCGTTGTTTATTTCTTGTGTGTTAAATACTGATATAATTGCGATGTGTGTATGTTTGTGACCGTTGAAGGATGGATCGCTGATACGAATTAGATGGATTTTAATTTGGATATAGATAGGATTTTGGAGATAGGTTAAGTTATAGCACTAAAAATTATATAAGATTTATTTGAGGAAAAACCTACAGATATTTTTTTTTTAATTTAACTAGCGTCCAGTTCATTTGAAGTATTTCTCTGAAGTAATTATTATAATTGATTTTCTCATATCATTATTGTTTTATCAAGTGTTTTATTTGAATACAAGCTGCATCTTTACTAAAATTTTAACATGTCATTCAGATCTTATATTTAGTCTATAAGTACAAGACAAAATACGTTTAACGAGAAAATATTCCAGTTTACTTATTTAACTAATATTGTTATCCTCACCTGTAACCAGCCCGTTGCTGGACTAAGGCTATTATATTATGTGTTAAATGTCCTTAAAGGAATTTATATATGGTTTTGAAAACACAAAAACAGCCGGTCCTTAGTTTATATTCAGCGTTAATAGTTTTCATTATATACTTAAAACTGAAAACTAAAAACTCGTCGTATATAGTATGTCGATGCGAACTTGCGGTAAACATAGCGATATAATAAAATAGTGTTTGTTGATTATTTCCTTATCGAGTCGTTTGACAGACGAGGCGTCGACACGTCTGTTGTATTATTGACATAAATATTGATATTAATTAATAGTGACCTCCAGATAAAAGGTCATCTATTGACGGGATACAAATTGTTTTGTACGTTTTGTATACAAACAATAATATCACGTGGTCAATATTAAAACTTTTTGTGTGTTACAGTTAGCTTATGTTGTTAGGTTAGGTTTTAATTTGTCGATTTTTTTTCTATATTAAAATAAAATTTTCTCATGTCTTCTCCACTAACACACACACACACACACACACACACACATATATATATATATATATATATATATATATATTAATTATATGACTGTAGTATTACTCTATATTAGATCGTATTGAGCTGGACCGTTAATGGTGAAACTGCGTGAATATTAACATCTCTTCGTTGCAATGAATTAATTAAATTATGATGCATATAATATATTAAAACTAATATAATATTTCTGTACATGGTTAACATATTATTATTAATTTGTTACTTGGTCTCTTTTTAGTTTTTTAACCTTTTTTCTTCTTTTTGATCTCTATAGAATATTAATTATGTATTAATATGGCAACTCAATGAGTATGTATGTATGTTTGTCACTCTTAAAACACAATTACCTCTATATATTATATATTTATGTATATATTTATTAAAATGTATAAAATATATTAAAATACTTTAACCTTAACGTATATAAACAAGACGTTACTTACAGAGTTTTTGTCTGTTCATAAAAGTTATAAACACACCAAATAGAAACGTATACACTACCTTTAGTACGAGTATACGATAACGTTGGACGTTATATAGTAAAAAAACAATACATTAAAACTATTTCTTATGATTTGCGAATGAAAAACTTGTAACCTGTAGTTTTATATGTCACCAAGTACTGAGTTTATTGATTAAATTTAATAACTATGTATATCTAAAGAATTTTAGGTTTCTAAATTAATATTTATCTGATAAATATAATATGTTTTTGTTTAATGTAACTATGAGACCGCATGGGAATTATATTTACACACAGCGGACATGCTGGGCGTTTTTTATTTAACTTCATCGCTTTTTTTTTGTTCCACCATCTTTTTATCTTACATGTGTTCTCAGAATGTAACTCTTCCTGTGTATGTGTGTTAGTCACGTCATTTAAAACTTAATAATTTTTAATTTTCATACCTATTATAAAATATAATGTTATTTTTAAATAAATCTCTTTTAATATAAGAAATGAGGAGGACGATATCGCACTTATGATTTAGTATTAAAATAAAAAATGCAGTTAGATAATTAAAAACACTTTAAAAATTGTTAATACGTTAGTAATAATGTAAGATATCGATAAATCTTGACGCCGATCAGCTGTTACATCACTAGTTGCATCAGCCCTAGTGATAAATATTTATGTCGATATTGATGCTGACAGTGACTTTGTTCGTGTCTCGGTCTGTGTACTGTCTCTTATATATAATAATTATAAAAGCCAACTCTGTAAGTCATTTGTTTTTGATATAAGTGTGCACAAACGAACCTACAGATAGACTTTGTGTTTATTAATATATATACATATATATAATTTTCGACACATACACGAACATTTCAATATAATTAAACTGCTAGCACTTATTATCTACAAATTTAATTTATGTAAAAGTTATTTGTGCTAAATTTACATTAATATGTTCCTTACAGACGAACCGGTGTAGGAAAAGCAGTATATGTATGTGACATTACAAAATAATTTGACTAACACGAAGCTTTTTATGTATATAAGTTATTGCTGTAGTTTTTACATGTGACATCAGTTGCGTGTATTAAAATATCGCCTCTGGTTAACTATCATAAGTGTTCGTTTATAAAAAAATATTACATTTATAACTAAGTATAAGATTAAGTAACATTGGTCTTATTATAATTTATAAGTGATTGTTTGAATCCAATCATTCATTCATTCATTCATTCCTTCTCAATCTCAATCTCAGTCTATCAATTTAATCGTTTTTCACATACTTCTAAACACTTAATCACATATAACACAATACAGTACATTGTTTTATATTCTGTAACATAATATGGTGAAGTGATCCGACCGCGTTGTAAAGAAAGTGCTATAGAGACGTAAATATTGCGGCTTGTAGAAAGCAATGCTTTAAATATAGCGGATATTGTGCTAGTTATAAATTAATCGACAGATAATGAAATTTACGTTCAAATAAGTTCGTCTTGTAACACCAAATAGTTTATAAATAATGATTATGTGAAGCGAGCGAAGTCGCGTGTATGTCTTATATGGATATCCCTATAATTTATATATATTGTAAGTTTTTTGAATTATTTAAAATGTATCAGTGTCACATTCATCTAACTTACGAATGCCACGCCACTAACGGAATGCCACGACAGTGTCAAGTACATTATTCACGATGGACATTTTGTATGTCATCAACATAAATTAATTTTAAATCAATAAAATGTGTAATATATAGTTTTCGCCCGCGACTTACTCCGCGTGGGACTACGGATTGAGTTCAAAGGGAAAAGAATTGGTACGCAATAAATTAATATGTTAATAAAACAGCGACGTCCTTATAACTGCTTCTACGTGTTTTAGTTTTCAGTATCTAGGGATACATTATATCGTATATTTTGATCCAGGTTATGAACCTACAGTATCTCAAAAACGTTATCAAAATCAATTCATTATCCGCGGTAGAGCAACTAACATGCTCACGTTCGTACATACAGACAAACATTGGTGTTCACAATATCAGTAAGTGACCTCGTATGAGTGTTAAGTATATATTTATACAATAAATTTATATTGAATTCTGTATATTACGATTTTATTTACTTTTAAGTTTTGTAAATTTATAAAAGACTATCAATAATTTTAATGTTTAATTTTTTTTTGGAAATTATTCCGTAAAAGTATAACTGGAGTTTACTTTGAAAAAATATAAAAATAACAATAATGATAATTAAATAAACGCGTTTATTCCTTTCGACAAAAATTCCTTCGCCTTTTCTCCACTCAGCACTCGAGATTTATATATCGTAAAACAAATAAAAACATTTACATTGGCGAAATATTCCACGATTACAGCGCGAATGAAGCTGTGGAAAAAAAATCCTTTAACCGACTGCTAATAACTGGGTTTTCGTTTTATGTGTGTTATATACGTGTCACGAAAGTTATACTACATCTATAATGAAATCAAATTAATTATATATAAATTTAAGTAGTCAAAGAGATAATTTCAAAATTATATATTAATATGAAGTAACATTTATCGTGTGTGCTGCTCGGTCATTACAGTTGAAAACTCTTGTTATTACAACATTAAAACTAATTTATGATAAGATTATGTGGGTCTTAACTGTTGTTTGATATTAACAAAACCTGTGCTACAATCCGTTATATATATATATATATATATATATATATATAATCAAAAGATATGATTTTTGACGAATCATAAATATAAAAAATATATAATTTAATACATAATATATTTATTTCTTAAACAAGGATTCACTTAATATTTTAGTTTTCATTGACACGTTATCGAATACAAGAATGTGTTTGGAAGTTTGTTACATATATTGAAAATATATAACGTATAAGTAAAGTAAATACATGTGAAGTGTATTTTACATAATACAAATTACAGCAAAAAAAAAAAAAATAAACACCACTAATTATCTCATCAAATTATTTACGTTTACGTTACGTTACTTTTATTATTTACGTAAACGAAACTCATCAAAATGTTGTTGCAATAAATAATAAAATATATATAAAAAATTTACGTTAAATTGAGCTGAAAAAAATACTAAAAAGACCTCAAATTAATTTCATATAAATAGAATAAATTAGTCTCAAACAAATTCCAAAGATTCTTAAATAGAAAAACGTATTTATATACACATATATACTCGTAATGTTTATATACAGTTGTATGTCTAGTTGTATCATGTTGTAGTTGGATCTCGTTATACTAGAACCGTGCCTTATTTTAAATGTGTTGTAAAAGTTAACATTTTAATAATGACATTAATTATGAGAAAATGCAACTAGTATAACTTGAATGGTGACGCGTTGGGAATCTTAAAACGCGTGTTGGTTGCCACAGAGTTAACAGAGACGGGATAAATCATATTATATATATACTTTGTTATATTTTTCTTAATATTTTGGTTTTAATATTATTAGTATATATATGATAAGTTACAAATCAATGTACCGTCAGTCAGTTTCCATTTAAATTATAATAAATACATAACGTTTAAGTCATACGAGTTTTAAGTTGTAACATAGTTTTTATTTATATAGAAATTGTATAATAATGAATGTCTGTATGATTGTAAATTTGTTTGTCATATAAATTTATTATGTGACGTGATATTTCGTTAGGTATACATTATTGATTCAGACCACTGAAGTATCAGTAGTAATAGTTTATAAATATTAACATTCCCCTAGTAGCACACCTGGAGCGACCTTACAGGTGTTCAAAACTTACCATCCAGCTGTTAAAATCCAGAAGTTTTCACCAGTATAATATATGATAGTTCAATTATTATCTGGCTTATTACAGCATGGTCACTGTAGTGTCATTAAAAGTTTGTGGAATAAGAAATAAATTATAGTTTCTCTTGTCCATGTATGTATGTATGTATGAGGAGTGTGGCGCCGGCGCCAGCCTCTCGAGGGAAACTGAACTGATCTCTGACTCGGATTGATGGAATCTGGATTTCATACTATACATATGTATACATTTCAGAAGCTAGTGTATTTTCTTCGTTAATAGAATATTTATATTTATTTATTGTTGGAGACACTCAGTACGGAAGTAACTTCGTAATGTCGGAACGAAAAAATGACGGGGCAGAAATTTAGTTATATCTAAGGAATTTTTTGTGTTTCTTTAAAACAAACTTAGAGCGTTAACGCAACCTTGTTGAAAGTCACTTTAGAAGTTTCAGTTCAAATAACTTACGTATATATATATACACAAATATATAACCGTTATAATCGTCTCAAATTTTACTTAAAGAAGTTTATTTATATATTTATTTAACATGTATATCAGACGCGTGATGAAGCGTCATAATATAAGGAAGTACCCTGTCTTATCATTCAAAACACAGCAATGTTATGGTATCAAATGACCATGCATTACCTCACTTTCACTCCTCTTATACACAACGCCATAGAGCACTCGGTTTTTGTCTTAGAAATCGCTCCCTTACCTAGAAACCTAGGGGTTTATTACAGATACAAGTGAAATTGTTACTTTGCTGTATAGCTTGTATATTATGGTTTATAATTTAAATGCTTACAGCGTTCGATATTATATTTTTAATACATGTAATTTGTTATTTTGCCTGTGGGTTGTTTTATTTGTTATATAGAGCTATATTACGAAATATATTATATTTGTTATTTGGTCTAAAAGAAAAGCTATGTTTTTATATATATAATATATATTCTAGAACACATAAAAGTGGTTTTAATAGATCTTAGAGAAAAGATATATTTTTTTATGCCACTAACAGTATAGACGAATAAAAGTGCACCTGTCTGAATGAATATAAGAGTGTTAAATAATTTTATATCTCTGTACGTCACGTGGGGTTGATGTTTAAGACTCGTCAATGATGGAGAGCATCCTGAGAACACTATTATTAGGAGAAAGTTTAGTGGGAGTCGTGGGAAGAATAAAACCTGTTCCATTATTAAATTTAACACGTGTGTATGATCGCGTTAGAGCGAATTTTTTACGCTTTCATGTATTTTTCATTAGTTTTCTTTGTGTACCTAAAACTCATGCGTTGCGCCATAGTTTGTGTTATTTTGATAACAATATAAGATAAAAACGTTAAATCATTACTAAAGATTGATGTAAATAGGACATTCCAATGGTAATGGAATTCCAATTCCATGGAATGGTGTCCAATAAAACTATGCTTTTGTAATTTACGTGTCCAAATAAATTGATCTATCTACATTACATGACATCGTATTATTTAACTATACCGAGCAGGTGGAACTAATACACAACACTATTATATTTCAGTAAATTGATTTTTTTTATTATAAGAAATATTCTATGTGATGTGATGTTTGCGGTTGAGGTCTTCATATAGTACGTTTGTTACATGTCTGTCTGCGTTCATCAATACCCTGACCTTACACACCTGATGAATTGAAACTAACTTTTAAGTATCCGAGTTGAGTATTACTAAAATAATAATTTCGACACTTAACTTTGTTTAAATGTGGTGAAGTATGTAAAAAGTTAAGTCCTTCTATTAATTAAGATAATATAATAAAGTTATGGTCAATTAAAAGAAGATCGTGTTTTATAACTGTTATTTATGTTACTTAAAATAAGACTCGCTTGATGTCCGTCCAATGTAAGTATTGTTAAGGAAATTTTTTTCTCACGAATTTATCGCGTCACAATATTTTCAGGACCCGTCATTGTGTAAAACTAAAAGAAACCGAGATTAATTAAGGCAAAAATATGTACGTAACAAAGCGACAGAACAACAGAGATCCGCATTTGTATATAGAGTGCATATGCAAATGTTTTTTAATACCAAAAAGGAGAATCTAGTTCAAGACCTACGTCAAAACCTACCGCATGCTACAGCAAAGCTATGTACGTTTAAATAGTTAATAGTCTTACATTCCTTTATAATTACATATTATAGTATTAGCATCGCTTAGAAAAATTAGAAACGGGAAACGCGTAGTGTGTAGTGCGACGAAAAACTTGTGGTAATCATTGTGATGAAAGACGTGGCACGTTTACGTTCATAGAGGATGTAGTATTGAATAACTATGGATTTTACGAGGGTATTTTAATGGGAAACTTCGTGTACGTTTGTGTGTCGACTGTTTACAATCTATCTAAACGATTAAGAGATTAACTTTTGTTATATAAAAGACTTGAAGCTAGACAGGTAGATGAACTTAAATATAGTTTTAATGTGATAAAATCATTAAATGTAAAACGTGAGGGTAGACACTATTTAAAACTAGTCAAATTTATATTGATAAAGAATTGCAAAAGAGAAGAAATAATAAGTGAAAATTGGATAAACAAAGCTATCTTACAACGGGAGCTGATATCGTGACATGTTACAGGATTATCTATATCAATGTAACAAACAGTATTACTATAGAGATGCGGGCGTAATTAAATGTATTAAGGATCAATACGAATTAACGAGATACGATGCTTAAACACACGGACGGACAAATGTATTACATATTAATTGACAATATGGAGCGGTTCGTGAGGAACAGGAAGGTGATATAAGGATGAGATTTGATCGCAATGTGGGAAGAGCTGTTAGAGGAAGAGGTGAATAACTGGTGTCAAAGCATTAAAGTGCAATAAAATAGATTTTTTTTTATTTTTTTAACTTTCCCTATATACTGTGTAGAAAAATATATAAATATTAATATAAATATTAATAAAAACAGGATTGCATTTGTGTTTGATATTTTGGCTATGATATTTATATGAAATTAATTTAATTATTTTCTTAATATTATTAATGTCGTGGTGGTGTAGGGGTAAAAGGACGGCCACTCGCTCATGAGGGCGCGAGTTCGAAACCTGGCAAGTACCAATGTGATTTTTTCAGATTTATATGTACTTACTTTCTAAGAGTATTTAGAGAACAATGATAGTTGGTGAATGAAAACGTAGTGAGGAAACCTGGTCTTTTAATTTCAAATTATAAGTTTGAAATCGCCAATCCGCCTTGTCCGAGCGTGGTGATTAATGCTCTATATGAGAAGAGTCCTTGCTCAGCGGTGGGCTACGATAGGCTGGTGATGATGATTATCAATGGTCTCTTGACAAAGTTCGCAAACATTTATGTTTCACATCGAATACAAATTTTTGTATTAACTATTTAGTTATAAGTGTTATTTAATAACATTTTAAAGCTGTAATTTATTTGAGATGACATCTGTTTGATGCTCATTAGTTTCTAAACCAATGTTTTGATCACGAAGCGCTATCGGACGTTTAAAGGAATTAAATTTATATCTTTTATGATGTATTTGGAAGTTGTCTCAATATTTGAATAGTGTGGAGGTAGGTCAATGTTATCACCAGTAAAGAAATTGGGTACTATAACACCATGGGCGGGCAACAAGATATTTTATAGACAATATTTTTCGCATTATACTACGCGTAATCCCAAAAATATTAATTTTATTTAAATTAATACTCGCGAATGTCTTAGAGATCAAAGACATCGAGTTTCCTTGTTTCGTCTATTTATTATACTTATATAGGAATTATTAAATATTGGTACACATTCCTTAATACATTCCCATATAATACGTGTTCGTACCAGCCGCGTGCCGTTTTTTATTGCTTGCCTCGTGCCAGTGAACCTATGACCTTTTCAATGTAACTCTTCCGGTCAGCTGGCCGAATTAGCGTGTCGTAATAAGCAATATCTCGTACATTAATTACATGGTGACATAACAGAACATTCAAATATTACGCTATTGTCAATTACGTTTTAAATAATAAATAAATATACATATGTATATGTATATATATATATATATATATATATATATATATATATTGTTTTAATCAATTAACACACATATACTAATGTCTGTAAGATCACAACGTAACATAGAAATTATATAGTAAATGCAATATGCAGTAAACGCGGCTGTAAATGCTCGCGGCTTGTAAAAAAAATAAGTATTTGTCGCAATAAAACGAAACGCACATTTGTAAAACAGATGTGTGCGGACCTATGTGTATGTGTGTCTGTGCTCGTAAAATACATGACGGTCGAAGAAAATCGATTATAAATGAAATTTATGTATGTAATTGAAGAGACTATATATATATACATATATATATATAGAGAGAGAGAAATAATAATATTAGCTCTATTCAGGATGTTAATGTTCATATCATTTTATGTTATATGAATTATTTAAAGAGGACTTCAATTAAATATATATGAACTGTAATTTAACTGCTGTTAACTATATATGTATAAATGGACTGTTTCCTGTTCTCTTCATAGTTTAAGGATAGCTTTACCGTTTTATTTATCTTTATAATTATTTGTTTGTAATACTTTACGTCTCTTTCATTGAGAAAATATTAAATTTAAAAGAACAAAAAAAATATATAAGAATTATAGGTACGCGCTGCCTTTTTTATATTTCTATGGGGTGTAATATTTTAATAACGTTTCAAATGTTAAAATAAAAAAATACAGCTATTATTTTTTTCGATAACGATGAGATTATATAAAAGTCAGTTAGAATATAAATATAGAAGTCTTAATAAAATAACATGTTTTAATTTGAGAACAATCGAGAACATAATATAAAAACTTATATATTAAGTGCTCATTGTAATGAATATTAAAACAGCCGTAATGATTAAAATCACTTAACATATACACATAATTTGTAATAAACTTAAAGATATGTTAAGCGAACTTAATATTTTTCCACGCCTGCTACTGTACTACATAAAATACTATGGCATTACGTCACTCCGTATTCTATCGGAAAGATAAAAGCCTTTTCGTCAGCATGACGTAATTCCGATTCCGTCAAATGTTTGCCATAATTTTGATTTATATGTTTTCGGTTCAGACTTCTGTGTTGAAGTATGTTTAATGTTACTTCTGTGTATATATTTATAGTGATATTGGTTTCAAATAATATAAAAATTACTTATAAAGTAAATGATTTTATGTAAACTATATACGTGGAGTGAGAACGTATTGTTTGTGTATATATTGTTTGTTTTGTTTAGTGGTTAACCCTAACTAACCCTTAGTTATCAAAAATAGCGTTTGTAAGCTGCTATAATGCTATTGTCAGAAAAAAAATCTATTATATATATTGTTAAGTGAAGGAACTCTCCACCTCTAGACCGACATACAAAAGTTTTATTTCAATCTAAATATCGGTTTAGAAATATTATTTTTATCATTTATGTAAATACCTCTAACATAGTTTTTTGTTTCACAGGTAGCACAACAGATCTAACTCCCACCCTGATTGGTATTTATGACTCTCTCCTGGAACCTACTAAGAGTCTCCGTCCCGGGACAACTTGCCCGGAAACAGCTAAAGATGCACGAAACGACCCACCACTCCGAGACGACATTATGACAGAGAAAAAAGACAAAATGATGGTAGCTAGCCCACAGAAAGATCCATCCAAAATAGCTGGCAGTGTTAAACTGCCGATAGCGACGGTTAACAAAAGTTCCCTCTACACATTACGAACTAATAGTAATGGAGCTGATATCAAGGTTGACAGAAACGATGACAAAGATACACACACACTCAAAGAAACCAAACATGAGACATCAATACTCTCCCCGAATGTCAAACGTATGATCTCCAGCGCCTCAGAGACATCCACGCTCAAGTTCCAAAAGAAAACCATCTCAGTGGGGAGATCATCCACAAGGCGATGTAACATACCGCTAGTAGGCGCCACGTCCAAAATATCCCAGTCTGGTGTTGATATATTACCGTCAATGGAAATATATGAACAGCCAATCGGTCTGAAACCAGTCCATCACGAGTCACCGGCGAAGACGATACAAATAAAGCCCGAATTTAAGATCGATGAAGAACAAACGACTTACGACGTCCCAACCAACAATAGACCCGCCATCTATGACGTGCCGAACCCAAAGACGGCCTTCGAATCGTTATCACTGCCTTACATCGACCAATCAATAGAGCTCTCAATATCCTCGAACGATAGAGAATTCGACACAAAACTATCATCGACGGATAACTCTCCCTTGAAACCTGAGCCGAAATCCTCGACTCCGGAACTTTCACCAGCGAAAATACCGAAAACTTTAAGCGGCACCAACAGTTTACATAGAAAAGATTTCGTACCAAAAACCAGTTCACCGAAGCTAATGAAGAGCGGATATCCTGAGACGATAGTATCTACTGGCAATCTTAAACTGATCCAAGAGAAGGATTCCGTCAGATTAAATCCTCCGATAGAAGTTACGAGGCCGTTATCGATGAGTTCAATAGCGTCTTCGAGTTCCACCTCCAGCAGCGGCGTCCAAAACAAAGGCGGTGTAAATTCAGCGTATCTGGCGTCCATAGAGAGTCTCGACGACCACAGCGATGCTGACACATCGAGGAATGGAAGCGGCAACTTCATGAACAACGCCGGCGTCCTAAAAAACGGTGCCTCAGAAGAAACCCGCACGGAACTGCCCAGTAAGTAGACGACACTGTTTTTTACGTATTCCACAGAAATACTACGTGATATTTAGTACAGCAGACATCTGAATGGAGATGGAATTACGATGAATTGTGTTTAAGTACTAGTCTGTAGAAAAAATAAAGTCGCTCTTTTCTGGAAGAACACGCGAAATACAAAAATATGTGACTTAAAAAAAATTCTTAAAACCTATTTTTTATTGACATGATAATTATATTTGATTGGACCAAACTTAAATATAAAATATTCGTATTGTTACTGGAAAGATATAAAGTTATTTTGGTATAATTTTTTTAATTATTTACGTTTATCTTAGGGCAGAATGCGTTCGAGGAAATGTCGGGTATGTCACAACTAGAACGAGTCTGTGCCGAGATTGTCATGACTGAGAATGTTTACGTCGAAGATCTGAGGCAGGTCGTTGAGGTAAGATAAAGATAATGATTATAAGATAAAAAAGATAAGTTATAATTTATATACAATTTGTAATAATATCTGCATGCCGTCCTTCCGAACATAAATTCCTATCTATAATTGCTTAACTAAATATATGACTGCGATTTTTTGGAGCCAATGACTTATAAAAAAATCTATTCCATACTAATTGAATGTCTCATTTCTGTTGAATATTTTTTTCCTTTTTCTTTTGATACTTTTGATATAAAAATAAAATACTATTAATATTCGTGATTGACGATCTTGAAGATTGTATTTTATGTTTGTTTGTCCCAATATATCCTAAACTATCAGATAAAACGCTACTTTAATATCGCTCACCTTAAAATTTTACTAAGTAAAAATTTACTTCATAAAATAGGTGATCAAATAATCGCAGTATTAGTTCGTTTTAATCATTAAAATATTTATATAAGTTTCTTGAATATGGGTTCAGTCGCGAACGATTTGCGATTGAATTAGAGCGGGGACGAAATATCAAAGCTGTTTCAAAGCAAACTGACAGTTTAAACGTAAGATCTTTGAGTAATTCGTTGACGATGAAAGACAAACTCTGCTTCATTAAGAATTGGATTCAGTCTAGTGTGTTACACTCGGATATTGTGAAATACTGCGTTAGAACAAACGTGGCCCTTAATAGAGTAGACTTATTGGAAAATTTTGACTCGATTTTTTTTAGATTGTAGAATAATAATTATTATTTATAATACTATGGTTTTGTTCCCAAAATGTTCAATATTTTGTTAATGTCAACTATATTAAATACTAAAGTCCTATTAATTCTTCTAATCGATTATTTCAAGTTCAATAGTATAATGGAAATGTCATTGTTTACTATTCAGTGACAACACACACATTGAGGAATGTTCACGGATTGATGTTTGGGTGTGTGTGTGTGTGAGTCATGGTGGTGTGTGTAATGTTTATTTTATATAATTTAATACATCTCTAGCACATTATATATAAAACATCTTTGTCCACTTCATATACATAATGTACTTTGACTGTCTGAACATCCTCATTCCGCACTCGGAATACTCTTGAAAATAAATCCAGTGTTAAATTCACATATTAGCTCGATTGAACATTAAAATGTATGTGTTTTAAATTCTGTTATATTGCCTATATATGACTTTTATACTCTTAAATTACGGTAAGTATTTTCACATTATCAAAACGATAATTATTACAACCGAAGCTAGATTAAATTGTCCTATATATATATATATATATATATATATATATATATATTTATTTATTTGTTTCTGGTCAAAACCTGGTTTCAGACTTGTTTATTTATATTAAAATGTTTCCTAATAGTTCGTAGTATAAAAAATAGATCCAAAACCTTAGAAAAAAAAATAGCGACTACCTTTCGTTTTTGATTCATTTCTGTCACTTGTTCATGCAGACAGCATCACTTTCACGTCTCACAGAGTAAACGTGTTTACAGTAATATCATATAAAAATATTTTATTTTATATTGATAGGAACAATTGAAATTATTTCTGAATTCCATCGACATTGAGAAAAAACTCATCCTTAGTTTGACTTTATGTCTGTGATATAAAGGAACAATATCATGTGGATTTGATTGGATTTATCAAAGCAATCAGTTCGTGATCTTCAACCGCGGAACCCTAAATCGATTTTGATGATATTCGTTTTGGACGTAGATAAAATATGGGCTTAAGCTCGGTAACATTGTTAAATTAAAGATATAATTCATGTAGGTACATGCATAACCTAGTTTCAGATAAGTAGGTTAAAAACAGGTTTCTCAGCAACGGATCGAACAACAAAATTACGTAAACTAATTTTGTAATAAAATCTTTTTGAATCGTTATTTACGTGTTTTTTTTTAATTTACGTAATATCAATCTTTAATAATTATTACTAAAGATATATTAATTTATCATTAAATCGGAAATAAATAATATCAAAGTAATAAGTATATTCAGACGTAATTTTTTTTTCTAATACACACACTCCCACATACACACACACACACACACTCACACACTCATATATATATATATATATATATAAGACGCACACACACATATATTTTAGTAAACTTACATTATTATAGAAATTAGACATTACTTGGTTATTTTTTTAATATTATAAATATTATTGTGAAAATAGAGATAATATAATGAGGTATTCTCCTTCAACCTTGATTTCTGTGTATCGGTATGCTTATGACGAGTTTTGCGTAGTTTAACTTTGTACGCAACGTTTTCGGTTTTTATATTAGTAAACATAAGTTTATACTGTCATGTGCTTGTGATGTGATATTCGAGAGATAGACGATATACAAAACTTATGTACTTTTATTGTAGAGTGTGAAGAAGTGAATAATTTTGCGTATTATTTCAAGCGTATATACATATATATATATATTGAAAATAATTTAAACTCATACATTTAATTTTTTTATATACACATTACCGTTTTAATGTATATATATATATGATACAGGCGATGTTGTCTGTGCATAGATTATTTCGGTTCATCAATAATGTTGAGACTGCAAAAAAAAAAACTTCCTAGCGATATTATAGAGAGCTTCATTAATCACCATGGAAAACAACTATAAACTGACCCGTCTCCACGTTGTCCTCACAAGTTATTGGAGCTCTGTATACATTGGACGTTTCTAATAAGCATAAATGTTGTTGAACGAAAAACGACTCTAAGGCAAAGAAAATACGATCGTTTTATTTTTTGTGTACACTAACGGGATAACCACAGCCTAAAAAGGTTAGATGTTCGCTGTGTTAGCAAGTTTTTACAATGTATGTATTAGGTGTAGACTGTGCCATGTAGGGTGGAGGGGCTAGTGTTTCATTATCCCGGATTTCAATATAAGGAATACAACGGGATTTGATTTGATAAGAAAATAACTATCGATATCTGTACCAAATTATCGTATATACAGAAAAACACATAGTAAGGACATCGTGCTACTAACTTTATAATTAATCTTCGAGCGTGTTTGAGATATTTGATTTTTATATATTCATTACTTTAGGTGTGTACGATCACAATCACAGACTTGTATGCTTAGTACTAGTTTCTAGCGCCACACTACATACTACGCGTTTTGAGTTTCTCATTCAACAACCTACATTGATACTATTGTAATAAAAAATATAAACAAAAAAAAATATATCAACGCTCCGTATGTGATATTAAAATAACATAAGATTAAACTCTTCATTTGGAAAAACAGAATATTGAATTACCTACAGTTTTGAAATAAATTAAAATTGTTATAAGTTTATGCTTTTAAGTTAATTAAAATAAGACATTTTATTAAATATTTAAAATAACTATATATATATGTGTGTGTGTGTGTGTGTGTGTGTGTGTGTGAGTGTATACATATGTATGTATGTATATATATATAACTCTTAAGTGTAAACTTACAAATATTATTATTAAGCTACTTCCTTAGCTTTTATAAAACTCAGCGTGGGTTAATCGTCTGTATTCCCGAAATAAAGACTGAGACAAAAATAATTTTCAAAGAATTCATGTGTTGATGGCTCTTACATTTCTTTTGCAAGTTTATCATTTAAGATAACTATAAGGAACATTTTTTCAATACAATAGATTTCTTTTATCATTATCTTTAGAATTAAAGATAATGTAGTAACATAAATGTTATCCTACAAATAAAAAGTACGTATCTGTAAAATGTCACCTGTCGTATAACTTCGTCTCGTTAAAATAGCTTGATATTAAATTTAACCCACGCGATCATTGTGCGTGTGGTTGGTGGGCGGCGTACTGCTGTCGAAGTTACCACTGTTTGTACCTCACACTATTTACCGATACTATATATTGATGGTGTCCTTTTTACATTTTATGTATCGGAAGTTGTCTCTGAGAGTATGCGACCCTTATCCTACTCACATGTATATATATTGAGTTATTAGGACTTTTAAACTAATTCAGTATAAAGACCACTGAGAGCAAATATCTGTTATGATAATATCACAAAAGCTTGAGTATCTATAAAATTGTTTGTAAAGAAGTAATCGTTCTTATTATCATATGATAATAAGAACGATTACTATAATATATATATATATATATATATTTAACGAACACTCTTATTGAAAAAAAAAACCTAGAAATTTTTCTCGTTATTCTAGACAAGTGTAACTATGGAAGTAATTTAAACTTATTACAATCTTATTGTTGCAGTATCTTTAAATTGTTTATATGTATATCAACAGATATATAAATATAGAGACATAGGTTTTTGAACTTTAAAATATTCTATACCATGGAAATAAAACATCCCAATGATTAATAATAATGAATTATAACACACTAAATTATTTGTTTGTTTGTACGCGTAGTAACATTAGGACGAAAACTATGGAATTCATTTCATGACACACTATAATGCATATAAGAATATCGTATAGATTAATTAAATCCGTAGACGGGGTCGCGTGTATAAGTTAGCGAGTTGTGACATGATATGAGTTATTCATAACGTAGACAAACATACAAACAATAGATTTAACATACATTAAACTCACTCGGTATTCCTTGATAGTTACTATCTCAAACATTAAATCTGCATGAACTGCGAGTCATATGTGGTAGTAGTTTACGAAGAAATAAACTAATTAAATATTTTTCTTGTAAAAAATTTTGGATATCGACCTTCGATTTCGATTGAATTCCTACTGAGATTTTATCTTAATCTATCGATATATGTACCTTATCGATAATCTTAGTGCAGTCGACCCCCGATAATCCGACAAACAATTTGTAGGGCGGTGTCGGACTAACGAATTTGTCGGATTGTACGGTACCGCGTAAACCTCTTATAGTGCGGATTTCTTTACAAAACATTTCCTTGTGATCCGATAAACTACGTATATATTGTTAAGGACTTATCACATTTAGTCAAAATCAAATCACACAATCCAGTCGTTTCGGTCACTTTGCATCAACGTAATCACGAGCGGACGAGATGAAAGTCTTGGATCTCAAACTAGGTATTGGGATTCAAGACAATACTTTAGGCTTGGAGTGTCGCGATCCGTACAATATGTAACTCTTATTGGACTATTAGCGAAGATGACAAAAAATATTCAATAATATTTAATGGACTATATCAGATTACACGGAGTCCACTGTATAAATGGCATTTTTGTATTATTTTAATTATAATTAAATTAAGGTAACTTTAAAGTAAACGTGACACATGTATTTCTTTTTAAAACAGTGATTGATTGTTGAAATTGCTAAAAACTAATTTGTATACTCAAATCATTGCGATGATTAGGACTTATCCGGCAAGGAAATCATTTATTTGAAATTTACTGACTCACTTAACATACAAACATACAACAACTAAAAACGAAACTTAAGTGTATTTAAAAGTTTTATTTGTTTACAGTCCGAATGTTAGTACAAAACAATATTATGTAGTGGTCATTGTAAACTAATGCCACAATGTCCATTATTGCCATATGGACACAATGGCCACTCCGGTCGGACCGGTTCTGTCACTGTCACTGCCGCCTGTCCTTCATTAAAGTACACCAGGCCGCGCCACTTGATATTTTTCAATTGTTCATTCAAATATTATTAAACATGACCACTCTTGTCAGATACGGTGTCGGTTAAAATTTATACTTTATTTATATAGGTTCGTTCGCGATAAATTTAATAAAATACGATTCAGACGTGAACATGTCATCAGTACAAGAGACATATACGTATATTAATTTGCTTAATTGATTGGTAAATGCTCTGTACATACGTGTAGTAATGTAATTCTATCTAGTTTCGTAAATAGTAGGTACATTTTAGTGTTAATTTTTATTACGTATCTTTGTAATACATAGGAAATTTCTTTTTATAATCCAAAATTACAATGCGAAAGTTACAACCCGAGCTTCGAAATAGAAATAGTCCAGTTGCTTCGTACCAATCAGCTGATTGATCCTTAGCACGCCTGAAGCATAAAAAAATTTAATTACCATCGAAACATTTTAGCATATTATGGAAAATAGATTTTCTTAAATATATAGAAAATTGTTATTATATTTGTTGTGAAATAAAAGTGCAGTTTTCAAAAATACATAAACTAACTACATGGGCATTTTAACTGTCAAGCATTTAATAGGAAAGTTATAACCTTAAAAACAATGATATATATATATATATATATATATATATATATATATATATATATATAATAATATAATTATTTCTATAACAATATTTTTATTGAAATTATGTAAAAAAAAAATAACAAATTAATAATTTCTTTACACATAACATATATGTATATATTAATTTATAATATAAAAGTGAGTTGTGTGTTTTATATGTTTATTATGTATATAATATTATTATTCCGGTTCCAGGGTTACCTCCACGTCTGGCGACGCGAGTCCACCTTCTCGGACGAGGAACTCTCCGAGCTATTTAACAACATCGAAGATATATACGCGTTTAACAAGTGAGTTACAGTTCGTATTAAATTAAATTTATTTAACATTTGTTTATATACTAAATAAATAAAAATAATAAGTGTATGTACGTGATAAGTTAACTATTTCAGAATATTAATTCAAAAAGAAAATGTTTTAAAAAGGAATGAAAGATAGTTTTGATAAAAATGTATATATATATATATATAGTTATTAAACTAATGCATTACCTATATTATAGTAGATAATGAGATAAAAGTATTCTGCTATGTTGAGGATATATTCTTTTATTTTTACTTCGGGGCTTATTGTTGTTTATGTTGAGAACAGGGCCGGACTTACAGTCAATTATAAAAATATTATATTATTATTATTTTGTTAAATTAATATCAATATGTATATATATAATACTAAGATATCTGCAGTTTCCCAATATCGTTTGTACATGAATAAAATAAATTAATATAAAAAAAATAATCGTTAAATCGAATACATCCCTCGACTGTGAGGGTGTACACGTTAAGGGAGGGTTGTACGACAAAACTACCCCTCGGTAACGTTTATTAAAGAAATTTGCTTGCGACGTACGTCCCTACATTTTGGGGTTTTACACTCATAAGGATAGCTCGGAATAAAGAGAATAATAAATATATAAATTTATATTAAAATCAAAGCTTTAATATGGTCTCGTAATTGTTTGATAATATTATATTTTATAACTACATCAGAATCCATTGATTTTTCTATTAACTTGGTATAACGAGATCGTTCCATATAAAAGAAATGCCTAAGCGTCAAGTCTTTATGACTTTCAACCTGGGGCTGGATTGAAGGCTATAGAAAATACGCCGAGAGTCACGTTCAGTCGTAAAACGTAACAATAGGATATTGCAGTTGAATGTTAACGTAAAAATACAAGCGGTCATTATTTGAAGTCTATTAAATAAGGAACCGAATTTATATATACATATATATATATAAATTAAATAATACATAATTTATTTCAGATCGTTATGTAGCGAGTTAAATTCCTGTAAATTGGACGCTACGTGTATAGCCCGGTGTTTCGTTAACAATACGAGCGGTTTCTCCGTCTATACGTCATACTGTACCGGATATCCTGTTACAATGGAGCGTCTCGCTGAGCTGGCGAGGACAGACAGCGCCAGGGAGTTCAGGGAGCGGCAGATTGTACTGCAACATCCGCTACCCCTCGCGTCGTACTTACTGAAACCCGTCCAGAGGATATTGAAGTATCATTTGTTGTTACAGGTAATATATACAAACATATATATATATATATGTGTATGCAGGAAGTTCCTTATGTTTTTCTCGGTTAGTTTTCATTGTACAAGTCGAGATAATGATAGATTTACACTCTCTATAAAAATTTCATAAATATCATACAGACGCGTTTTTAAATTAGAAGCAACGTGTTGAAGTTTTGAGATTATTTATTATCATATAATGATAAAAAATTTTGTAGAATCAAATTTCAGTAAAAGTATAAATGCTATAGCAATTTTTTTTAAATACTAATATTTTTAATACGTGCCAATAAACTTGTGCGATTTGTATGAGCTTTGCTTCCGAAACTAAACTTTGTATCACATAATAAAAAAAAAAGAACAAGCAAAATACATACATTTATCATCTTAATGTAACTATTTAAACGCCATCGTAAAATCTAACCAACGAAAATCAAGTTAAGTTTAACTATAATGATTTTCGCGTTTACTCGTTTTAACGAAATTATATTTTCGGATACTAAGCGTTTAATTTCATAATATAACTGTCGTATATCCGACCGATGGTGTCTAATGAGCTGACAAAGTAACCGTTTGCTTGGCTGCCGCTATGTGATAAATTTTGTAGGCTTTGTTTCGACACATCCCTTCTCATCTTGAATAAATACAAGGATGGTGACAGTTTAGACGCGTTTCATCCGAAATATTTAGTTTTATTTAAGTTTCTAAATAAACTTACTACATCCGTTTCCGCACTATATCCGAATGTTCAACCAGAACGTGGTGAAGCAATGTTCATCCCAAGAGACGGAGTACGCTCTGTTGAAGATGACCGGCATCGCGCAACATATAGACGACATGAAGAGGCGACACGAACACGCGGTGCGAGTACAGGTGAGGGTCAGGATAAGATGGTCACAAGCATATGCAGACCCATAGGATACGAGCATTTCATAAGGTCTCGGAGATTTTTTTCGGGCAATTCATAAATACATGGAGACCCATAATATATTATATAGAACTTACGGTTCCTTGGAAGCCAACCAAATCCCCAAAGATCATACCATCAAGGTCAACAAATTTTACGAGCTCACCAACGAACTCACTAAGGATAGGTTCATTTAAAATATGTGCGCGGTAGAAGTGCAAGCGAGAGGTATAACAGCCACATCTCTCTACAACCTACTGAAAGACTCGAGCCTGTACAGAACTGACATCAGTTAATTATTAGAACGTACATGGAATGATGAGAGGTTTCCTCTTTTTTGGACAATTTTGTTGGACTGATACTTTTCAATATAAAGAATTTATTTTTACCTGACGCTTTCCTGTTATGATCATAGTTACATTTGTGGTGGGTAGTCCTTAAATTGTTGAACAACTTAAGTTTTTTGCTTGTACCAACTAAGGCAGGCGCAGGTAATAATTGAGTTAAATTGTTGACCTGGAATAATATACTGGGACATATTTTTTTGGGGAACCAAAATCTTTATATAATCCATTGACCTAAAAAGTTATTTCCTAGAATTAAGTATACACTGATAACTTCCATGTTATAATGGATCTTTACTTTAAACTATATTTATTATAACTGAGCTCATTTATCTTTTCTGATGTGATCTTTTATCTTTATCTTTAAAGGAAATACAGTCGTTACTGTACGGTTGGAACGGACCCGATCTAACCACATACGGAGAGTTGTGCGCTGAAGGGACTTTTAGGTATAAAACATTCACAATATTAATAAGAAAGAAAAAGAATGACTCGTACATATGTATCACACTATCCATAATCACTAAACTGATTTTAGTGTAACTTTACAATAATATAGGCTATAGTAGATTAAATATGCCTATAGAATTCAAATATTAACTTGTGATATAAAAATTCACAAAGAAAATTCTTTACATGACTCGTACAAGAAACAAATTACTACTATCCATTTGTGTGATATTATATGGACATTTTAATTATAAATCCTGAATGTATAACAAGATAATAAGAAAAAACTGTCATACTTTTATTTTTATGTACAATTGATTGTTATTTGTTTGAATATACAGAGTGTTCGGCGCGAAGGCAATGAGACACGCCTTCCTCTTCGACAAGATGCTGCTGGTGACGAAGAACAGGGAAGATGGCATACTGGCCTACAAGTCACATATTATGGTGAGAAACGCACACACGCACACACACACGAAAACGCAAACGCTCACACGTTTAAATATGACGTGTATGTATCTGAGGGTAGACAAATAATATTACATCTATAATACAGTACTCTTGTTATCCTCAGTTGTAAATATATTTGAATTTTGCATATAAATGTAATATTTTTTTTTTATATATAAGCAACATACTCATATTTTATTTATATTCACATACTGATCACTCACATATATAACAGACGAGTTGAGGAGTGAGTAGGCTAGCCTAGGAATATCTTTTTCTTGGTATGCGATACTATTTTTATAGTGGGATTTGTCTTTGACAAAGAAGGCTTCAATTTCATAGTCAGAGTAAAATTTCTATCCATTGAGCATCTTCTTCAGATCTGAGGACAGAAAATAAGTAACAGAGGCCTGATCTTTAGGGCAGGCTCGATAAGAAATGCATATTTTACAATTCATGTACTTTTGATATATTTTTCAATTATTTAAATGCAGTCATTCTCCAAACAAATCCTTTTTTTATGTGATCTCTTTCAAATGCTTCAATAACACTTCGTAATAATGCGATGTTTATGGTTTTTCACTTTTTATTATAGTCAATGCATATTGTACCTTAATACCCAAAATATAGATGCTATAATATCGCTGGTAGACTTTAGTGTTCTTTAGTAAATAACGAACCCGTCCGTCCCGACGGCTCATCGAGAATGACCAATTCTTTTGTCTCGGCGTCTTATATACCCTCACAAACGTCACATCACCGATGACGTCACATAAGCCACGCCCCTAAATTAAACTGTTTTGAGCTCCTCTTTTAATGCTATATATTTGTCGTTAGTGTAACAACATGATGTTAGTGGAGTCTATAGCGGGTGCTCCACTGTCGTTTCACGTAATACCGTGGGACGCGCCGCGGTCTCAGCTTACTTTACAGGCACGATCAGCTAGACACAAACGAGAATGGACCTTATTGTTGAAGCGGGTTGGTATATAATAGAATAACACATTCAAGTTTGACATATAGATTTTTCATTTTAAATCATAATAATTTATTATGATCAAAATTAGTCTCAAACAATAAAATAAATTTTCTTTGAGGTCTCGTTTTATTTGAAACTTATTCTTAGAATACTAAAAACAAATTTTATTATACAATAATATTATCAAATTATTTATCTATCATTCGTAATATAATATAATTTTCAGGTCATTTTGGAGAACTACAACGCCGTGATACCGTCACACGCGAGGCAGTTAGTGATGGAGCTGGGGCAGAACAAAACTGACGGTAGATACACATTTTTATACTGAAAAGTATTTAACTATCCGTTAATTATTAAAGTTAACATGTTAGTTAGTTACGTTAACTGTGATATATAAAGTAATATAAATCCTTTGTTAACAGACGACATACTCGCTGAGAAATCCCACAATCTCATCACCCAAGCCTCTATGAGGAAACAGTTGTCCGCACCGGAATATCTAGAGAAACGAAAAATTGAAAGAGAGAGAAGGAAATCCTTTGAGAACGGAGTCAGAGGGAGATTTAAGAAGGCAAATAGGAAATATAACACAGCGAGGGAAACGAGAGACTGCGATTGTGTTCAATATTCCGTTGAGAAAGGAATTGATTACACCTGTGACAACTGCTATATAGATCTCTGTTCGGATTGTGAGGCGGACCTGAACAAGTGCAGCGGAAAAGATGAAACACGAGACAAATGCAACGAATGCGAGACAATCGCTAATGCTATGGACGGAGGCAGCGCTGACAGGATTGAGAGAAAGGTATGCAAGTGCTTGGATTTCAAATCGTCACAGGAGAGCATCACCAAAGAGTTCGGTGGATCCTTGAATAAAACGAGAGGTTATCACTCCTCTGATAACATTATCAGTTACACTGATAATAACAGCAAGGAAGACGTGACCGAGGCTAATAGTACGTTAACCGCTAAACCTATAACGAGAACATGCTTGAAATGCTCCAAGATCAAAGAAAATATACCAGTGACGGATACATTCGCGTTGAACAGGCGGAAGTCGAGATGCAATGAAATCGACAAGTATAGAACGGACACGCTGAGATCCAAGTCAAAGGACGATCCACAGAGATCGAAATTATCGAAAATTGGCACCTGGAGGCGGAAATCGGAGCCAGGGCTGCAGAATACCATCATCATAACGAAGAAAACACAAGACAGTGACACCGAGAGGACTGATGGTAAGGGAGGAGAGAAGATTGAATTCGAATGCAGGAACTGTGGATCCAATAAGATCTCAAGAAAGGTTCGCAATGAAGGCATCATATCAGATCCAGAAGTCGATAACAGAAAGCGACCTCCGAATACACTCAAACAGAACATAGAAATAAAAATGTACAACACGAAACACATACCCAAGAAGATCTCCAAGATAAAGAAGAACAGGGCGAAAGGGCTGCGGCTCGGCTCCGACACTACCACACGGTTCTATACAGACTTCTCGACGGATGTGTCCACAGAAAATATATTACATATCACGGAGTCGAACGAGAGTCTACACGTAGAGAAACCTATCAACGCTGTGCCGGCCACTATCAGCAAGGACGAAGATATTGATGAAGAGACGTACAAGAAACTTATAGAAAAGACCGATTCGTTCAAAAAGAACGAACTAGAAAAGGTTAAGTATTTAAATAAACAGAAGGTCATCAATGAAGCGGTCGAAACGGAGGACAGACCTGGCGAAACCCATGAACAAGTCCAAGAAAGTTGCGAAGACACGGAACAACCTCTGGAACAGATTATATCACAACTACTGATGCAGAATCGAGAGTTCCAGAAGCTACTAAAGAAACAACAACTAAGGAACACAGCTCAAAGAAGACACCAGCGACTGCTGAAATCACATTCCAATCCCGACACGGTGATAACAAAGAACGAACTGTCGAAACTGAAACCGAAATATATAAGGCAGATGTCCGATAACATAGAACTCAATATAGAAGAAAAGGATGACGTCTCAAACAATCAGAGCGAAGCCGAGGATCTGTCTGACGGAGATCACATATACGAGACATTGAGAGTGGATAACATGCACGACGACCTGCACGGTCTCAGTGACAAGAGCAAAGTTAGTCAACACACACATACGAGAACCAAACGTCTGTTACCCGCCGCTACAAACGCAGTAGGCGGACCTGAACCAGATTATATATATCTGTCCTTCGATGAAGTCAAAAACGAGAGCTCCGCTGACGGCATATACGACGTGCCAGCTAAAACACCGGAGAAAGTTACTAATGTGACAACAAATGATTACTATGTTAGTATGGAGAAAAAAGGCCCGGCTACGAACGACGACAATATATATGACAATCTGATAGACGTGCGACGGAGGAAGAAAGACGTACAGAATACATCACAGAGCGATTATCTGCCGATGAGTCCTGAACAGCAGAGTCCGAACACCCCAGAAGTATGGTTGAGTCGACAAAAGGAACATTTCAATGTATCCAGAGATCGTAAATCCGGGTCCTTACCGCGGAGCTTCCAAGTGGTCACCCCTGGACAGGAAGACCCCAATCTGAGCACGTTCAAATGTAAACCTAACAGCAACAGCAAAACGTATTTAAACAGGGACGGCAAAGTCATGAGCGTCGATAGACCGTTCACTATCGCGTCCGATCAGAGCGAAATCAGTTACGACGACGTCGAGGCTTACATGAGCGAAGGAGACATCTTGAAGTTCAACAACAAACAGAAAACCAAAGAGGACGACTACACCCAGGACATCAGCAGATCAACGCTGGAGCTAGAAGAGGAAATTGATAGATGCTATAAGAACAATTTCGAGAAAGTCGACTTAGACGCCAACAAATGTGAAAACCGATTGAATTCATCGCAACCTAATTTGAACGTGTCGATGACGTCATCGTGCGAGGCTCTGACCATAGAGCAGAACGATGACAAAAACAAACATAACGTAGTACATCCAGAACATAAGATATACAAACCCACTACGAACGTTCTGTCCCTTAAAAATGTCCTGAGTCGTTTCAAAACCCGGACTCCTCCTAAAAGTGTTGACGACTGCGAAGTCAATACAAACGACTGTGAAAAGACTGAACTTAAAAGTCCGACCAGTGAGAAACGATCAGCTCTGAATCCCAGGAGTTATTCCAAAAATTTACTCCAAAGATTCAGGAGCATCATCAGCGACGAACATCCTGAAGAGACTCAGAACAGAACGGAACAAAACAGAAACAAGAACGATGATACAACGAAGAGTGAAATCAAAGTCATTATAACTTCAACAGACAACAGTCCGACCGCGTCTAGCATTGTTTACACACTGAACAGTGACGCGCTCAGTAAAAGTGTGTGCGATCACACTACTATGAGCGAAAGTCAAAAAGAGATAAACAAATTGGAGATAATGTCCCAAAGCTGCGAAGACATACAGAAACAGGCGTTCAGGCCGACTTATGAAAAGAGTATGAGCTTGGTCACCAATATGACCAGCTCTGTAAGCAGTACGCCCTCACCGTCAAAGTCAAACAATAGCTCCTACCAAAGTTTAAACAAATTACCCGTTTATATGCAAGGCAGCAAACACTTGGGCGCGAGGATAGCGCAATCCGATTACGTGGATCCGACGACATTGATCAACGAGAAGAACAGTTTGAATAAAGTCAATGTCCTCATCAACAAGAACGCTCTGAGACCGGACAGTTTATTCTCAAATTCGTCCTTCGTAACGTCATCCAGTGAAAGTACATATCAAGAGAGTCACACTAAGGTCACGAGCCAAATAAGCGATAAGTCGTTGACCTCAAAAGTAAATTCAGATGAAAGTTTCTATGAGAAATCCTTCGAGAAAATTGAAAATATCACTGATGAAGACATGTTCAGAGATTCGGCTGTTTATTCTGATCAAGAGGAAATAGAGGATCACGTTGAAACGAAAAAAACAGTTGCTAACAAACATACAGCGAGACGCGATACATGCGACGCCCAGCGGGTTACAGTCACTACTGGCAATACAGAGAAATGTAACGTGCAGGCGAAAATTATTAATAAGATCGAAACACAGAAGAATATACATCACAGAATAGAAAAATCTGGAAGCAGAGAGAAGATCAATAAACCGAAACTAGCTCCGCCGGTGCCGGCTAAACCAAAAATTACAAGCGCCCAAACTGTAACAACAACCCAAGTTAACAATAACAGCAAAAACATAGTTAAATACAAAGAAGTATCGTCGTCGTCCGAGTCAATAAATAACCGCACCCTCAAAAGAAATACCAGCTATAGGACGTCGAATGCCAAATCCGAATTCATGAACCCGACAAAGGAGAAAACAAAAGTCGACTCAGTGAACGTTAAAAACGAAGAGACGAAAAATGCAAATAAAACACAAGAAACCATACAAATAAAAAGAATGAGCTTCGAAAGAGCCAGTCTGGATTCAGCGACAAGAAAACTGAGAGTTAACGAGAGGAGATCAGCAACAGAACAAACGACGTCGAAATCAGTTCTGGAGAGGAGATTGGAATTGGAGAAAATAACTAAAAGCCAGTCGCACGATAACCAACCGGTTAAACACCAAGCGAGCAGACCAGCCGTTAAACCTAAATCCATCACCTCAAAAGTCGCGTCCTTCGAGAGGAGTGTCAGCGAAAACGGCAGGGAAAGTAAAACTACCTCCAGGAACTTCACAAATAAAGTCGATAACGAAGAACAGGACCCCAAGGAGAGTTGGGTGAAACAAGTTGTCAATAAATTCCAATAGTCTGTCTCGTTTCTTTTCCTCCATTTTGTTTAATCCCAATTAATATAACGATATTATTTATCGTGTAAATAAAAGCCGCAAAACAATCCTTAGGCTTTTATGTCTTGTGCCATAGACAAGATTTATATATTTTTTTGCGCAGCACGAAACGTCGAACGCGTTATGTACATATATACATATATATGACTATGTTGTAATGCTTATTTTTTATATGTATTTTTCCCAAAGTGCCATTTCGAACATAAACGAACAATTATTCGTGCAATTTCAAATGATTTCAAAGTATTTATTATTTTAATTTTAAGTTACGTTGTAATTACTAACACCAAAAAATAGATCGTCCCCTAGGTTATTGTGTAAAAAATTTAAAACAATTTTAATTAATACATTCCGATACGGAATTTATTTTCTTTTATCCATTTCATATGTAATTTCTATTTAAACAATTTTCTAAAATAATTTTTCTTTTAATTTTCCCAAGATGTTTTGCAAATCGGACAAATAACTTTTTCAACAAATGATATTGGAGCGAAAATATATTTTTTTATAATCTGTGACAAAACTTAAATGTCAATTAAATCGCACAATTTTTTTTTTTTAATATGTATTAACTTCAAACACTTAATTAGCGAAGACTGTTAGTGTAAGAATAATAATCTCATTAAAACTAAATAATTCACTAACCAATACTACTTAATCTAAAACGAGAGTCGTTTACTCAAAAATGTATTCATTTTAATATAAAATTATGAATTTTATAATCCGTATATAACCAAAACGCTATTGACATGCTGAAAGCATCTACGAGATAGGTAACAGTACATTAATATACAGCCTTAAGTGCAAAATTATATTATGCGAATGAAATGAACCAAAATATTTTTATTATTAAAAAAAGGTTTTATTTCATTCGCAAAATATTTAAAAATGAATTTTTCGTACAATTACTGTTGTGACGCCGTTGTTTAGGGTACATATTGTTATGTGTTAAGTATTACTAATGCATATTGTTCATATCTAGGTAATATTTGATAATAAAACAGTTTTTTTACAATATCCTTGCGTATTCATTAACCTTGGTAAAATAGAAGTAGAAGTGGGAGCGAGAGGTATAACAGCTAAATCTCTCTACAACCACTTGCTAAAAGACTTAGGCCTGTCCAGAACTAACATTAGTTCATTCTTGGAACGTGCGTTGAAGGCAGCCCTAGCAGGTTCGTTTCATATTAGGTTAGGTAGGGAGAGGAGCTTGGACGGTGGAGGTGAGCGTTTAACGCGCGTTAAATAGGGGCCCCTTAAACCTACACCTGGGTCGCAAGTCCCAGCCACTGTTGAAGCTCCTCTCCCTACAACGCGATGGACCCGCACCCGCACGGTTGATCCATGGAATGCTGAGAGGTATCGTCTCTCTCTCTCTCTCTCTATAAGCATAAGAATAATTTTGGTTTATGTCACTTTGACAATTACCAAAATGACAGTGGCTATAGTTTCCTTATTCTAAATTTGCACACTCTAAACGGAGCGTTAGTAGTTTTTCCATTCATTTATCTTATCACATTAGAATATTAACGTAGATTATTGAATGAGAAACTGGAAACAGTTCGTATGTAGTGTTACGAAGCGAACATAGGATAAGCATAAAGGAGTTAAGTAAACATTTTCTTTTCATATTAACTGTCATGAATAACACTTGGATTTTGGGCAAAAGATCCGAATAAATTTTAAAAGTCGAACAAATTTTAAAATTGGAATATTTTTTTTATAACAAATAAATATTTTCAAAATATATTTAAATAATATTGAGAACACTTAAATTGTTATAATTACTATTGGACTATATATAATTACTATTCAAACCTGACATTTAAAGTTCTATATAAGAAAAAAAAATATATATTGTTTAAATAAACTAAAAAACATGCTTTTCTAATTAATCCAACTAAAAAGTAAAAAATAATCTTTAACATTAACAATAACAGTGGATGGAAAATATTAGTATTGTTATGAGAAAAGCATGGGGCGCTATTACTTTTTTCATACGATTAGTACAAAAAAAAATGAAAGATCTATATATATATATATATACATTCAAGAAGTTCGATTCCGGAACACATCTCCCTGGTTCAACCTGCCAGTAGTCATATTTGTGACACGGCTATATTTTTGTAATTATCGCGAATAAGTCGGCACATCTCAGTCACTTAGATATTAAATATAAATTTCTCCTTATCAAAAGTTTTTGACTTTTGTCTGTTTAAATGCGGCTATGTTGCTTACCAACAAATACAATATCGCTTGAGCGAGCATGTTCTATCTCTTTCACTCTCATGTAAATCATCTATGATATGATATGATGATCCCGGCAATCCTAATGGTGAAATTGATACAATTTCTATGAGGTAGTAATTTGCCACCGGTCCTTGCTAAGACTACAAAACTGAGCGAAATCGGTCCGTTTAAAATGGGTCAAAATCGAGTTGGAGGACGTCGGTTACAAACATACATACATACACGTGAAGATAAATAAAAGCGTGTAAAAATTACAACGTAAAGCAGTGACAATTTAACTCAGTAAGCTAAACAGCTGAATCTTTATATCCTGGATGACCGAGGTTATTATTTTTTTATCTTGTTTTGAATCTTATCTTATTATTATTGTCTTAAATCTTGTTTTGAATTTAAGGTAAAACTTCGGATTATAAACGAATTAACGAAATGTTTTATCGGGAACATTACTTGGAGCTCTCAATGGACTTAGATATCAAAGAGGAAAAATCTTTAAAATGTTTATATTAGAGGTCGAGTGAAATTTAGTAGACCAAAACTTTGTGAATCTTTGACAATAGGAGTCTAAAATGTACATACATTAATGCTTGGTATTAGTATGAAAAAATAAAAAAGAGAAATTGCAGAGCGTAAACTATTTAAACGAAGATAATTTATCGTATTGAAAACCCAAAAGCCTATATTTATCTTAATAGATCAAGATTCCAGTGCTGCCAGACTGTAAAAGTATTTTCTGACGGACAAAACATTTATAATAGGTAAGTATTAGTGTCTGCAGTAAACGTAACCGTATCTGCTAGCTCATACCGATGAAAATTCGCAGATACATATTCATATAAACGAGACGGGTCCATGGCTGTAACTGAAAATACAAAATCCAAAATATCATGATCATCATCATCAGCCTATCGAAGCCCACTGCTGAGCAAAGGCCTCTTCTCACATGGAGAAGATTAGAGCATTAATCACCACGCTTGCTCAAGACGGGTTGGCGATTTCAATCTTATAATTAGAAATTATTAGACCAGGTTGCCTCACGATGTTTTCCTTCATGGTCCCCGTCAGTGGTGTCTAAATAATCTTAGAAAGTACATATGATTCGCAAAAGATCACATTGGTACTTGCCAGGTTCCGAAACCGCGCCCTCACGTATGAAAAGCGGGCCTTTTAACCTCCAGGCCACCACGACTTAAAATCTTAATCCAAAATATAATATTTGGAAAATGCTCAAAGTTGCCTGTCTCATTCTACTGCTACATAGTTCTTAATTTTAAAACAATTTTATAAAAATAGTTCCAATTATCTTGATATAATTTGTATAACAGATAAAATACTCAAATATTGAAATAACGAACTAAGTTACAACATGTATGTGTGTCTATGTAATTGTGTAAATATATGTAGATAAGTAACCATGAATGTATAGTACAAAAAAAAATCTGTGCTTAAAAAAAGTTATGGGAAAAAAAATGAGGAAAACAGCTAAAGTAAAAGAATTAACATTAATTTATATATTAACAGCCTTCTTAAACCCATTGGGACAAACTACACATCGCTTATTTTATATTTACAAAACCGGTGCAGAAAGAATGTTTTGTCTTGCAAATTCTTCAAGTAGAGTTAAAAAAGTATGTTAATGTTAAAATATATATATGAAATTTAATTTAAAAAATCGCTTTGGTAGTAAAATAGCAACACTAAGTTTAAAAAAGATAAAAAAACAAAATCAACTTTAAATACAATTAACGATTGGAGGCGAATTACATGACGCGAGCTCGCAAAATATAATTCTTTGCATTTTTTATTAAAATACATCCAGTTTTATATAAATAAGCACAAGTTTTGGAATAAATAAGTTTTCTACAAATATACAATAAGTTAGAACGTTTAAGAAATCAACTACGATATGAGTTATAATATAAGTTATGCTCGCAATAAAAGGACACAGCACTTAGAATTTATTCAAAAACAGCAAACCTTTTCGTCAAATTTTCGTGGTTTTTCATGTAAATCGTATCTCCGTGCAAGACGGTACTTGGCACTCACTTCGCGTGATTCCTTTGCATCAAGCAGTTAATATTGGGATCTTTTTGCTTGTGAAATTTGACAGAGAAATGATTTAAAGCCATATAAATATATAGGTCCTTGTAATGATAATGTAGCAAGGTTTTCATTTGTATAATGAATATTAGAAAATAATACGTAAAACACTTTCAACAAACTAAATAAAATCATAGTATTTTTATTGTTAAAAAGTTGTTGATTTTTCTCACTGATGTCTATGTTAAATACTTTTTTTTATAATATTTTTTTTATTATACTGAATACTTTTTTATGTTCTGTCGTAAGTCTATATTTATATGTTATATAGAATTTTCAGTTATATACACAAAGCTATTACAGAGATCTTCGCGTGTCTCAAGTCGTAATGTGTTTTCAAAACGTTGTAATGCCCGCGTCCGTTAAACACGCAAGGCACTGCCAGTCGCTTAGTTTAAGAGATCACTGCTATCTCTTTTTTCTTATTTTTATATTATAATACAAAAAAACATAAATAAAATATCCAATACTTACTTATTTTAAAGATTCATGCGTTGTATAAATTAAACTTTCAACAGTTTTGTTGTCTGTCTTTATTGATACAAGTACAAGATACTTTAAGTTAATTAATTTTATTAATTTATCCGTAATAAGGTGCAAGTGTTACAATATATTCAATACATATTATTTTTTTTATAATCACAATGCTTTTAAACAAATTTAAATAAAATTTTATAGTCTACATTTAGTTAGTTAGGCTCTTAGTCTATAGCTTTCCTTGGAAAACTTTATTACAAAGCAAAACCGATGTATCCCGTAAAGAGAAAGCGGGACAACACACAGGGAACACAGAATAAATGAAAATTTATAATTCAACCTTCTTGCGTTTATTCGTAGCTCATTATTCGAATTCCGTGGACGCATCAGAAATAGACAAAACGTTTTATTGTTAGAAATAATACCTTCATGTTTGTTTTTCCTAAAATAAAGAAGTACTTACTGGAGAAGTTATCGAGACGGTGGTGTGATCTACTGGTGTACAAGTACAAGGCATGGGTTCAACTAGTTTCTTAAAGCCCAGGTCATCTATATACAAAACTAAGAGCGGTTCTAGCGCCGGCTCCGACAAAGAAATGAATGTCAAACTTAAGCGTTCAAAAATCAGGTAAGTATTATCTTATTTTTCGTTATTAATAGGTTTTTTTTTTTTTTGTTTATTAGAGTTAAAATTTTGGGTGCATTAAAATCGTTCAAATTTAGAATATAATTATAAAGAAATTTTAACTTAACTATACATTCTTGATGTATAATTTTGGCATTAAATTATTAACTTTAGGTTTTTGAGGTCATTTGTGAAAAAAAATTATTATATGTTAATAAATTCTCATTATGTAGGTAGGTTGAAAATTAAAGTTGAAATTCAAAAACAGTATCCACAAGAAATGTCTTTTACGAACAACATAATAAATATATGTACTTTAATAAAGTCCTTACCTTGTTTTATATTGAAGCGTATAAATTAAATTTACGAAAAAAAAAAACTGTTTTAAAAACGGCCTCATAATTAAAACTCCAAGTTCCTGTCCATTAAAATAAAACTGAAGTATTGATATTGAATTCTTCGTTCTCGTTGATTTCTTCTTTAAATCTAAACTACTCTTCAAACTGAATGGATTCAAATTAAAAAAATAACACTCATATCTTAAATGACCTACTATTGTATATAAGTGGCAATTGTTAGAGCTCATATAAAATAATCACTTGTTAAGTTAAACGACACATTTCAACCAATACCATGATCACAAACTTACAAACAAACTAAACGAATGTTTCTTCTATATACTTATTAACTAAAGAATATATAATCTTTATCATATTTTTAATAATTCCTGTAGTATAAGTCGCATTAATCAATTAAAGTGTCGTAATCCTTGTGTACAACGTGGTTGCTATGCCGACGGTGTGATCAATATTGAGCATGGAAACTTTATTAAGAGTCTAGTGTCACGATGCGGCGGAAGTCCTTACAAAATATTAGTCATTATTTTTTTTTATTTTTCCCCGAAATGTTGCTATAGTTTAATATAATATTATAATTCATTTTAATCATGTACAATCCGTACTTTTCGTGTAGGCGACCAGCCAAGATGAACGATTACGGGATGAAAAGGATACCGGATTATACTGAGATGGCTTACAAGGAGGCTGTGTCTAAATTGAAGTATTTCCTTTCGGGAAATAATCCGCCAAGCGTGAGTCGTTTTATATATTCCACCAAAGAGTTCTGTTAAATATTTTCAAAAAAAATATATATCCTTAACAATAATGAATAAACTATCAATAATGAAGTAAATTAATTATATAAATGAATTGCTTTATTCGGTTAACAATTTAATAACTGGGTTGTTTAATGAAATAGTTTTAAATTTAGGTATACTTAGACATACTACATTGTTTATTTTTTCGTAAACATTATTTCAAAATATGCAAGCTATAAAATTATTTTCTACGTAATTGCTTTAATCTAGAAATTATATTTTTTTCTGACTATCAATTATGAATTTTAAATATCTAACAATCAAACAAAAATATAACTTCATAGTCATATATAAAACCTTTTTAATCTATCCTAATCGTGCACAGGTTCGTAGTTACGGAGGTTCCATTAAAAACTTGGACGAATCTGACGGAGATTTGGACAAGAAATACCAGAGTTCGTACAACAATCTATCTGAATACAAACTAAGGCCGCGACTCACTAGCAAATATGCCACACTGTATGCAGACAGCCTTAGCAATTATAACCCGCCTCAGGCGACTGTTAATGCAAGTTAGTATATGCATATATATCAACAATCGTTGCCAATTCCTTCATCCTCAATAAAAAGGTTTAAGGATGTCTCATGTAATGTATAACAATGACATTTGTAAAACTTAAATATTATTTATTATTGGAATAAAATCGATTTTTTTTTCTTCATATCAATTATAATTTATATTCAATTGAAACGGGATGATAAAAACAAATTAAGTTATGATCTATATTTATATCAAATTATTAATTTTAAAGTAAATTTCTATTAATTTTCAAATTTTATAAACTCAAAAACATATAATGTTATGAATTAAATATAAAGAACTATAATATAAAAAAAAAATTACTCCAGAATCAAATTCTACCTATCTTTCACCTGTCTACATTTATTTATTCCGTATCTTGTTATCTTTCTCGTCTCGATATAAAGGTAACCTGGTCTCCCAAGACGTCGGCAGCGCCAACCCTGACGTGGTGAACTTTATCCAGAAACAAGAGGAATATATTGAACAACTGGAAAAAGAAAGCCAGTACTGTAGGGTAATGTTATTTACACTCAATAATTCCGTTAGCTAAGATTTTGAACAGTAGGTAACTAATGAGATCTAAGACTTTCGCTAGTTTTATTCATTTAAATGAAACTAATATTATTCGGATACACTACGCGTGATTTATTTTTATTAAAGTAGGTACCTACACATTTAAATTAAACTGTGTTTTTTCGAGTTAATTATTGGTTAAATGAAAAATTAGTTTGTTATTTTTAATATGTCCCAATATGCTTTATATGGAGAATTTAAACAACTTTTAATATTTATCGTGCGAAATGTTAGTGTGTACGGATGTATGATCTTTTTTTTATTTTTTTATCATGATTCACATCCAACGACTTTATAATATTCAGCTTTTTAATTAAACATAGGTAATAATCTATGCTATAAAATTAACCAAAAATAAATTGAGTATAATTAATTCTGAATGCTTCGTTTATTTAACATACATAATCAGATTTTTTCTAAGAGTAAAATATAAATCATCTTAGATATAAAAATATTAATTTTCATGCGAAAACCGAATTTCGACAAAGTAAGACTCTACTTCGCTTTGCTTTAAATAATGCTCTACTTTATACAAATAACGAAGATCTTGAAAAACAATAGGTGCATTATTAGTAGATTATTTTTGGTTAAAGAAACGCTGATGATGTTTTGTTAAATAGTGAAGCACACGTCGTAATTTCAGGACGAACTGAACAATCTCCTCGGCAAAGTCAAAGAAGTTATATCAGAGAATGAACATTTACACGAGGCGCAGAAAAATAAGATTATATCGAGAATGTTTCATTCGTACAACGAGTCGGAGACCGATGATTTAGACGATGTAGGAGACAGCACTGGACTAGACAGTGATTCAAAGGTAAATGAAAAAAGGTTAAGGTTATATATGTTCTTTCCTGTCAAATCATGGTTTGACGTTTGAGGACAGAAATAATAATAATCTGCATAATAATGGTTACGACTCGAAAAAATACAAAAACCAAGGACCAAAGGCCAGGTCCCTAGCTGTTATTAAATGACAATTTATCTAACTGGCTCTATTGGAGTAACGTATTGAATAGAAGGGTTGGAAATTCTGATCAATATGAATCATATTATTCCTTCCTTTTCGTATCTTTTTTCCAATCCGTACTAGTGTGCTAGTTGACTTTGAAACGAATAAAATCAACACTTATAATGTAAAGTAATGTGGAAGGTTAATAGCGTCCGGTTTTTCAGGAATTTAAAGTCACCTGATTCGTAGATCCCAAACAGTCGCTAGGCTGTAGATTACTCAAAAAAGGTTCTATAAACGTAATTGTTGTTATCAAATAGAAGCAAACTAAGGATGCTGTTTAACCAAAAAAAAAAAGAAAATACAATTCATTCGTTTAGTTAAAATACAAATAAATTAATTTAAATTCAAAGTTTTATTAGGCTCTCATTGAAGAACTATTAATAGATTATGTAATTAGATATTTATGAAATAATGTAACACGTCTCTCAATAGATAATTCTAAAGATAATTCCTCTCTCAATTGTTTTTCAAAGATATCCCCATCAAAGTCTCGAAAAACCAGGTCTCGTTCCACAAAACTTGAGGGTCCGAATATTGTCTTCGAGTCGCGGATCTCTGAACTTGAAGCTCAACTGACGCAATCCAAAATTGACCTCAAAAAGCTTCAGGTAACGTTCCTTACATATAAAACGATAATTTAATCAGAATAAAATAAAAGAATTTTTAACATTAGGACGAAAACAACGAATATAAACGTAAACTGGCCAACGGTCTCGTGGACTCGACATGTCTAGATGGATTTAAAAGACAAATTGATAATTTACAAAGGTAAAGTACATTTATAATTAAGAGCAAAATAAACTAACTTAAACAACTATTTTCCTTGTACAATAAGTTATTTATAATAATTTTACATATGTTTTTTGAAAATATATAAATGAATGAATTTTCTAAGCATTCCTATTCCGAATTTTCTTAACCAAAAGATAATATATTATTTGCGATTTTTGTTAATTTTTCGCTTTATCGTAATTATAGAGATAAAACAGCGCTGGAGTCTCAGATATCCAAACTGAAACTAAGTTTGGAGCAAAAAGACGGGGACTTTGAATCCAAATACAAGAAAGGCTCTGACATTATAGAACAACAACTCAGAGAGGAGAGAAACAACTTAGAAACAGAGATTCGCAGATTGAAGGTAAGTATTTATTAATAGCTGTTGATAAAAAAAAAATGATTTTAAACTTTTTTGCAAAAAAAATCATAGTGTAGCTTAATAATCATTTAAATAAAACGGATATCTTCGGATTTGACGGGACGGGAGCATGTAGTGCAAAATAATGACAAAAAAAATGCATAGTAATTTAAAAATATTAGGTTTATTTAAATGAATACTCGCGAAAGTCCTAGACCTGAATAAATCTTCATTTTTATCTAGACTTTTCATAACTATCGTTAATATTTCTGCTCAGAAACGGGATTTTTTTGCAAAATTAAAATTTATCCCTTACTTACAAACTATAATATCGTGATTATTTGCGGGTTCCACAGGTGGGGACCTGGTTATTGGTTACCTACATTTTAATTCCTATTAATATCGTGTATGCCAAAACTTTATTATATATGTTTACACATTCATTAAATATAATTTAAATATCGATGTGGACTGAAAAATATGTTAAATATAAAAAAAAAATTACACAAACTTATTTTCATCGTCTTCTGTCTCTGGTAACGCAATCTCATTAATGTTACTCAAGATGAACTAAGAGACTCGTTATTTTAATTCGTAATAATCATTTCATTTAATATATTTAAATGTATTCAATTTTCTCCTTACTTTAGGACTGGAATTAATAAAAACGGCTTAAGTCTGTTATATGTTTGTAACAATACTTAATACTAGTACATTTTTATTTATATAAAATAGATGTAGATGAAGATTATTTACTATTATGTAAAATTTCCTTATATTAAATGCTCTTTTAATTAATTATACATAGGACGAGTTATCTTCCGAGCGAGCCAAAAATCGCTCTTTAGCTGGTGAAGGCGCCAGGCGTGCTGTAGCCGAAAGGAGTGCCGCGGAACAAAGATACCACCAGCACTGTGACGAACTACAGAGAGATCTAGCCGTTCAGTACGACTATGTAGCTAAACTCCAGGTACACACACACACACACACGCACACACTCACACGCACTTAAAAATAACAGGGATTAAAAGTCATTCGAACTATAAAACATATGTATTTAAACACATACATACGTCTTATTTTTTATATATAAAAAGTTTTACATACCAAAATCAGTATACCCATTTCGTTATAAAGCAACCGAACAACAACATTTATATTAACAAGCATAATATCTAAACTAATTTCCTGAATTAAAGATATCAACAAGAAACTTCTGGAACTCTTATTTTCAACATTTTAACAGCTGGATCTCGAGCGCCAGCGTCGTGAGGAGAACGACTTGAAACGTGAGATATCTATGAAGAGCACAGCTATAGATGAACTCAAAATGGAATTGAAGAATAAAATCGGTGAATATCATATACATGTAACAATAAATGTAGAAAAAAAATATCAGTTGTACCGTCTGCTCTCACCACGGCTGCTGCAAAGTAACCGAAACGTCGGGATTATGTAGTTTTAATACTAATAAAATACGCATAGTGATCCGAAAAATATTGGGTTTCATTTAACCGAATACTCGCGAAAGTCTTAGATCTTCTTATCATTGTTAGATAACATTTATTGAACTGTTTATATAATAACGAATTATTCCAGCATCCCTTCAAGCAGATTTGGCCCAAGCTCACGCGGAGAAAGCTTCTTTGGAAGAAGAACTCGCGAGCGCAAGACTCGCTATAGAGAGACATCAGCGACAAGCCAAACATGAGACCAACAGGCTCAACTCAGAGGTTGAAAAATATATTGATTATTATACGCATAGCGTCAACTTTGTTGTGTGTTAGAAATAAATACATTTTAAGGAATGTCCTATACATAACATATGAACTAAAATTAAATTAAATTCAGTGTTAAAACTGGTTTATCCATATCAAAGTATTCCAAGTTTGAAAGTGTAAGAACCATTTCAGCGACATGTTTGTTAGAGAATTTTAATATCTTATAATTCCGATTTGGACATCTCTTTTCAGATTCAGTCTGTTCGTCAACGTTTGGACAGAGCTGACGCTGATCTGGTCCACTCAAGACGTGAAAACTTACGTCTTTCCGAACAAATTTCCACCCTGGAAAGGGAGGTAGGACCAAAACATATTTGACACTAACAAATAAAGTCACGAGCTAAATATATTATATTTTCTTAGCTGAACCTGAAAAACCTAACTCCCATATCGCCGGAGAAGAAGGGAAAGGAAAAGGAATTATCGAGCATGTTGGAAACCATGGAGAATAAACATGGTGAGTTTGAATTGATTCTAGACCAACTAACAATGAAAAACTCCGAATTTGTTACAAATACAGTATGTTATTACTATTCATTATCGGGTAAACTATTGATGTTTTGAAAGAATGTCTTATGTCAACCGTGAACACTTCAAAACATTCGTATTTTACCCTTTCATTCGCTTGCATGGTCTCATAGAAAGGGCTTCTTTCTCAACTTCAATAGTTTATTCATCAGATTGTTGTCAAACATTACCGCTATCGAAATAAACATTACAAAACACACAAAATGAGGTTTCTTATTTGGACATGGTTGTATCGAAACGAATTTGGTTCCGCAGCTAAGACAGTGGCTGAGTTGGAGTCTATGATTCAATCACAAAACAGTCTGATGGAGAAACTCACCGGTGAATGTCGTTTGCTCACTGACAAGCTCGACGATTCGAACCGTAGGCACAAGTACGGACATTTATCAAATATAGATGCATGTAATAAATAAACATACCTTACGCACCGTAAATTAAGCTATTGTTATCATTACCCATCGATTACGCTGAACTCTGAAGGTAGCTTAAAAAAGAATCCATGTTATAAATTTCCTAACGTCGTGCTGTGTTTTCATTGGCTGCAGGCAGTCGCAGTGCAGACGAACCAATCAGAACACAGCGCGACAGATCAACAACACGAGTTTCACCAATACGAACACACCGTTCTACGCACGTAAAAGAGTCCGATTCGTCGAATAACTATCCGGTTATAGTCGGTCCGTTGACGACAAATCAGGATCTCAGGAATGTAAACGGAGAAAAAATCTATAATCTGCCACTGATGATTCAACAGCCCTTTTTACGAGAGAAAAAGGAGCCTATTAAAGTTGACATCAGTGTTAAATTAATACCGAAACCAAGAAAGAAAGATAAAAAAAGAAGGGAGGCGCGTGTAGAAGAAATACAATCTCCTGATAGCAATAAGGGTGTTGTTAATAGTATTAATTTGGAAGTCACCGATAAAAATATTCAAGTTATTAGAGAAAATGTAGAAGTTATTAAAGATAAGGCAAATGATGAATCAAAAAGAAGACAATCGCCTGCTATAGAATGTCAAAAAGTCAATGATAATGTTGAAACTGTCACTGAGACAGTCGATCCGGATGACAGTGAAAAAGCAAAAATGAATGATGACATTATCACTGATGATGAAAGACCTTCAAAGTGTTCAGATTCGAAACTAGATGATGATTTGAAATTAAATGTAACAGTCGAGGAGGAACCCGATTCACAACAAGAATTAGATGACACGAAACACGACACAAAAAATAATTAAAATGCACATTAAGGCGCTTAGTTCTTAGAATATTCATTGGCTATTCTAAGATAAGCTATTTTTAAATTCTGCTTAAATTTATCGCATGAAATTATAAGGTTTTTTTTTTATTTTCAGAGAAAATTTGCTATAGACATTTGACTTTCCGTGCAATACGTCGTTAGTATTTACATTTTGAGATTATATAACATGTTATTTCAGCCTTCATTACTTTAATGTTATTCAAATGTTAACGTTATTTATATTTACTTTAAGTATGTTTTGTTTTTTTAATAAATGGGTAATGGTTACAATTTCTATATATAATGTTAAGCGATAAAAAGTATAAATGTCTTTATAACGTATTCTAGTAATTACCTTTTTGGACTTATAATAAAATGCTTTACACCATCAATTATATCTTACATCTATCAACCTTTCCACTTTTTTATGTAATCAAAAGTACTTTTAAAATATGACACAGACAAAAAAGGTTTAATCGGTAACAGACAATTTATTCAGTACAATATCATCCACAAAAACTTACGCTAAACATTCACCGAGATCACTTTCTTTCAGACTGGAAAAGACACAGTTGCTTTGCAGGAATTCTGAACTTATGAGAAAACTAAGAAATCTATGGTCTTCTCATAAGAAATACTGCACAACCACTATAGCACCGCATCGAAGTAACACTCCATTAAGTGGATACCCAAGTAGTTCTTGCTATGACCTAGAACGCACTTACATGACATCTTCACCTTATACATATAGAAATAGATTATTAAGAACGTCCGGGTCCAATGACTCCAGAGATGAGATCGGATATCTCAGCAAACATTTAAGCGATCTATCCATTAACAAGCTTAGCGACTCTGACGATGACCCTTTAAAGGTAAGAGAAGTGAAAGACTATCCGTGCAATAAAACTTTGAATAAGTATTTTCGTATTTAGAAAATTCACCTAGAACTAGGACTCATAAATAATAACTGCACGCTTATAAGGAAATGATATGCATAGTATTCACATACTGTAAATAAATACAAATCATGTTATTATACATAATGTAATCCCGAGTAACTTTCCAAACAAACAAAATATTTGACTTTATGTGTATGCATGTTGCTGCACGTGTGCGTGTGTTATCACGTGTGTGTGTGTGTTCAGGGAAGAACTGGCAACTCTGCAGCGTCAAGTAGAAACCCTCGGACGAAATCTGCAGACACCGCACCAACCTAGCAATTATCAAGGTATTTGTGTCCCGATATCCATACAAGGGACCTATAATATTGAAAGTAGTAAATAAAACTTTTCGTAAAATAAAAATAATATTAGACTAAGTCTGTATCAAGCCTATTGAAATCATCTAAATCTTATTTTAGGTTGGAAAATTTTTTTTCGTTACATTCTTTAAATTTTACTGAAAGATTGAATTTAGATTTATTATAATAGGACTGTTGTTATATTCTAGCACCTTCCACGCACGCGCCCATCACAACTAGAATATCAAATGGTTCAGCCGATGCCGGATTTGAACATTCCGGAAGTGACCCCTCCAGAAACACCCCGCTCAGACATCACGACAACAACACAAGAAACTCTGATACTCAACAAAACAGAGATATAGCTATGAAAAATCAGAAATTGGATAGTCCTAAAACACAAAATAAACTCGAGCAAAAACCCGAGATAACACCAGTACCAGAAAATAATTTAACAAAACAGTCTTCAAGAGAATTCACAGATAACAATCAGTTACAAACCCAAAAAAATATTGAATTAGAAGAGGTTCCAACAGGAAACGTAGAAAATACTCTTAAAGAAGAAGCCCGCGAAGAAACAAAACAAAACGAAAGTCAGGAAGAAAAAGAAGTTGAAAAAGAAAACACGCAAACGGAAAATTCAGAGGAAGAACGACCAGAAGAATTTGAAAATCAAAATTATACAGAACAAGGGTTTGAGAACTATGAACAAAATTACGATCAACAACAATACAGTGAACAACCAGCGTATTCTGAACAAGAATTCACTGAGAATACAGAATACCCAGCCCAAGAATACAATGGGCAACAGCAATATACCGAGCAATATGAAAACTATGAGCAATATACTGATCCCAACACACAGTATGAAGCGCAACAGGAATATAACTACGCCACTGATGATAATTATGGCAACCAAAATTATGATAACCACCAAGTTTCAGCAGATTATGCTCCTGAATATCCCGATTCTGCAACCGAACAAACAGAATCCCAAGAGAGCAAAACACTTGACGAAAAATTGACTAACCAAAGTTAGCATAGTTAAAATGTGTTTTATGTGCAATATTTGTTATAATTTAGCTTGTTTATCTGAGAGTTTTGACGCCATTTTGCTTTTGATGTTAGAAACAATTTGTTTGTATTCGTAAAAGATAAAATACCGAAAATTTAGTAATAGGTTCAATAGACTATTAGAGTAACATTGCTCAATAAATTGAATTCTAGTGCGAAAAAAGGACGTTTTATTTAACACATTTAAATATAATCTTGCAGAAAAGCTATTTATACTTTAAACAGTAGAAGGCCAAACTATGATTCATTGCGTTATATAAAATTTTAAGTTCAAGAAAACAAGTGCATTAAATACACGTAAATTTAAATGTTCCTTGGGTAGAAATCACAAAAGTCTTTAGTACTACTATTATAAATATTAAAATCAAATTGTTTTTATATCAGAAACTTAGCGTACAATAATTATGAATGGCGTGAGAAGAACATAATTCGATAGGAAGTAAATTTTACGGTCTTTTAAAAAAACATTATTAATCAACTAAAGGCGTTGACAACAATACGTAAATTTTCAGTTTAGTTTTATAACAGTGAGACAATGCACTTCGTAATTTTATTAAATATATTTTTTTCATTTCTTTTCTCATCTTGTCTAACTAGAACGTTGGTAAGCATACTTTAAAAGCTATTCCATTTGACAAACAGTCCCAAAATATATATCAATTGACATAAAATATAGTTTTAAGCAAATTTCAACATAATACATTTTAACAAAAATGCCTACATTTTTAATTAACACTATAAAAAAGATTCATTGTGTATTTATTAAACAGGAAGACAAAAATAAGAATATTGTGGTAAGATTGAAGGCAACACTCATTCCTTAGAACCTAAAATATTTATTAATGACATATAATATTATTTCGGTAGGTTAGGCCTATAGGAAATATATCAAGTGTAAGTACAATGTAAAATAATTTGAAAATACATTGTGATATAACATCCTTAACGTATATAAGATTTAGTAACAGAGTCCGACATTGTTGTTAACAGATACTCAAAGCTAACAATACTCTAACTTATTCACATCAAGTGACGCCAAATTATAACGATAATTTTACGAATGACAACAAGAATGAACCAAAACCCGGTGACATTTATAAAAAAGATATCGAACGCTTGCCAGAAAAAATTAAAGAGCTGTCAAAAGAAAGGAATCCAAGGTCGACAAGCGATCAGCTCTTAGATAAAATATTAGATATGATTTTAAAACATAAAGATCTAGAATTAAAGAAATGTAATCGTGATGATAATAACGATCCCAACGATTTGAGAATTTCTAATTTACATAATATTTTAAAAAATATGGGCTTGGGACAGGATTATTACGATTCTGTAGAATACGTGGAGACGAAAAGGGTTGGTTTAGATTTTTTATACTTCTTTATATTACTATTCTTTCACACATTTAAATTTAATTTTTATAAATTTATAGCTCCCCATTAGTCTAGAGGTATGTTTCATAAATACTATTAGTTACTTAAAATTACATTGATAAATTTAATTCAAAATAATTTCTGTGATAAGATATTTAAGTGATTTTTTCAGACTCCTCAAAATGGCGTGCTCGGGGTAAAATTCTAATTATTTTTACTTTTATACATCCTTTAATATAACATTTAATATTATCGTTTTTAATATATTTTGGATAATTTCAGAGACTTTATTTTGATTTCGTAAGTTATATACTTATTAGTTATTACCTTATATGTAAATACATTTATCATACAAATATTTTCTGGATATAATTTATTACAAGCATTTTATAATATTAGTTCAATATCTTATCTTACCTGTTTTTATAACTTACTTAAATTATACTTTAATATATTTTAAGGATCCAATCAAAGATTCTGGAAGACAAGACTATTCACAACGAGCACGTGAAAAAGTAAAATATATGTTTTAAATTAGTTTTCGTGTTTTTATTTCTAAAGTATTTTTTATTACTGATTAACTTTCAGACTCTTAAAAATGGGGTGCTAGGGGTAATTTTTTATTTGTTATTTATATAGTCCGTTCTTGAAATATTTATTAAATATTTTTCGTAATCTATATTTTCAGAAAATACACTTTAATTTCGTAAGTATAATATATTTAGTTCTGTACTGTGTTTTCTAAATTAAATATGTGTTGTTACATTGTATTTATTTGGTATGTTTTAGCAATCGATTGATGATTCAGAAGATCGTAGATAAAGAATACATAAAATAAATATATTTTTTGAATAAATAAAGAGCTACGTGTTTTTATTAACAATAATTGTATAAAATAACTAATAACATATATATGTATGTAGGTACTGTTACTAGAATCCCGAGCTAATAAATTTAGCTGTCACTTTGACAACAACAAACACTCATCTATCGGACTCGGTTCAAAACAAACAAATTATAACCTTTTATTAATATAACAAAAATTAAATATCATTGTTCATAATAAAAAATGGTTTGTGATAAATGCGAGAAAAAACTTGGTCGCGTCATCACCCCTGATCCTTGGAAGACGGGAGCTCGTAATACTGTGGAGTCTGGTGGTAGGAAAGTCGGTGAAAACAAAGCGCTAACAGCCAAAAAAGCGAGATATAATCCATATACCTCAAAATTTTATGAATGCAAGTAAGTATTTTATTATAATTACGAAAAACTAGCTTTTTACAAAAGATTTGACAACATAAATCGAACGTTGAAGCGTCAAAATGTATATTATTAATTGAAAACAAATAAGAATATTCTTTAAATACAACGTTTATGTGTTTAATCAAGTCCAAATGTAATTTGGCTAAGTCTAATGAAGTTTATTTTAGGATTTGCCGAACAAAAGTCCATCAAGTTGGTTCACACTACTGTCAAGCTTGCGCTTACAAGAAAGGAATATGTGCTATGTGTGGAAAGAAAATACTGGACACTTCAAATTATAGGCAGAGTTCGACTTAAATTAACAAGCCTATTAACCAATTCATAAACAAGGAGGTTCTCATTTTACTGTATATTTTAAAACCTTTAACATACGCACAAATATATGTTAGTATGAACAACAACTGTCATGTTAAGTAAATTTATATTATTAAGTTGTTAAAATAGTGTTAAGGTAAACACAGGGTTATTCTTATCCCATATATATAATCTGTGTAATTAATTTAAATAAATAAAACTTTGATAATGAATTGATTTATTAAAATTTTATCCTTACAAATCTAATGAGATCTTTGTATAAGAAGTTTGTATTGTAGTATGATAGTAGTAGTAGCGATTTTTAATAATAAAAAATAATAATAATCATAATGACATTGATGAGTTATTTGATTTTTGTATTTTTTTTTTATTATACATGCATGGGTTCAGCCAAAGTCACAGATGTTGATTAAAAATTTATATAATATTTAATTTTTTTTTATTTTATTTGGCCTTACTTCAAGTAAAACACTTTTATAATGATATTGTACATAATTATGTTCATTAAACACAGTTAAATATACCATAATATCTTGGTTTGATATAATGCTATTTAATATTCAAAAATTTTATAGTCGTCATGTACCTACATGAAAAGATTGAAGCAATTATTTTTTTTATTCTATGATAAGAAACACAACAATAATGTTTTTGATTTCTTTTGTTTGTACGAAGCTATTATTATTTGTGGTAAGATTGATTGTATTCTGCTTTATTTATTAAATTACGATACAAAAAAAATATATACGTATGTAAATAAATATCATAAATGCTGGAAAGTTTTTAAAAATATTTACTACGTTTTAAAATCTAATTCAATTTCAGTTCGTGTTTCCTTTTGAGGTCTACAAGATACCGAGGTCAATAATAAAACAATATATATATAATTTTCCCAAACAGTTTCGTAATTTTAAACTGAACAATGATTTAAATTACAAAAAACAAATCGATCATGACGAATATGCCAAATCTTTAGAAACCGAGAGAAATTATGAACAATTATTGAAACAGCTAAAAAATATTTTAACTTTTGCATTAAACGGTGTAAGTATAAAAACTATGTCTTTAAAAGTACGTTTATAGACTGCATTTGTTTGGTAAGTGCTGATTTATTTTTATCTTCAAGTGTTAAAGTATAAACACAAATCATTTAAATCGTTATGATCATTAGTATAAGATTTGTTACTATTGACTCATGAAGCTGTCTGTCTTGACAGTTGTACAGATTATTTTCGACCAACAGATTATTTAAATATAAAATAGAGCTAGGACTAAATTAGTCCTAGTACTATAATTATGCTATTTCCCTATTTACTCATCTGCAATCTAAATTCTAACATAATGACTAATTAAGACTGCTAATACTTTTTTCTGACGCTAAAAAAAAACATTAAGAGCGGCCAATTCAGACGAAGTGAACAATAAATGTTTTCTTATTTTTATGTAATTCAACAAAATAAACAAGTATTGATATTAAATTAATGAAAATCTTTCTAATAAATCAAAACTGAGTATATACCGTATAAGTGATTTTAAAAACTAACTTGACCAAAAATACTTTCATATTATCAATTCAATAATGAAATACGTGTATTAATTAATTAAAAATTATAAATGTACTACCAACATTGATTTTCGCGGAAGTTTTTAGTAAATACTGGAATTATATTTGATGATAGGTATGTATTACAGATGAATAATAGTCACGCAAATGATATTAAAAGATTTGATGGACAAAAAAACTGGAATCAACGACGAAATTCAAATGACAATACTTATGTCAACTCAAGTAACTCGTCCGAAGACATGTCAGATCAGTCGATAAACTTTAGATATGAACATGATAGTTGTGAGCGAGGAAGGAGGAAATGCGTTAAAGCCTGTAAATCGGCTTACAGGGAGGCCTGTTATTTGGAAGGTTGTCCTGAAGTGAGAGAATTACTTAGGAAAAGATGTAAAAAAGCCTGCAGAAGGTGGTTTGATTAATAAAGATATATTTTTTTAATATGTTTTTAATGTAATCCCTTTAGGAAAAGTACAATGTAACGTATTTTGAAGATTTAAATTTGTTTATTTAATTATGTTACCTAAGGCACAAATATTTTTTAAGGTGTTATATCTAAAATTAGACAGTTAAATATAAAAAGTAAATTAATTTAATTATAAAATGGATTTAATTTTTTGTTAAAATTTTTTATAAAAACATTTGTTTAATTATAAGATATAGTATTCGAAGAAATAAAAATAACACTGTCATTTAAAAAAAATGCCATTCTTATTATAACCAATCTATTGTAAGTAAATTAGTTTTAAGAAATAAACATTTATCGTTACACGGTCGAATCAACGATAAAGTAAGACTAATCGTTTATTGGAAGCTAATTGAAAATGTTCGTACGTAATATTAAAAACATTTTTGTACTTCTGCTGATGGTAAGCTATTGTATATTCGATTGAACCCTTTTTTTATTAGTGGCCTTCATCCGTGCAAAGACGTGCACAGTATATTCTGCCAGTGTCGTGTAGGTTTTAACCCTTATGTTGACGCCTACGTTGTCATAAACAATAATTGTCACTTAGTTGTTGAGAACGTTGTCTTTGTCTACTACGAATCATATCAGTCAGCCGTTTTTTTGCCCTTCTGTTTTGGCAAAGGTCAAGGAATAGGTTCCTAAGGGTCACACGGAGGGAAATATTTTTAACCAACATTCGTTAGCACTGCAATTTAATTAGTATTTATTAAACAAATATCAAAACCTTATGATTGCATTGTTTGTTTTCTAACAAAATCTTTTAAGATACTGATCGGAGTAAATAATGAATACAGCGAGAAAAGCAAAACAACTGAAAAAGGCACTACCATATATTCTATAGCTGATGTACTGCAAACACTGTTGAAACTAAACGAGGCCAGATACAACACATTCAAAAAACTTAACTCACTAAACAATATACATTACATGAGAACTTTCAGTGAGAAAGAAAATGAAAATAATATTTGGGAAACTTTTCTGGAAATAGCGACATTTTTCAAGCTGTCATTTAAAGTAAGCAGAGTAATATTTTTCACATACGCCATTTTTATTTGTAAAGAAATAATTTTTTATATTAATATTTCAGCCAAATCTTGAGAAAGACGAGGAACAAAATATTCGTTATTACGACGTGTATCACGACGATAAATATATATTCACAATCCCAGTACCGAAGAGTATGGACTTAAAGAAAGTTCTTAGCGTGACCGCTGCATCCGATGACAAAAACACTGATGTGAAAAAGAATGGCAGTCTCAGACACTACACGTGCAGGCGAGGCGATAAAAGATGTAAATCAGCTTGCAGGGAAGCCCTGATGATGGCTTGCATTATACTTCCTGTATGCGAATACGATTTTTACATGCAAATGACATTGTCCTGTAAATACGAGTGCGAGGATAGATTCTATTGAAACAAACTTAAATATGTTATATATAAATAGACTGAGTTTAATAATAATAAAATAAAGCAATGAATTCTTGTTTTATTGTCGATTTGTGTTTCAATTTTAGAAGTATGCTAGCAACCTTATCGAGTTGTGTAATCGTTTTTATAGTAAGTATTTTATTTATATATATATATGAAATATCAATGAAAACAATGTTATAGTATTTCGTTATTAGATTTTAGAATTAACACATGTAGAACTTGAGATGTCCATCTTGAAGACAGATGATTTAAATGTTTTACAAGATATTATAAACTCTATATACAAAAAAAATAAAATAAGGCGTCACGATATAAGAATATCATCGTCCGACTCAGAGCCAAGTAAAGAGTTTGAAACTACTACAAAGAAAGCGATTAAAAGTCGTTATTTAAAGAATGTAAGTAAAACATTTATTTTATTCAAAATTAAATATAACTAAACAAACATTGAAAATAATTCATTGTACATTGAAATGTATTGATATTTCAGAATAAAAATATTCTTAGAATTCTACCCGGTAAGGATTTACGAAGTAATAGTTCAGAATTATCGAAAAGCTATGATTATAATGATGATTCAGGGCAAACGGAGCACATCAAAACTGAAGAAATCTATAGCACAGCTGAAAACGATACAGTCCTTTTAAAAAATAAAACTTATGTATTCCTAAACACCGCAGAGACGAAATGTTTACGAGCTTGTGAAGACGCCTATCAAAATGTCTGTCGTTCTGTCAATTGTCAAATATCCATGCGTCAGAAGTTTAAAATCAGTTGCAATATGGCGTGCGGAAGTAGATTTTAAATTTACACTAATAAAACCGTTGATTTTTTTCATTTATGTCCCTTGAAACATAAATTTTATAATATCAATCAGTTGCAATCGTAAAATGTTAGTGAAATAATTATAAATAGGAACTGAAATGTACGGATGGATAGTGTTGCAGTTATTACTATTATACACTGTAAGTAGATATTAAAAAAATATATTACAAAACAAAAAAATGTGACTTATTTATTCTTGATAGTATAAAATTTTATATCGAGATAGTATTTCTTTTTAATAAAACGTCACATTAGAAACTTGAAATACCCAGAAGAAGAATTTGTGAAGTAGTTTTTTTATCCTTTTCAGAGATTATATTCGTCTAAAATTTATTTAAATCCTCTAGATGTAGAAGATGTCTATGGGTCAAATAACAATGAGGAAGTGATTGTAGTGTCTGTTAAAGTACGTTTAGAATTTGAACAAAGTTTTTATATTTATGATATTTCTAAAAAAACTGTTAAAACTTCTTAGATCAGCTTATAAGTTTTGATACCATTATAACTATAATCATTTATAGGATCCGCTGAGAAGTAAGAATTTAAAGATAGAAGGTTTGGAACCGTCTAAATCGTTGGTAATAAAGAATGTAAAATCGGCGAAAAATTATTTCGCGGTAGAAGGTTTGAAACTAAATGACGCACAAAAAAATATTTTAAGAAAAAGATGGCAGAGCTCCTGCGACAGGAAGGCGTCGAAAGTTTGTATACAAGCTTGCAAAAACACAGCTAAATCTATATGCAGCTCGTACAAATGTAGAAAAAGTATGAAGCGGAGTTTTAAAAAGGAATGTAAAAGGAATTGCAAATCAAAATTTCTCTCTGCTAAGGATACTGATACTGAATAAAAACCATTCATTCAATTGACAGATTTCATTCGTTCCTGTTAAAATATTTCTTCATTCATTAAACTATATGACATTGCTGTCATTGTCATCATTATTTATCAATCATAGATTAAGAGATATTAATAAAGAATAAAAAAAAAACATTAAAATTTGTCTTTATTTTATAATACATCAATAAAATTACAATTTGTATAATTGTGATAATAAAATGTTAATGATATACAACTATTGTAACATTATACAAAACAAAAAAACACTATGATCACATACTACCAGTATTAGCTTATATATGCAATAATATTCCTTGGAAGACTTAAAGAAAAACATAATCTGGCTGTTTATAAAAAAAAAAAAATAACTTATTATTTCATATGGTAATACTTTTGGGACGGATATAATATTGTTAGTATATTTTAAACACGATATTATTTCTATGATCAATGTTGTGACAGAAATCTAAAACTAAAAAATATTTTTTAAACATCTTCCTTCACAACCTAAATACGTTAGTTTTATTAAAATAAGGCACATTAAGACACCGTTTAATAATTTATGTTTTTTTTTCTGGCACTTTTTTTTTTAAGTTCATCTAAAACTAAAGTAACGCCAGTCTACACCGTTCGATTTTTAAAAATAATTCATAATCTGCCACCGCTTGGACTTTTGGAACTAGATTTTATGGATGTGATAGAAATATTACCCGAGCTACTACTGAAATTCTGAGACGACCGTGGTATAGAGAAACTTTTTTCGGTCAGATTCTCCTGGCTTAGCGATTTTTGCGTACCAAACACCGGTATCTTTGATGACACGAAACCCATCGGTTTCTTGTCTTTAACCGGTATGCTGCTCGGTTTTGCCGATATCACCGGTTTTTGGGGCTGTATGACCTCACTCGGCGATCTTAATTGCATTTGATCTAGCTGTGATAGACGTCTATTTTCTAGATCTGTGCTAGTGACGATGGTTCCTTTGGGGGATTCGTATGTGGCTGTTCTGAATTTTATGTGACTGTTCCTTGGCAGGTCGAAATCTGAATGTCGTTTCTTTGACTCGTTCTGTGCGTTTCGTTTCTTGAGCTCGGCGAGGTGTTTCGCTGAGTGATGTCTCTCGTTTATTATGAAGTCGTTCAACATTTCTATGTCCAGTTCGTAGGACAGCAGCGGTTCTTCGTACGCCTTCGTTGGATTTCTTTGCGCGTTCGTTATTTTGTATTCAGTTTTGTTCTCTTGTTTTTCTGTTTTTGGTCGCACTTGGATTTCTGTTATGTGATCTCTTTGTGTCTCTTTGTCCTTTTCCTGTGTTGTTCCGATGCATTTTGTTTCGCTTATTATAGTCGATGGATTTATGGCGTATCTAGTTTTTGTGACTTCCATTGTTTCTTTGTTGATATCTGATTTATCGTCTAAGTCATGAAAAACTCGGATTCCCATTCGTGATAATTCCTCTGTAGATTTCTGTGCCATAAAGTTGGGGTCGTTTTGCAGCTTTTCCATCAACGCTCTCGCTTGTTCTTCGTCCATGTTGGTCGTGTTCAGTAGAATAGTTTCAGTTCTTGTATATGACGGCTCGGTTGACGTGAAATGTATGTTCGGATTCTTCCTCTTTATCTCTTCTAGAACATTCCTATCGATATCCTTGACGTTTCCTTCTTCTAACTCCATTTCGTTGATGTCAGATCCTCTCATCATTCCGAAGCTAATCTGTTCGACTTGTAGCGGCGCCTCGACTTTGCTCGTTATGTATTGCGTGGTAATTTTCTCCACGTTCTGTGTAACGACTTTATTCCCGTATTCGTCTTCGCTTACATTAACCGTGACCGTCTTCTGTACCGGCTCCTGCGTCATGGTCAGCGACACGTTAGCTGGTTCCATGTACAATGTCCTGGTTTGTTTTTCGTCTGTTTTATTTTTTATTCCTTCCACCAGATCGGGTATTAAGCGATTACTTTCACCTATTTCTATGGACTTGGTGTATGAACTGCGTTTCTCTGGCAAATCATCGCCGGTTTTTATAGTGACGACGTTGTCTTGTTCTATATTCTTAGACTCGGACCAATCTCTGCTAAACTGTTGTTGTTTGTTGATTTTCAAACTGTTGTTATTTGAACCGACTCTTATGTTGCTGATGTATTCGTCGTAATCCCTGACCTTCGATGTCGGTGATGTTTTTAAATCGAAGTTAACTATGTCAGGTTGGTGTAGTGTGTGGTGAGATGATTTGAACGAGTCCGTCAGTGCTGGGGTCTCTTTGCTTGTGTTCGCTTCGTATTTGTTTGCAGATTGTGTTTGGTCGATGTTGACATTAAATATGGGATTTTTGGCCAGAAGTTTCTTCATCATTTCGGATTTAGGCCGCTCCAGGCTGTTAGCGTACGAACTACGCGACACTTTCATATCGTCGGGAACGTTCGTGTCGTAGCTCATAGTTATTTTCTCCTCGTATTTTATTGGGGATGTAGTTGCAGTTTTTGTTATATTTTGTTCCTGGCTGTTATCCAATGTACTGGAACTGCTCTCGGATGTAGATTTGGCGAATTCTGATACGAGCTTCAAGTGAACTTTCAAGTTTTCGTCCATTATTCTTCGCGCTAAGTGATCTGATGTTTCGTGTTCTTCTTGGGTCTTTTGCGCGGTAGACTGTGATTTCCCATAAATAGCCTCATGGGATTCATATCTCGCAGACTCCATAGAACTGTTAGATCCTTTGACGATAGCGTCCTCTAAGTTACCGAATTCTGAAGCTTTTTTCAGCCGATTCCTCTGGAATGTATCCAAACCTTCTATGGCCGATGTCTTCGCTATATTCAAGCTTAGTCTCGGTTCTTTATGCTTAATAACAATTCCTTTATCCGGATCTATCATTTCAGGTAAGATGTCCTCGTTGCCTGAATCAAAGAACGTGGATTCGACCACCGACATGGCCTTTCTTTTCTTCGGCGATAGAGTACTCTCTTGGATGTCGCCATCGTCGACCGATATATCCAAACTTTGCGCCCTCTCCAAAGTGCCGCCGGACGGCTTGCTAATCTTAGCTTTCAATTCGAAGCGCGACAAGTCACCGAGAGATGTCGCTTTCCGCTCATTATCCTCCACCGGGGAGGCGTCTGACGCCGATCGTTCGGTTTCGTTTAGCGGAGAGCTGTGTATGGTGATATCGCTATTGTCGAGTTCGATGGTCGTGGAGCCCCTGTCGCTTTTGTCGCTATGATTCAATGACATAACAGAATGTACGTCCTGGTTAGATGACAGATTAGATTTGGAGTCCTCGAAGAAGTTGTTCAAGGAGTCGCTCTCTCGCTTGAACGGCTTGACGATATCGTCTATATCTTCTTGCGAGAAGTTAATAGATTCGTCCATTCTGGATTTGGTTTTGTTTGCTTTGGGAGTCGATGTGTTGTATGTGGTTCTAGTTGAAGTTGCTGTATCGTGTAGTAGACTTGAGTGATGCTTTTCGTTGTTCAAAAAGTCATGTAAGTTCTTTATGTCTTCTAGAGTGCTGTCTTTCTTTTCCGGTTCCGGCGGGGAAGGTGCTTTGCCTTTAGATTTTTTTGCAGGTTTCGGCGCTTCGTCCTTTTTTGGTTCCTTATCTTGCACTAAATCTGACGAGCTCTTTCTGTTGCTCCTGGCTGCTTTGGCTGCGTCGAACATGTGCTGAGGTAACTCTTGAGGTATGCCGTTCTCGTCTCTCTTGATGCCGCTGGAGTTCAGATCAGTTCTACTGAATGATGATGTCGAGGTGTCTGACGTCTTTGATATTTCATGGCTAGTCTCCATTTCTACTTTAGATCTGGCGTTAGGTATAGGCGGCGCTAACTTCTCTCTCCGTTTAGCGACAACCGGTTTCTTTTGATCCGTTTCGTTCTCGTGTTTTATATGTACGGGTGCTTGTCTTTGTGGTTCAGGTTTGTCTGGTTCGTCGATGGCCTTTTCGGCGGTGACAGCTCCATTCTCCACGCTCTTCTTCAACACTCCATCGTCGGGGACGTTCGGTGGGAGGACTCTTATACCGAATTTCATTCCTCTCTTCGGATCGTATTCTCTCTTCTGTACTTCCGCTTGTTCTATGTGCGAGTTATTGTCAGGGACTATTATTTGTACGTCACTTCCTGAGGATAGTCTATTTTTACTCCTCTCAGGTTTCGATGTTGGCGCATCTGAATGTCTGGTTTTGGTCGCGAGCTTCAGATTCTTTTCGTTTTCTCTCTCTAGTGTGCTGGGTCCATCCTTTCTTTCCTTTTTATTTCTTTCTATAGTCGTTATCTTTTCTGTGATTATCTTTTTTATTCCTGATTTCGAATGCTTCGTTTCGAGGGTTGAATTGTTTGAGTTCGATACGTTCGGTGATTTCGGTGGTTGCAGGAGTTTCCCCGCTTTTTCCAGCTGAAATAAAGAAAAAAAAATTCTTAATATACTATTACTATAAATACATACTACTGTACTATAATTCAATGGTGTATTTTACCTTGAAGGTCCATTTAATGCAATATTTACTACTAAATAATATATTATATTATTATTCTGACTATAAGCAACTATCAAGACGTTATTAGGACTATAGAAATAGGAGGTAGTTATAAAATTCTAACATTGACAGGAGCTTAGGACTAAATTATGCAAGTATATTATTGTTACTCAATCAAGTGAGTTTATCTTTATCGAGGAATGTATTACAGCCTAACAATATTAAGTCCGAGCTTCGTACAGTCGAGTTATTATTGTCTCTAATCGATCTGACTATTGTCTGCCTCTTAAGACTTTCATCAAACGCTATTAAAACAATGGCCATACATTCCGTAACGTACGAGACATTGTATTCAAAACACGTTTGACTAACATAACAACCTTCTTTCATAGCATACACATACGTATTGTATTATGAATAAATATCATAATTGCGTGCGGATTTTTTTTTTTTATTAATTTTTATTATGACACAGGTATGACTAAGATGGAGCTGTGATTGCTTGGTGTGTTCAGGCTGGGAGGGGTCAGTGTAATTGGTTGTATAGTATAATGTTTGATAAGTACTACAGTTGAGAATTATTTTATCTATAGTTATCGAGTTTCGTGAGAGGTTTCTTGAATGAAATTATATAAGGCATGGTATGAGTGAATGTTGAAATAGATCGTTATAGATAGATAGATAGATAGATAAAACTAGATAGATTATAATTACTATTTATAGTTTAACCATTAAGAGACTTCTTAGACAAAATTTATTGGGATTTATTAAATATTAAATAATAATTATTTATGTAAGCACAGCGAGTTCCCTTATGTGATTTTATATGAGAACTTTGTCACAATATAAAAAAGCAGACAAATACGCGTGTAACAGCTGTTTTTTAAATTTGATATTAATTAAAAAAACTACTTTTACTTTGCAGTTACGAGATGAGATCCTATCACATGTGCCCGCGATCACGGTTGCTGCAAAGTAACAGAAATATCGGGAGTATGTAGTTAAGAAACGTAGTACATCCGAAAATATTAGTTTCATTTAAATGAATACTCGCGAAAGTCTTAGATTTCATTATGTTATTGCATGCGTGTGCGTGTGTTCGCGTGTGTGCCTATGTGTGTGTTACTCACCGTGCTCACATCGCCAGTGGATCCAGCCTTCATCAGCGGATGGTAAACGGGCCAGCTCTCACCACTGACTCTGCCACCTTCCATCACCTCCAACTCGACAGGATATGGAGACGCCAGAGATAATATCGCTACAGCATCCTCGAGCGGAGTGCCATTGAACTCTATTTTGATGCTCTTTATCTTATCACCTAGAAAGTGATATTTAAATTTAAATTTTTATACAAGGATTACAAAACATTTTTGATTGGTATTTGCGATTTTATTAAATAAAGCCTATTTTATTTAACGCATACACAACAAATAACTATTCCGTAAGCACAAAATCTATGTTTACATACAAAAAATAAAGTTTTTTAAATATCGAATTAAATGTTGAAAAAAAAAGATCGTATTCAAAATGTATTTTTTTTCTTCGAAAATATAAATTCCTTTTATAAATCAACGTCATCGAAGGACGTTAATGTCACTGTGACATTTGATGGCATTGTGAATGAATTAACCTAGTTATTAAAGTTCAGGGGATGTTTTAGATCTACCCACATATATATGTAGTTCCTAATTATGACTTGAATTCCTAGTTGAGACTGTTAAATTTCATTTCATTCGAAATTCAATCCCGGATCGTGTCTCCTCCATTCTGCACGACACTGGCAGAATATACTGTGCACGTCTTTGCACGGATGAAGGCCATATAATTAAAAAAAAAGTTCAAGGGACTTTGTTTTAAAGACGATACAATTTAAATATAGTAGTATTTTTTTCCCAAAAAATGTTTTTTTTTTTACTTTGTATGGTATGATTGTGATGAAATTTCGTTATATAGATTAGGTTAGGAAAAAGGCCTGTTTGAAAGTTTGTCGATAATAATATATAGAATATAATAATAAAAATAGAATAGATATAATAATAGAAATATTCAATAACATTTATACGTACTTTTGTATGATCAATATTATACTAAGCATTTAACTGTATACAGCCAAAAGATTTATCTTTCTCTAGTAGATTATTTTTTTTTGGAAATAATTTTAAAACTGTCATTAATCTTATAATGAAAATCATTTTTGTATGTTCTTGAGAATATTATACGTACTTGAGAAATGAAATAATTTTAAACAATTTTCGTTTTCATCGATTCAATTAAATATAAATTTTAATCATATTCGAAGGATAAATTCTGAGTATTAGAATCACAATGTTTATCAAAATTTAACAACGAAACAAAAAATATATTGAGAATATTTTTCCTTATAAACTGGAAATTCGAACAGGAATTAAAAATTATTAGGGTCTTTTTTGACATGTAATTTTTCCTTACAGTTGAGAGTAGCTAAGATATAAATATAGATTCAAATTCCAATTGGAATCAACTGAAAAAAGTTATCATTATTCTAGAATACTGACTGCTGCAAATTAGCAGCGTAGACAGTTTACTCACCAGGTTGCAGCATAGCGGCGGCAGCGGGGCCACTTCTCATCACAGAATGGATACAAACACCATCTCTAGCACCACCCCCACACGTTAAACCTAAGCCCGTGAAGTCGCGAGCCCACAATTTAACTCGACGTATCTTGGTTAACTAGACAGACAAAATATTTTAGAATAGTAAAGAAGTGTTAATTAATACATTATTTATAAGTAAGACAAATGAAGTCACTGCAAACTAAGACGCAGATGATACGAGACGGTCATAATTCAATTAAACATACTTTAGGAAATCTATATAAATAATTAATAAAATAGTAAAAAAAATATATATATGTATTAAATATAGTAAGATATTAATATTTTTTTTTAATTTGAAACATTAAAGAACCTTACGTAAAATACGAGGAAAAAAAAAGTCAAGTGCTAAGTTTCTACAAGTTTGAACCACATCTATATGGGTAGGGTCAACAAAACAAGCGTAAACCAATAATAAATTCAGATATAGGGTACCGTTAGTAAAAAAAAAACTTAAATTTATAAGTAATTACGAAATAACTTAGTTATTTTAAGTGTCAAGAAGTACTTCACGAATTTCGAGACAGAATAAATAAGATAAAATTATACCGAAATTTGTTTTTAAGCAGAAGAAAAACAGTGAATTTTTTTCTTCACCAACTATCAAACAAAAGTATATAAGTGAATCCACTTCATAATTATTTAAAATCACGTAAGATTTTAATTATTGCTGTACTAAATACGTGATCAGACTATAGAATAGGAAGTTTTTGTTTTAAAAAAAATTCTCATACAAGATATATATAGTAACCAATATATTTGGCCCATAATTTTAAGTTTAAAGTGATCTGATCACTATAATAAAATTCAATTCCTAGATCAGTTCAATGAGCTCAGAGAGATGTAACAGTTTTTACAAAAAAAATCTTACGTTATAGTATTAACGTAGTTTATTGACGGTAAAACGGAAAACGGTCCGTTTATAGTTAAGATGAGAACGTGTGATAATCATAAATTATGCTTCAAATAAGCTAGCATTGGTAAACTATACATGGACCTGCAGTTACGAGTAAATACTACGAGAGGATCTTCTAAAAGTTTGGCCAGATATTAGGATTCATTTTATAAGAAATTCGTATGTATAATAAAGTAGACTTATTATTTTAAATATGCGACCGATCAAAATATTAAACTTTTAATGATGATTCAGTATTAAGTTCATTATTAACTAGCTCTCACCCGCGACTCCGAAAGGTAAACAAAAAACAAAAATATATGATATAACTTCTAAGCGTTCCAATCGCTCCGCTCCCATTCGCGCTTTATAAATCCGGATTTTCGAATTTAAGATCCGGATAAAAAGCAGCCTAAGTTCCTATTTATTACGTCAGCTACCTGCCGTTAAAAGTCCCATCAAAATCGACCCAGCCATTTCAGTGATTAACCGGAACATACAGGCAGGCAGGTAGATAAAAATTATAAAAAAACGTAATTTCCGTCAAACGTCAAAAAACGGTTACTTGAATGTTACAAACAGACACTCAAATCTTATTTATATGTATAGATATAGGTATAGTGGACCATAAAGGTATGTCTATTATTTAAAATTAATAGCACATATGAAGTTTAATTTACTATAAACAATCACTTTAATCCTATTTATTTATGTATGGTATGTACTAATTATGTAAATCATTTATAATTCTTAACGTATACACTGTCAGTTTAACCGTTGATTCGAACAAAAACAATGAGATTACGTTATTGTGTACAACCAAATAATATTTGGAAACGGCTTTAAATAGTAGTATTGTGAATATAATGAGATCTTTTATATGCGTTAAGGAAATGTATTATATGAGTTACAGACGGTCCTTATCTATTAATCTTTATGTGTAAATAAACTTGAGACGCCATAACTATGAGATCATCGCCGTGCGAACTCATCCTAACAATTAAAAAATATTTTAACACAGATTATATTAGCGTATTTTCCATTGCAATGAACAATTAATTAAATATTAATTATCTGTCCTATTTGGGTTATAAAACGAATTAATCGCAATTACATAATGTTTTTTTAATTGATGTAAAATACGCTGACCTTAATGTCTGTTTTGATTTGATTTTAAATCAAGAAGCAAATAATATGACTTATCAATTAAAAATGTATTAACACATATATTTAATTGAAAAATATTATAAGAAACTAATTAAATTTAATACGTAAGATGATTGTTTTGTCAAAGGAACTACATGTTATATATTTTTTTGTCCCGCTTTTTCATGTTTTTCTAACCTCAAATTTGGTTCATCATTTACGTTCTGAAACATGTTTCTTAAAATATCATTATATCAAATACTTTGTATATATGAAATATGAATAAAATACGTATAGAAAAGAGTTTTATATAGGAATTTATTTCCGTTAATACTCAACAAAAACCTAAATGCATTCCGATGCAACGCGTAGCAAATGGATTCAGGATGCCTAGGAATCTGACGCGAGATGAATTTGTAATGTATCTGTATTGAACATTTCTGATTTGATGAGCTTTGAACAAAAATGATTTAAATCGAAAGCTATTTTATATTGATTTTGCGATATCATTTAGAATATTCATTTTATAGTTTTCTTTTTAAAAAAAAAAATCGAAATCAATACAGGTATCGTCCTGAAAAATTTGTATAGGCTGGAAATATCATTATGAGATCTAAGATTTTCGCGAGTATTCATTTAAATGAAACTAGTATTTTTCGGATTTACTACGCGGATTTTATTATTTAAAAACTACATAATCCCGACGTTTCGGTTACTTTGCAGCAACCGTGATCACGGGCAGACGAGGTGTCACCTCGAAAAATACTAGTTTCATGGAAATATCATTACCTGTAAATGGGAATCATCTTTGCTGAACTCGGGTTTGTTATTGAAGTCAGATTTTATTTGGGAGGTCATGTTCCCTCCGAGTGGTAGGGTTGGTGCCTCATGCTGCCAGCCCTCTTTGAAGCCAGGGTTGTCGAAGGCGAATTCATCCTTCACAGACTCGGGGTCTTTGGACAGGATTATATGCTTCCCTGTTAACAAAAACATTATTTTAAACATTATTCGCAACAAACTAAGAGAAATATACTTGTATTCTTATTTTGATGAGTTATATAGTTGCATAAAAAAATTGTTACAATCTCATCTCTTATACAAAGATTAACATTTATTTATATATATAAAAAAAATAGATTTTACAATGTAATTACTACATCGAATAAGACATATAGTGAAGGTGCGACCAAAGTTGGCGTGTGCAGCCTTGGGACCGTGTGAATGGGGCCTTATATTTTCACTAAGTGAAAACTAGGCCTTAAGTAACGTTGAGATGCTGCAAGACATACGGTATGATTTCTCATGGTAGTTTCTTCTAAACCATGATTATGGGAAATTTTTAAATGTACTGATTTTCTTTGAGTGATGTTTGGATTACCTGATAGGCTTTTTAGATACATAGGTTTTTGGATGGATGGATCTTAAATAAACTACCTGAAGATGAAAATGTCATTTTCAGATTGGTCTGCCGCGATCAAGGTTGCTGTAAAGTTACCGAAATATCGGGATTATGTAGTTAAAAAAGTACATCCGAAGTACATCCGAAAATATTAGTTTCATTTAAATGAATACTCGCCAAAGTATTAAAATACTGGCATTTAGTATTGGGCGAATAATTCTAGTACAGTAACTTTATCAAACACTAAGCGATCTGTAATTCGTTTACAAGTACTAAGATCCACCTTCCAACGTTTCCGAGATCGTGGATATTATATAACATAAGAAAGTTCGTGTGTGTCTGTGATGTTCTTACGCAATCACTCAAAAACTGCTAATCATTTAGCTGAAACGCTTTTAGCGATGTAAATTTATTTGACAGTATATTGATATCTTTATCGTTTCTTCGACTTCATTTACACCGTTAGCTAAGACAAAAAAAAAAACGGTATTAATAAGCAAATTTGTTGTAATATTAATAGTCTACAGTTAGTATATTCTATGACAAACTTCACACTTTTTATTATATTAGCAACACTATTGTGGACATCAGCTAAGACATTTTCATGTACTGTCGAAAAATTTATTATATAAAGTAAGTCCGTTTTAATAGACAAATATAATAAAGGTAATCAAAATTTTTGAATATCATGTCACATTCGACGTAACGGTAAAATGGGATCCATGGCCTGTGTGGGCGTTTATTGTATCATAGTCACTGAATTATATCAAAACAACTCACTCTCCCACTCTTTCTAGATAAGATCAGCTAGTTCACGTGACAGTTCTACGTATACACGTATTATGTATAGTTTTACTATTTTTTTTATAATTATTGTTTGGTCTTTTACATTCAGCCTAACTGATAATAAGTAAAACAAACTCGTCAGTGACAAACGCACTGCCTAAAAAGTCTACCAACTTTTGTCTCGAGGACGTTGGAGGTGTAATCGGAAATTATATATTATTCTGTTAATTACGGTGCTATTAATTTAATCGTGTTATTTTAATATGTAGCAAAAAATATTCAGATTAGTAATTTTTTTAAATAGATTTTTCCGTGATGAGAAAAAAAGATTCGTTAGTATCTTAGCGGCTTATAAAATCATCATTACAGAAATGAATCTTAACTTCTAATATACAATAGTTTGAAAAATTTGAGATTTTATGAGATCTAGCACTTTCGCGAGTCATTTAAATAAAACTAATACCTTTTCGGATGTACTACGCGCATTTTTATTATTTTAAACTACGTAATCCCGACGTTTCGGTTACTTTTCAGCAACCGTGATCACGGACTAGAGACTAAACTAGAGATTTGAACCGTAATGAAGGTGACTGGTTACAGTTGAGGACATTTCCTTATGGAAGAACATCTCAAGACCAAATATTTTATATAAAGTAACGTAATATAACAATTCTTAGAATTATATTCCTAAAAGCCATTAAAAATAATCTCATATAAATTATTATTATTATGTCCTCATAATAATATAAATAATATTTCAAAGTATTAAGTTTTTAATCTATATTAATGTGTATATAATTTCTAAACGAAGGTCAAAATGTTACAGTGTATTGACAGCTGTCACAAATTACAAAATGGTGGCGTGATTGTTAGTAGTATCGGTTATTATTAAATAAGATTTGTTTTGACAATAACAAAAATAGTTATCGGCATTATCGGTAATTCCTTTTATATGAATAATCAATAATTGAGGGTAGTTGAAATTATCAGGTGTCACCCGCATAATCACCTGCGTTGGTATAAATAGAGGCGAAAGTACAGATTCCTGGGGATCTCGCTCGTGCCGTTGCAGAGATCGGATCTCTTCAAAGTAAGGTGTTTGTCAAATCGTCTACGAGGTTACCTTCAAGGGTCTGAGATCCTGACCACATTCAAGAATAACGTTATCGGTGACGTCAGTTATGCTGACGTCACACTTAAAAAACGCTTCATACTCCGACATATTTAACACTGTCGCGAGTATTAATTTAAATAAAACTAATATCTTCGGATGTAGTACGCTTTTTTTTTTATTTTAACTGCACGCTCCCGACGTTTCGGTTGTTTTGCAGCAACCGTGACCACGGGCAGACGAGATGAAAATGACATACAATCCGAAAATATTAGTATCATTTGTTATGTCAGTTTGGTAGATATTTAAATATTTAAAACATAATGTTACTTCAAAGTAATATATACATTGAAAAAAATAATATTAAAATTTATTTCATTGCAAATACAATTTCAATAGAAGCGTGTATTACGATTGAATATTTCGTTTCCCAGACAATGAAATATCCTCAACAGTTTATTAGAAACGTACCTCCTTCCTATATTGGCAATAATGATAAAAATTCATTTACGAACATTACAATTAAATATGTGAATGAATAATTTTATTATACCCTTTAAAATAATTATCTCGCGCTTTCGTAGTACGATTGAGGTTGAGATATGTGTCTTGAACAAACTGAATTGTGTTGCAAACATAGAAAATGCAATACATAATTGCATACTTGTGAACTTTCTCGTTTAACGTCTACTTACGCCAAACTTACTCAACTCGTTTCAATGATGTTAAAACTTTTTACTTACAAAAAATATATATATATTCGAAGTTAAAATATAAAGATATTTATCTTAATATAGTATTTTTTATATATTTAACTTTATATTAACGGTCACAGGAGCATTTTCATATCTTAAAATACTTTAATTCTATCCAAAAAGGATAGTTTAATTTTAGTTGTCGCTTGTGTTATTTTAGGAAATTACTATTTTAGTTATTATTCAGTTAAATATATATAAATATTTAACTATTAATCTCGGCCAAGGTTACATCTTACTTAACTGTGCGACCTTGTTATATTAGCACGATATATTTCTCGTATTAAATTACCTTTCAACTTTGGTTCATATCTGAACGTATTTGTGATTCCTAGTTCATATTTAATTTAAATCATTAAAACCTCTTTTTTAAATTCCTTTTAAAAAAAATTATATAAAAATTACATTGCATTAAACAACGCCTATTTGCAAACTTTCGTCATATAAATGTTGGAATTGTGGTAATTTTAAATTCTTTAGAGTTAATGTTGCATCTTATTTGTATTACCAGACATTACTTTTGGTCATGCAACGTTTTTGTTCTGGCTAGCATCGACGCTTTTTAATTTTTTGTTTGTCTGTCAAATGTCAATGTCAATTTGACAGGTGTCAGACGCAAGTTATATTTTTTTTAATGTCCTCGGTTTTCAGACGCACCTGCCAGCTGTATATTCCTCTGGAATATCAATAAAAGATATTTTTTTAATAATAGACCAACGTCTTTATTATTATGGAAATACTATACATTTTTTCTATTTATAACTTGAAAATAGTTAAGTTTTACGTATTAAATAAATCAAACCCATTTCGTTATAAACATAATAAATAATTTACTTTCTTATGAAATTTTATTACATGACATAAATATTTCATCAATAAATTTTATATTTCGTAAAATTAATTACACCTAGTTAGAATTATTGCGAAACTCTATAGTAATAAATCGACGTTATTCGTGGTAATTATTGGTTTTTACTTGAATCTTGTTGCAAGTACTAAAGTAATTACGGTTACGACAATAGTTTTAGTTATCTGTATAACCCGTACTAAAGGTGGAAAAGTAAACAATGGTTTAATTACGAAGACGTTGACAATTGGAGGCCGAAATAATTCGATCTGACACCAGTTGGTTTCAATTGAAATAAAAAGACAGTCAATTTTGTTTGTAGTACACATAATCGTCACTAGAGTTGGAGAAAAGTTTATTAGTAAATTAATATTATATAAGAACGTGATTATTTAAGGCTTGTATTAATCACATGTCTCTAGTATGAGTTAAAATTGTTATACTTACAACTGTATGTATCGTCGTTTTAAATTTTAATACTCATCAATGTTTGTATAGCATTGAATCGAATATTTTGTTACTACCTCCATACAGACAGGCAATCGTTTTGTACGCTATATTTTTACAGACATTTATTTGTCAATCTTATTTCAAATATATCACTTCTGTAAACGACCCAGCAAAATGTTATCAAACTTTTTTTTTATTTTTATAGTGATGTGACTTTAAACCGCTGAAAAACCAAAAACGTTTTAAGCAAAAAAAAAATTAAGTAATTTTTTTTTTTTAAATATCCAATGAATTTTATAAACACGCAAACATATTATTATAAATATATATTATGTGGAAATCAAAATGGTATAAAGCCCGCGCTGCGCATATTTCTTCCATGTATAATATCTTTAGACAGGTGTTGGACGTCGGTAAGGAAAATGGAATCTTAATTCTCACTGAATATGTAACATAATGATTTAGCAATCACATGCAAATATGTACTTTGTACATAATTTACTATATATATATAATTATTAAAACGTGCTGTGATAATTGTTTGAGTAATGTAAAGAATCGTACAACGAATGTATGTGTCTACGAGTACATTTGATTGATTTATCTTGCTTCATGATAGCGCAGAAAGAAAAGAACGTCCAAGTTCTGTGGGAAGTCGCGGGTTAGAAGTCAAATCTGTAGTACTATGTATTCGTATATTAATATTGTTTGGGTTACATATATATACCCCAATATTGGGTTTAAATGACGTCATAATTTATCCAAACATGATATTGTCTGAGCTTAACAAACTATAAAAAAATATGTGTTATATTTATCCGGAGATATTTATTACAAGTAACCATGAATATTCAAAGTCAGTCACGTTTTCAACATCCTTTAAGACAAGATGGCGTCACCGAGACATTGGTTTGTACGTACAAATGAATTAGTGATAATAGAAATTAAAAACGATTGTTATATTAGATTTTAAGTTAAATTTAACTAAAATAGTAAAAGTGGCAATAACCTCAAATATTTCTATGTTATTATAAAATGCAGTCGTAATAGTGGACGACCTTGCACACCGAAGCGAATCATGCGTTATAGTAAAAACTTCAACCAACATTACAAAACTGTGTAATATCATCCTTGATGTAAATCGTTTGTCGTTTTATGTGCCTCGAAGTAAACTGAAGACATATATATGTAAAAATATATAGTTTTATATTCAAATGGTATTAAAATTACGAAATAAGGTATCGAAACAGTATCGTAAGCTCACGTATCTTAAGAGTGAGTAGCATTTAAAGAACTCTCAAGTTTTAACGTTGCTCAAGATATTTATACAGCTTTTGCAATATATGTATATATATAATATTCTTTTTTTTACACCCTTAAATTAACAACTATTAGATAAATATGATAAATATATTATTAGGTTATTATAAATATAATGTTAGATAAATATGAACAATCTTAGCGGCCTTATTGCTAAAGAGCCATCTCTTCCAGACACATATATATATATATACTTATATAGTCGTTTGTTAGTGAAGATTTACGCGGTTGAAAAAATTTCGTCGGATTTTAATATTTACAGATTATATTATAAAAAAACTTAGCCTCGTATATCACGAGCTAAAACAATTAAATGTTACTATATGTTTGCATTCGAGTCTCTTTAGTACAAAAGTTAAAAGACGCGGGTAGCAGGATAAGGTTTAGCACACAGATTGCTCAACTATCAGCTGTGTGCCCTTGAAATGTTAAAAACGACCTTCAAGTATTTCAAAGCTTATATCGAAACTCGTAAATGTAATTATATTTCTAACAAGGAAAATCGTCTTAAAATAATTTGACTAAAATTACCTATATTCTTTATTTAATACGCAACCTACCGAAATTTTTCAATTGTTTTTTAGCACCTGTGGTTGTGTATTGATAAAAATATATAAAAAAAAAATATGTATCTGTTAAAATACAGAAATCGTAAGATATTAATATTGTGAAATATATATATATATGTGTGTGTGTGTGTGTGTGTGTGTGTGTGTGTGTCAAATGTTACACTTTCGTAGAAGATGGTCCTTCCCGTTTAGACAATAAGAATTATAATAGTATATTAACACACATTACGATAGTGAACAAGTAACGGCTTAAATGTAAGTAATGTGAATATTACAAACTAGAATAGATTTTCATTAAATTTAGGTAAATCTGTAACTATAAATACATAACAAATAAAAATATATTCTCCTCAGAGTTACATTGAAAATAACTACAAATATGACTGCTTACCATGAGTTCGCAAATCGCACCAGACTACCTACGATGCGTTTCCAGTTTTTAATTCAATAATCTACAGCAATAGTACAACCTGCTAAGATTTTTGAACAAAAAATATTGCGTATAGTCCCTCTTTGAGGAAAAAGTGAAAATTCGGAAATGAAAATAGGATGGGGTAGAAATCACATTTCAGTGATCTCATATTGTTTTTTTAAGCCAAACTATATAAACATTGCTCACAATTCACAATTGACCCACCCATTTACTCTCGCTCCGTCTCTTTCTATTCCCCCTCCACAGGAACGTTGAAAGTTTAACGTTTAACGCAACCTTGTTGGAAGTTGCATTAGAAGTTTCACTTGAACTGTAAACGATCAGTGTGCAGTGTGAATGCCAACTTGTGTTAGGCGTACCGATTGATATCTACCAGGCCGTCTCGACTTTAAACAGTTACGTGGAAACTTTTTCCATATTCCTAGCTTTTATTATATCCCGTCTTCATTTTATACATCGTACGTAAGGCTTAAATGGTGCATATTTTGTCCGTGTGTACGTCATATTATAGCTATCTATACAGACACTATACTCCTACTTTCATCATGACTAGCATAAATCTATATATGTATGCATTCCTAATTTTACACTATAGAATTGTTCTGAATTATAACTAGCTTTTTGTCGCTGCCCTGTTCGGGTGGACTTATGTGTTGTGCTTATAAAAAATACATTAATAAAGAGGCAGTGCGATCTATGACGCGACACGTATTCTAACACGAAATAAAACTGTTCTGATCGAACAGAATTATTATATCACTGAATTATCTCATTAATTGTACCTTACGTGTTTCTCTGATGTCTAGGCTACGTTACTGAAGAGTTTCATTAAAATCGATTCAGATGTTCTTCCCTAAATCCCTAAAAATCTTCACTCATACTCGTGTAATATTTGTATGGACATGATTAGTACTAATGTTACGTTTTTGTGTCAGACCTGTTGTTTGGTTACTCTATACGATAGCTTCGTTAAACACCTTTATCTTGCTTCATACATTCCAATATTTACTCGTTTCATTGTTACATTGATAATAATTGTAACTGGAAATTTTAGTTTGCCAAATTAAGGCGTACTACAGACGTGCGTGTGCCTACAACTGGAGCTACATGTCGCTGTTGTTAAGATTTGCTATGTGTAATCCGCTTAAATCTTGTCACCATATATAGTATTTGTATAGGTTATTGAGTGAGCAACGAGAAACGCTTCGTGTGTAGCGTAACGCAGCCAACTTGGACTAAGCTTTAGTGGTCAGATATGAAAGAATCTTTGAATCGTAGATAGTCCTAACTCCTAACGAATCAAAATACGCGAAATATTCCTTTGTATATATAATTTTTTCAATAGAATTTATAACTAACAAGTAAATCCAGGAGCTATACATGTATAACAAATTATAAATCTGACTTGTGTATTTTTATTACGTTATATTCCGATGATTAAAGTTATGTTATGTTATTTCAAATGAATGTGTGTAATTGTTACAGAAAATTACGATTATATGATCATGTTAGTATGTCTGTTTGTTAAACAATTACGTCAAAACTAATAATTAATTTAAATGAAATTATACATGTATGTAACTTTGGTTAAAAACTTAGGTTGTAACAATCAAGATATTTTAAATATAAACGCCTTAGACTTAAAAATATGATTGTAGAAAAACTTAGTACGTTTTATTGTCAGTGACGTTTTAAAATGTAGGAGCGCTTGTTTCTGAACGCTTGACATTTAACGAGACAATTGATAGTCGTTTAAATTTAAGGAATAATATCAAGAATGTTTTAATTCATTTAATTAATGGATTTTTCATGTGAAATAGTATAATATAAATGACAATGTTTAACACTCAGTGACAACACACATTGAGGAATGTTCACGGATTGATGTCTGTGTGTGTGTGAGTCATGGTAGTGTGTGTAATGTTTATTTTATTATTCAATATATTTCCAGTACATTATATTTAAAAAAAATATATAAAATAAACTTTGACTTTGTTCATCACATGTCTCAAATAGGTGTACTAAGATGTCGCTATATAATATTATGTTAAAAAAATTATATATACTTTAAGTTATACGTCGAGGTATTTGTGACTAAAGCGGAAATGAAAATCACATAGTTATATACAATAGTTATGGCATGTGATTTGAAAATATTAAAAAGATGATATATATATAAGTGGTAACGATGTTGGTTTTTACCTTGCAAGCTATCTGTGTAACATTTAGAGCGTTAAGAGTTTTGTAGGCGATAGTATAGATGCGTCTTAGATAGCGGTGAGATCTCGTAAGTAGTCCACTGTTTGATTCCTGGATTGTTAATTTAATAAATATATGAATTCCTATATAAAATGAAGTGAAATTTAAATATGAATTAATATTATATATAGATATTACGTAATGGTTTAAATTATCTATGCTTTTTAGATGTACGCGATTTCACGCTAGTTGAAAGTTTCATCTCGTCTATCTCGTCTCATATAGATTTCTCAGAGTTTAGAGATCTAACAATTTTTATAAGCGCTACGTGTTCACTGATGTGTTTTTTTTGTACATACGTTTACTGTTAATTATCAAACAGACCGAGTCGCATGTAAAAGCTAGTTTTGAATTGATATCATAAAAGTAATGTTTGTTGAGTAATACATTAGGTAAGTGACCAATTAGTGCGGAATTATTTAAGAAAAAAAAACATAAATAAATTTAAAATTTCTATTCACATTTTCGATTTTATTATTCATGATACAATTCTGTATATAGATCTTAACTGAATATTCCTTACGATCCTAAGTTTTTTTTAACAATTTTAAGATATTTTTCACGTACATTTTGTATAATTATTAATGATCCTCTTAAGACAGTATCAAATAGTTATACTTTCATAAGCCTGGCAACATTTAGTCTTCAGATTTGGTTTATACCAACCTAAGAAGAAATGAACGTACCGAAGAAATAACGAGTAATTTCGTGTTTTATTTCAAACGAACCAAATAATTATATTAACATTCTTTACGACTGACTGACTCTGAATAGTTAAGAATTTTTGTATTCAAATTGAAGTATAAGACTTCTAGAGACTTCTTAGTGATGACGTCATTTTAAATCTAAACCCTTATCTGATAATAGATAACGGTTGCAAACAATGATAAGGCATCTAGTGTGAGACGCTTAAAAAAATGTTCTGTTTTTGTTAATAAGGGATTGTTTAAGGCGGTTTACGTATTTTTTATAATAAACTATTTTTGATATATATACATAAATGTGGATTTTCTGTTCCTTTGACTGATTTAAATTAGTTTTTTTTTTACATAATCAAATAACTTTATTAACACATGTTTTTGATATTATAAGCATAACTACCTAAATGAATTTTTGATTGTATAATTTCTACCAAAAAAACTAAAACCTCCTTTTGGTTTGATATCGGCTGTATGACAAAACAGTTATATGGGTAAGGTATTTTAGGCATATGTATAGAGCTACTTAAAGATCTAGGTCACAGCGCTGTAGAGCTAAATAAATATAGTAAGAACGTTTACGAAACGAACAACATCCTAAGTGAATGCTAAACTCGCTAAGTTGTATTGCGACATTTTTATTTTTAAGGAAAATGTCACCAATCAAATGACATTCAATGCTACCAACTTAAGACATATTTTCCTTAATTTTTAAGTATTTTTAATGTTTTATAAATAAAACTAAAAGTAAACAAGGAAAGTTTTATGAATATCATATATGTATTATATTATATTTTTACTTACGATCCATTCATTTTATAACACACCAGGACATTATGCAAGACAAATATTATATATATTTTATTTCTTTATATAAAATAACATATTGGCAGAATGTGTATGTGTATATAACAGGAAATGCAAGAAGCTGTTAAAAAAGAAACTATAGCTAAAACCTTTTTATTAGCTTTTTATTAGCTTCACATGTATGTTTGTATGTTTGTTTGTAACCGACTTCTTTGGGCGCGATTTTGACCCACTTTTACGGTCAGATTTCATTCAAACTTTGTAGATATATCGAGGACCGATGACAATACACTAATTTGATAAAATTATTCCATTTTTAAATTTGCAAAATATGTTTTTTGTTAATTTATATAATTTTGATCTATAGTCGATAAGGTAAGAAACTAAATTAAAATTAAAAAAACAACATGTTATAAATAAACCAAACTAAAAAGTAGAAAATAAATTTTAATAAATTTAAATTAAGAAAATAGTGTTAAAAATTTCAATAAATATAAATTAATACTAGTGTGAATAAAAAAAAAATGTATTTTTATTAAAAAAAAAAACTATTTTATTTTGTGCTTTTTAAGATATTATCGAAATGATAATCACTCTACTCATATCTGTCAATATAATATTTATTACTATTGACACCAAGCACCCCACACAGTTTTTTTAAATAAAATACATTTTTTTTTATTCACACTCTTATTAATTTATATTTATTGAAATTTTTAACACTATTTTCTTCATTTAAATATATTAAAATTTATTTTCTATTTTTAAGTTCGGTTTTCTATAAAAAGCGTGTTTTTTAGTTTTTTTAAACTATTATTTTTAGTAGCGACGTTTGGCTGACGAGTCGCGTGCTAGATCCGGTTCAAACATTAGTGTAATGGACTCCGTAATCAAATGCATTTTAATAAAATAAAAATAAAAAAAAAACATTTACATATAATCAACAATATTAATAGCATTTTTAGTTAATAAAACATTAAATTTTCTGTAAATTAAAATAAGCTTTTTTTGTTAATAGTGTTAAATATTTAATGAGACTCATTTATCGGGATAAGGTTATTCAATTTTGGTAAGGTTATTCAATTTTTAGTATATATGTTAAATATAAAATTATTTTTATTAATTATAATTATATAATACAATGGACGATCGAAATCAAAGACGATCCCGAGGTCCAAATGATTCCATTTAACAAATTCTTACTAAAACCATCAAAATAGTTTGCAGTTCTAAAATTTTTCCCCATCTCACCATGTCACGTCTAACTAAAAATATCAACCAGCTCAGTCCTAAAGTCTGAACCCAGTCTGAACATATGAAGTCTCACTAAAAACTTCAACCAGCTCAGTCCTAAAGTCTGAACCCAGTCTGAACATATAAAGTCTCACTAAAATCATCAACCAGCGTAGTCCTAAAGTCTGGACCCAGTCTGAACATGTCAAGTCTCACTAAAATCATCAACCAGCGTAGTCCTAAAGTCTGGACCCAGTCTGAACATGTAAAGTCTCACTAAAATCATCAACCAGCGTAGTCCTAAAGTCTGGACCCAGTCTGAACATGTAAAGTCTCACTAAAATCATCAACCAGCGTAGTCCTAAAGTCTGGACCCAGTCTGAACATGTCAAGTCTCACTAAAATCATCAACCAGCGTAGTCCTAAAGTCTGGACCCAGTCTGAACATGTAAAGTCTCACTAAAATCATCAACCAGCGTAGTCCTAAAGTCTGGACCCAGTCTGAACATGTAAAGTCTCACTAAAATCATCAACCAGCGTAGTCCTAAAGTCTAGACCCAGTCCGAACATGTAAAGTCTCACTAAAATCATCAACCAGCGTAGTCCTAAAGTCTGGACCCAGTCTGAACATGTAAAGTCTCACTAAAATCATCAACCAGCGTAGTCCTAAAGTCTGGACCCAGTCTGAACATGTAAAGTCTCACTAAAATCATCAACCAGCGTAGTCCTAAAGTCTGGACCCAGTCTGAACATGTAAAGTCTCACTAAAATCATCAACCAGCGTAGTCCTAAAGTCTGGACCCAGTCTGAACATGTCAAGTCTAACTAAAATCATCAACCAGCGTAGTCCTAAAGTCTGGACCCAGTCTGAACATGTCACGTCTAACTAAAAACTTCAACCAGCTCAGTCCTAAAGTCTGAACCCAGTCTGAACATATGAAGTCTCACTAAAAACTTCAACCAGCTCAGTCCTAAAGTCTGAACCCAGTCTGAACATATGAAGTCTCACTAAAAACTTCAACCAGCTCAGTCCTAAAGTCTGGACCCAGTCTGAACATGTCAAGTCTCACTAAAATCATCAACCAGCGTAGTCCTAAAGTCTGGACCCAGTCTGAACATGTAAAGTCTCACTAAAATCATCAACCAGCGTAGTCCTAAAGTCTGGACCCAGTCTGAACATGTAAAGTCTCACTAAAATCATCAACCAGCGTAGTCCTAAAGTCTGGACCCAGTCTGAACATGTCAAGTCTCACTAAAATCATCAACCAGCGTAGTCCTAAAGTCTGGACCCAGTCTGAACATGTCAAGTCTCACTAAAATCATCAACCAGCGTAGTCCTAAAGTCTGGACCCAGTCTGAACATGTAAAGTCTCACTAAAATCATCAACCAGCGTAGTCCTAAAGTCTGGACCCAGTCTGAACATGTCAAGTCTCACTAAAAACATCAACCAGCTCAGTCCTAAAGTCTGAACCAAGTCTGAACATGTCGAGTCTAACTAAAAATATCAACCAGCTTAGTCCTAAAGTCTGAACCCAGTCTGAACATGTCAAGTCTCACTAAACTCCGAGCTATCAATGTATCCGAACAGGTGCAAGCCGGTGGAACAGCATTCCTCGCCTGACCCACATTAGTGTGACACTTAATGGGTTTTTTGTTCATTCCTTCGAACGGTTCTGTTACTATAGTTTTATCATGCGACTCGTGTTGTAAATATTTATTTTTTATACGAGCTTTTTATTCTTATATAATTACTAACACGTATTATATTTACGGAATATTAATGTTGTTTAATGAGGGTATGTTATATTTTCGTGTAAGTTATTATTTTTTTCTTTTTTGGCTGATTTGTATATGCTTGAATAGTCATATATTATAATATGACATATTTAAAAAAATATATCTTCTTTTACTACAATCCATACACAAATATAACGTAATTCGATAAGTTAATTTAATTTCTATGGATTTAGTTTGGTCCGTAATTTTTTCGTAACAGATAAACAGACACATCTTATTATTATAACATTTTTCTATGTAGCTGACTAATTATATAACGACAATAATTAAAATTGGAATTATTAATATGTCTTTATATATACATATATATATATATATTAAAATTGTTATTATTTAATTTTTTCTTTTAGCAATTTATCATTTTTATAAATCGTAGAAGGTGTTTAAGGATATGTGGAGCATAAATAAGTTACAGCAGAGTATACATCAGCACTAATGACGGATGAAACATAAAAATAACTCGCGACTGTCATCAATTATTGCATTATTATAAAAACTTATTGCTATTCATAATAATTGTTATACATAAGTGAAAAGAAATAGGATAGAGCTACTTGTGTTAGAAATTTTGTATAAACACGACGGCTAGTGGGGACTATTGGAGAAAATACAACCTTCATGAAATACAACGTTATTTGGAAGAATACAAAGTTTTATTTTGGGTCATGGGACGTCCTGATATTAATGACGTTAGTGACGTCACCAATGCTGACGTCACTCTTTAATAATAATGAATAATTGACAGTAAATCCGATATATAATGTATGGAAAATTGTAAGCTATTTTGAATGATTATCTTACTTAAAGAGCGACTCGCTATAGGGACCTGTGACGTCACCGTCCTTCAAATTCCAATGAGTTCGTGCATTCCCAAAACCACTTTATTTTTTTTTATGTCCAAATCACATTGTTTTATTTTAGGGTTCCGTCAATCTGTGGAAAACCTTCGTTTTTTTTGTCTGTAAATTAAAGAGCCAATTCTAGAAATGTTGTGGATTTTTATATTTTAATACGTCTATAAGATTTACGATTGGATAAATGAGAAATTCAATTTGGAGTATTCATAAATAGTGATTATATATGTGGTTAAAATATAAGATCAAGTCAAGATTTTATCTCCCATGTCTTTATGTCCCACGAAATTTAGCAAGGAATTGCACAGCGTGAGCTAAGGAAACGTTAAAAACAGAAATACGTCATAAATTTATTACTTATTTGGAGTTGTTTAATTTAATGTAAATTGAGCTAATAGTATTTAAAATTAAAAGTCAAATTTGTTGTTCAATGATTTTTTTTGGTCATTTTCAGCAATTGCCTAATCTTAATTTAGTATGTCTATACAGAACCCTCGATATGAATACAGATTCACACTTAACCGGATTTTTGTCATATATATAAGGGACTCCGTTTTTGTTCCGAGAATTTTTACACACAGTGATTGTGAGAAAAAATACGCTAAGGAAAAAAAATTTAAGTATTAAAGTTAGTCTTATTTAAATTATACGAATAGTCTTATAAATAAATCAAACAAATTTTATATACTATAAAATATTAATACCTACTTATCTTACGTAATCAATAGTCGAAGGAGATGTGAAAAGTATATCCTTACTATGAGTGTATCTTTAAAGCAAGATATGTATTTATTTTTGTATTTATATATATGTATATAACTATATATATATTGAGTGTTAAAACTTACTTTTCTTCCTCGTCGGCGGTGCTGGTGTCACACTATTCAACATATTATACACAAACACCAACTCACTGACTGTAATCTGACTGTATTAACCTTACATACGATAACATATCGTGATAGGCAGATTATTTATATGTATATATAATATCAATGAATTCGTGTGTTTGTACTGTCTGTTTTTTTTTATATATGTATATCATGTGTGATGATGATAATTTAAGCAAAATGTATATATATAGGATATATATTTAAAATATGCTAAAATATATATCAGTGCAAAATAAAAAGATTTATTCGGAATATTTAAATATCAACGTTGTTTAAATTATATAAATCGTAAGCTACACTTGTCATAATCTACATAAGTACATAATTTATAAAATTAAAAAATATTCTTTAACTTCTACACAAATGTATAAAAAAATATAAAGTAATTATTGATCGAATAGCTTTTTATTTATTTGCTTAAAAAACAAAATTACGCAAGACTCGTTAACCTCACAAACATACCCCACAAACAACATCGAAGACAGACGAAGCCGCGGAAGGAAAGTAGTGTGATTATTAAACCGGATATTACCAAGTAGATCATGCCTGGTTGATATTTGAACCGGTTCAAATGACATGAATTCCATACACGCAACGAATTAAAACATCCTATGAAAATCACTATATATATATAACAATATTTTTAAAGTTTTTCTCCAACTTTAATGTCCTTGAAAATCGTTTTAATGTCAGCCATCTTATATAACAGGCCTACCAACCGTTTAGAAATTTACGACGTATGTTTGACGAATTTCACAAATAAAATTAATCAAAAATTACTATTGATATTAAATTTCGAATTATATGATATATTTATATTATTGTTATTTTTAATTCAAATAATTATTGTATTTCATATATTTTGGTACTCTGATAGTATTAAATTAATTTAAGTATAAGCATTATAATGTATTAAAATTTCGATAGTTACAACCTAGAAAATACAACCAGATGGAATTCGGTGTTAATAATTGGTTATGATAAACGCCAAGGTTGCTTAGAACGACATTCCATTGTTGAGCAACCATACAACCCGACAAACGGGCAACCAGTTCCGAGAAAGATGTCGCCATTTTAATATAAACGAAAATATTAAATTAATATCACATAGGAATTATGTTGTTGATCTTTGACATAACAAAAAAGGCGGTTAAATAATGTTGCATGTATTAAAAATTTTAATATTAGAAATTTTAGAAGCCAATATATTACGTGATATATTGAATTGGAATTATTAAGATAATAACCGAAGAATATTATAATGAAAATGTTAGAATGTCTTAAAAGATATTGCGTAATATCTATTGGAAAGTGAATTGCAAATGTTTACGCGACGCCATATTTAAAACGGATAAGCACTTCCTGTAAATGACGGATGTATCTCTGTGTTGCATTTAGTTTTTATGCGAAGAAAGTCATTTAGAGAAAGTTATTTATATATGTAATAAATATAAAAATTATTTAGTTATTTTTATGTTTATTGATATTATAACATCTATGAATTAATTTTACCTATCAATACTTACAGATTTTAAAAATTTTGTTTTATTATATATACATCAATTAAAAGAGACTAAAAAAAATCATATGTATATCTTATATGTGTTATTATTTTTGAAAAATATTTTTTAATTTATAATTTAAGTAAGACAGGGACCTTAATTAACAATTTTAAGAAAACAATATGGCCACCAAAATTACAATTCCAATATAGCGTGATGAATTTTGATTGTCTGATATCAATTAAAGTCTGGATTACATTGTTTGTTTGTTAATTAATAACTTTTTGAGCCACTTCTCTTAACGAGTTTCCATCGTTAAAGCTAAACCGAACAGTATTAAATATTGTCATTTTTATACGTTATTACGATCACGTGTAAAGATTATAATAGAATTATTTTATATGATTTGCCATATCTCATTACTGAACGTAATTTAACAAATACCTGAAAAAAAAAACTCCGTACAGCCATTTTTTATATAAAAAATAATTGTTAATTTTTAAGTTAATAATATATATAATTTAAGCTGTAGAAGAGTAAAATTATACAAATATTATTTATATAATTATAACGAATATTATCACGATTTCTAAAATATATGATTCTACGGACATTTGACATTTAAAATGACTTCTATATGTCTGAATATATTTAAATATACACGAATTTTTTATATTACATAAAATATATATTTTATCATTATATTTTTATGAACACTTAATAACTTAGTGCGAGCTGACATTTTGAACTCAACACTGTAGGTTTCAACGATTTTCATTCACACTACGTCGATATTAATCCGTGTATTTACGAAATACCGAACAAAATACAGTAAAAAAATATATCCTTTTATATCATGGAAGCTGATACTTTTATTGAATAATTATTGGACTTTTATGATTACTGAACTTTTATTATATAATTATCAATCTCGCATTACGTCTAACTTTTCTGTGAGTGACAATTTTCAATATATTTCTATAAAGAAGCGTTTAATTAGATACTAAAATTTATAAAATCGAAAAAATATGCAAAAAGTAAAATATTGCTTAAGGTAGCCTTAATACCTAATGCCTCCGTATCCTAGATTAGCCGGAGATACTGATAAGACGGATCACTGATAAGGGAAACGGGTTAATGGGATAACAGTAAGCCCTTTATAAACAATCTCACACAAAAAAAGATATATATTTTTTATATATAGTCAATAATTTTATGCTTTAAACTTAAAGCTAGTAACTGTAATATAAATTTGTACGTTTAAATTAAGCACAGACAGTTAAAAATTTAATATGAATATATTTTAGAACATACGTATCAATATATATACAAATAAATACGTTAAACTGCCAGTACTTAGTTTGGCGATGCAAACTCGTTCTAAGTATATATAATTGTCAAATATATTACTTGTTCCTTAATCATAGAACTCAGCTTTTATCAACGTTAAACTCAACTCAATTTATTATGACACTCAGACGAATATAAAAATAGTTTTATCAAAACAGGTTTCATATATATATATTTTTTTTATCTTGAGATCGTCATACAACAGATTATACAAAAGTAGGTTCAGGTATATGATCTCGCCGTTAAGCAAAAAGCGAGTTTTGAAGAGAAATTATAGAAAGTTATGTCGCTAAGGTGTAGAAATATCTTAGTGCATACGTCTACGCTTTTTATAAACAAAATTATACATCTCATAATAAAACTGGAATGTTTGAAACAGATAAAGGTATTTATATACGTGACTGTTTACTATGCAGGATTAGTCTAGTGTTACTTGAAGGTTATTATAGCTTAGTACAGAATGAACAAAAAACTTGTTTAGAGTATTTTATTATTCAAATAGTATAGTAGCAAGAAAGGGACAGATGATACGAAACGACAGATAATTAATTTAAGTTTGAACTGTGACATATGAATGAAATAAAAAAAATAATAAAAAAACCGGCAATTATAGTTATAAGATTTGCATAAATTAAAAGTGATAATTACTTTCTTATAAATATATAATGGTATATTTGAATTCTATGTAATAAATTTAATTTTATTGAAAAGTCAATGATACTTTCGTCCGAGCTACGTGATCGCCGGCGGCTGTAATAACAAAAAAACATAATAACAGAACAGCCTTACCTTCACGGGATTTACAATACAATTTCCTCAAGTAATACGCCGCTACTATTAAAATAAGTGCTGCAATAAAGCCACCGATCGCTGCCCCGGCCACGCTTCCAGCACCAAAACATTCTTGTTCTTGCCCAAAAACACAGGGCAGAATAACCGTCACAATAAATAATTTCAATATCACACCCATTTTTACACTATAACATCACTTATGGCACAACGGAATAAATTTAAATCACATAACTATAATTTGTATTATTATGTTGCAAACTTGGATTTAAAAAATATATATTATTATTAACGCGGCGAAGGCGTGCGACGCGTCAGCCGGCGCAGTCGTTTCTGTTGGTTACGTAGTACGGTCGCTTGAATAGGCTGTGATTGTGGGTCGTATGTGGAAAACGTGTTTTGACTCCAACGTGGTCGTTATAGCGGCGATAACACCACATTGTGGTATTCTTATTTTTCTTTTAATATTGTCCAATATCGTAATTACTATAAATTGTACTATCGTTGCTTAATGTTCTGTCATTATGCGGTAATATTGTAATTATTTGTTCTAATCACTTGTTTAAAAGTTATTTATACTTGGCTCTTCGTTTTCGTCACCGTTTATAAATGTATCTGTCTATGTTTCTAAAACATTAAATATTAATTCCAGTAAGTAAAAAAAATTCACTGAGGCATATTTTATATAATAGTACCTTTTTGTCGCAATTTCTCTCTCCAACATCGAACTTATGCATGTATCATTATATCCTTTAAATAAAATTATATTGGTACGTTTTATACCTTAACTTTATTATTTAAAAAAACAAAATCTTGACAATTCCGTTCGAAAGCGCAAAAAGAACATATGTTTACGAAATATTTATAATATGTATATGCAAAATGAATAAATGTTCGAAAATATAAAGAGATACTTTTCTGTCATAAAAACTGTTTGATAGATACACCATTCTTGTTTTAAAATACAGACTCTATAAGGATATATATTCTGTATTTGTATATTGACCATTTAACATTACGGTATAATATTCGTTTAACATATTTTTATATAAACAATACTACAGCAACGGCACAGTTTTATTTCAATTCTATTTCCTCATTATTTGTCTTCTAACAGGTATTGTTTGTCTTTTTGTTAATCCCCGTCCTTCCGTAACGACGTTCGACGGTCAGACAGCCATAAATTACGTCTAAAGCTACCTGCTCTGTGGTTTAGATATTATTTAATATATATAGAAACTTTAAAACAAGAAAAACAGTTATAAACATTGAATGAACAAGATCAAACTTTGTTTCTTAATATTTTAAATCACCTACCTATCTTCAAGTAAATTGTAATTTTTAACTAGTCTACAATACCATCAAAATTATACCAAAATATTTGTATATTAAATTACCTATATTTGACTTTTTTTTAAGTTGAATTCGGTTTTGTACGATTTACAAATTTAGTATAATTTTATTAAATCGAATAATTGAAAAAATAAGTTTACAATTAAAGAAATTTCAAACAGTATCTTAAGAGATATATATTTTATCACAGGGTATAACTGATAAAACGCACAAGATCACCTGTAAATGCGCGAGCGCAGGTAACACACACTTAAACTCCCACGCACACACAAACAAAATCCACGGGCATTTTGTATTTTGTAACTATAAGACATGTTTGTTGTGATGATACCCATATTACGTCATATTATTTATTTTTTAAACTGCTCGTTCTAAGAAATATTTTGTCCAGAAAAACGAAGCTAATTAAATGAGGTTGTATATACTTGTTTGTCATTTTGTTTTTTTTTGTTATTGAATGATGGTTCACGTACCTATATGATAAATACATATTATATAGGTATTGACGAGATAATTTTCTTAACGTTTTATCTGCTTCCCAGTACTTTAAAACAACGTTATTCGCTGTTGTTTTTAATTTTTTTTTTATCAAAAATATATTGTAGAAAACAATGATGACATTATTTACGTACGAATTTTGTTAGTAAAAAAAAGGTATAAAAGTCTGTATTCACACAAATAAAGACAAAAATTTCAAGTTATAACTTTGCAATAATTTTGTTATTTTTAAAAAATTCTTAAATATAATATCGTGGACAATGTGACGTCAAAGAACAACAATCCATCGAGTTCCGTCTGTATTGGGCATGTTTATTTTAATTTGTCCATACAAAGTTTAGAGTGTGATATCAATTATGAATCACTAAAAGGGCCAAAAAAATATCAATCACATAATCTTTTTGCCGCATCTAGTGGGATTAAAGTAAATGGAGGCAAAATAAAAGTTACGCATAAGCAATAGAAAACCCTAGATCAATAACCTAGAATCTAGATGATGAATCTTTAGAAAATAAGGATAGCAGAACTCAAAGCCAAAATCAGAATACCAAGAGAATATAGAAATGGAAATATGAGCCCATCATAATAAAAATATATTTAAGAAATAAAAGTAAAACATAAATTTCACTTACAACGTGAAGCTGAAAATACTTTACTGATACAATTTTTAGGCCACTAAAACAAAAATTTTATTCAATTTCTAGTCCTTTACGTCTAATCCTTGTATACGTCAACTACGGAAAAAAGATAACTATTCAACAATAAAAAAAACTATTTTACAGGACATTAATTGTCGATTACCTGGAAAATAAGTCAAGTGAAAGTTCAGAAACATTACACAATTTTTGGGAAAATGTTGTGGCCAATACAAAAAAAAAATCATGAATTCTTTAGGTTCAGTGTTCAATGGATATAACAGGACAAAAATATTCACTGTGCCGACCCCAGAAAAAGAGGTGGTCCAAAATAAGTCCTACTTTAAAACTTTTTGTCCATATATTCGACTTGAACACTGTGAAGCTGTGAAGGTGGTAATATGAGGTCATTGAATCTACATGACAGTTTAGATTTTAAAAACTGGAGTTTTGCAGAATTGACATAAATCCCAAAAGATTTGTTATTACCAGGTACTTTATAAATGATGTAATTAGTTTACCTCTTTATTAACAGAGGACTTTGAATATATTAAAAGTTAGCGTATAGTGCGTAACTTAATAAGAATAAGAAATAAGAAATGATAATTAAGCTGTATTAACACAAAGCGTTTTACAATTCGCGAATATAAAATGTGTCTGGTTTGGACGCCGATGCACAAATGTACTCTGGGATTTTAATTTTTATATTGCTTCTCATACGTATTCATCATTATAGTACAATCGGGAGCAGCTTTAAGGAGAGAGTAAGGCTTGACTTTTGATTTTATAGCCCTAGTGCCTTCTCTCACAAAACCTGTTGATCGCTCGTTTGTGGTTATTTCCCTTTGCGCTTTGGCTACCGAAAAACCCAACCGTGACAACGTGAGTATTTACCGCTATCCGGGAGTACCCTACATCTCACCAGCGGGTGCTTAGCAGTTCCAACTACCTCACCGCAGATGTAGCAAGTTTTTTCGGTACCTTTACCCCATCTTACTAAATTACTCTGATCTGGGAGTGTCATCTGGAACACATTGAGATAAAATTTTAGCAGTGTTGGCCTAAATCATGAATAAAAGTGCGCCATTTTAATACTAATGGGATGCAAAATCTCCTATGTGTAGCCACTCATTCTGCATTTCTAAGCTCATTGCATGGATCTTATATTTAGAATTCTCGTCTTGCCGAATAAAGGTCTTTATGTATCCGTATCTTTGGCCTTCCTACTTGATCCTAACCCTACTCTGTTACTTTGTTCCCCTATCATAAACTGTTTATGGAATCGAAGTCTTGATTCTAGCTCTAGGACATCTTTGTCTTTTGGGAGCGATGTAACGAGGTCATCATGGGATTTCTCCAGAATATGTCTCTTGCAAACTTTTAGGTGTTTGTAAAGTTCCGGTATCCTTTTTAGACTGATCCCAAAACTATTGCGATCCTTGAATAAAGCTGACAATCGGCCGGCAGCGCGAGCCTGAGCCACAACTCCAACATCTTTATGACGCCTGCAGCTAACTTTGACAAAAGGGTTTTATTAAAAACATGGACTAGGAAGGACCAATTTAAACGTGAAGTTAGGTAATTATCTTAAATCCAAGCTTTTTTGACGTTACTGATCTGTTGCTAATCTACCTTGTTGAGATCGTTTAAAAAATTATCTACTATTCCTTCTAAAGCTGAAGTACGTCCTCTATTATTAAAATGAATGAAACTCGCGAAAATCTTAGATCACACTCTATTATCAATCTTACGACTGAGAAATTTAAATTGTGAATTTTCCGTAACCGTAAAAACGCATTGACCGCCTAACGATTATCCCGTATCGTCTGAGGTATATCTTGTATTCCGCCAAGCAATTCACAGACAGTGACATTTATTTGGTTTGATCCTCAATTCATCTGTCCACTCAAAGAATTTATCCACTTCCTCCATTAGTACTTGACAGTGTTTTTGGTTACGTGTCAGTGTTGCGCGATTGTCTGCGAAGGCTAAAATGGATTTTGTGTATTTGTTGTTGATCTTGAACCGATACCCCCATTTTTTTCGTTGCTTATTAGTTTATATACTAAAATGTTAATTACAATATTAAATATTTTTATCAAAATCTACTTTATGTTTTACCCGGTCAAAATTATTGCGATATTGTGCGGTTTCCTCCGATAAACCTTGAATAAATTTTAGAATTGACCTTAACGCCCTAGCTATTTGGTGACTGAGATTATTGTCGCCTAGGGCTTTGGCTATACGTAGATTTTTTATTAATTCCCGGTTTTTCCGGTTTTCAATTCTTGGGCTTCGAGCCCGTATGCTAAATTGTCGTCGTGAACCTTCCATGTCGATTGTTTCATGTTTGGTATGCTAAGACGTATACGGATGAAATTATTTATTACCAGGTATTATGTTAATATTGAGTTTGATCTTTATTGTCAGAGAGTTTTAAGTATGTTGAAAGTTGGCTTATAATATAGTTTGTGAGACATTGAGGAATGATAATTAGGAATATTTAAATTGATGTGAGGTAGTTGGCTGTTATTGCCAACATCAGTATATTTCAGAAGTTTCACACTTCACAGGAATTTTCTTCTTCACTTATTTACGGATCGTCCTTGTTCATCCCTGCATATAAGGCTGCAACGATTACGTGCCTCGGTATATTTCTGCATGCTCAATTCCTTAATTCCTCTTTAAGTTTACTTTATTTTGGCTTGTCGCATTTAAAATTGTTAGCTAGCAGAGGATTTTTTTCAGGTGTAAACGGTGCAAATTAAAATAGATGTCAGTGGTTTTTATAGGTGTTAGAGCCCAACTGTGGTCAAGTAAGTACAGCTCGGACGTGGGCCGGGGAAATACCACCCTCTCACAGAAGATCGGGGCGAAGTAGTCATTAATGACTGCTTTTGGTCCAATAAGTGAGAGAGTCGGTTGTCCTTTCCCTGTTCCCACCCTTTCCTACCATTTCCTTATGCCCACCCCTCCCTTTCCCTCAACAACCAAGTTTGGCAACGCATGTCTATGGGCGACGGTGACTATTGGTCATCAAGTAAGCCTTCTGCTCGTTTGCCAACTGTCACATAAAGAAAAATATAGGTTACAAACTAGCGACGTAACTGTCAATAGAGCATTGCGTAAAAAGCAGTAAATTTAGCTTCATCATCTTCTAAGAGCATATTCATAAAACTAAAATTGGGGTGAACAAGGATTCTTGATTTCGTTTTTGGAGGAGTTAACTTTATATGACAAGAAAATAAGATGAAAAAATGTATCACACAACTACATCTCGTCTGCCAGTGATCACGGTTGCTGCAAAGGAACCTAAACGTCTGTAATATGTAGTTATAAAATAATAAAACATTGTGTAGGTTATCCGAAAATCTGAGATACGAGTATCATTAAATAAGTGTAAGTCTGGCTGTATTTGTACTTTTTGCGAAAATACATATATTTTTTTATGTCACAACAAAACCTGACTTAATGATTTTTCCACTGGTAAATAAATTATTGGCGTGGTCCCAATGTATTCAAGTTTTCATGTGATAAAAAAATATAAATTTATTGAACAGTGCCATCAATTATTTTTAAGCGCCATCAATAATATTTACGATTGAACTGTTGTTTGGTTTATTAATAGTTTAGGACCTTTCTTTATCCAAGTGATAAATTATTATGTCAAATAAATCGCATTTATTTTGTTTAAATGTAGGAAAAAGGCATAACAATGAAAATCAATAAGATAAACTAATTTGATGACATTATGCTTAAAATTTCAATTTTTTTTATGTTAAGGAAACTAAAATTATTTAATTAATAATATTAATTTCATTTAAATGAAAACTTGCGAAAGTCTTCGATCTTATTATTTTTAAGTAATTGTAATATCTATTTGTTTTTTTTTATTCACTTATTCAACATATTTACAAAAAATGTCGATGTATGTAGTTTAGATTTCAGGTGTCGATCTTTTTGATTTTATCATTTTATTTTTGTTCATATTTGTAAAGAATTATGTTTCTCTATAACAGTTTCAATTTCATATGTGTAAAGACATCAAAACTGTATTATATAACTCAAATAATTTTAATATTACATCTATAGTAAGCGGTCTTTATCATAGCGAAGATGAGTAACAATTTTCAGAGCCCTTTAGTACTAATTCTTTTTATCTTACAATTAATAATACTTCTATAAATCTCAGAGCTGTTTTATTTTGTATTGCAAACTTGGTTCACGATTTTATTTATAGAAATTTATGCTGTATTCAGATTTTTTTTATTATAATTTTATAATATTATTAAAAAAGTATAAATGCTAATATTGTCGTAAGTTTATGTTGCCAGCACTGAAGATCGAACAATTTGACGTAAGACATTTCCAGATTTAATATGCAAATTGCAAACTTTTGCTTCAACTGAGCATTTCTTGTGATAAAAAACCTTTAGATTCTTAAGACAATTTAGACAGCTTTTGTTTTTGTAAGAATTATTATAGGTAACATATTCATTAAACATATTGCCATATAAGTGTTCCGTAGTGTTATTTACAATAAGAAATTATATCAAACCATGGAAAATGATATATTGGATTCTCTTAGCGATTTGGGGTATGTATGACGAGGTTATTATTTTATAACTTTTCTGCAATTCTCTTAATTTGATCATTTAGTTTATGTGTTATTGTAATATCGGGCTCAAGATTATCAAAAGGTTTAATCTCGCTGACTTTACAGCTTCAGTTACATACATAGTTAATGCCATCTGCTATACGGCTGCCGGCTATTTTTGTATTTGTACTCAATGAAAAGATTAATTCAGTTTTGCATTTATCTTAATGATTATTGCTGTTAAAACCTTTTTTATATTTATATAAAAAAATACTAAGGTGAGGCATTTATAACGTAAATTAAAATTAAAATGGAATGGAATGAAAAAATCGTCTAAACGAGCAGGTCTGGCCCTGTAACCTCTAGATATTATGTTTCAATTGCTTCTTGCAGTATTACAGTTGCATGATTACATAAACACAGAATTTTCTGTAATTTTCTCTAAATTTACTAAATATTAAATCGATTTATGACGTGACAATCAATATGTAATACTCAATATCCCTTAAATGACCTGTACTAAAAGTATTTCACAATCAAATTTAAATATTGCTATGCTATATCTCGGTAAATTGAGACAAGCAAAAGATTGCATATAAATTTGTTGAGTATTGCACAATATTTAAAAATAACTGAACAAATCTTATGTGTTTAATCTAATTATATATTTAATAACTAGTGAACAAAATATCTGTTAAATTTGCTATGAATTAAAAAGTTTTAACAATTTCATAATGCACTTCAGTTACGAAGGGCCATTATCTAACGAAGAAGCCTTCGCCAAAGCATTGGAAGTTGGACCCAAGTCTCTTGAATATACAAAGTTAGTGCACATACTGGCCGAAGAGTTAAAGATGTTGTGCAGTTTAGAAGAAAATGTCAGCATTATGAATGATTCCGACGAGTCCAGTTCGTTTCTTCTAGAACTGAGCTCATTTCTGAAAGAGCTTGGATGTCCATATAAAAAATTGGTGACAGGTATTATAATATAATATGTGTGTGTGTCTGTGTCGTATAAATAATAGTTTCATTTTAGTACACAAATTTTTTCATATAACGAATGTCAATTTCACATATCTTGTTATAAAATCCATACATATCAAAATGACTTTATTTTATTCAAAGTAATCAGTAACCCCATATAACATACAATGCTTGAAAATCAACCGCAACACTAATTATATATGGGTTAGTGGGTTCTCAACCATGATTTGATTATTCCAGGCCATATGTCATCTCGTCTCCAGACCAAAGAGGACAGAATACTCCTTCTAGATTATCTGGTGTCGGAGTTAATGGCCGCTAGGATGGTCAGCGTTGATTGTGTTAAAGAAAATACGGGCATGCAGATTGTTATGGTATGAATGTATCTTTACTTATCTTTGTTTTTAATATTATTAATGGGTATGTTCATCTTTAAATTTACTTTAAAAAAATATACGCTATAATGTATTTAATGCTAGTAAATTTTATTATCTGTGGAATAGTCGCTTGTTTTTAAATTATTGCAAGACTGACATATATATATATTTTTTATTAGTTACCATAAATTTAATAGAACTCTTAAAAAATACTTTGTGATTGTTTAAATACTTGTTTGTTTTATATATATATTAATGTTTTAGCAAAGCACTGTTCTTATTAGCACTGCGATCTGTTTGTATGTTCTTGATCATTCTCTACAATAGCTTGAAACAAATGCAGACAAAGCCGCGGTCATCAGTTAGCTATTAATTACTAATAATTTGTAATTTATTCCCAGCAAGAATCTCAAACAGCTAAAGATCTTAAGGACATATTGATAACTCTTAAATTCAACAAACCACCCCCAAACATCTCACCGGACATGCTGTTTGCCAAACTGGAAGCTAAACTTAAGGATGCCATTGCCAAAGAAGGTATTTTATTAATAATGTAATTATATACAGAAACTGAAAAAAATTACCAAAATTTAATATATATATATATATATATACTAAGCATTGCTTAGAAATTCAGTATATATTTTGTTAATTTTTCTTTCCAATCATGACCTATCTTAATATTATATAAAAATTAATGTTAAATAATAAAGAAATAGAAAAATAGCGAACCGTATATGTTGCAGGTGATTTAGTAGGTAAGCCGTTGTACAACAAGACGCTAACGGACAAACAATGGAAAGATTTAGATGATTTTTACAAGGAATTGTTTGAAGACTACAGACTGAGGCGAGAAACACTCATAACGAGGCTAGAGTGTACCGTACAGAGCTTTGAAGTGAGTCAGTTATTGAATATATTTAAACAATATAAAAACTTATATATACATATATATATACATATACATATATATATATACATATACATATATATATATATATATATATATATATAAGAACTATTAATAACTCAAGAACCGCTGTAGGGATGTGGTTGGAAATTGGTGAGGAGATAGCTTAGAACCAGGAGGCATAGGATATTTAATTCTGTTCGATCGAAAAAAAAGACTTAATAAATTCTGATGTCTGGTTATTTATCGCCTCTAGGGCGGAATAGAGTTCGCCCTATCAGTTATACATATATCTCTAATGCCGAAACTAACGCGGACGAGGTTGCGGGCAAAAACTAGTATATAATAGATATGAGAGAGAATTGTGTTGTTTTTCTATTACTGATATAAATGGGTATTAAATAAATTTTAATATAGAGCCAAGTTACTCATTATTACATCAAAATTTCTATCTTAGATATATGTTATTTAATGTAACTATTGCTTTCTTAACTAATTCTACAAGAACTATATAAAAATCTGTCAATAAAAATAATCGAATTAATTTTTGATATAAATTCATTAATATAACATAAATTTCGACTAATAATTTTGATTGAAATTACTCAAAATATATATGTTGGAGTCCAAGGGTCCAAGCTATGGTTTTTAAAAAGAGTGACGTCAGCATAACTGACGTCATCAATGACTTTATTCTTGAATGTCATCAGGATCTCAGACTCTTGAAGGTAACCTTGTAAACCGTTTGACGAATGCCCTACTTCAAAAAGGTCCGATCCCTGCAACGGCTCGAGCGAGACTATCAGTAGTCTGTACTCTCGCCTCTATTTATCCCAACATTGTTGAGACTTCACTTGCACAGGTGGCTCTGCAAGTGGTTATAAGGGGGACACCTGATAATTTCAACTACCCTCAATTACTAGTTATTCAAATAATAAGAATTGCGCCGATATATATATACTCCCCATCAATTTTCAACCATATCCCTACAGGCTATAGCCGTTCTTGAGTTATAAATAGTGTAATAACACAACTTTCTTATATATATATATTATAACATAGTGTTTTTGCATACTAAAACATCACTTTACTAATCACCATATATAATCACAGTGGTCGGATCGTCTCAAATCAAAGACGGATATAATCCAATCAACGTACAGGCCTAAGAGAGAACAGTTGAAATTGAAGCCAGCGGTGAATTTATCAGATTTCCTCGCAGCTAGGACGGACTTGCTGTACGTGGAAAAGACATCCAGCGCTAGTGTCAGGAAAAACACTATCAGTGATGTCAATAAGGTCTTAATAGGAAGGGTGAGTTGGATGAGTGCTTATCATCATCATCATCATCATTATCATCATCATCATCATCATGAGTATCATTATTAATCTATCGGAGCCCTAAACTGTACTAAATGCCTCTTCTCACATGAAGAAGGTTACAGCATAGTCACAAAACTCACTCAAGGATTGGCTATTACTATAAATAATGAAAATTTTAGCTAAATACCTATTTAATATTATGTGAAAGTTCATATTAGCGTTTGTTGCTCGTGCAAAAATCGACTGAAAGGATTTTGATGACATATGTGCTGAGACACTACATTAAGAGCTGTTATAATTCATCTTTAACTCTGTGTGGTTCACATAGTTGTACTGTGCATGAAGTAACGTGAACAAAAATATATATATATATATGTATATATAAATATATATGTAAATCTCGTATTATATGGAGATAAATTATAAGTGTATTTTTGTAGGTACCCGATAGAGGTGGTCGACCAAACGAGGCCCAACCTCCCCCTCCGGAGATGCCCTCATGGCAGCAGAGATCTACACAGGTTAAACAAATATCATATAAATATCCCCTACCAATTAATTAGAAAATATAATTATATTAATTTAATAATTAATGAGTTGCCATAGTAGGGTAACCATCAATCAAGACTATACCGGGCATAGATAATATATGTTATGGAATAAATGGTAACAGATAAATAAATTAACAGGGGGGAGACCGAGGAGGTAGGGGAGGAGGTCAAGATAGAGGAGGGAGGGGCGGAGTTCAAGGAGCTAGGGGAGGAGGTCAAGATAGAGGAGGGAGGGGTGGAGGTCAGGAGAGGGGAGGGAGAGGAGGTCAGGGGGGTTACAGGGGAAAGGGCGAAGGTCGAGGTGGTCGGGTCCAAGGTGGATATAACCAGAGCTCAGGGGATGTGAGGTAAATAATATATACATATATGTATATATATATTGTTTTTGTATAATATGACATGATGTATAATAGAATTTTAAATGTATTTTGTTAAATAAAAGTATATATAATTTTATATTAATATTTTTTTTTATTTGTGTTATGCTTCCTGATAATTTTTTTTGCACTAAACATATATAAAGATATTATTTATTTATTATTGTACTTTAATAGTATTAATTTGCCATAAGTCAACATTATATATATGCTTTAAGAGGTAATGTTGGCTGTGGTATGTTTATACCATATGTGTGTTATATATGTGTGTTTACACAGACACACAATATATATATATATATACATACATATCTATGTGTGTGTGTGTGAGAGAGAGAGAGGAAGGGAGAGAGAGAAAGATACTGAGAATGTGCAACTGGATATCTGTTTAGCTTACTGAATATAAAATAAATATAATCTGTAAAGTGAGAAGGTTTTTTCCAAACACTACCTATTCTTTTATTTGATTTAAAAAAAAACAGACTAAATTTGCAACCAGTTTTGATTCAGAAAATAAAATCATTCCAGTCCGCTATTTGAAAACCATGTTTTATTAATAACCAACACATTTATATGTCTAATATATAATTTGAACCGTTGATATACCAAATGAACCGAATATTCTTAGTACATAAAGACCATCTCTATTTATTATATTGTACATACTTTTACCTTGTGTATATATATATATATATGAGGTATATAATGTTTTCAGACAATCAAACTATCAGAAGGGTTACGAACAGAACCCTGGCTATGATAACAGATACAATCAGCCGAATAATCAAGGTGAGATACATTTTTCATTATTATTACAGAAATTATTAATATTTTATATATATATTTATATTAACATTATAATAGTGTATAGACAAAAATAATTTATTTGTTATAGAAATTTATATAGTACATAGATAACTATGTATTATAATAAAATAACAAAGAGTCACTAGACATGTATAAGTTTCTTATTCAGTATTAATTTCTCTATATTTTTTGTATCATTTGTACTTTCGTTTTTTTGTTTTTAATTTAATATCTCGAAGTTACTTTTATACATTAATTGAAATGGTTTAAAAAAATATCTAATATATTTGGTTACTATTGTTACATACGAGAAATTAAATTTGATAAATAATGTTAATTTTATTTTTGTGAAATTTGTCTTATTTACAATCAAATATTTTTCTGTTTTGTAATCAAAGTCAAAAAAAAAACTATATCATCCTCTTTAAAAGTTGGTTAAAGAATATTTTATAATTGTTTTTTTTTATAATTCAAGGCGGCGGTGGATATCAAAACCAGGACTACCAAAATAGTTATGGTTATCAAAATAACCAAGGCTACCAAAATAACCAAGGTTACCATGGTAACCAAAATAATCAAGGTTACCCAAATAACTATGGTTATCAAGGTAATCATGGTTACCAAAGTAACCAAGGTTTCTCTGGTTACCAAAGTAACCAAGGTTTCTCTGGTTATAAGAATGAACACGACGATCGCAGACGCGGTGGTTTTAGAGGACGTCGTTGACACACAAAGAAAATTTTAACCATAACATGTATAATTGAAGTTATTTGTAATAACTCAACTTTATTACAGCACAGGATTTAAAATTATATTTTTCCCTAAATTTTAATATTATATCTGTGTTTGATTAATTTATTTTTATGTATTAATAGCTTTAAATTTTCTCTTATGGCAATAATATCGATCAGCGCCAGTACTAAATAATGCTGAATGTTTATCTCAAGATATCTAACACTATAACCTCATTTACATTGTATTAATAGATATTATTAAAAAAAAAAAAAATATATATTTTGCCTTAGCTACTATGTAATTGGTATAAAAGGTCTGAAAATGTAGTCATTAAAAATTGAGACTGATTATAATTTTTTTTTTCTTTTATATATGAATATTATAATACAAATCACAGTTAAATAGCACTTAGTTCATAACTAATTTTAACTAGCTGAAATTAGTTTTAGGCGAGTACAGTCGTTTGTTCATTAATATAAACTCTTGAAAGCAATAATGTGACGTCTTAGTGAGAAATATGTTTTGCACCGTAACTAAAAAGAGGATTTAATAAAAATATATATCAAAAAATCTTTTATTTACATCTGTTGGAATATCTTAAAAGGATTATAAGAAAATAAAATGAGATAAAAATATTTTTTTTTTGATAACATTTGTAATATTTTTCATAAGTTTGCAACACCAGACCGATAGTCTACAATTAGCCGTTCATACAAATATTGATACGATCATATAGAATTCATAATTGGGATACTGCAAACTACAAGTAAATAGTTTTACACACGGTCTCATGGTATATTACTAAAGATCTTCTGTGCTCCACTTGTAAGCTTCTTCGGCTTGAGCTCTCCTTTTGCTTTGTTGTTCAAAGTATTTCTTTTCATAACCATTAGACCTGTCCACTCCATCCCAGCGATAACCCGGTCTTATATTGAAGCGATTCGGGGGGAAATTTCCTTTATATGATGGTTTTTCTAAAAAAAAATACATTTTATACATGAAAAAGTTTTTTAAATGAAATAAGTTTGATTGATGCGTTTATTTTAGATGTCAGATTTCTCAGAATTTCAAACCAAAAATAATTGAAAGCATAATTTTGGGAACTGTAAGTGATCGTTAAGAGAAGAATTATAGTGTCCTAATAAAAATCGAGTCATAACAAGTTATAACACAAAACCAGGAAATAACAAAATATAGAACACTATCAAGAAATAGCAATTTACGGAACATAATCAAGAAATAACAAGTCATAGAACAAAGTTAAGAAATAGCAAAAACTCACCTGGTCCCAACTCCCCCCTCTCCCTCTTCCTATCTCTTATATATTTCAACATTGGATCTCCATCTCTATCTATGTCTCTCAATCTATCTTCAAGGTCCACATCATCTTTGTATCGAGCCAGTGGTTTGGACGCTTCGTGGATGTAATCCTGTAACGCTGCTTGTTGATCTTCAACTTGTTTTAAACTGAAATTTTAAAAATATTATAATCTAACAACAATTTGTGATCGTACGTATACATCATGTTATTATAATTTTTCTTTTGGATTTAAGTAAATATAATTCACCAACCCTTTACTCCATTTTTTATATTTCTCATCGAGTTCCTTTTGTCTCTCCGCCTTTTCTTTTTGTTTCTGGCGATCCTCTGAAGTTTCTCTTTTGCCTATAAGTATAATTTATGATTAAAGTATTAAAATTATATGATATTTATATATATATGTATATATTATATCCTATAATTGTTATATATACCTTTCCTTGAGACTGCTTTAGCGTTCCTGCCAGATATATCATCAGTCATGTTTCTGAACATCTCATTTTCTCTCCGTCTAAATGAGTCGTTTTCTTCTTTCAGTCTTTTAGCATCTTGCAAGCCGGCTTGTTTGCCATCTAAAGTTTTTTCCATAATCTTGCTACTATTGCCATGTCTAGATTTTCTTTCAGGTGATCTGGGTTTACGTGTTGGGGTGAGATCGGTATCTGGTGTATTATTCTTCTGTCGGGCAGAATCTTTTCTATACTTCTCTATACTTCTATTATGAGACTTATCTTCTTTGTGAGAACTTCTTTGGTTAGTGGGGCTATGCCTTCTTGATCTATCTGGTGACATGTTATTGTCATCTTTATCCTCAAAATGTCCCCAACGAGATGGTTTCCTTGCTTTTTCTTTTGGTTTATCTTTTTTCCTTGGTGGTGATAGATCGGAATCGTAATTCTTCTGTGACCTATTTCTCGGTGGACTTAAATCGCTATCACTATCTTTTCTTGATTTTCTTTTCGTCTGATGACTTTCTCTTCTTGGAGGTGATACATCAGAGTCATAATTCTTCTGAGTCCGTTCATGATGTGTCCTGCTTTGTTTCTTTGTGTATCTATCATCTTTATTTCTTCTAGGAGGGGAAACATCAGAATCATATTTAGCAGTATTTGTTTTCTTCTGTCGACTATGATCATGTTCATTTCTTCTAGAATTTCTTCTTGGTGGTGATATATCAGAGTCAGAATTAGATTTATTTCTCTTTCGGGGTGGACTAAAATCACTGTCTCTACGTTGGCTTATCTTATCACCATTTTTCCTTGGCGGAGTTAGATCCGAATCATTCTTGTTGTCATCCTCAGAATCGCTGTACATTTTACCGAACACTATTTCATTTTCTTTCTCAACTTCTTTTCTGTCTTTCTTAATTTCTTCCACTTTCAACTTACTATTGAAACCGTCATCCTGAAAATAAGATACAATTATATAAGATATGTATCAAAATACAACATAATAATGTTCATATTATCCAGTGTTAAGCTAACACTCAAACAAATTTTAATTATTAAAAAATAGAATGAAAAAATTATTGCCATGTTACAAAATAATTTATCGGAATTTCTTTAAGAACACTTAATGCAATGCACAATATCTTGATATGAAGATTAAATCATTTAAATATAAAAATTCACTATTACTCAAGTCTAGCCACAATAGTTTAGTTAGCAAAATGACTGGAACACAATATTCCGGACGTCTGAATTCAAATCTTGCATGAACTTTTTTATTCTGCATGTTTTTAAATGCCTTATTCCTTTGCCTTTTTTTAAGGAATGTATGAGGTTTATATAAAAAAAAAAATATTTGACATCACAAATAATTTATACAGTTATAAACAAGGAACTGTTAGTGTCTGTGATTATTAATATTATAAGTATTTTTTTTACACATTTCATATTGAATTTTTTAATACTAGTGTGTCACAACACTATTTAATAATTAAGCTCAAAGCAAAGAAATATATGTATTTATTTAACCATCATTAAATATAAGTAAAATGGGAATTCAATATGATAATTTTTCAAAACATTTCAAAACCAGAGTATTATTTAGGGCTTATCGATTATTCTTGCCTGGTTGATAACTTTCCATTTTGTTGTACTGTCACCGTCTAACTTTCTCAATTCCTCCGGTCTCTCGTCTACGATGCCCACAACTTGTGGAGCATCTTCACCCTCATTATATATGTCCAATTCATCTCCGTCGAGAGGTCTCAGCTTGGATATGTCTAAATCATCATCTATTATCTTGAACCTAATAAAAAGACAATGTTAATAAAATCATTCAATTGGACATTGGCAATGGTTTTTTCACCACATGTTTTGTAATATTTATTTCGTTTTGAATGATTTAAAATTCGAACTATAATATCTTTTGCAGTTATTTTTTCAATAAAATTGCATTATTATAGTTATTTTCACATAATTAATACTATATTGTCTACAATGTCATAGTTCTCACCCCTTGCCCTTAATGTTTTTTTTCTTTTTCTTCTTCTTTTCGTCCGGTGCAGAAGTTAGATATTTTTTTAAATATGCTTTCTGGTCTATTGCCGTTGCCATTTTTACCAACTTATCTTATGAATCAATATGTATGCTAAAATATTTCAGCGTCTTTAGTAACACAAAGTTGAGTGTTTTATTTGACGTTTGGCAAATCAGTCGTGATGTCATTTGTCAAGTAAATAATTTGACGGAAAAATAAGATAGTTTATGTTGCATGATGCCATAGCATAAAAGAAAGCGATATAATTAATTTTATTATTACTATTATTATATCTACAAACATATTGAATACAAAATTATCATATCTTAAATATTTTTTTTATTTCAATATTGTCTCCAGATTATGCCTTAACATTACTAAAAGAACATGTTTTATGATGTGCATTATGAAGAATTTAATACCTCCTTTCATATTTTTTTAAATTGTACCATTAATTTTGGCTCTATGAATTAATATGATTTCTTAGTAAGCTATGACTTCTATAAATTGCCTAATATCGATAATAATATGTCGAAAGAAATTAATTATTTTTTTTTAGAATATTTTCAATGCAAAAAATTCAGTTCATCCACATAAATCTGTTTTCTAAGTAGTAGAAATTCTACTAATTTCTTACCATTGAAGTTAGAATCAATAATAGAGTGATATGTTATTTTAAAATAAAATTGTTTTGTATAACTTAACACGCTCTTCATAAATATTTATATTAAAAAAGTCACACACTGCGTTTTTGTTTTGATTGTATTAAATATATTAACTTTATGAAAAAAAATGTTAAAGAGAATTGGTATATTCCTTAACCTTACTAATCCAAACAAGATTTTAGCCAATAGTGAAATCAAGATTTTTATTTCAATTGACAAAATTAGTAAATGGTTTTTTAATTTTAGTTAATATCTACTCTATAGCGAATGAAGAAGAAATAAAGAACTTATTGTAAGTTTAGTCTGTGGTACAAATAAAAAATATCTATGTCATTGCAGTATCAATTCATTAACGATTTTCGATCTGACAATATAATTATTATTCAATAAGATAAATCATTGTCAATCTCTGCGATCGTCGTCGTCATCGTCGTCATCGATGCGATATTGGTCGTCTCTCTGAAATAAAACATTTATGGAAAAATAAAAAACTATCGGTAAAGAGTGTAGTCTATGCTTATATTTCAATTTCAAAAACATAAGTGTGACGTTCAGTAAGTTATGATTGAAACTATTATATATTCATATCAATTTTGACAACTACCTTTTTTTTACATAAAAGTCTTGTATAATTATAATGTTTTGAATTTTTTTTCACTTTTTTTTAAATATAATTCCAATGAAAAAAACTCACCAAGTATGACCCACGATAGTAGTTCTGATGAAAACAAGAAATTTTTAAATAAATTCATATTTATTAATATCAAATCATAACTGTTTTGTCTATCGGCACAGTTTGATCTAAATATTTTGTTATGTTACTAAAACTATCAGTTTTCGTATATTCTTATAAAAGTATTTAGAGAACTTCGTTTATATACATTGATCTAACGACACTTACAAGGTTAGGCGTCACCAGATACTAAAGGGAATATATTATCAATAATTTCAATACAAATATAAAATTAACATAAAAATTAAAAATATTTATTTTTTTGTATTTTGTACTCACGGCGTCGCGGTCGTCATATTGGGACTGAAAAAAAAATACAATGACGTCAAAATAACTCGACATTTAAAAAAATCAATGGAAATAAACGAAGACCGTTATATTTTTTTTATTAAATAATAGTTTTGTGGTTGGGAATTTGTGAGTACTATTATTTAAAAATTTTAATTTATTAATAACATGGTATAAATTTAGATCTTGAAGGATGCAGTCAGGTTGTTTAAGTCAAATACGAAAGTATTCTTACGTTTGCTGACGAAGGTTGATATGGTGCTGGTTGCTGAAATATTAAAATAAAGTTGTGTTTTTTTCTCATAGCAAATATTTTTTTAAATTCATAGCTTATTTAGTTTTTTATAGAGAAGCTTATTTTGTACACAAACAAATTATTCAAGCTTTTATAAAGTAATTGGTGTGAAATTGTGATATTTTGCTTAATTAAATGTCAGTAGCTACTAGCTACTCAAGTTGTTTTTAAGCATTTTTAATAATGTTCCAATTATGTGATTTTTTTTTATAGATTAGAGGCAAAAATTCTAATTATAGTCTACAAGTGATAGAGCTTGATGCTTGAAAAAAAAAACCGTTATTAGTACATTTTAAATTTGTAATAATATATATATTTAAAGATAATTGGAATTCACTTACGTATCTAAACTGGAGGCTCTATGAATATAATAAAAACAATTTAAAAAATCAATTTTCAAAAACACTCATTATGAGATTATTAACAACAAAACTTTAATGTTATATATATGGCTGTGCCCAAAGGTATTACGCCATACACGCCATCTTGACTTCACTCAGTTTGACATATTTTGTCATTTCAACAATGAGTAAGCAAAATTTGTATATGAATTAGAGCAATTTCGGCTCGTCACACTCTATAAGCACTTCCAGTTCAATAAACTATATTAATGTGATTATATGAGAAGATTTATGTATGTAAAACCATTAATAATACTATTGTGACGATGTCATCTCGAAATAAGCGTACAGTTCGGAAATGATTACAGTTAGTTATAAATTTTAAAATTGCCAACATAAATGGAAACTTAATAAATAATATTTTATAATGTTCAAACTTACACCCAAATCGTAGTATGATTGTTGATTCTATAAAGAAAATTACTCCATTTAATAAATCGCCATATATATAGCAATTTTATACATTTTTGTGTAATTCATAATTCTTTTTTATTCGATTTTCATTATATTTTTTAAATAAGTAAAATTGTTACTCACATTATCCCTCACTTGATACGGAGATGCTTTCTGTAAGTACTAAATGATTACTAAGATTTATCGATAAATCGATAAAATTATAGTGATGTCTTGATACTTACATGTGATTCCTTTAAGAAATATTAAAAATAAAACTTTAATTATAATATTAGACATATACTTACACCTTGTGCGATTTTCTGTGTGAATAAAAAATATTATAAATATTTTATATGGCAATATTACTTATTTTGTTTTGTGTATAATATTTAAAACAAAATTACCCTCAGATAGTTGTAGTTGTAATCGTCATTACGGTAACGCGAGCGGTCGTTTCTTTGTCCAAATTTCTAAAAATAATAATTATAAAGTAATAGGTTTGTATATATTATTTACAAGGAAATAATTTTAAATTTAAACGAAGCTAAAATAAACATTTACCACGGGTTCCGAGTCTGCTATCTGTTAAAAAAGAAAATTGTTTAATATAATCTACATTAGATTTTTTTATGTTTATCTATAAATTAATGTTGAGTGTTTCTTTTTTTTTACTATTTTTTTTATTAAAGACGTGGCAAGAAGATTTAATAATTTATAACGAATGTATTTTATAATAAATAAAGATAGTGAAATGGAGACGTCTTAGTATTAAATATTGGAAGCAGAAATTCTAGTGTGAGTGATTTTGAAAAGTGTTATTTATATATATACTAACTCTGAAACGCAGTCGCCTACGGGATTGATCCTTGAAAATAAGAAATTTAAATTAAAAAGCTGATTTATTAATTTTAAATTACAAGAATATTGGAAGCATAATAAATAGTCCTACCTGTTGATCTTGATCAGGCTGAAAGTAATTATATTAAAATTATTTTTTTTATTAAAACGTATTGTTTAGTCTATGATGAAAATGAGTACTATTAATTTATTAATGTTTAACTTTTTCAATAGATAGGAGTGTAATTAAAAGTTGATTTCTCTATACAAAACTAATATAAATCATAGAGCTGGCACAGATTATTAAAAAGTATATTTATTGAATTTTTGTATTGTTTTAAATAAGCTGCCAACATTAAAAAAAAAACACGGTTATAATTAATATTTATATAACAAAGCGGTCTTATTTTTAAATATTGTAAAGGGAGTAAATTTCTGACATTTTATGTTAATATCAAACACCTGAAAAATAGGAAATTTTATTAATAATATTAAAACCAAACATGACAATAATTACAACGTATTTTAATAAGACTTAGTTACGAAACATGTGTTCTTATGAGTAAATAATAAATTTGTGTATATATATATATCCATACTTAATATAATATTATAAATGCGAAAGTAACTCTGTCTGTCTGTCTGTCTGTCTGTTACTCAATCACGCCTAAAGTACTGAAACAATTTGCACGAAATTTGGTATGGAGATATGTATTTTGATACCCGAAAAAGGACATAGGCTTCTTTTTACCCCGGGAAATGACGCATTCCCATAGAAAAATTCAGGTGGGCCGATCGCTTTTACGCCTAAACTACTGAACAGATTTAAAAGAAATTTGGTAAGGAGGTAGTTTGAGACTTAAGGAAGGACATGAGCTCCTTTTGACCGCGGGAAAACAACGCATTCCCATGGGAAAAATTACTTTTCTGGCCAAGGAAGGAAAAACAAAAAACATCGTAAATAAAAATGTATTGCAGTAACCTATCTTCTTCTTAAAATGTATTTACCTAACCTATGACAATCACACTTAGTATGGCCTCATCCCATCTCGGCACAATTCAAACATACGTACAAAAAAGTACAACACAGGTTTTTTCATACTACTATACAAAAAAACTATCCAATGCGGACGAAGTCACGGGTAAAAGCTATATATAACTAATTCTGAAATTTACGCGGACGAAGTAGCGGGCAAAAACTAGTAAATAGTTTTAGTTCAAAGTATTTTTAGTAGTTTAATTAATAGCAAGTAGATTAATTTGCCGATCACGTGGCGACAATGGTGCACTGTAAAACTCAAACGAGTTTATTATGGCACTTTTTATTTGTTATTGTTCCATATGTGTACGTAAAAAGAACTATATTATTAGTGCAAGCAAGAATCCTAGAAACAACCTAATTTGATATTGTAATATGAGAAGATTATGAATAAAAAAATGTGAACGCTCCGTACGTAGTGTGCGCGGACTTGGACTAAGTGTGCTATTAAAGTTATAGATGATACGATAATTAAATTTGTATGTATTAAAAATTATATATGAATGTTCTTACCGCGGGCGCCGCCAATACAACAGCAAGGCAAACGACGAAGATATAAAGAAATTTCATTCTGATACTTCAAATACCAACTACGTTGCACAAACATTTTCCCTCCATTTTATGCAAAATTATTTCATCTGTGACGAATATGCGCAAATGGCTACCATGTTAGAAAATGCTTATTAATTTCTTTTACCTTATTTGCGATTAACTTCAGTGTGTTGTGGAAATTGATTTTTGTTTATATAATAAGGTATTTTGCTGGATTTTGCTGTATAGTTAATCAGATTTACAATTCTAACAAAGCTTGAAGTTTTAAATGATAATGCATTTACGTTTTTATTGTATCGTAATAGTTATTTGTTTTACCTAAATAAACATAATAATATAATATATGCTATTTAATTCTAAAACGCTTCGTATGTATTGTGGAAACGCGAACTTGTCGTTTGCTCACAATACTTAAATACAATTTTTGGGTTTTAAGCAAGGAAGAGCGTGTACCTAAGTTTTAAAGAGGGGATATTTACCGAAATTTAGTCGGAGATGTAAAACATAAAAAAGTATGCTTGAGATAATTTGTAATACCTAATTTATATGCATTATCCTCTTTGGATCTTTTTAACGGTATATACATTATATTTCAAGGGTTGAGCTAACCAAATTTTTATTCTATAAAGCCTGTTATTCTTAAAACCATACATCACTTCTTCTTCTTCTTCCCGGCAATTTATCCCAGCATTAGCCAGGGTCTACCTTCCTGCTCAAACTCCTCCACTTTGCACGGTCTTTGGCATCCTCGGTGGTAAGTCCATTGGCTCTCATATCCTGCTTCACGGTGTTCAGCCATCGCTTTCTTGGGCGTCCTGGGAGTCTTGCTCCAAGGACCGACATATCAAGGCAAATTTTTCCGACGTACTTCTCAGGCCGGCGTGCAACGTGGCCATACCATCTCAGGCGACTCTCTTGAAGCTTATCCGCTACGTCACGGACTCCAAGACTACCTCGAATAAATGTGTTACGTATACGATCAGCCCGCGTAACGCCACACATCCACCTCAGCGTCTTCATCTCCGTGACGTGAAGCTCTTGAGTGTGCCTGGATAGTGCTGGCCAACATTCGCTGCCATATAAGAGAACCGGTCGGATTATGCTCTTGTATATTAGTCCATTGAGCTTGGGCGGTATTCTGCGGTCGCAGACCACACCTGTGAGCTCACGCCATTTCGCCCAAGCAGCTCTGATTCGGGCTTAGACATAATGATCGATGCCTCCGGACTTATGCATAATAGATCCAAGGTACCTGAACTTTTCCGACTTAACGGCTGGTTCAGGACCTATATGGATAGTTCAAGAGTCCGGGCTTCCGCAAGCCATGTACTCGGTCTTCGTCACAATTAGTTTAAGACCACCGTTCTCAAGCCTACCCTTCCAGAGGTTAACTCTTCGCTCCAGCGTCAACCTGCTCTAATCAATGAGCTCTATGTCATCGGCATATATCATCAGCCATGGAGGCTGGACCTGGATGTTAGCCGAGACAGTGTCTGATCTGTCAGATCCAATGTGAACCCCTACTGAGATCGGAAAGGGTTTTGTATCGCCAACAGCAGTCCTAACCATTGAAACGGAATCGCGGTACATGTCTCTGATGATGTCAACATAGGCCTCAGGGATCCCTCTGAATCGCAATGCCCACCAGATACATTGACGAGGCACGCAGTCAAAGGCCTTCTGCAGATCTAGAAATGCGAAATTTTACACATATAAGTAATTAATTATGTTAAAGAAATATTTAATTTTAAATAACATTTGAATAATAAAGTGTAATTAATCAGTTTAATAACAGCGATTTGTATAGTAGGAGCTATTGAGATTACACTTTTAATCTGTGCTTTAATGGCAAGATAAATACGTTCCTAAAATATGGATTCCGTTTACAAAAAAATTGTGTTTAAAAAGCGGTAAAAATCTATATATATATTTCTATCATGTTCAGCAACTGTAATCAGAATCGTTACATTATGAGTGGTCATTATTATTGTGGGATATTCACAAAAAGGTTATAAGGAACAGAAAAGGTTTTATAGGAAAAGTTTGTTATAGGATTAAACCAGACTTACGACATTTTCGTCTAAATAAGTGATGTATAGAGAAATTAAACATTTAGTACGGAAAAACATTTTGCAATATTATCACAAACGTGTTTCTTGTCATTGTGATAATGTTATTTCAAAATCAGTTTATTGTTATGTAATGTTACTCTTTAATAACTAGGAGATGAATTCGCGTTTTTTTTGGCATCTGCAAAAAGCTCTCATTGCAAGTAAAGAGAAACGACCTCAGCGTTTCGGAACCGAACAGGTTTTTTCCACATAGGTTCCGTTTCTGGCCCTAAAATTGAAAATTCTTTGGGTAAAAACCTTTTAAGAAAACTGGGTTGTCGAACAAAAAAGACTCTACACGATCGGGCATTCAGTTTCCGAGATCATCTGCGTGGATGAACCTGAGTCGCCAGTATAGATGTTAGTAGTAACTACTGAACACATTTTGATGAAGCTTTCAAAAATTATATAAGTATGTTATTTAACACATACGTTAAAGTAGTATATTGTTTAAAGTAAAATACAATAGTCATATCTGTTAGTTGGTTAACGTAGCTATTTCTTCAAAGATATATTATTCGTATCCCTCTGAACATTCTAAAAATAATGCGAAAGAAGTCATCTGTCCCTATTGATAACGTTTCAATAACATTATTTAAATTTTATATTCAACACTGGCAACACTGACGAATACTTTAAATATATAGAAGAAAAAGCCGCAATAAAAGCTTGTATTTATTTACCTCGTCCTAGTTGTGTTCAGTTGTTTGTCCAGAGAGATTTAAATAATGTCTACTTATTTAAGTATTTATTTTAACAGACCTTCAGTGACATCTGTCGTCTGTTTATCAACTTCACACACAACACAACTGTGTAGAAGTCCAAGTTCGCGTCGTCACACTACATACGAATTGTTTCCCGTTTATTATTTAATAACTTACGTGACTATTATAATGGGACGAAAATTCTGAATGTAAATGTGTCAACGCTCCGTGTGTAACACCAACATGGACTACGCGTAATTTTATAACGAATCCCAATACGTAATTCACTTAATTACGGGATAGTTTATATTCTACTCTTCCATCTTGGTTATATTATTAAAAAATTATCAAAATCCATTCAGTATATTCTACGTGACAGAACAATAAATACCCATACACAGTGACATACTATTTCAGTAGTAATATAAGTAAAAGTACGTTTTTTCTCTCACCTTTAATAAATACATACTAATGGACCTAACAATTCACATCTGATCGTAGGTCGAATCTCGCGGGTCGCGTAGCAACCGTTGCTAGGAAACGAACAGAGTAAAACATGGCGGTCTAAAAAAGGCTTAATAATATTGTGTTTATACTAATTTAAAACAGAAAATATATTTGAAGTATATAAAAAAATTGTAATTAGAATTATTATTATCTGTTGTTTTCAATATATTAGAATTAAATGTAGATTGGGGACAAAAAATATTTTCATTTAATTTTGTAAAGTAGACTCATTTATAGGACCTTAAAAATGTCTCTTCTATTAATTTTAATATCTTTCTTTATAGTTTGCCTCTGCGGAGATCTGATCTATCCATCCCGGTAGACAACGCGACGCCAAAATGCGTATTCCCGGGATAAGAAATCAATGTTGTTGACATATTTAGAAAAATATGATTCATTCAACTATTAAAGCTGATTGCGAGTAACTATTACTGGATAACTCCAATACAAACATAACTATATAGAATTATAATAAAAAATAAATGTATATATAAATTAAAATATCACATTAACGTAAAATATGCAAATACATACAAATATTCAATCACTTATTTTACATCTGTGGGTAAATTATTTTATTTATTATCTTATGGTGTACTTAAATATTTTCTATTATATATAGAGTATTAAATATTTAACATATAATGCTTCAAAATATAATTTTATATATATACGTTTTTATAATAAAATCTATGTAGCATTTCAACCCTTACAGTAAGCCAGTCTCCCGCTAGCCTTCACATCGGTAGGACGCGTTATTCTCTTTCGGATTGTTAACTAAAATGTGAGTGTAAAACATAAATTACAATATATTTAAAATAATCTTATATATATTTATGGTTGTTTAATTCATTATATATTATATGTTGAAGTGAATTTCCATATTAAAATTTTGATTCTTATTTAAAAAAAAAAATATTCTGCTATCCTAATAAGATGCATTTTGTGAGTATAAGAATAGATATATATAATGTTTTTTTTTTTAAGTTTTCTTATCTGTAGATTATAATATATAAATAACCATAGATAATATATGAATTATTAACATTTAGCTTTTTGAAACATGATTGAGCTTTTCATATAGAAATGATTTTAAGTCAAAAATTAAGGGTGAAGCGGATAGCTTTCCACAATTCTACACGGACCTCGATTTAAACGTACAAATCTTTGTTCATTTTAATATTCTTGTACATATTATATCGAAAGATTTCATGAATTTTACAAAACAAATAATAATATTTTTATAATGATATAATATTATATTAATTTTGTTTATCATTTGTACATAGCGAGGAAATGCTTTCGGTTGGTATTTCATATGTTTGTATTTTTGTATGAATGTTACGAAACATATGTCAATCAAATATCAAATATTATTTATTTTTATTTAAATTAAATAAAAACAACGGATACATTATTCTAAAAAAAAAAATTTTAAACGTTTTTCATTAGGTCGTTCTGAAATATATCAATGGAGATAAAATCGAGGCGCGCCCATGTATTTAGCACTTGTTTCGGATGTAGAATTCTTTTCTAAATTAAATCAATATAATGAGGGTTGTGACCCCCGACAGCGTTCCATTAGTCTGGGGTTTCACAAAGTTGATTTTCTCATATAGAAAAATTCTTAGTGCTCGTCGGGGGCTATAATAGTGAAGAATTTATTATATTCTATATGGAAATCAAAAAAATAATAATCGTATAATAAAATAATAAAGCCACAGATATAAAAATAATTCAAATGATTCTGATACAAATGTTCCGTATATTAATATATATACATATATATATTTTACACAACAAACATTTTGATAATTATCGTTTCATATATGTGTTAACAAGACGAGCGAAGCCGAAGTATATGTGTAGTGTTAGAATAAATGTAAAAATCATGTCGGCGTTAAGTGTCTTAACTGGTCCAGCGGTAAATGGGAATCTATTGACAAATTAAAACCGTGACGTCACAAATATTTTTTTTTTATTCGAATTTAGTTTTATCATGTGTCTGTTTAAAATAAAACCTTATTATAGCGAGATTTGTGATAAATCAATTAAAATTCCACAGTTTATTCTTCTTTTGTGTAAAGATCTTTTACGTCTATGTTACTCAAATATAAAAAAAAGTCATAATGTTTCCCATACTAAAAACATTCTCAGTTAAATGTATTCGACATTCTCATTTATAAAGTTAAATTAATATTTTTTGGTTCAATTACGTATTAATTATTAATATATCGCAACGAATCAAGCTAGTTACGTAGTTGATGTGTATAATAAAACAAACACATATATTTTTATGAAGACATTAAAAGGATATACGTGCCTTATTTATAAAACAATTTTTAAAGACATTCATATGAATAAAAAGACATGCACTTTGTCCTAATAAATATTTATAGATATTTTTTAATTATTTAAAGTATATAATGTATACATTTCAACAATTAAATGCAAGCAGGCATTCATAGTTACTCTTAAGTCATTCCTTTTTTCACTTTTAATACAGATCATTTCAAATGATTAGACAAATTTTAAGACTATAGATAAAAATTTGAAATTTTTAGTCTAATTAAAAACAGAATACGCTATTTATTATAAATTTTAAAATTGAAATAAGGAGCGTACTTTTAATTTTGAAAGCAATTACTGTTGAATTTAAAACTTTCTCTCTCTCTCTCTCTCTCTCTCTCTCTCTCTACATATATAGATATATATATATATATATATATATATATATCTGATATAAATAACGTATTAAGTAACACATAAGATCATTACAACTTTTCAAATCGCAGACTCCGTTTGAGACCACTTCAGTTGAAGTGGAATATATCGCTCCTCAGCTTCATATTCGACTTCGGCTACAAGGATTCCTATAAATAATAAAATAAATACTAAAATGGCCTAGAAAAGAGTTCTAACTCTTTGTATTTTTGTTATGAAGTAACAATTTTAAATAAAAAAATGTCACAAAATTATTAAATTTTTTCTCGTGATCGTTTTTGAAATGGGTCAGACTATGCGACTAAATTATATGATTTTTATATTCAAAGACATGATGTCTGTTAGTTCTTAAACAAAATAAAACTAGTACAAAATTTATTAATTTATTACATTACTAAGGAATTTTTTGTTATCAAAATTGTCAAACTTATTATTATATAGCTATGATTAATTTAAATGCATCAAGTCTTCATCTAATTTTAAATTCTTTCTTCACATGCACATGTTTTTCTGTCAATGTTAAAACTTGTGTCTCACAATCTGAATTAATTTCCTCTCTCGTTCAGTCCTAACGGACGTGACGTCACGTTTAACCAGACACAGCCTCCGCGTACATTGTGCAGATGAACATTTCAAGTGTCCCAATTAACATTTGTTCGCATCCAACAGAAAGTACAGGGGTAAATGACATAAATTGATAGAGTATTAACATTTTTTTATTATTACGTGTATATATTTTGACATCAAATAATATATTATCTATGGTTTCAATGTAAACGTGTTTAAACTCAAAATGTATACAAAAAATTTAAGTATTTCGACATTTTTATATAATATGAGGATTTTCTCTTCCAATATTTAGTTATGTTACTTGTTATTGGTCGATCGTGCATTGATTTGAAACTGAATTTTTAATGTTGCTTTAATGTATTTTATACAAATTACAAATAGACATTTTTTTGTCAATATGTTCATGACTGGGTTATAAAGGTTTCGTCTCAGTTATTGTTAGTTTCGAGAGAGCCCAGCCCAAATCATTCCTTAGGAAAATAACGAAATGATTATTGTGTTGTATTGTAATGGAATTCTGAAAATCCATTATTTTATTTTGATTAAAAAAAAACATATTTTATAAAAACAAAAATTGAATAATTGTTCAATTGTTATAAGACATTAAAATATTCATAAGATAAATGTGATGCGCGAATAAAAACGATATAGTAATAGAGACGTCTGCTAAACAAAAATTAGGAATAGATTTCGAATGAAAATGTCCGTACCTGTAACCTTATTACTCTCCCGGGATGTCGATGTACGCAATAGCCTTCTATCTTGCATGAACCTTAGTTTTGAGATGTTGAGCGTGTTTCATTGGTATGGGGTCCATTGAGATTTTGCAACTGCGGTTCGTATCAGGGGCTCTTCTGTACCCTGTGCCAGCGACACACAAAACTCGACTCTGGTTTCAGACAACGGGCAAAGCTCTTTGATGGGATGGTTATTGGACTATCAGTATGCTTTCATAACTTTTTTTATGAGAAAGGTGGCAAACGACCAGACGGCTTACCTAATGGGCAGAGTCACCCATGGACATTAGCAACAAAAGAGACGTTGCGGGTGCGTTGCCAACCTTGGTTGTTGAGAAAGAGAGAGGGGTGGGAATAACGAAATGGCAGGACACGGTGGGAACAGGGAAAGGGCAATTCATTCCCTTCACCTCAATGGCGACAACACATCCGCAACCATTTTGCAGATGTCCACAGGCGACTGTAACTACCTCCCATTAGATACCATCTGCTAGTTTGCCCCCTTACCATGAAAATAAGAAATCTTTTGTTAATTTATAAGTGTCGAAGAAACATACGAGCTTGTTTAATACTGTGAGCTTGAAACATTTTAAAACGCTATTATAAGGTACTAATATTTAAATTATTTTATCGATAAGCTTTATTGATAAATAATTGCTTCTCATTCGATAAAATATCCAATAAATTTGGGAATTACATCCCAGCTGGTTTTAACTGTTGAGGTTAACTGATGAGGACCATTTAACTAAGGGATTATTCCATTAATAACACTTCCCGTATTGGATATGAAGATAAGTGATTTCCTATAAATTTTTATTTATATATATATATATTATTAAATTAAATTTTTAATAAAAATTAAGTGACAATTAATTTATAAAAATCTTATATTGCTTTATATGTGGAGTTGTAATATTTTCTTTTTAATGGTATGGCTTCATTCGCACCGATATTAAATCTTACTTACAATAACCTTAGAAATGTCATGATTGTGTTTAAAGAGACAAGTTAGGGCGACAATAACATGGTATTGGAGTGGAAATCGTTTGAATTGCTTTTGATCTTTAGACGTCTGTATTAAAATCTCGTGGTATTTTATTTATTTCTAACATAGAAAATATTAAACTGAATGCATCAGACGCTCGGTTCGTTTGGAAGGCGTTTCATAATTTGTTTTTGTGACAGTTCATTGACAGACGCTGGGTGACATTGACGTTAGCGCTTTTTCTTTGTATTATCTATGGATTGAATTTTTGTATCTATATTTCATTCTTAAAAACGTACATAGTATATTCTGCCAATGTTAATGGGGGGGGGGGGGGGGGTAAAATGTAAGACTGGCCGGTTTTATTATATTGCGTGTTTCATTAAAGTCATTTAATTTTAATAAATGACATATATTAGAAAACTATGAGGTAGAATTTATTAATGTATTCAAAATTAATAAAAAATTACGGTAATAACTAAACATATATCAACAAAAATTCGTTAAGCATAAAAACCTGTTCCTAATTTACGAATCAAATATAGATGGTATAAAGATATAGAATGTTCCTTGGCCCAGACGAAATCCAGACGGATTATGACTTAACCTCTCCGAAGGTTAAAAGGTTGTAGTGGTAACGCCTATAACTCTCTTCTAAGAAGGTTCTTGAAAGAAGAGTCTTAGAATAATGATGTTTTTAATAAACAACAAATAATTACAATATCGTGATGATTAATTTCTTAGTTTTTTTTTTGAGAAAAAGAGATTTATTTAATCGAAATAATCACATTAATTGATGCTGATCATTATTATTATTATTATTATATTTTATTACAAAGTGTACTTATGTTTGTCGTAAAGAGATTACACTAGCTGAACCATTAAAAGCCTTGCAACATGAGTAAGCCTCTAGTTTTCAATTATATATGTACATTATATATAAGGTTTTCAATTTATATACCAATCATTTCGCTAAATCATATCCTGTTCCATTTTCTGTACATATTATTAGTTATGAAACAAGTAATAATTCATTTAGCTATTTGTATTCAAAACGGATTAAACAGATTTCTATGTAGAATTATACACACACATACACACACACACACACACACACACATATTATATATATATATGTTACATGTAATAGGTATAGAAACTTTTTATAACATATGTTTTTTTATTAATTTATGTTTACTCCTAAGACAATCTAATAGCACTGTTTAAACTTAGAAAACAACACTCTACAACTGAAAGCAATTGTTTTGTTTGTCTATTTTATAGGAAACTATAAATGTCTGCGTGTTTGTTTGCGATAAATCCACATTCTATAGTAACTTTCGAGGTCAATCATCTTCGATTTGTGTATACTAAGTTTTGACAGTGACGTTTGACAATGAATTGAAAATTGAAGTTTATGGTATATGGTCCTTACAAAAGACATAGCTGTACGGACTTTCTTCTGTTGCCTATTCTGAACGGAACTAATTTAACCAAAACAAAAGGTCTACGGTCCTACAAATAAAAAATTGGAAAAATATTTCAAGAATCAAGTGCGAATGAGGCCATAACACAAAAAATTAGATGTGTCTTTCTTAAAAATTAAAAATATTTAAATTCATCTCGATATTTAGAATTTTTATTATACAAAATTTATTTTAAGGCTCTGCAAAATGTTTCAATTTGTAAAATGAACTGATGTTGTGAAAATATGACTTATCGGACTTTATTTTCCCTCATTTTATTATTACTATAGTATTTCTTTTCTTTTTTTTTTGAATATTTATTCAATAACTAACCTGAATTGCATGTTTTCGATTTCAAAACTGCTTAATTTGTAATATTTCAATCGAATCATGGTGACGTCTTTTGAATTTAGAATTTCGAATAAAAGTTTTTTCCTGCAATTTTCATAATAATTTAAAATATTTTAAATATAAGTACCATACGATGGACCGTTTTCAAATGTAAAAATTATTATCAAAGCCTTTATGTTTACGTATTAGGTTAATATTCCTTAACTACACACGTAGCTCTGTGTTGTCATAAAGTAGAGTAATCAATATTTCGAAGTACAAGACATGTTAATACAGACCCTTACTATATATATATTCTGTCAACATAATAATCATCCGATGATTGCACAGCAAAGGCCTCTTCTTCCTCACATGGAGAAGGTTAGAGCATTAATCACCAAGCTTGCTCAAAGCGGAATGGCGATTTGAAACTTATAATTTGAAGTTATAAGTCCAGGTTTCCCCACGATGTTATCCTTTACCGTCTGTCAGTGGTGTCTAAATAGTCTTACAAGAACATATGACTCGGAAAATTCACATTGGCACTTACCAGGTTTCGAACTCGCGCCCTCATGCACGAGACGGGCCTTTAACCTCTACGACACCTAGAATCCATTTACTTTTAACTGCATTGAAACATCAATAACCGATTTTTCGATACATCTATCATACTAATTGATAACTTGTACACAGCTCCCCTATGAGACAATATACTTCTATACTCAATCGAAAAAAAATTCCGAATCTACATCACATATTTTTTATTTAAACGAAGCAAATAGGGTGTGAATTAAAAGAGGTCTAACAATTTTACGCTCATGGACTTATAATTGTTAAAATTTTGCATAAATTACACGTTCGTTGCTATTGAATAAAATTTTATATTATATTAATAAATTCAATAAAAATTTTGTGTCAGTAATAATCCAGAATCGTTTAAATTATTGAGTCTAAATTAAATAATTATAGGTAATAAATAGGTAATTGCTAACAGTTGGTAATAAATACATTTTCATAAATCCTATACAATAAAACTCATATATTATTTTGTCTCTATTCTCTTCCACGTTGTACTAAATTTGAAGTTTGGTGTAGAATACTGAAGTATTTTAAATACTGTTTTTGGTCTTGTGACAAATTTATTGAAATTTTAATTACAGCAGGTCGAAGGTTACAACCAGATTCATTATTATGATCTAATCTATGATCACGTTAGTTATAATATATATCTAAACAATAAAATTAGAATAGAATGAGAATGAAAATAAACATATATATTTTTATTAATTAAAATTGTGAAAGAAGAAAAATTTTGATATAAATATTTTCTTTGAATTTGGATATGTTTGTCGAAATGGCTTACTTAATTTTATGATATGTAGTATATATACGTATATATATATATATATATATATATATATATATATACGTATATTTTCTTATTGGAATTATTGTCTTTCATTGTAAAGTTAGTTCTAAAGTTATCTCGTAAACATTGCATTTATGTTCACGTGGTTAAAGTTATCTATCGTTGTCATTAATTCAAGTTATCACGGAACGAATATACAAAAAGTTTGATAGGTTCTACGTTATACAAAAAATATCGAATCTAACATATTTTAAGAATGTATTAATTAGTAACAATCACTTTATTTTCATACATTTTCTTTATTCAATTCACAACTCAGACTCGCTGGTTATATAATCAATATAAGGCTCCGTAAAGTAATGTAAGACAAAACTTAAAACAAAACCACTTATTTGTCACGTTTTATTTATAATCTTCGGTTATAATTAGTATATTGTTATGTTTGGAAAGCATTTTATAGTCACAAAATGGCGTGATTGAAGACAATTTGTACAGTACGACCTCACCTTCTCTAATGCTATATCATTTTGATATTATTGCTTCGTTAAATCCATCTTTAGATTAAAATTTACTTATTAATTTCTAATTGTATATACTCTGATTATATGCGGTTTGTATGTTTGTTTGTTGTGAATATATACAGAATTTTGCTAAATAAATTTAATGTTAAAGTGATATTGTATTTCTATTTCATTAACTACTGATATTATTTTTTATAAAAGTTGCTACGAAGTTAGATAGGTTTTTGGAGACGGAGATAGGATTTTAGTTCGTAAGTAGGTACTAGGTTGATAAGTAAGTTGTATTCCTATAAAAAATGTGAAGGACTACGTTAACAACGGTCATTTTCCTATTAATTAAATTATCCATCAAATAATGTATTTTAATATATTTTTTTATTTACTTTCATAGTTTAAAATATTACCAAATGAGAGATATTTTCAGCTTTAACCTTATAATTTCATAAAATATTTAATTCTTTAGATACAGTGAATAAATGTTCGTGAAAAAAACTTTTCCGACTATTTTGATATACATAAAATTTAGGTCGTAATTATAATATCATGGGAACACATTGAATTAAGAAATGTATTGTTTATTAAAAATATTGAATTATATTAAAAATAATTATAATATACAAATTATTGATAATACGCAATTATCTTAAGGAACCAACACTTCCGATAAAACTAAATATAATAAATTATGAAGATTTTTTAGGCTTCGTTCTTGATATATAAAGTAAGCGGAAACTTACTTAATTTTACTTCGCAGATAAACGCGACAGGTTTAGGTAATCAAAAGAATTTGGAAGAAAAATGAGTTGTAATATAAATGCTATGATAAAATGAAAACATGCTTTGAGCTGATATTTATTAACTTATGGCTTTGTCCGTTTATGAATTTTGTTCTTCGTTAATGTATATACAACTGTTCAAATGCATTTGGATTTCCTTTATGCATTAAGTAATAAAATGTTTTTTGGACTATAATGATGGATATATTTGAAAAAACGTGCGTGCGTCGGTGTCCAGACCAGATATGTTTAAGTATATTTTAAAGCGAATCGTGACAGAGCCCACGGTTCCTTGAGAAACCAAGATGCCCAAAGACTATACCATCAAGGTCAATAAATATTACGAGCTCACTAACGAACTCACTAGAAATACGTTCGTCGTGGATTTGTACGCGCTAGTCTCACTTCTACTGCGAGAGGTATAACAGCTAAATATCTCTCCAACCAAGAGACTTGGGCCTGTCCAGAACTAATATCAATCTATTCTTGGATCATATTTTGAAGGCAGCCCTTGAAGGTTTGTTTCAAATTTGGTTAAGTAGAGAGAGGAGCTTGGACGATGGAGGTGAGCGTTTAAGGCGCGTTAGATAGGGGCCCCTTAAACCTATACCTGGGTCGCAAATCTCAGGCACTGTTGAAGCTCCTCTCCCTGAAACGCAATGGACCCAGCACCCGGCACGTGAATCCATGGAATGCTGAGAAGTTTTGTTATCTCTGTTTAAATCGCTACTATATTTATACGAGTGTTATTATTACTAATTAATTTATAATATTTGTTTTAATTTCTTCTCTTAAATGAAATTATCGTTTATTAAAGATCCATGGAAATCGGTTCAATAATTTCGGAATTTAGCTAACATCAATCTAATAAAAATAGACATTTATAAAATTACTCTATGTTTTGGTATCATGGATAAAATTTTAACTAGTGTCATGTCACAAACGGACTAGTTTTTTACATATATGTCGAAGAATGAGAGCATTTTAAAATCCGTATTCGACGTCACAGCCCGACATGTTGAATTTCCTTTAAACAATCAGCACACCCAACGCAGACATGAATGCACTACTGACAGTCATAGTGACATCGATAGCTAGCAAGACAATTTGACATTAAAGTATCCATGGAGGCTTCACAAGCTGCCAATGAATAAAACGATTGACTATACATTTATATCAGCTAAATCGAACTAATATTTTTCAGTCTTAAAAAACTACATATCAAGATGTTTCGGTTACTTTGCGGCGCTACATTAAAATGAATACTCGTGAAAGTCTTACATCTCATAGCTATCAGCTACTAACGTTTATATCGGATTTATTACAAATTCATTATTTTAAAGAGAGGACGCCAGCCTCGCTGACGTCACTAATGTCACTTGTTTCAGTACGTTCCAGATATTTTAAAATGAAACTTCAATTCTTCTAAATGTTCTTGTATTTCTCGAAGGTTCTTCATAATCACATTCTTTATGATCCGCACTCGCTGAATTCTGCAGTCCGCTGTCGTGCGTCCAGACGTCATATTTATACCAGAATTCAAACATAGTTCTATTCTCTTTGATTTCGTTTTACTTTTAACAATAGTAACGACGACCAATAAGTTGTTATAATAATTGATGACAGCCTTAAGTTTCCATGTTTAGTTTATTTCCATGTTGCATCCGTCATTGAAGCTGATAACGCCGATATATATAATATATTTTCTATTGTCCTATTATATATCATGCAAATTATTTTCCCTTATGCGCCGTCATTAATATTAATATTAATTGAAATTTATGAAAAATGAACGACTTGTCGGTTTATACTTAAAATATATAGAGTTCATTGTGAAATATTTGTAAGGTCGGTAATTTAATTTGCATTTTGAAGCACGTCGGTTCTTTTGGTAATTTTTGATCCTCACATAAAACTGGTTGTGCCTTTATTTATTATTTACTGCATGGGCTCACTGAAAACTTTGTGCGGATATTGTGTTATATAGAGAAATGTTTATAAAAATACTATAAGTATATTCTCTATATACTTATGGTTAGTTTTTAATGTTGTATGTAAAATTTCATTATGTATTATATACGAAAAAATCAATTTAATCTATATTTCTATTGAAACGAAAAATATGTTTCTTTTTACAAATATATGGCAGTAGGTGGTCTTAAAACTGTGTTCTAAATAGTGATTGAGTCCGTTTGCAGAGTTAATTTGTGATATTACTTAAGTTTAAATATTTGATAAAAAATCACAAGCGAAGAACGAAAATTATGGGTATTATATTGAAATCTTTAAGATCCTTTTGTTATAGTATCCTGTATGTAAATTGAATCAGATTGCTGACGAAGCAAATGTTTCCTGACGAGCTTTATCCTGCAGATTATTAAGGATCTAATCGAGAAACTGTAATCCTTAGTTTTTGAGAAGTAAATTCTTTTCATCATTAATTAAAAAGCTAAAAAAAAAATATACTCACATCACGTTTTTGTAGCTTCGGTTTGTGGTGGCTCGATTTCGCGTTTTTATTTATAGTGGAATTCAATATGACTTGATTTTTTTAAAAGTAAAAGTATAATATATAGCAATTTGCTTTTAATGCCAAAGGTGGAAAATGAGCAGACGGCCTACCTGATGGAGGTAGTTACCGTCGTCCATGGACATCCGCAACATAGAAAAGCTCTTTGGCTTTGGTCTGGAATAAGCAAAGAGTTTGGTTTAGAATAAGTCTAGACTCATATAAGCATATGAATCTTGTTGTTATATAATATTAGCTATAATAGTATATGTCATACGGGTGAATAAACTGAAATATTCCTTAAAATTGTGCGTTTAATCTTAGTGTTTTGTTTTATCCTTGTCAATTAGATAACTATGGGAATATTTATATATATATAGATATATCAACTAAATATAAGAGGAATATTTAAAGGGTCACTCATATAAATTTATATTTTACATTAGATTTCGAATGATTATTATTTACTCGTTACTTATTCGTGCATGATTTTACAATAAAGTTCTGTAAGACCGAATAAAATATTGACAATTAGTGATGTTATTCAGGATTTAATACAAATATTGACGAAATATGTTGTTTATTGGAAACCTTTATTTGAATATAGACTTTGATTTGATTTTGCTGAGTTTAATTTATCTATGGTGTGAATATTAAGAAATTTACAATTAGCAAAACTCATTTTTGTATGTTTTTTTTTTTTATAACATTATTAATAGATATTTGGTTAATAATAAAATCTTATTTTAACGGTTGCAACTGTTTTTTTTTAGTTAAAAATATATACATATATAGATTATAAGAAACACGTTTTCGTAGACATCGTAGAGCGTTGCTACGTTGTCGTAGCACTTTAGATTTTTTGTTACGTATTACGTGAATTCCACTTTGTGATTACAGCCTTCGACCCCATCAATATTATAGAAACTTTTCTACTTGACACTTCAGAGGTTGCGATTTAACTCTCTTAAAGCCTTTTTGGGAAAACCAATACATTTACTTTTCGTGAGTGGAATAACTTTGTTAATATTTGCTTCAGATTTACTTCAGATTTATAAATAATAAAAAAAAATATATATAATATTTACATATTATGAAAAATCAGTATCATTATATGTTTTTCATATATTAAACCACATAGAAATAAAAATTTACTTAGATTCAATTAATGACTTTGATTTTGACCTCACTCACTCACATAAAAAGATCGATCAGGTCTATTTACATTCTGAAGCCTAATCCTCGATCTATCCCAATATTCACCAATTTTCCCAGTCCTGAGCAGGCTGTATCTAGCAACTAATCACAACCTTCCATAAAATATCGCTCCACAATACATCACATGATATTCTACATTTACCTAAACATCCATCCATTGTCTCAGCGTCTGGGGGTGACCATCGCGCATTTTCACTTCAACTTACTTATCTTTTGTGTTATCTGCAACTTAAATTTTATATTATAAAATTCTTATATCACCTCATCTATATACGTTTTACTATTACTGTCCAAGTATTTGATATTTTCAAGCTTACATGTTTTTTTTCCGTACTGTTTTTTAGCGAATATCAATTAGATTTGGAGAATATATGTAAAAACCTTATGGATCTTATTGAAGTTAAATATAGATGTTAACCAGTGAATTAACTGAATTTAGAGTCCCTTATTTAGTTACGTGTAAGCTGTTGACTTTGAAAACCTTTTTGCTTTTTAGAGTCAATACGAAGAGATAGAGAACAATACGATACTTTCTTGTCTAACAATCTAAAGGAACTGTCAAAGTCAAATGAGTTTGTGACGAAGGACTTAAGATAAATAATGGTACGAAATAGCGAAAGTGAATACTTCTCTATTTTTATTTAAGAAAATCATTATTATATGATAAATATTTGAAAGGCACTATACGCGTTTTAGAAAAATAAATATTTTATTATAATTGTTGATTTTTGTTGCGATACTCAATATATTTAAGGTAAATATATCACCTGTATGTCGATGGTCTCGCAAAAAAATCTCGCATCAGTGGCAGTCTTAATAAATCCACTTCTATAGCTTTGAAGCTAGCAAAGACTTATGGAACGTGTCTTTGAAGACATGTTCCATAACTCTTTGGATTAATGTAAAGAATATATGTGCAAAATAAAAAAAAAATATCTGTGCATTATGAAAATTTAAATTTTATTTATGTGTATTTATTATAATACAATTTTTTCACTTTAAAAACACTCAGGTGAGATATAAATGAGTTTTTACAACAAATTAATTACAATAGTACTATAAAAAAAATAGATTTGTAATATTTTTTTCAAATTAATGACTTGTTTCTGATTTTTTGTTTAGTTTAAGCGAAACTCTAACAGCCTTCAGGATTTAAAAATAAGGGATGCCCTTAGATGTTAATATTACATAATGATTACGTTTTAAAAATATAATGTGTGTGTTATATATTTTAGTAATTACCTAAACGATATTGTTACAAGTATAATATAATAATTAAAATCTATTGGATCTGGATTCGTGTACATTGCTCTGAAATCGATTCCAGTACAGCGAGACACACGAACCGACCGTCTCAAGGTTAGACCACGTTAAAGTAATTAATAAATTTTAAAGTTTTACAACGTACTTGTCACGAACGAATACATTAATAGTTTAATATAGTATGAGTGATAACTACGACCGACGTCTGTTATACGATGAAGTGGAGCGTAACGTGTTGGTGTTGGTAATGTTATGGGCAGTTTAAGACTCGTGGTAATGCATTCAGTACTAATGTGATACATTCGTCATAGTGTGGGCCCTCATTGTAATAAGTTGGCGCGAGACAGTGGCGAGTTAGCCTTGCCAAATACACTGACTGTGTTTCACTCGTCTAGAGTTGAATGAACCCGATAAATTGGGTAACGTATTTTCATTTACGTCATATAATTTTTTAACAATAAGTAATATATTCTAATAAATTGATATTAGCAGAATTTAATAATATTGAAATAAAATATTTTTGGCTTGTATAAAATTAAGGAAGCCAAAGTTAAATATTTTAAATTAGGTCTTTATACGGTAAATATTATCAAGAATCTTGATTAAACTGCTCGGTTCTTCAGTGAAATATATTTTTAAAATGAACATTTCAACATTCAATAAAAAAAAAACTGTTTTATAAAAGGATACTATTTAGGTCACGGAGATTCTTCGCTTTTAATTTGTAACGTATTTCAACTTAATTATAATTTAATTTCTTATTTAAACATTCATAAAAAAATTATAATCAAACCTGGATATAAAGGAAGTCTTTAAATAAATCAAGATATTATAAATCTGTTTTAATATTTAGTGTTTAAGAATAGCAAGAAGGTCTGTTCATAGATTATGTATTAAATTGTATTATTTATCAGAAATCCTTCCATATTTTCCCAAATTGTTATCTGTCTTAACGTTTGTTTACTGTGAAGTAACCGTGATCAAGGGAATACGGGTGAGAATGTCTGTCAGACAAGCTATTTGTCACATAGCGTCAAAGATTGAACAGCTCGCTGATTCGCAACAATATGTAATATTACAAAATCAATAATTTTTATTTTAAGCCGAAGTATATAATAACATATTTGTCATTATTAATAAATAAATCGGTAAGATTTTAAAATGAAAATATCTAACTATTATCGCTCTGTGAATAAATAGCACAAGCTCTTTGAATACATACTAAAAGCCAAACATGTTTATGTATTTTTTATATCAAACATAGTAAATATATTTTAAATTAATATAAATCTTTATTCATTTAGATTTATTCGTATTGAAATCGCTTTCATTTCAAACGAGCCCAGCTGTGACCAAAACCAAATCTCTTATCCTTTACCAATGTATTAGTGTGCTTACTTAATACAAGTCTTGCGTTTTGAACTCGTCACTGATAGTTTGAACGTTTTTCGTTTATTTATCATCTGCGATATATATATCTGCGATATATATATATAATTTCTACGTACATCCAAAAAGCATTTTTTAATGTCTGTCCGTCTGTCTGTTCAGACTAATCTCTGGAAATAATCAACCATTATAAATGGATTTTAAGGGAATTTTACTTGCAAATTGGTAACCCTTTAATTTAAAAGCCTTTTTCGTAACTATTTTTTTAATCAAAAGTTCATTGTGCTGAGGCAATTCAGTAGTTACCCAGGCAGAATCTGATTGAGGAAATTGCGGAAAATCATTTAAAGCATTATAACGATAACGCGGATGGTTGATTTAGCGTAAAATGAGGGCAAAACCGTAGGCAATAGCAACTTTTAAGTAAAAATTTTGAACTGTCCATTCACCACAGCGAAATTAGACTATAATATAAAAAATAGACTATTTTGGCATACACATAAAATTACTTCAAAAATTAGTTTCATATTTTTAAGAATGAACAACAAACATGACTCTTCTCAATTTTATTTTAAAATATGCTTCTCCATTATAGTGTTACAACTTACCCGGTCGATACTTTGAACAGAGAAGTCTTAACATGAGCATAAAATTTTAAATATGGCTAAATAAAATACAATAAGTATGAGAAATTAATTAATATTAATAATTGAATATTTAATACATATAATATCATGTTGCCAGCTCTCGATGTCAATAGGAGGAAAGTTCCAAGAAGTGTTGTGAGGAAAATAATAAAAATTCAAGTCGGCAACATTCAATAAAACGGGGACTAACTTTTTGTATAAAAAAGAAAACTTTCAAAACTTGTTATTGGAACTTAATATACAAATATATATTGAATTTAATAAAACGGCAGTTTATTTGAACACAGAGACACGACTTATTTATTTGTACCGGATGACATTATATATCCTTAAGGATAATTATTTAAGATGACGGTAGTAGATTTATTTTATTTGATAGGTATAAAATTTTAACAGAATTATATTATACGTTTAATTGAAACTACTATTTTTTCGGATAAACTACGCGTGATTTATTTTTGTAAAAAACTACATACTCCCAACATTTCGGTTACTTTTCAGCAATCATGATAACGGGCAGACGAGATCTCGTCTCATCTCGAATAAAACTCGCGAAAATCTTAGATCAAATTATATTATACGTATTGGTTGATTTATAACGAGCCCATAACTTTTCACGATGTTTATTACAACAAGCGACATTTCCATCATTATTATGCTCGCTCCAGCTATCCAAGGTGACTACATCGAGGTCTTTGATAGTCATCTGTGGTAAAACTTCCCACATTATAGTATTAACGCAGGTATTTACTGAATGAGAAACGGGGAACGCTTCGTATCTAGTGTGACGAACTTGTGTTAAGCGGATACGACGTTAATGAAGAATATTTACCATTTGGTACTGGTTCATAGAACATTTACTCTTTACTTAAACGAATTATTTTGAAATATCTTTCTATCTTAAATTCATAAGATAGTTCGAAAAATCATTTTACTGCCCAACATATATCACATTATACATCGAGTACACTGAATAACAATAAAAAATCAAGTAAAACTTTGAGGTTATGTAGAAAAAGTTTAATCATAAAATGTACAATCATTTTTATTTCTCATACTTTTAGATAAAACGTATTTTGTCTGTGTGCTAAATAGTCGCCTCTGTTTTTAACGCTCCAACGATCCTCTGAACTAAACCACCTCATTAGAGACGCTAACACGTTTGTGATGCTTATCTAATTAGCTAGTTCGGTTATTTAGCTAGAAAACGTCCTGTTTAGTAATAAATTATATAAGGTGGCAACCGGAGGTTCCAGGAAAACTACGAAACATACTTATATGTGTATTATAATAAAAATTACATATTAAAACTTATAACCTACACCTAGGACTACATGATTGCCCCGATGTTAGGATAGCAATGCCATTCCATAGCTTGTTTGGTATCAGGAATCTTCTGATTCACACGGCTTGGTGTACGTTCCGCGGAGTCAGCGGCGTCACTCGTTATATGATATTTCATCCCTACAATGATGTTGCCCCGGCGATGTTCATTTATTTTATAATATGTAACGCGTACGTAACAAATACAAAAATGCTTATTTATTTTATTCATATCTACTTCTCTTAGGAACACTATGTTGTGACTGTTCGTTGTCCGATCTGAGCCTATAATTTTCTCTTATTTGTTATGTAAGTTCATATTTGTTTTCAAGTTTATATAGTTTTCATATTTCAAATAATTTTACAGTTTATATTCCATATTTATGTTTTATAAATTTCGACTCAACCTTTTCTATCAATCGACCGATTTAATGATTATTTTAAAGGACATTTGCAATTTCAATCCTCGTTGACAATTTCTCGAGTTCGTTGTTAGAGAGCTCGTAGACGATTTTCTAAGATATCATTATTAAATAATTCCGCGTTTCCTCGTTAAAGCACTCCGTTATTCGTTATTCTCTCGAACGCATTGATGCGTTCACAAACTTCGTCTTTTTTTGAACTGTGAAATTGTAGTGATTCATTTAGTTCCCGTTATTATTTTTAATAACTATTTCTACTTCATTGGAAATATTACTAATATCTTGTCACTGATCTCTAATTGAGTATCTAGCTATTTGTCTTCCTCTTCCGGAATAATGACAGAGCCTTTTCCTGGCGATTCTTCTTGACAGTCATGGCAAATCCAATCAAGATTGAATGTCGCCGATTCAGAGTACTTTTTGTACTATTTTATATACTAAACCATATATTTTTTGGATCCCAATATTACAGATGTACTGTTTAATATATATATATATATATATATAGCTATATATATAGCTATGATGAAGTTTAACTAAACGGAATAATTAAGTTTTTTATTATAGTAACATTTTAAACTTTGTCAATTCAATCGAATATTAAATAACAATGTACTGCAATATAAAATCATAATAAATATATAAAAACAACCAATATATTGCAAGTGTTAAAAACACATATGCGAATATATCAAAATCAAACTGTATAGACTAGTTTCAGCAACTGGCGATGCTCACACAACAGTACTATAGCCTAATTTATCATGGAATAATTGTCTCCAAGCGCGCTCTGTTCTCTGCGATATTGAATTATAAAGTTTCTCAATATCAAACTCGTTTACTTCAAGCGAAATATCAAGTTTTGTTATAAACGATATCTCAATTCGCGAGTCTATACACAGGTTTTTTTTATTCTGTAATAGAAATATTTAATTATTTTGTTTCCTTCGAGACAAAACTTTGATTTTGTTAGGAATGACGATTCGTTTTTTATTTATATATATAAAAAAATATTATCAAGAAATTCACAACTTCATAGGATTGTGATTTTTTTAATTTGATTTACCCTTATCGTTTTAGCTTTTCATTCTGAAGCCGTAAAGTAAAGCGAAATCAAAGTTTAAGATTTACGAGTGTTAAGCTATGATCTGCAAAATATATTTTTCTTTTGAATTACAATAGTAACTGTTGTTAGATATTTTAAGTCTCAGTTATTGTGGGTGATATCTATAACAAATCTACAAGTTCCAAAGGTCATTATAAAACTATATGCATCTTTTTTTAAGTATTGTTGTTGTAAAACCATATCCGTTATCTACTTTAGAAACAGGAGGTTAACTACTAAACAAAATTTCCTTTAGTATAAAGAAACTATGTCTTAAAAAAAATTGTAATTGCGTTTTTTAAAAATAATAATATAAAGAGTCAATAATAATGAGATCCTAATGAACTAACGGAGCACAAAAATATGCAAAATCAACTGCAAAATACATAACAACAATTATCAGTCCTACCAATATAATAATACATTGAAATAAAATTGTAATTACTACCAATTACAATATACATCACGACACCAGCAGTGCTACCAACATCATAGTGAATGATAGCTTCAATCGAATCAATTATCCCTGATGTATTTCAGCGCCTGTGGATGACAACTGCCAGTATAGTTAATGACTTTACAGTTAGTCAAATTATTTCTAGATTATACTTAATGTATGTTGTGTAGTAACTGAAGTATTATTTATTTTATTTATCGAAATATCGATTTTTGTCTATTGGGGGAGTGATAAGAAATCTTTAAAATAACATAGCAGTATCAGAATAGTTTATGACAGTAGTGTACTGGCAGCCTTATCTTAAAAAAAAGGTGCGCAATAATAAAGCATAAAGCTAAAATAAATAGAATAAAGCTCATGTCAAATAGTTTGTTAATTTTGAGTGGGCTGAGTGAGTTTATATAGAATCTGTTTGGCTTTCTTCCTTGATCATGGACTACTGACGCTTTATTGAGCTTTTTGCAAATTATTCCAAAATATAGACTTCCGCATAAAAACTTGCATATATTCGTAAACTTGAAGGCATACAATAGTGTTCCACAAGAGGCTTAATGGGTGGGCTTTCAAAGTAAATCCAGTCCAGAGAGGTAACAGCTCATAAAAGATAGATACAGCGGTCACGTCTGCTGTGGGCAAAAGTGACAAGTTCAAGGTCAACAGTGAGCAATAAAGCCTTAGTAATAGAAGAATTAATATCAGATAAACAAGAGGGTAAAAATTCCCCTCAGGCTTTAGGTTCAAACAAACAAATTGATCAAGATCTGTTGTATTGTATGTATCTGGGTGCTGGGCTATCAAATGTAGGATGAGAAGAGATTCTGTGAGTTAAAGATGGAGTGGAGAGTGTGGATAAATCCATGAACGAAAGTATATTAGTGGAAGTTTGAAAGTTATAACCAGTAACAAATAAATTTAGGAGCAACAGTAGGGCATGGGTGGTTTAGGGGAATTTATAGGACACATAATAAAAGGAGCAATGAGAATTAATGTTGGTGGAGAGAAGGTGTTAGAGATTATTTGATTAAAAAACTGAATTCAAATATGACGTGATATGCAAGATAAGTATATATTGCCACGACCCTAAATAAATGGAAAGGTATACGGGAGATGATGGTATATATTTTATTTCCTAAAATTCCGTGTGATTCCCCCGGAAATACGTCATAACAGATATCACGTGACACAATCTGTTGTAGCTGCCGGGTATAAAACATCACTATTATAACAATAGTCTGATCATATTCGAAGAATAATTATATCATACTGATATAATTGATGCGAAAGTTTGTGTGGATGTATGGATGTTTGTAGAGCTTTTACGTGAAATTACTAAACTCATTTAAATGAAACTTAACAATAATGTAAGGGGCATAGGCGGTAGAGCTTAGCTGTGGTCAAATAACTACAGCTCAAATATGGGCTGGCTCAACCGGGGAAGAACCACCCTCTCACAGAAGATCGGCGTGAAGTAGTCATTAATAGACTGCGTTTCGTCCGATGAGTGAGAGAGCCGGTTGCCCTTACCTAGTTCCCACCTTTTCCTGTCATTTCCTTATTCCCACCGTTCCCTTTTTCTTAACAACTAAGGTTGGCAACGCATCCGTAACATCTTTATTGCGGATGTCCATGGGTGACAGTGACTACTGCCCATCAAGTAGGCCGTCTGCTCGTTTTCCAACTTTTACATAAAAGAAAAACTAAACATCAAAATCAGATAAAGGTTATATTTTATCCCAAAATTCGATATAGCTACAGTATCCGGCAGAGAGTTGTATTGACTGAAATCATAGATATAACTGACAGATAGTTAACATGTTTATTCTGTAACACAATCTATACATTTTCCTCTGAACCTAAATCCAAAGATCACGCGGAAGAAGTCGCAAGTAAAAGTAGTAAACTATAATAATGAGTATTGCATAATTTAATCCTCACAATGAAATGAGATGATAAAATATAAATATTTTTTTGATAATAATATTTTTATTTTCATCATATATTTATTCAAACAAAAGTACCGAAGAATTTTTTGCTCTCTCATTACAATTGAGATATTGGGTTAAAGTTTTTAAAAAGTAAAAAAAAAGTGTCAGCAACTATTAAATAATAATAATAGTATTTAAGTTTCAATTCCTCATATCACTGATTGATATGCTATACGTATAAAAAAAATTATAAAATGTTTTACGCTCAAAGTTGTAAATACAAAGGATCTTTAATTAAACGGGAAAGGTTTGGTATAACTTTTACGAGCAAACTTTGAATTGGGCTTTTAAGACTCTTATTATAGTCTTAATGAGAAGTCTTGCAGCTCATCATACATAGAATGTAATCATTAGTCCAGGTTCACACCAGATTCCGGTTTGAGGAAATGTTAATAAATATATTACCTTTATCAAATGAAAAACAGGCCAATGAATTTCTAAGGGAACTTCTAGATCTCTTGAATATATATATAACTACCAAAGATTATAAAAAAGTAGACAGCTATCACTGCTTTTCCGCTATAGTTAATTTAGTTGAAGCTGTTATTAGTAGAGCATTAAAATCAGAAAACTTTGAAAGCCATGATTACATTTCACCTCATAGATATGAGATATTACTTAATGAAGTTTTTATAAAGAATACCATAAAATAAACGGCTGCAATAGTAATTTATTATGACATCTAAATTTAATCGAACTAAATAAATATAGAGCAGTTGTCTAGTTTCAAGGAAAATCAATTAAAATCAGAAATCAATGACAAAAGATTTGCAAAATACTAACGATATTATCAGTTATTTATATATTTTCAAAAAAAAAATAATAATAAACTAAACAAAATTTCATAAATATTCCTCTGGTTTTTGCTTCTTTTATATATAAGATAAAAAAATCTATACAACATTTTTGCAAATTTCAAAAATGTTATATTTTTTTGGAAAAAAATATAATCTTTATGCCACTCTGATTACGTGTTTGAGATTATATACTTTTGCGTACAAAATTATCACATAAAAAAACCATACATATGCATTAGTAGTTCTAGTATATACAACGTTAAAGAAAAGCTGGTTAAATTCACAGCCTAACAGTTACGTTTTCCACGAACAATTATACTTAACTATTAATATGAAATAAGTCCTTACAATAAAAGAACTTCAACGAAGAATACTAATATATGTATGTCAATTCATAACCTTGTTATTTATGTTATTTTTCTTACTTATATTATATTTTTTTTACTTTAACAGTACAATAATTTTTTATTATTTAAATATGAACTTTGTTAAGATACTTATATAATGATGATATCAATAATCTTTTTCCTTCTTATATTACAATTTACAAAAATTCTATGACAATGATAACGTAGCATTAGTAGTACGCAGAAGTAACATGTTTTAATAATTATGTTATGTTAAGTAAATTAAGCTGAAAGTTTCCACAAACCAGAACTAACTTGACGCTAACTGTCTTCATCACGTCATCAATGAAGGAAACGTCTTTCCGAGTCATTACAAACATCCTTGAACAATTAGGTCATGTTATAAACAGACAAACATAATATCTAAGACTTCCACGAGTATTAACTTAAATATAAATGAATATTTTCGTATTTACTACGCTTTTTATTTTATTTTACATACTCCCGACATTTCAGGCCAATTAAGAGTACAATTTCTTTACAAAGAGCGGATGTATACCAACTTCATTGTCAGTGTGACTTGTCATACATTGGACAAACAAAGCATCGGTATAAGAATGAAATATTAGTTTTAATATAATATAGTTTTGTTTTTAATAAATACTCGTTATTATACTTATTATATTGAAATGCGACTTTGTTAATTCAATATTAATCATTTTATTTAATGATATAATTAACTGAAATGTCAGCTTAAAGTAATACTTAGTTGCATCCTTTGAACACTTTAAGTTAGGCCGTTAGTTTTTATTTTAACTTATTCCTGTTATATTAATTACTCAAATTATGTAAAATAAAGTGAACTTATATTACATGTTATATTCAAGGACAGTACGTAAATAAAACAAGGCTCTGTAGCGAAATACGTTACCATCGATCTAACAAGTAGAGTTCAGTATACTTACCTTGAGTTCTTCGTTGCAATAAATACGAAAGTTTAACAGTTTGTCATTCATAAGGATCCCAAATTATAGTATTAACTTTGGTCACTTAATGTGAAACTGAAAACGCTTCGTGTATAGTATGACGATGCCGACTTGTACTAAGAACGCTGATTCAAAACATGTCAATATATTAAAAAAGCTATTACTGATTTTATTATATCAGAATTTAATCAATTATAAAAATTATGACGTAATATCTTTGATTTGAAAGAGTGATCTAAATTTCTTAAAGATTCTGAATCATTAATGAGTTTAAACAAAATTATCAAATATTACAAATGTTAAGAACAAGTCAATTCGTTTTACTATTAGCACAATAAGCAGGGTGTATTTACGTGTTTTTAGAAGTCGCTCTCGACTGTACAGACATGTGATCTCCATCGGCCTTTCGAAGCCCACTACTGAGCATATGGAGAAGGTTTGAGCAATCACCACGCTTGCACAAGGCGAATTGTCATTGCGAACGTATAATTTGAAATTAGCAGGTTTCCTCACGATGTTTTCCTTCACCGTCCGTCAGTGGTGTCTAAATACTCTTAGAAAGTACATATTACTCGGGAAAATCACATTGGTACTTGCCAGGTTTTGAACCCGCACACACATGCACGATAGTATATATATATATATTAATTGATTTATTATCTATTAAATATTGCTTTCATCGATTGAATTTCCTTTAATTATATTTTACATTGAGTAACCACAAACATACATTCTCGTCCTACCAAAATTGTTAATTTATATTAAATATTGAAATACAGAATTCTTAAAATCCAAAGTGTATTTTAAATGACTGTCTACTCAAAGTAACATAATTCCTCTGCGTATAATATACTTAAAGTTAAGTTAATAATTATATTGCTTAAAATTTCTTCCAGAGTCAAAGTAAAACTTATATAATGATGTCCAAGATTTTCACATGTATTTAAATGAATCTAAGTTTGCACTTTCCTCTCCTGTGCCCGTGATCAAGGTTGCTGTGAACGAACTGAAACGAAGGCATTATTTATATATAAAATAATAATTACGTAGCATTGGTAAAACTTAGTTTTATATAAATGAAGCTTTTAATTTCATTCGTTTACAAAAATATTTATTTCTCACTTTAAAACCCTTTCCTAGTTATATATTATACAATATCAGCCCCGGCTTTGAAAGTGCTCCTTACCAAAAATATAAAATAGCCTATTTAATTTTAAGAATTATTAAACTTATATTATGATAACTTTCACATGGTACGCCCGATTTAAATGATTTTAAAAGTAATTTACAGATACTAATGTAGGCTTGAAAACGAAAATGAAATTAATTTATTATGATAAAACTCAATACCGTATTTATGTAAATAGCTTTCCAATAAACGCTTTAGGAATGCCAATTTTTAAAAGTTGTAAAATGAATATAGTATGTTATCCTTAAGGTATAGATATATTTCACCGAGGACTTTTTTGTAGACCTATATTGAGACAAAATTCTACTATATATTATTTTGTTATATCTCAAAGACTTAAGGCAGTGTTTTCGTTAAAAGCTCTCAGACGGCTCATGTTTTCCCAAAATCTTCAACAAATATCGTTAATGTACATACAGGTAAATACAAAACCTTAACAAATTATATACTAAAACCTTCCTCGAGAATCACGCTATCGAGTGCTGATAACTGTTTGATAATCGGTGCAATAGTTTTTCCGTTTATCGCGAACATACAGACAGACAGACGCGGCGAGCGACTTTGTTTTATAATATGTATTGATACATATGTATATAATTATTTGACTTTAACTAAATAATTGTATAGTATTTTTTTTATATTGAAGCAATGCTTTCAATTTCAATTCCAAATTCAAATAGATAATATTCTCTGCCAAATCTATATACACGAGCCGGATCCGAACCCGCAGCATCCAGGACTTAGATGTCGTATCCGTAAATTTAAATTATTCAAAGAACTATTATAAAATAAAATAATTAATAAAATAAATGATGTAAATGGAATTAAAAGTATAATTAACGTATACTCATAACATATATAATGTTATTATTATTTAGTAAAATTTTATTATATCCTTATAAATATATAATTTTTTAGAAAACTCTAGAACTTTGTTTGAGATAAGAATAATGATAATGACTTATAATGATTCTTTTAAATTGATATTTTTCTGTTTTTAATTCTTAATTATATAACGAAGTATCGGATATCTTGTGTTTAAATACACATACACTTGAAATATGAAGATGCGTCGCCCAATTCATCGGGTTCATTCAACTCTAGACGAGTGAACCACAGTCAGTCTATTTGGCAAGGCCAACTCGCCACTGTCTCGCGCCAACTTATTACAATGAGGGCCCACACTATGACGAATGTTTCACATTAGTACTGAATGCATTACCACGAGTCTTAAACTGCCCATAACATTACCAACACCAACACGTTACGCTCCACTTCATCGTACAACACACGTCGGTCGTAGTTATCACTCATACTATATTAAACTATTAATGTATTCATTCGTGACAAGTACGTTGTAAAACTTTAAAATTTATTAATTACTTTAACGTGGTCTAACCTTGAGACGGTCGGTTCGTGTGTCTGTACTGGAATCGATTATAAATAAAGTCATTCGACTTAAAAATGTCCTTAAAAACATTAGTATATTTAATTTAAGTTTTTAACAAGACTGAATTGTTGCCAGCATCTTTCAGGGCATATTGTGGAAATAATATAAACTTAATTTCAGCAGACTGCTTAGGAAATTACGTATTAATTTCTTTATTTTCATCAAATACTATCTGCATTGGAATTTTATATTCTGATTTTCTTACATTTCATAATAAAAAGCATAACATTAATAGTGAAATATAATATATTTTACATATAAGTATATTTTTCACGCGCTCAGATGATTTTGAAAATATTTGAATGAGGATGCTGGCAGACATTTTAAGGTTTGGTGACTGACATTTACGATTAATTTAAAAGCTTGCTTGCTAGCTTCGATAGTAGATTGCTTCATACATACGTATGTGTTATTATATAATATTTATGTACATAAAGTAATTGTATTCTGGTTAACATATATTTAATAGTTAATGATTGGATAGAACCTCTCTTAGAGTAATAACCTTCAAACTTCTATAAACGAAATACTGATTATCTAATAAGCTTCAACATGTAATTATTTACTGATTTCAGTATTGTTTTATTGTTATTTAGATCAAAATAGTTTATGCCATATAAAATTTAACGCTAGAATGTATCCAACATAAAATTTACCTCATGGATATGAATTATTTTGATAGACAATATCTATTGAAAAATTCTTTCCAATATATTGATTTTCTGTGTCAACATTTATAAAGTAATGAGATCTAAGATTTTTGAGAGTATTCATTGAAATAAAAATAATATTTTAGGATTAACTACGTTATTTTTGTTGTATTAACTACATACACCCGAAGTTTTGGTTACTTTTCAGTAACTGTGATCGCGGGCAGACGAGATGAGAAATAAGATAACTATTAAAAACTAGCATAAAATTGGGGGACATCTTATTAATTAGAGTATTTGTATTTATGTATATATATATATATATATATATATATATATATATATATATAGAAGAAAAGAAGAAGAATGTGTTTCTAATTAAGAACCCAGTGCTTTAAATTATTTTTCATATGGCTTTACTTCACGCCATCTTGATAATTTTTTCCAAGGTTATTGACCTTAAATTATGAATTTAATTTAATTTAAATTTATTACCTAGTTAATGATTAAATTTTATTCATTTTCTTTCAATAACAAAATATTGTATAGCCGGCTAATGTATTAGTTACTTGTCTAAAAAGGCTTTAAGTGACAGATTAAATGGAAATCAATACCTTTTACTCCGCCTATACGACATAAAGCTGGTAAGTTAATAACTAAGTTAAGCCATCATGGCTGCCAGTTCCAGCGAGATTGTGTTATCCTTTAATGTAAGCTTTTTGTAAGTGTATGAGTGGGAAATCTTATTTCCTCAATGCAATATATGTGTATATATATATAAATAAGATTTCCACAGATAACATTTAAAAGTAAATAGGAATTAACAATTTAACTAAAGAATGTATATGCTAGTTTAACGTATTAATTACTAAATGAATGTAAAATATAGAGCGATTCTTGTTATACGTTGAACAAACTGACTCGACTTTAATAAATTATTTCTTTATATTTTATCATTAACAATTGTTTCATTCGTTTTAATATATTTCTTTGCGTAACCATTAATAATATGCCTATTATTGTTTGTAAGTATTTGAAACCAGTTCTAAAAATCGAGAGACATTCGCTGAAACATTATTTTTCACTGACAAAATTTGTTACCATCCTAAAAGAAATGTTTACGATTCGCTTCTTCGTTTTTATGTTTGTCGTGATTTTTTAGAGTATTTTCATTTAGCATTACGAGATATAAAATATATCTAAAGATATGTATATCTTCCAAAGGATAAAAATTGTCATTGTGGTTGATAAAATATTTTAAAATGTATATATAAAACCATGCGGAATTACCTGTGCTATGAAATACGGCGTTTTGAGTAGCACAGGGGCACAGATCTAACTAACGTACTGTCTTAATTGTGTACAACTTGATTTTCCTTGAGACCAAGTTATTATCATTCAAAATTTTGTTACCTGGTTGAGTAAAATAATTTAAAAGATTCTTTGTTTCAGTGAGGATTAGGGTGTAAAGATAAAAAAATTACGTTGACAAAGTTGGAATAATAAAATTAACGACATTTCAATATTATTGAGGATTTCTTTATTGTTATTTATATATTTATTTAAATATATGAACTTTAAAAAATTCAGACACATTTTAATTAAAATAATTTAAATTTGAATAAGTTATGTGTAAAAAAAAAAGAATTTTATAGTACATTCCTTTTATATCGAAATATGGTTGAAATTTAAATATATCCTCAAAGGAAATTAAAACGCGAACTCTATGCTTACTCCGGGTGTGCATCACGCGACATACGGAGCGTTAGCAGGTCTCCATTCATAAATCTTTTCAGGCATTTACGTAGGTTATTTAATGAGAACCGTGAGACGCTTCGTGTATAGTGTGACGTTGTAAACTCGTGCTAAGCAACAATATCTAGAGTAAACTACGCTTCTTCTAACTGTTATATTTTTATTTTTCAGATTTATCTCGAAGATTCTAACCAAGAATGTCAAGTTCATGTTAGTTTAAAGTGAAGTATATTGTACTGTAAGTGTAGTGAATAAGTGTCAAAATGGGTTGCAATACCAGTTCTGAGGCTAAGGCGGAAGAGAAGAATTCAGAAGAGAACAAGACTAACACACATACGGGTGAGTTATTTTCTGTATGTGTTTCTTTCAGAGTTAGATGATATTTCACTAAGAAACTCGATTAATTTTGCAATATATATTGGTGACAGTGGTGATTAAAATCCAATTTTTTTTGGCATAGTTTTGAATTCACTAAAACGAAGTTTTAAAAAAATACACATGTATTCAAATATAAAGAAACTTATTGTTTATAACGTACCTTCTTTTATTAATATTTTTCTTACTTCTTATATATATATTTATATATATATTACTTTAAAAAACAGTCTTATTTTTTACTTCATAAAAACTTGGTTTACCAATACGTATTACGCGATTTAGTAAAATACATACATATTCGTACAAAATTAATAAAAAAGTTATTCCTCAATCAGTTTTAATAACGTAACTATATTATATACACTGCAATATTTAATCTTTTTCATTCAAAAACTTTGAAAACACCTAAAAAAGGCTTATTATTTAAACAATAAACAAAGCTTTTTTCTCGCCTCATGAAAGGATTCGAGTTGCTCAAAGAAAAATTGTAAATCCTATTGCTGAAAACATTTTGTAATCTTGAATAAGTTGATATGTATTTCCTTGTGATTATAACCCTATATAAAGTATGTTTTATACACAAAGTATTAATTAATAAAGTCCAAAATTGTTAAGTACATTTAGCCCTCCTTTTGAGGATGAATTCCTTGCTAAATTTAATTTAAAATAATTCGTTCGTTCAATTATTCATTCGTTATTTATTCTTCCCCTCAGGGTAGATTATACTGACAATAAATTGCTTTTTCCCAATCAGTCCGTTTCGTCTCCTCAATGACGTTGACAGTTGGGCCGGATGGGAAAATGTCAGTCGTAACGACATCACAGTTTCCCAGCTTGTGAATTTTACGGAGTTCTGCATAGTTTTCATTTTAGTTCTCATTGACTTTTTAATAGTATATATGTATATACTTAAACATGTATTTTTTATTTTAATTATGATACAAAAAGTGTGGTGTTATAAAGGTGACCTGGACCGTCGACATCTGTGTATGTTTGTATGTCTTAAAATCTTAACTCTCTAACATAGATAATTTTCAATGCCTTTTTTATTTAAAAGCTAGTTTTCACGTTAATGTTTGATTAATATCGGTCCATCAGTGAATCATCGTCCTTCCAAAGTGATGTCAGGCATTTTCGGCCTATGATTACTCGATTAAGAGTTTTATTGCCAATATAATCGTTAAATGGTTATGTTATACATTTTAAAAGAAAATTTAACAGCCTGATCAATCAAGAACATAGGTATTGGTGACGTCACTCTTTTAAAAAATAACGAGGTGATACTAACTCCAACATATATATATATATATATAATTACTGTTATTGAGATATTTCCTTTATTAAACAGAATAAGTTTCCATAGATATAACTTAGATAGAAGGAAGCTAAATAAAAAGAGTTTAAGGACATATATTAAAAATATTTAATTTTTTGTCCTTTTATTCTCCACTAGATTTTACCCGCGACTCGGTGTGCTTAAAAAAATTTTAAGCCCCGCATGGACCCTGCGCTCCACTCGCGCGTGATAACGCATAATTTCGTAAACGGGATTCGGAATCGGGATAGCAAGTAACCTTAGATACGCCTCAGTCAAAATCGGTCCAGCCATTTCAGAGATGAGCCGGAATAAATAGATGGACAGACAGACAAAAATTGTAAAAATCGTCATTTTGGTGTATGTATGTATTTATTCATATTCACGTAGTAAAAAACGGTTACTTGAATATTACAAACAGACACTCCAATCTTTTTTGTATGTATCGATTGGGCCATTATTGAATTTTCATATTGTTTTGCATAATTTAAAATCAATTAAATAAATTTGGTAGTGACAGGCCTGTTCAGTTTATAGAAAATATCTGTTATCGCCTTAAGAAACTCATTCTGAAAATAAGGTTGTGAAAATAATATTTTATTAACGAATATCCAATTATTGAAATTAAAGAGTTAATACATAACTAATTTGGATTTTTTTAATGTAATTTAATTTTATTTTTAGTTACTATTCATAAAACAAAACATTGAATTAAGAAATAATTAAATTTTTTATTTTTTAATTTTGCCGAGTGATATAAACAAAAATGATTTAACAAAAACATAGTTTTTTTAAGAAGTTTTGAGTTCCAAGAAGCAGTTAGAACTTACTTATATAGACCCACAGACAAACACACACACAAGTGTTTGTTTTTGTGTGTGGGTGTATGAGTTTCTACGTAAAATATGTATGTGTAAGTGTACACATACCTATATATGTGAAGTCAATATAAATAACAGTAGTTTTTACTTGAAGCTTCTAGACGAACAGTAGGTAACCATTTATATAAGGTTTGTTTGATTTGTTAAAGGAGTATTGAGAAGGTATAGCAAAAGTAACTTAATGACAAAGCCATGTAGGTCGTTTATTAAATGAAATAAAACTAATATTTTTCGGTTTTGTTTCGCGTTTATAATTATTTTTATCAGCATACTCCCGACGTTTCGGTTAATTTGCAGCAACCGTAATCACATTTTCATTGTCAATGAATTTAAGGATTTTATTTTATTTACGTCATACAGACAGTACACGGCAATAAATATTTTTCGAAAAGCCATTATCTTTTATTTATTTCGAAGATTTAAATGTATATAAAAAAGGAAATTTACATCTAAAGGCGTAGGTCGAGGATCTCCATTGGCGCGTCTTAGAATTGTAATAGCCGATGAAAGTGAGAAATTTTTTAAAAGTATTTTAAGGCTTATCTAATTAGCCTTCAATTCATTCAATAAAAAGTTTAAGAAAACCACCTAAAAGCATTATGTTTCTTTAAAACAAGTCTAATTATTAAATTTAATTTTATTCGGTGATGATATCTATAGACTCTTTCTTTATATTGAAAATTTTTCTTACTAAAATTATTTTAAGTAGTAAAGTTATTGTTAAGTAGTAAGATTATTTCTTTCGATATAACTCATACCTTTTAGTAATGTCATGAGGTAGTGATAGATGTCGTTTTAAAGTTATTACCAGCGCCATCTAGTACAAAGATTGATAATTCCGGAAAAACATGGAAATTGCTTCAATGAATAGTCCAAACAATTCGGGAAAAGTCCGGTAGGTGGCGCTTTACAGAAATATAAATTAACCACAGGCACTATTAAAATGAGATTCCAAATTAAGACGTATTATTTGAATATTAAATATTAATATCACAAAATTATTGAAGCGTTAAAGTCTATGTTAATGATAAAGAAAAACTAATAATAACTAGATACAAATTAAAATAAACAGAGCCAGTAGCCAAAGCCACTAAAAACATTTAGGCAATCAATAAAAATTATATTAAATCTTTCTATCTTGTAGATATTTCAAATAAAGTAAAATAAATACGTCCAAATGTACAATTTTTTTCGTGAATAGGACCATGACATTATAAACACAAAATTTTGTGGAACAAGTAAGTTTGAGCTAAGAATACATATGAGACCCTTCTACCGTACCCTTCATTTGGGGTCACGGATATGGGACAAAAGGTAAGGCTTCATTCACAATGCCTTAAGTTTTTATGTAGGAGTTTTAAAGTATAAATTGGTTTTACGTTTTGTTATTGATTTTTATTAAGAGTTTTCGTGGTAATAACTTATTGACGACAATTTCAGTGTCAATAATTTTTTTGATGATAATCGTGTCATAAATTTTTTCATATAAATTATAAGAATTAAAGAGACTATGTTTCTGGTTGTATTTCCCTTGCTTAAAGCGCAGTATATTTAAAATATACTAACGCTAATTCATTAATTAGAATCTGATACACGTGATAATATGGCTGAACCGATTTTGATAAAACATGTCACATATGTATTCACATTAATTGAAAACGGAATGTTTTATACACATTATTTATTAAATAATAATAATTTGTCATTAAATACTACATTTTTCGTTTTGCGTGAAATAAATTAGTATTTTGCTAGCGATTTGCATTTGAATATATTAAATCTTAATGAGGTCTAATGTGTATAATATAATCCGCACTTCCTTTTAACCGACTTTCAACAAAAAATTGCTAAAGAGTAATTGTAAAATTAAAACCAAATTATTTATTTATATTTATTTTGCGTTAAAAAAATTGTATATTAATTTTCATTTTAAGGTCATTAATTTTAGGCAAATAATTTACACGTAAATAACCAGACAAATAATAATACACATTTTAATTTATTCTAAGATAATAATTTTTTGGAGGCCTTTACGAATTAAAATTATTGAAGAAGTAGTCTTATGTGGTTTTTTAAACATATATAGAAATATGTCTTAATAAAAATATTTACCTAAGTAGCTCTTACTTAGGTAAACCTTTTCTATATATATAAATTATATTAATTTTGTAAATTTTTATTTTTATTGTAAATTTATTATCGTCAAGTGTCATAATAATTAAATAAACTTGTTAATCAAAGTTACAAATTAGTCGATATACCAACACAAAGGTTCCTTTGTTTGAAGTGCTACGGTGCTACGGCGCTACGACGCTACGGAGCTACGGCGGTATAAACGTCTACAGGCGTTCTGATTTAGTCGTTTTAAAATATAATTATCTATTCTGTAGAGGAAATCTTAGTTATCTATATGACGATAATAATTTTCAATTAATATTTCTTAAATATAGTTAATATTTAAGGAAATAAATTATATATTCGATTTTGATAATGATATGAAAAATAATATCTTCTCATATAATTTGTAATAGTATTGTCATGTCGAGAAAAATACACAGAGAGGAGCCTTAACAGTGCCTGGGACTTGCGACCCAGGTATAGATTTAAGGGGCTCCTATCTAACGCGCGCTAAACGCTCACTTCCACCGTCCAAGCTCTTCTCTCTATCTAAGCCAATTTGAAAAAAACCTTCTAGGGCTGCCTTCGGAGTACGTCCCAAGGATGAATTGATATAAGTTCTGGACAGGCCCAAGTCTTTTAGTAGGTTGAAGAGAGATTTAGCCGCTATACCTCTGGCTCCCTCTTCTACCGCGTACAAATCCACGACGAACCTATTTCTAGTGAGTTCGTTTGTGAGCTCGTAATATTTATTGACCTTGATGGCATGATCTTTGGGATGTTGGTTTCCCAAGGAACCGTGAGCTCTATCATCACAACGCGCTTTAAAATTCGCGAATACGAAAATATTTAAGGTTGTTGAAAAGTGCGCATTATTTAAAACATTTTCTTTAAAATACTCTTGAATAAACCATTTTTATGAATGAGCTATATAAGAATTACAATAGTATCTTAAAATGTATCGCTAAGAGTTGAAAGCTTATTTAATCAATATAAAAGATGCATTATGTTATTGCAAACATTTTATAACGCCTATGTATCCGGCCATTTCCTTTAATACCGAAACAAGGCCGCACGGACTGCGACATAAGTATCGACCAGGAATAACCCCAGGTAATATTGATAACATTCTGTTTATATTACTTAAAACGAACATAATAATAAGCAAATCATAACTAACAAGTAGGGATAACACAATTTTACATAATAAATATATAATAAAATTCACTTTATAATAATTTATTAAAATAAAAGAATAAAATCGCATATAAGGATATGTTCAATGCAGAACTTGAGTGGACGTCCGTATGTACAACGGACCCACCATAATCGAATCTAATATGCACACTATAACGAGCTTTAAACCAGCACTAGAACGGCTATAATCGGCTGCACTGTGTCTATCAAAGAATCCGCTCACCGTATATATTCTTGGCTGTACGTCACAGTTGCTTCTGCCTCCGAACAGGAACCACGCTGCCAACGACGGCAGCGATTTTGAAGTACTCAAAAAAGTTAAAGTGGATTTATTAAGGAAATATTTGAAAATAGTGGAGGAGAAGTTATTTCCGGGTGAGTAATTTTTTCTTCTTACTCGTGCGGTATATTTTTTTACGGACGGGCTATATCCTATTTAGCTTTTAATTGTTATTATTTGAGCTGTTTAGGAAATACTTAATAATATAATATGAAAGGTTCAGGCTTTTGATATCATTTTGATTGGTGCGAGTATAACCCGCCACTTTAAAATTTTCATTGGTGGGCGATAATCAATATCAACTTTGTGACATTATTTGAACTAAAATTTAATTACCTAAAACATACAAAAATTATGTATATATTGCAAATAAATATTGGAAGATTGATTTTTATTAGAAATCCATTTTTAAAATTATACCTGTAATAATTAGGTTAGAATTAATTAAAGGCTGCGTGCTCGTATGAGGGTGAGTTATTCTTAGCCAGAGCAAGAAAATAAACGTATTTTTTTTTACTCTATAATGGTATTGTTAAATGAAGAGCTATATTTTTTTTTTTTATAAAATACTTATACAGTGACAGTTAATTTGGAAGGTATTACAAGAGCTTTGTATTATTGAAGCACTATTTGATTCTATAGTAACCCAACATTCAATGTATAATTTTTTTCGTCTTGATACATAAAATAATAATAAAAAATAAAAAGAACGCCTGAAATGCCATAAATATGGACATAAACATATTTTAGAATCGCTCTTTATAGACTTAAATAATTCATTTAAATGAATAAAACTCGCGAAAATCTTAGATCTCATTAAATAATTCAATTATATTAAAGGATCCAAAAACCACAATGATGTAATAGACATTGGACACAAGATTTATTTAGACGTAAAATTACCAAATTACAGAAAGTTTCGAATATAAATTACTGGAGTGTTCAAATGTCTTCATTAATTCGTAGCCTTCAAAGTTCACTCGCTTTTTGGATCAATAATCTTGATACATCAAAATTTTTCGGATCAAGTTACCTTGGTAGAACTCACCGTTAGAGGCTTTACTTTTATTCGGACTTAATATTATAATATATTTGAAAATTTGTTTTTCACTTACATATAAATTATTATATAAGTGTGAAAGATTTTTTTTACAATTTTGTTCCGATCAAAGTAATTACTATTTCACAACAAAATGTCCGTTTTATACACAAAATGGCGGCAGATCAAAAATGTCCGCCGCATAAAATTGTTCTTCCGATCTCTCCCACAGGTACTATCTATATTTCTCTGTATTGGATGTCATTTCTTTTAAGTGCATGTAGCCTGGGTCAAGAGTCATTAATATTGTCACCGGAAAGTCAACAGTTGGGGAGATAATTAGATTCATTGATTTCCTTGCAAGCACTTATGAGTCTAGGTAAAGGTTCATAGCAAAAAACTCTACACGGTATAACATTACCTATAACTAGTCTATAAAAGTCGTGGTGGCCTGGAGGTTTAAGGATCGCCTCTCATGCGTGAGGGCGCGGTTTCGAAACCTGGCAAGTACCAATATGATTTTTCATAGTCATATGTACTTTCTAACAGTATTTAGACGCCACTGACGGACGGTGAAGGAAAACATCGTGAGGAAACCTGGACTTATAATTTCAAATTATAAGTTTGAAATCGCCAACCCGTCTTGAGCAAGCGTGGCGATTAATGCTCAAACCTTCTCCATGCGAGAAGAGGCTTATGCTCAGCAGTGGGCTTCCGATAGGCTGATGATGATGATAACTAGTTTTATTTTAGTTTTGGGGCGTATTAATTTATATAGTATGTTTATTTAAATGAAACTAGTATTGTTCGGATTTACTACGCGGATTTTATTATTTAAAAACTACATAATCCCGACGTTTCGGTTACTTTGCAGCAACCGTGATCACGGGCAGACGAGGTGTCACCTCGTCTGCCCGTGATCACGGTTGCTGCAAAGTAACCGAAACGTCGGGATTATGTAGTTTTTAAATAATAAAATCCGCGTAGTAAATCCGAACAATACTAGTTTCATTTAAATGAATACTCGCGAAAATCTTAGATCTCAGTATGTTTATTGTTAAAATAACATTATCTTATTGTCTTCTTATCTCAATAAAATCTCTGAGCTAGTTTCTATTAGAATGTCCCGCAAACGCTACTTAATCTTGGAAATTTTTTTACAGCACTTTACGCACTGCAGTGAAATGTTCCTTTTAGCCGTAACCTTTGTGTCCCAAAATAAAGCTGGGCATGTAATTTTTTGTTTGTCAGAAATATATATAAACTTATATTACTAATAGCTTTACAAGCTGTAAGAGCTTTTGGATATGATATGACATTCAATTAACAAGAGACATATTTAAAAGATACATATGACAAATACTGTGTATAAATCTGAGAAACAAAATAATGTTATATATGAAATACCACGTAAATTGTTACCATTTATTCTTAATTAATATTAATACGAGTCCTCACAATTGCGTTAATTGGTTTAAATGGGAGGGAGAAATTAAGATATCGTCTGAAATGAAGTCATCTTCATGTGTTCAAGCGTTAAATTAGTGTGTACATCATAATACATATCTCTCTGACTTTTGTACAGTACAGTTATAAAGTTACTTACATGGAAAGAAAAAAACTAGCTCTTATTCAGTTTATTTTTATAAACTTGAGACAGTTTATATGACGAACATGAAAAAATTTCTCTGAATGTTCGCAAAAGTAAAAATAGATAAAGGATGGGACGAAGTGACTAATGTTTTTTCATAAAAAAACTTAAGATCTCTGTGGAGACGAAACAAAAAAGTTGCTGGCGATTGAAAACAGTTTTATTTCAAAGAAACTGTTCCCATCAATTATTTGATGAAAATGTTCAGTAACTATTATAGGTAGCGTTGTGTTTTTTTGCTATGTATTGTCACAACGTAATAATATATAATAAATTGCAAGTTCATTGTCTATTAAATAGAAATGTCTTTTTCGTTTGTGGATTATTTATTAAGTACTTCAATTATCAATGAATATTGACCAAAAATATGGCTGATGAGACAACAAAGGAAGCCTCGATATATATTATTTATAATCCTCGGACAATATTCTCTTGGTAAATAAAAGGGGATTCCAACATTGGAGGAACGGTTTGCTATTTTTGAACGCTGCTTATCTCCTGTGGGAATCTTCTCTGGCATGGAACAAAACCCATCCTCGATCAAAGGGCACACGACAATGGCATTACGAACCGTTCACGATGGAAAAGGATTTTAAATTGTAGAGTTTATAATATTATAGAAGTGACAATAACAGCCTTAATATTTTCTCTGGGAAAATATTTGCTAGTCTGGCTGGTCTACCGGTTTTCATTACTTTTTTTCTTAGAAATATATCTTTATATCGTATTTAGAATTGTATGTTAAGGAAATCTACAATATAATATTGATATATTACAAAAAATTGAAGGAACTAGAGGAGGATCGACATAAATAGAACCTTCTTATAAATTTACTAGCAGGATCGATAGTTCTGTATGCTAAATGAATTTGCAATTATATCGATTGGTCTTTGACGTCATTTCCTTAATAACTTAATTGCTTTAAATATTTAATTATTTATCTAGCTTTTGGTCGCAATTTCTTTGCTGAGTTTTCTATATCGCCGAAGGTGACTATTAAATAGACTTCTTTAAGCCTTTTTCCTTCTATAAAACATTACTCAAAATTATTTAAAGTGAGTAAAATTTTAACTCTGAAGTATCCCTTAGTTTTCAAACAAAGAACAAATTCGTTCGTAGTTACACTGTCAATAAGAAAGCTGAAAAATATTGTTCCATTTACTTTATCACGGAGGTCACAGGTTCGAATCCAGCTCGTATCTGTAAATTTTACATTATATGTATATTAATTGATTTTTTTTTAAGTATCACTCAATATTGCTTTTACTTATTCATGGAATATTGAAAACGATCGATAAATAAATGAGATCTAAGACTTTCGCGAGTTTTATTCATTTAAATGAAACTAATATCATTCGGATATGCGCGTGTTTTATTTTTGTATTCAACTACAAACTACCGACGTTTCGGTTACTTTTTAGCAACCGTGATCACGGACAGACGAGATCTGAATGTTCAATATAAAGTGTAATTTTTATTTTTGGAGTTTTATAACCTTATATGTACAATAAATATAATACATATGTCTATATTAATTAAGACTATTTCATGATTTGTTACATACACTTTACCTTTACGTACAATAATCTTACATAGCATGATTCTTAATAGGCTTATGAGGGTAATAGCACCACTAATACCGTGTATACTGGGCCAGTAAATTTGGCTTAGTGGATACACAGTGTGTGGCAATTTAGGCTTTATCACATCGTTTATAGGTACTTTTATGGTGTGTATATAAACGCGTTTCGGTGGTTGGGCAAAGAAATAACGTATATTGGATGTAGTGGGGGATGTTTGTTAATAATTAACGCATAAAAAATACAATTTTCCTAAGTACGAGTATTTCTTATACGAGAAATATGTTTAGATTTTTTTTATTCACTTTAAGTTAAATGTTAATAAATAAATGTTTTTACATACACAGTTTTTGAATGAAAAATCTGTATTGCTGAGAGGAAGGGTACATATAGCCGTATTAAGATTTAATGTACGATTTGAGTGTTAGTAAAAGGAATATTTTAAATCCATTGCTATTAATTTTGGCTATTAAATATGAGGCAATATAATGAATGTTTTCAATAAAGAATCAAGAGTACATTTATATCAAATGCCATAAAAATAATCCAGTATTAATTTTTAACTGTTAGTTTATAGAGTTGTTTTTTGTATTATTCATATTAATGTTTCAATAACATTTTCCAAGGAAAGACGATATTCAGCAAAAGATAATTTTATGGTAATTTAAACACAATGACCTTATTTTGATCAGAGTCATTAAATCTAATATATTTGAGTCATTATTCTCGCATACTTTAATAAAGTTGTGATGTCAGCGAAAAGCCTTTATTGGCTCTTATCGGGTTTAAGGGAGGGAAAGGTCAAAATGTTTATCGACGGTCATTGACCTTACTTAGTTATCTTAGTTGACCGATAAATAAATTGTTCCGAACCCACTAATTCTGTTAAGAATTTCCGAAATAGTTTCGTTATTGGTTGTTGAAAATCATTTGGAGTTCTATTAATGTATAAACTGTAGGGTTACGAAATAGTAACTTCAATCTATACTGACACACACACACACAAACACTTACACACACACACACACACACACAAACACATACACAAATATACACACACTCAAACACCTTTGGAATCACAAATTAGTAACAATATAATCAATCAATATGAATAAAATCAAATGTATTTATTAATTATAAAACGAGCAAAGTCGCGTGCAGAATTGATGTTTACAAAAAACAATTAATCCATTTCTCTATGAATTTAGAGTAGTAATAATTTGCGTAACTACAATTAAAAAGTATGAGTTTTAAAAGCTTAGTTTACTAGAGCTTTTATTCAACGGATTTATACAATTTTATTTTAAACTTTATCATATGATAATTTCATATATGACATATGTATGCAGATAATATTTTCATATAGAATGACATATAGTAAATTCATATTGGAATTTATTAGTTTATTTATTATTTATAATACATTTATTTGCTTTCGCTACACACATAACTTTCTCTACTCCAATTTATCGGTATCAGAACAAAGACAAACAAATTGTTAAGTAGTTTATATATATATATATATATATATATATATATATATATATATATATATATATATATATATATTCAAAGGTTATATTCAAAGGTCATATTTTTATCAGCATTGATGCAATTTATTTCATATAGATACGAGTTAATATAAAAATTGCTAATCGAAGTATATTTTTAAATTGTAACTTATATTGTTTATTTATAAACGTATGATATGATGATGGTATTTTATTATTCTGTTCGTGCTTATTGGAAAGTTCAGATGTACGCAACATTTTTTAAGGGTAAAAATTTTGTTATACTATATACAATATCTAAATTTCCTTTTATTATATACATATTTGTTTACTTATATATGGTAGAGATCTCTTTTAAGAGATAAATTATCCTTTGTACATCACTCTTCTTTTGTAACAATTTTTTTAAGTCTTGGTACATAAATAAATAAATAAATAAAATATAATGTATATATAATACGCAAATTAATATATTAAATTTTGATTTAAAATCAAGGGTGGCAACACATCCGCAAAACTATGCTGTGGATGTCCGTGGGCGAGGGTACTACCTCCATCAGGTAGGCTGCCCTTTCGCATAAAAAAAGGTTGCAGGTAGAATTTTACACCCTGTATTTTCTATTTAAATTTTAAAACAAGTACCAACACAACATTGTTTCAACGCCAGAAAACATTATCATACGAAGAGAAAGAAACGATTTATTTGCACTGTTTATATTATTTTGTATTTGGAAATAAAGCAGATTTACAGCGATAAAGAATAAAATATATTGTTAGTCGCAGGCAGGTTGCCAGCGATGAAAAGTCATTCAATCCAAGCCGGCGACATTTTGAACGTTCTAAAGCCTTTTTTGTTTTAATTTATTATACAATTACAGTTTTTTTTTACGCTTTTAAGTAAATTGTATTTGGAGTATAGAACAAATATTTTTTTATTTCCGTTAGAGAGATTTATGTTACAACTATAGTAGAGGAAAGAGGTTTTTCATATTTGAAATAATGTAAACGACATTACAACAAAAAGACCTGCTGTATTTTGTGGACAATGTTATTGATCGGAAGAAAAATTCCAAAAAAGTTTTTATCCTAAAGATTGATGTGCTTTCTAAATTGTAAAGTTCCGCTTATAATTGTTTGGGAGATAAAACAAAATATTTTCCTTCAATTTAAATTCAGTCAATACATCACTAATAAAAAAATATATTTTTTAAAATAATAACTTGAGTTCAATAACATGTTTTTTTTTAAATATATGTAACGATAAAAATAGTTCGTAAACCAATTAAAAATAAATGTCAGAATGCAAAGATATTCAATTAATAATTGAAAGCTCAGTTTTCTATAATAATGCTCAGTTCCGAGTTACTCATTTAATGACTGCTCAGTGAAGTGACGCGTTCAGTACTTTATTGTAGTGACGGTAATAAATTTTATCTGCGTAATACATATCTGTTATCTGAAGTGGTCACTTCAACACTATCGTTAAAAATAATACTTTTTTACATCTTTTATGTTTCATGCCGTAATAAAAGTATTTTAATATAAAAATAAATTTAACCGGCTTAATATTAATTAATCCGCTAGTTTTTGTGTTACTGAGAAACAGTTTCTTTTTTGTAATGTGAGTTTCAGCATTATTATAATAAGTTGTGAACAGCAAACTAAGCAGGCTTTTAAAATATTGCTCACATAAAAATGTAGTTTGTTAATTGAAAAAAAAACTTTTTATTTGACCAACTCGAAGCTCAACTTAACTGAGTAATGAACATACAAACTAATATTTTACAAATCAAATTAATATTGTCAACTGTTATTCTATATAAATATTTATTTAATTCAAAAGAACTAAGTTGTGACCAATTAAAATTACATTGAATTGTTGTTTGAAAAAAAAAAAATATTTCAACCAGAACAGAATTTATTGTAAGAGTAACAAAAAGTCCTGTATTTTTAAAAGCTTGATATATTATATTCAGAGAGTTTGAGCGGTCCTGCTATGATAAAACAGACGACAGAATTATAACTACTTGCATATTAAATAGATAACAAACGATTCAAGACAAAGGGTAAATATCACTATATATTACGTTTATATTATAAGTGTTTTTAACCACTAATTCAGAAATTGGGGTAATAAATAACTACAAAATATTGTATTCGTCAATTATATATCTACCTATAAAATTTTAATATTATATAAGTAAAGAAACATATAAATTAATCATAAAATATTCAATTAATTCAGAATTAATTTCAAGAATAAGACGTCGATAGAAATGTTTAATACGATCCAAAATTATTTTGCAATATTTATAATCTAAACATTTTAAACAAGCCGTCCTAGACGAGAGATGCTTAAAGACTTTTCTAGTTCCAACTTGTTTACAAATCGCATTTTTATCACGCTTTGATGTTGTTATTCAAAGAAATATTATTGGTACAATGTAGTTTGTAACACATAAAAGAATAACATTCGTAAACGTGAGTTATTCTGAGTAATTTAGTCTGAGTAAAACAAAAAACATGAAGCACTCTTGTATCGTATGAAAGTAGTTGAAAAAGAATGTTCTAAGAAGTGATATAAGCACAACGAACCAGGGACAAGCAATATACAGAAGAATTTCCAGGAATTTACCCTGAACATTTTGCATTCAGCTCGTGATCACAGATAAAACTTTTCTCATTATATGACGAACAATGGAAAATCGCTTTCAAAGTTAGTTAAGGGTGGCAATCATATATATTAGAGTATTATTTTAGATTTCAGTGTTCGTTAGAACAACGATTAGTTTTGATATTTAAATAATTGAGATTTAAATTAAAAATTACATATATAATGAAAAAAAAAATCATTTACACGAGCAGGATTCGAACCTGTCATCTCTGGAAATACACGTTCCATTTGCTATTCAATGAGTCTATGGAGTCATATTAGATAGTATAGAGAAGATTTGTAGACTAATCTAATTTTATTATTTATACAACATATTTATGAAGGACCCAAAATATATGTCAATATACATAGCATAATTGTATTAAAAACTGAACATAATATATATATTTTTCAATAAAATGATTTCGTCAGTCATCTGCTATTGTAAATTTTGCGAAACCATCACCTGTGTACGGTGACTTGATATATTTAATGGAAAAGCTGAAATTTTGAGCGACAGATAATTTATTAACGTAAAATTTATATGGAAATGAGGTTACATGTATAACTTTATTATAAAATTTTAATTCCCCAGCTTTCATTGTGGTATTATAACGTCATTGAATCCGATTATATTTTGTAATAATCTTATATTGAAATTTGTACCGAAAAAAGGAAAAAGGAAAAATTGATTGATGAAATTACTTATTAAAGTAAAATTTAGGACTGATATAAAGATGTTTATATGGGTGTGGAATACGCAAAGGAAATCTTATATATATATATATAGCTGTATCTGCAAATAAAAATATTAATACGCAATTGCTAAACAAGTCTCTTTTATTGTATTGTAGACAAATTGACCGAAGACTGATAGAGACGTAGACTTAACATTATGGCTGAAAGATTTCAAAATTACATGTAATTATTACAAAAAGTACACATTTACAGATCAGACAAAAAAAACATACAAAAATTTCAGTACAATTCGGTTGAAGTAATGAAATGAATTAGTTATATATGTATTCTGAGCATTTCTGTTAAATAAAACTAGCTAACAACGTAACAGAGGATCGTGATACGCCAACACAATGAACGTATAAAGAGCAAAAGGACAAAGCTTATATAGAAAATGTACTTTACTTTCGTCTTTTATACAGTTGGTTAAATTTTCTTACGTCTTAATTTAAATATATATGTTTTCATAAAACTTAAATGTACAAAAGTTAATAAACGTGAGAATATTTAGTTTAATTTTATTTTGTACAAAGATTTCGTACACACCTTCGATGAAAATTGTTGTTGAATAATTATATTACATTTTCATCCTAGTAAAGTTTAGATTTCACGTTTGATTATTGTCAAATTTTTTGCATATTTTCAATGCATAGTTCGCTTCTTCTGCTGATAACGTGATTGAATACGTAGTGTATGAAGCCTGTCTCAATAACTGTTCAATGTAACACTTGGATCGATAGTTCCTGAAATTAAATCATTCAAGAAAACAAAACACTATATATGTGTGTGTGTGTGTGTGTGTGTGCGTGTGTGACTCCAACATTGATTTTGACTTAATTCTGGTATATGATCATAAAATTAAGAATTATTTTCTTTACTCGGGCAATAGTACTATCAGCTTTCTGGAATTCCATTCATTAATGAACATTTAAATTAATTGAAAACAAACATTCCACCCTCCGTTGAAGTATTGACAAAACAAACTTCCTTTAATAGATTGAAACGAAAATGTAGGGTGGTTATGTAATGTTTAATTTAGAGAAAAAAAAAATAATAAAATTATATTAAGTCATAATTAATTAAAAGATAATATGACTTGATTAGTTTGCATTATGAATTAAACGATTTTAATGTCACTGAAAAAATATAGAAGACGAAATATTTATGAATATAGCAACCTTATACATTTACACAGAGAATAAAATTTTTGAACAAATTTTAAAGTTATATGTGGTTTGTGCTGTTAAGGGTTTTGGGTTAAATATAATTAGCCGGGGGTTATTACATTCATGAATGCGGGGCCTCACAAAAAAACCTCTCGTCATATTAAGTGTACGAAATTATGAAGTTTAGGGGAAAAACGATAACTTTCCCTTGATATGGGTATTAAAATCCACTTTTTAGGATTATGGTCGAAGGTTTCCTTTGGTTAAGTTTATTGCATAAGACAATGTTTTATTTATATTTATATAAATATAAATAAAATATGAATAAAGACTTCTTTAATTAATAATCTTAGTAATTGGAAGAATGTTCACGGCGAATTTATATTAAATAACAAATTATTTAACACAAAATAGTTCCTTAAATATAATTTCGTGATACACAATAATAATGCTTGTATTGAGCCAGTCTAGATTATCTTCTCTCACTATGACTAAAACAGTATCAAAGTGCGCATAAAATAATATTGCTTTAGCGCCAGATTTATTTGACTCTTTAAAAATATTATTAATTCAAAGGCTTAATTTATACTCATTAGAACATGTTCAGCAATGTGGAACCAGTTGTAGAATACTCGTATAATATGTCAAGTGAGGCCTATTCTTCATTAAAGAAGTATCGCTTATGATCTCGGTAAAAATATATGTAACACAAGCCTATAGGTCTTCAGACAGAACATTTAAATTATCTTAAATATAAACTAATAGGACGAGTATATCGAAAGGCATTTCCTATTTTTGAATTCCTTATACATATAAGGAATAATAAATAATGTTGTCCCATAAAAATAGCATTGGTTTAAACGAAAAAATCCTCTGTAAGGCTGCGTTTGAATCATACGAATGACGTCATCACGCCTGCCCGCTACAGGCTCAGAAAAATGAACACAATTCGTCTGAAAATTTCGATTCAATTTCTCTGTATGAAATATTTGATGACTTATATTCCTGTGTGGATTTATGTGTTGATTTCGTATAAACTGTTGATTTTATGAATGGTATACTGAAGCCAATTTTTTTAATACTCTATGTAGACTGAGAGTACAATTCATTTACTCGTAAGTTACTGGTAATATTATCAGTTACTGATTGGCTATCTGGAACAAAAATATTAAGTTATTTTAATCCAGCAATAGAAAAATGTATATGGAAAACATTAGTGTTATATATCAATAAATTATATTGTCTTACTTTATCTATTTTTTAAGATAAATCAAATGAACAATAGATATAATAGTGTTTCGATTTCTCGTCCCACATAGCATTTCAAGTTGAAAAACCAACGTCATCAGAACGGTATATTCAGATCATTAAAGCTGAAAGCTTTCTCAATTACCGGCCGTACGGCATTATGTGAGGAATAAACTGTGTATGTGATAGCATTGTTACTATTTCACAACAGATGTCGGGTAACAGAAATAGTATGAGCAACTCTATACATTTTCTAGCTTATATTAGAGACTGTCCGCGTTGTTATAATAAAATGATTGTGTATGCAAGAAAAAACATCGCTTGACATTATTATATTTGTTTTTTAATTTTTTTTTTTTTTAATAATTCAAAATGCATTAAGGTATCACTTAAAAATGTATTTCCATGGCATTTCAAAAAAATATAATTAAAATAAAGAAAAATTAAACAACCAAAGAGCTTTTTTTGCGTCAACAAATCAAATGCTATGCAGGACATCTGTGTTATCTATGAAGAAATATTATTTTGACATTAAATGCAACATTTTTAATAATGAAAATACCTATGTCTTAGATAACAAATTTATAGAAAATTTGCGAAATCTATCCGCTACTTTGTCGCGGTACACGCACAAGTGGAGACGTCCATTATCTTTTGTATATAAAACAATATTAAAAGCTTTAAATACTTTGGTTAATAATAAGTATATATGTATATTATAGGATAAATTTAATGTTTTATCACTTAAAACATTAAATATTCTTTAACCTCTATCTCTCATTTTCTTAAGACTTCCTAAATCCCTAACTACCTTCCTAAATTGCTTCTTGATTGTTCTATTCTGTAACGTAAAATTAATACAAAACTAAATTTGTCAACTATTTAAAATTTTACTACAATTTTTTTTTCCTAATCAATAGGTTTTTTCAAATATTTTTTCAAGTTTTTTTTATTTGTTATGTAGTGTATACAAATATATATATTTACATTTATAAATATAAAACAATCCCCGAATAATTTGTCCATATTACTTTTGAGTGTCCCCACAATTTCTTTTTACAGCTTTTGTAATCATCGGACAAAGATTAAATGATACGATGGTTGAAGTTATTTAAATTATATTTCATAAGAAGAGTTTCAGAGCATTTCATAAATGCTGTTCTAAATTCAAGTTAAAGTGGACAATATAGGACTATTCGATATAAAAATATTTGAATCATTTAATAAGGTTTTATATATGTATATGTATATTAAATAATATAAATAAAGCAATTTACCGGATAATTTACTAAAAATATTTTAAAACTTTGGATGAAAAGCAAAATATATTGATTAGTGTCACGTTTTTAATTGAGGTTAACTGAAGAATCCATTGCTTTTTTCCCCAAGGAGTCACTTATCGATCAGTTCCTACAGCGATTTTGTTTTTTGATTGTTACGTTTACAATATAAATTGTGTTTTTGTACTAATATAATAATATAACTTTAAGCAGGTTTTTATATACACTAATAGCTGTACAGGTCTAAATATTTTGATTTCCGCCAGCAATCTTATTATACTTTACGGAATTTTAACAATAGCTTGGGGTGTTTTTCATTATTTTATGACTACATACTCCCGACGTTTCGGTTCGTAGTAACCGTGATCACGGCCAGAAGAGATGAATGTTTACATCACTGTTCAAAACAGGCTTTCATTTATTGAAATTTGAAATACCATTGTTGTTTTTTTCACTTTTCTCTTATAAACTATATATTGTATAAACACATATTCTGTTATCTCTCTCAAACATCAACGTCAGCTTTCATGAGTCACGTACAACCAATGTTGAAGTCTGCATGCAAAGTGTTCTTTATTTATGTGAAAGCTGGCAAACGAATAGACGGCCTACTTGGTGGGTCGTAGTGACCGTCGCCCATGGACATCCAACATATACATATTATGTTGCGGATGCGTTGCCAAACTTGATTATTGAGGAGAAGGGAGGGGGGAATAAGGAAATTGCAGGAAAGGTTGGGAATAGGGAAAGGGCATCGGCTTTCGCACTTATCGGATGAAACGCAGCCACTAAAGGCTACTTCACGCCGATCTTCTGTGAGAGGGTGGTAGTTCCCCGGTCGAGCCGGCCCATGGTCGAGATATAGTAACTTGACCGCAGCTAGGCTCTACTCCCTCAAAAAATATACATAATATTTCAATAAACAAAATTAAATCATACTTACTAACACCCCTGACTTCGTATGCTATATATTGCAAATATTTGTAAAGTCAAATGAGTTTTTACGCTTTCTTAGATAGCTCACGTTAATATTCGTTAGTGTGGTATAGTATTTTAGTACAGGTTTTTTAAATTTAAGTAAAAAATATTTTTCTCTATTTTCATAACATTTTGCACTATCTATCTGCTGTAAGGTCATGGAAGGTCATCTCTATCCTGTAAAAGTTAGTAAAAGTAGATTAATATATATCCGGTCAAGATAACGTTGTTGCATTGACTATAATATATTAAAATAATCTATAATATTGATTTAATTAATAATTTTAAATAAGACTTCGTGTTTGATTAAAATAATTCATTTTTTAATTAAAATAAAATTTAATTAATTTAATTGAATTATTCCATATTATTCAAAAATAGAATGAATTAATTCTTATTTTAATCCGATTAAAGTTAATTTTTGTATTATAAATGCGTTTTCACGTTAGCTTTTCGGCGTTTATCTATAATCTATAGCTGTAATTAAAATCTTGGAGACAGAAATATTGAGTCTCAATTGGTTAGATTTTAATAGATGCCTGATTCTTAAGAGATTAGATAGAAAATAATATAAAATATAGTTTAAATGTATACATAAATAAATGGAAGTTTTTAGTTAAGGGTGCCTAAATATAACAATAAGTGAATGTGTGTATGATATTTCATGTGTGTGTGTATAGGTTATTTCATATATATAGGTTAATATAGGTTATTTCAAAAATAATTTCTGCTTTCATACATTTTATTTAAAAAATGTATAATAATAAGTTTGAATTACAGACGCTTCTTTCGGTTTGACGAAAAGTATTTCATATTAACCGTAATCCAGAATGTTTAGGACAAGAAGAAAAGATAACATAAGATAAGATAAAAATCCCTATAGCAGACTGTTTGTCTTTATACTTTCAAAGAGCGAAGTGAAATGGTTTGCAGTATGGGAATATTTTTTAAGTAATTCACAAACATATTTCGTCGAAAAGAATGTAACAAAATCGTAAGTAATTTGTGTTTTATAATAAAAAAGAAATTCTAATATTAATGTTTAACCTTTCGAGCAATCATTGGAAATATATTTACTTAAAGGTATTTTGATTTCAAAGTATAGCACTTTTAAAGTCTTTGATAGCAAAATCATTGATTAAATTTTAGCAGCCGTTAGTGAGATGAAGGACAGTCAAAGCGCAATATGGTAGGGCGTGAAATATTGACAAAAAAAAATCGACCTTTATCAGCGTAAAAGGCAACGGAGCTTTTATTTTAAGTTAATAATACTTTTTACCTTAGAGACATTCTAAAGGATCTCATAAATTTCTCCGAGCGAAATGTTTTTTACGGGTCCATTCTAGACTGTTCCAATAAAAGTAACAGTATTGTTCAAAGTAATCTTCAATTTTACAAACGAATTATTAATTCTATAGATATTTCGTTGCTCTTAATGTGTTTTTATTCAAGGCTTATTTGTTTCAATAGCAAGAAAATATAGCATGTACAGAGTACTATCATAGTAGAGGGTGACAATATCAAGAAAACGTTTTGCCAATACATTTGTTGTCTAGCTGAAATCACTGCATTGCGTATAGTCCATTCACTGCACTATGGCACTGAAGAAGGCCTTAGGTTAGTAAGGATTTTATGGATGTAGTGGAACGATATTTTTTATTGTTAAAGCTATTTCCACTTTATATATATATATATATATATATATATATTTACTATGTATTCAAATCAATTGGTACATTAGAATAGGTAGATATTAATAAATAAAAAGGTCTTAAATAATGCGCTTCCGTCGGAAAGTTTTAGTGGCTTAAAGATATATATGATTTGTTTTATGATACACTAACAAGACCACAGAATTATGAATGTGGATATCTTAAAATTATGTTGTCTGTGGAACAATGGCGATATCATTGAAAGTCAAATAGGAACTTCAAACTAATTTTGATCAATAAATCCTATCTGATAAGTCTGAGCCGTAATAAACTTGAGACCTGTAAAATGTGCTCTACGTGAACGGAGTGCAAACGACTGGCTGACTGACAAATACAATGAGAATTTTATTATAAAACACAAGTGTGTGTGCTTTAGACATATGTTAAGTATTTACGTCTTGTTATAATAGATAAATAAAAACAATGATGTGTCATTTTAAAAATAAAATAGGTATATTTTATATATTTCTCAGTCAGGTTATGATAGTTTTAAAATTATATTGTTCCTTTTCGTAAAGTAAATAATAAAAACCAAATGAATCCGTGAAATATTATATTGAATGATATTAAAAACAAGTTTGGCTCAATTAAATAGAATTTATTAAATAAGAACAGACCTTCAAGTGATGTATGTATTACGTACAATCAGGAGAAGTTTTTTCAATAATACTCAGCTAATAACATATGATGGTTGGCTCCTTAAAAGAATTTAACTCGGACAGTGTGTTCTGGCTTTACCAGGGAGTTTCAGGCTTTCTAAGAACTATGAAGTATATACATAACCTTATGTTTGACAGGATCGCAAGATTCTTATAACGTTTTTTTTATATATTAATATTATCACTTTCTTTTCCTTGTAAAATTTACTCATTTTTAATCATAGCACACCTGATATATCTTTTCTAAATATATGACCCCAATAACTAAAGATGCCATTTATATTAAGTTACTGGCTAAAGGCTTTCTTTCTCAAACTAATATATTTATTTATGTTTTATCTAAATGTATATAATATTTTTTTATTTGAAAAGCAAAACCTTGAAATTTTATACCATACTATGTCTTATAAGGAAACTGGAAAAGTAAAAAAAAAATCACTTGTGTAAAATAGCACATATTCCTTTTATATCGTAAATATTTTAACCTACATTTATATTATAGAAATATGGTTTAAACCAAACGTAAATTTAACGGCTGTAGAAGTTGAATCCGTTTTGGTAATCACTGGATTCTTTAACCGAACGTAATTTAGTTTGAAAAGTTTTCAATAGGATATTAAACCTTCAGGCACAATGCTCTAGAAATAACCTGACCAGTGTTGTAATGCCGTAGTTTCGACCTCGATATTTCGGTTTGGTGTGTAAATAAAACAGTTATGCGGAACAAAACACTTTGTTTTCAATAACTTATAAGGGTTTTGATTTTATTTCAACACAGGCCAATACTATATACATACATACATACATACATACATACATACATACATACATACATACATACATACATACATACATACATACATACATACATACATACATACATACATACATACATACATACATACATACATACATACATACATACATACATACATACATACATACATACATACATACATACATACATACATACATACATACATACATACATACATACATACATACATACATACATACATACATACATACATACATACATACATACATACATACATACATACATACATACATACATACATACATACATACATACATAGTGAATTTTCTTATATTTATATATTAATAGAATATAAACTATCTGCAACAACAAAAAAATTCTAACACTAATTTTTTTTACGTTTTTTTAAAGAAGTTATGTGTTTGTCATAGGTAACTAGTGTACGTGAACGATGAAAAATAAAATAAATTACGAAGCGATAATGTATATACAGCTTAATAGTCTAACAAAACGATCGCTTGCTTCGTGTTTATTTATGACGAACATATTTTTCGTGTTACATTTCATTAGAACAAGGGCCGTTAAAATTGTTGCAATCAGTGATTTACTTTCAAACAATTCATCGAGATAAAATATATATATATAATAAATAAATGCCATATATAACAAAGAGATTTTCAACAGTGAGTTGTTTAAAACCAAATTGATACTTATATTATGGAATGTTTATATAAGTGTTTATTAATTTTTGTAATTCTAATTAAATAACTAACCTTTTATATGGCTAGACAGATTCAGATGGAATTGATTTTATATAAATAGGATATATTATTAAGAAGCTTTAAATATATATAGTGTAGTCCAAAAATTTGAAAACATTACTAGAACTTCTATGTTTTCACGTACGACGGAAAGTTTGATGGTATTTCGATTATGGCTTTGTACGGATCACGATTCAATCAACTCCGCTCTAATAATCAACGAGGTATTTTCACCGCACCACACCGATATGAATATTTCGTCATTTGCATGAGTAATTGTTTTTTATATATCAAATAAAACGTCCCATTTATTTAAATATTCGTTTATTTGAATTTACATTTGAAATATATTAATTAATTTAACTATCTGTGCCCGCGGCTTCCGCTGCGTTTATCATGACATCGAATAAGTCTATGTAAAGTTATACGTACCTTCCTCAATAAACGGATTTTTTACCGCAAAAAAGTGGGTTATTTTGATCAAGTCGTTCCTATATCACAACTTCCAGTCAAACAGATAAAATCTTTAGCGTTATTACAATATGATATTAGCATTAAGGACGGTATGATTGTTTTGTACACTTATTAAGACTCAAAAAAATACGGATTTATGCTACAATCAATTCCGATGTTATATTCTTAACAGTTCTATAGAAACGCTTTTTGTAATTAGATATTTTGAAGTGTAAATGTTACATGAACATGTAGTTTATTTGAATGGCAGAAAAAAAAATCGGGGCGTTGAAATAATATTGGGAATACATTCGTTGGATCGATGTCCATAGGTGGTCATCATGAAACATACACACACCAACATTGCCTAGGGATATTTAATTTTTACCACATTATATTAAATTCTGTAAATATTTTGTTAAAACAATTATATGTGAAATTGAAGTTTATATTGTGGTTTATACTTGCAGTACATAAAAAGAGATGCATCAAAGATTTTTAATTAATTTTTTGGTTATTTTATTTTTGGGTGTAATTTTTACTTTGTACATAATGGATTTATGTGGGAAATTATTAAAATTAAAATCATTAATAAGAGTTCGGCGTCGGTTATTCATGTTCAAAATTAAGTTATCCAAATCGAGCTGTGGTATCCGGTCCCAGGTTCTTTTCAAGTGCAGGAAAAGTTGTTCTTCTGTTATCAAATTTGGAGAAAAATTTAAAATAGTTCTTTTTTGTAACATGTTCCATGCGAGTTCAATGGGATTCATGTCGGGGGACTCAGCAGGCCAGTCCATAACCCTGATTTCATGTTCTTATTAACTGTGGTTACGCACAGTTGATACCAGCTCAGCCGTATGGGCACGGGCACGGGCATTGTCGTGCATGAGTTGGAACTCCTGACCATTTGTACTCTGTGTGTGGTAATCACAGTTTCCACTACCTCATGGCGGTATTTCAGTGCATTCATGTTCCCTCTTATACAAATGAGATCGGTTCTCTCACCGATACGAATACCAGCCCATACCATAATAGTGCCGCCTTGATATGAATGGACTTCTTGTGGATGCTGGAGACGGCTTCATCTACCAGGAACTTGCCAAACCCTTAATCTTCGTGAATCCGGATGAAATCCAAAACGAGACTCATCAGAAAAAAGCACCATGAACCATTGCTCGTCACTCCATGCGAAATGTTCTCAATCCCACAATATTGGAGAATATATCCGCGATTGCCACGCCGTAAAGCTGGAACCCAACAAATAATGGTCAGAATGTAGCCTTTGAACCATATGGGTTGTCTCCCAGCAATATTTTGAAGAAAACGGTCCTGTCTAGGAGTGGTGATGCGACATTTGCTTGAATTCCGTTCAGCGACATCGCCTGTAGCCCGATATCGTGACCATAACCGGGAGATTGCATTTTGACCGGTTTGCAGAGTTTCAGCAACCACGCTTGGTATAGCGCCCGCTTCCAACATGCCTACAGCTCTAATCTGCTCTTCCCTTGTCAAATGTCGACGTGACATAACAATAAATGTAACACACGTTGAAATTACCAAAATTGAAGAAAGGAAAAAAATGTGTAATCACTTTAATTTTTCAGAAATTCACTGTTTTATTGTAACATGAACTAACTTTTCGACGGCCAAATTCGAATAATCGACATTATTTTGTATCAAGATGAGTTTTTTTTTACTTTTTTGAATTTGGAAAGTAGTGGTGGAGAAGAAAATATTTTATATACAAACTTTTTTTATACAGTAAATAGTTTTTAAGTTGAGAAGTCTTTCATGTAACATCCCTATATATTGTTGATGTGTATACTTACAAATACAATACATTCTTGTAAATGTCAGTCACGATAGATTAATCTAAAGATAAATATGTTTGAAAACAAACAACTATACATTTTTCTCCATTTCATTTTTACAAAAATACATTATTGTAAAGCTTACAAAATAGTCTATTTTTATTTCGCTAAGGCTCATACTTCATATAATAATAGAAAAAGAAGTTCGGATAGCATAAATTTTATAAAATTTTATAAATAGTTTTAAGCAGCTTATTAAAAATAGGTTTAGTCTTCAACCCTGTTTTCTTTATTAAACAAATAATTAAAAAATATACATTTATATAAAAAATAATCACTACCAAGAAATAAAATGAAACATAAACTCTTAAGAACTTCAATTATTTTTTCAAGCGATATGAATACTGGCTTGATTATAAAAGACTTGCGACCCAGGTGTAAGTTTGAAGGTAGTAGAACCTAGCTATGGTCAAATTACTATATCTCGCGTATGGGCTGGTGCGACCGGGAAAGTACCACCCTCTCACAGAAGATCGGCGTGAAGTAGTCTTATACAGCTGCGTTTCGTCCGATGAGTGGTAGAGCCGGAGGCCTTTTCCCACACTTTCCTGTCCTTCTAGTCCCCCCTTTCCTTTCCTCCCTCTCTTCCCCAAATAATGGTGGGACGTGTCCGCAAAACTGTTTTGCGGATGTCCATGGGCAATAGTACTACCTCCGTCAGGTAGGCCGTCCGCTCATTGGCCCCGTTTAACATAAAAAAAAATAAGGGGACCCTATCTTACGCGCGTTAAATACTTACCTCAACCGTCCAAGCTCCTCTGCACCTAGCCACTACTACTTATAGCAGAGCTACGTAATAGCACTTTTATTTAAGATATAAAAATTATGAAACACTTAAAAAAAATTCTTTATATGTTCCAAAAACTAAAAGCATATTTTTTACAATACTTATATATTACAGGTTGATAACAGATATACAGACAAATAAAAACTTTTATTCGTATGAAAGATAACAAATAAATAAATTATTCGTAACTAATTTAATTGTAATATCTGATTACATTTTATTAATTCACAAACGTTACACGAATTAATTACTACACAGTGATTATTTGCTATTTCTAATTTCATCGGATTCGTTGATTAGTGCAGAGATTATGAAGGATTATCTCAAATCAATAAACGGTAACCGTGCCTAGGTTTACAAATTTAAATGGGTAAAATAGAGCTCACTAAAGAACTCACTAGAAATAGGTTCGTCGTGGATTTGTACGCGGCAGAATTGGGAGCCAGAGGTATAACGGCTAAATCTCTCTACAACCTACTGAAAAACTTGCGCCTGTCCAGAACTAATATCAATTCATCCTTGGAACGTACTTCGAAGGCAGCCGTATTAGGTTCTTTTCAAATTTGGTTAAATAGGGAAAGGAGTTTGGACGGTGGAGGTGAACGTTTAACGCGCGTTAGATAGGGGCTCCTTAAACCTACACCTGGGGCGCAAGTCCCAGGCACTGTTAAAGCTCCTCTCCCTGCAAGCCGGCACGGCACGACACGGTGAATCCATTGAATGCTAAGAGGTTTCGTTTCTATATAATCTTATTAGTACGAGCATATTATCAGATTTTTTTGGATTATTTTGTATCTATTATCTCTTTGAAAAGCGACTATGAACTGATAGAATTTAGAAATGATATGACAATGACAGTTACTGCGATGATACTATCATAAATGTTCAAGACTTTATAGAAAAGATTTTGATGAAACTTTCCAATAATGTAGCTTTAAGATCAGAATAAGGATAGTGCGGTTTACACTGGAGCAAATCGTAATTATGGAGGTCACATATGATAAAGGTCACTGATAGTTTAAAATTTTATATTAAGTATGCATTATTTATTTCTCTTTGTACAGAACACTGAAAATAACGCTGACATAGTCCTGAAAAAAAACTAGTTTGAGATAACTTTAAGTTTTTATATACGAATAAGGTAGCCGTATATAATGAGACCAGTTGTTAATTACTATACAAATTTTGCAATTTTAATTTTAAACTGAATATTAGCAACGAGTCAGCATTTGTAAGGAGACACTAGCATAAAATTGTATTACCAGATGAAATCTGAGCTGCCTCTCACCTCGAAATGTGATTACGCTATAATTCTTCAAGACTCAGGCTCGTAATTCTTTCGCAGTTCAAATGTCAATCTTATAGAAAGACAATCCTCTACTATTTACCTATTGTCATTAACTTAGTAATATAAGCTTCCAGATATTTCAGCTTAATCTAGTTATCTACTATTAAAAAAAAATCTAGTTATTAAAAAAGTTTTTAATGAACGCATCTACATATGTAGTTTCAATGAAACAAAATTACTTGAATAAGTTTTCACATATATTCATAATAATTGATCAAAGCTTTTAATATACAGAATGTTTTCATTAAATTTTGGAACTTTTTATAAAGAGTAATGATTCTAAAAACTTAAAAAAGACACGTAAACAAAATAAAAGTATTTTATTCTTCTATATAAAGCCTGTGTGGGATTATATATAAGAATTAGGTATGCACGAAATATTTTGTTCATGACTGAGAAAGTTTGCTGGCCATTAGCTTGTTATGTTTTGTATGAAGTGAATGTGAAACAAGTAGGTTAAAATCCCGCAACCAACAAAGGCTTTATTGCATTAACGTCGGTAGTGCGCTAATGGACGGTAAATATTTCACCTTAATGAAAACTACAGTTTTAAAACAATTAAATTTTATGGCAATGAAAACATTTTCGAAATCAATTTTTTTACGTAAAATACAGTACGGACTAATAAGGGGAAATATACATAAATTTTAAGATTTTAAAAATACAGTTCTTTCACAGTACAGAATTATACGGGAAAATATACATACATAAATTTTAAGATTTTAAAAATACAGTTCTTTCAGCAAAACCTCGAGTACAAATACCTTATTTTTCTTCTTTTGTTTGCAAACAGGTCTAGTCTTGGTTTTCGTTTTTACACCACAATATGTGTTTGTGGGGCACAACAGTTTTCACGTGTAGGAGATATTTGAATATTGTACATACTAATATATATGTCTGTGTGTTTCATTAAGAAAACATGCATTTTTCAATTTTATTGTTCTTTTTACTAGCACAGAAATTAATAATATAATAAGTAAAGTAACTTGGTAAAGTAATATTAAGTAAACGCCTTATTTGTTACATAATTAATTACGTATTACCCATATGCCTACATACCTATCTTTACCTACATGCTGACATGCTTAGCTCATAACTCTGCGAACTATAAGTCTGGTTCGGCTTAGCGAGGTTTAACCTTAATCTTCTTCGTCTGTACACTTTAACCTAATTTTTCTAAATACAGCGCCATCAATCAGCAATTGTGAGCCCAAAATTCCTGTAAATTGTTAGATAAAATTAAAACAAATTGCTCAAATGATGTAATCCAAAAAGATATAAGACTCATATGAAAGAAAAATGTTCATTACAATTTTATTCACTAGTTTTGAAATCCGGATTTACAAGTATATTATATACTTATATATTATATGGACCTCATATCTCAATGAAAGCAACAGTACTCAGCGATATAGAACAAAGAACTTCAAAAATACGCCATCTTGTTGTTTTATTTTCTTTGCAACTTAAAGTTATTCCTATTTCTAGCCCATTTCTTTAGGATTTTTTAAGACTACTTTGTTAGTTTAAGATGTTATTTGAAAAATATTGTGATAACTATTACATAGTTATACAACATAAGTTATATACTTTCCATACTGTTGCCAAGAACGTCTTTGATTAAAATTTTATTTTAGCAGATACATTTACAAATCACGTTCAGTCTGATGTGGTTAATTCGTGTAAAACCTTTGATGTCAATATCATATTCATTGGCATAGAAACTTCTTGGATTATTGAAGGAATTTGCTATTATTACGTAAAACAAATCATTACTGAAACTTTTTAAATTCACACGAAGTACGTATACAAATATTTGAAAATGTAGTAGATTAAAGGAATTTGTAATGCAAAGTAATTTAAAATGTCAACAAAAACACTAATGCTAAGTAAAGAAAGGTTGTTTCAATAGGTTGGATAATAACTAAACTTATAAGGGTGGTTTCACGTTTTATTATATAACAATGTTAATATATAAAACGTGCTTGTTAAACACTCGTTGATTAAAGAGTGTTTTTGATTTTTATCTCTGTAATTTAACTCATGAGAAACTTCCTCAGAAGCAAAATATGCGGGTCTATGGAGAACTCTGGGCGTAACAGCTTGTAAAGCAAGGGAAAATACTATCTCGTTACGTTCAAAATTAGCACAAAGGCTTTTGTCAAACTTAACCTAAATTGGACTAGAGGCTTACGGGTTTATGTCGACAATTTTGGTAACTTAATCTTTTGGAAAAAAATTAATGAACAATGATTTCATAATGCACATCATATGCTAGTTTTTGGACGCTAATATAAAAAAAAAATGATATATAGTAAAATATTGATATTAAGTTTGATCACATTTTATACAAGTGATAAATTTTGATAAAAGTAATTCATTATTTTGGCAATATCGTGACAAGTCCTGAATTAAAAAATTGCGACAAGTTTTCACATGTCAAATACTTGAGCCAAAGTGAGCGAAAGTGAGCCAAAAGAAGACAAAAGAATTCAAGAGATGAGTTTTGCTCTTGATGACATACTTTGAGACGAGGTTTCTTGCTGAGATCGATAGACACAATAGCAGTCGCTGATTTATGGAAGAGCTATTCTATTCTAATGCATAAGTAAACAATCTGATGCAAGTAAATTGATGGACAAAATATGATAAGTGATGTAGCGTATAGGAAACTTAACGGACGAATAGTGGACACAGCTCACCCATGAAATTTCTTGAATAATAGTCTCGGGGAAGAAAAGATTTCTTTTTGAATTAATGCACTTAGATCCTAATGCAGGTAGTATTAGATTCAGGAGGACAAGGGCGGAATAAAATTACACCAATCAGGGTTAGTTTTTATTCAGCACTGAACAACTTTAAAATCTTTTCATATTTATTTTGACAGTTGGATGAACAAAATAAACTGAACCAACTAATAAACGAGACAATTAACCAGCGAAGCACATTAAGTGATATATTGTTTATACTTAGATTACACAGTATATTTCAGAAACAGCAATTATTACATATTTTCGAGCTTCCTAATATAAGGCTACAGGCTACAATCTTAATGAATAAAAATCATATTTTCCTTTAAATAACGTGTCACATACGAAACTTCCACGCTTGGGAACTGTGCTTAACAATTAGCTTTAGTAGTTCCATAGAAGTTGACTTCCAACGTCTAAAGTTTCTTAATGTTCTCCCAAAATTCAGAACTCTATCTCGCCTTTGTTTAACTTTCAAACAATACTTAAAATGTAAAAGATTGTTAACGTCAGTAACGCCAGCTAGCCGGAAGATAGTAATTTAACAGTTTTTTGACGAATTGTCAATACAATAAAGATGCGATTTGAGTTATCTTAACAGTACTATTCCAATCCTATCAAAAAAGATTGCATATCATTGAGACTGAGATGTGCCCTAAGTTTCTGTTTCTTTTCCTTATTTTCATAGTTTCTAGGACGAAGCCACTTGATACTTGAGGAATCTGGTGTTGATAGATTGGAAAATCATTTATTTTACCAATGTCTGAATGTTTGAAGTTGACTGTGGATTCAATCTATATTTTGTAGACACTATATTTAATTCATAATGAAAATGCAGTCAAATATGAAAAATAAACCTAGTTTTTTCGTATCCTTATCTTATGTACGGGTTTAATTTTTAGCACACACAAAACCACTTACATAAAAATGTATGAATTATTATATAATGAGCGTAAACTTGTTTCTAAAGAGGTTTTAAGAATCTCTTCCTACTAAGTTTAGAAGAATTTATGGCCTATAAAGCTTAAACATTTCCGAGGAAAAGTTCTCTTTTTCTTTAGAACAAGCTCTTATGGTCCAAATAATGTGGTTGCGTATATAATTTTCCTTTCGTAACGTGTCAATGATTTTGTGTGTTACCTTAAACGAATTTTTTTTTTAATTTTAGCATTCCCGAAATTTTCTTCCCACTCTGTTAGAATAATGAATTTTAAATATATTTATATAATATTCTTTAGACAATAAAAACTGCAAACTTTTATCCGCAAGAACTAGAATGTGGAAAGCAATAAATAAATAAAACGTATTTCTAGATTTGTCAATAAGTAGATAATATAGCTGAAAAGAATTCAATTCAATTTATTTTTTTAATAAATAGGTATTCCCCCGGCTTTGTCCTCATATTAAAACCGTTTTGAGATACGCATTATCATTATTAATTATTATCAGCCGTTAGATTTTCACAAGATTCTTTAATTAGATCCTGAATTGCTGACAATGAACTGCCTCAGAACAAGTCCCTTTCAATTAAAATATGATTTTAGATATTGGTCACTAATCAATGACTAATCTAACGAATATTTTCTCGGCTAGTAAAAAGTATCCTAAGCTATTCTCACCTCCCTGCGAACGAACGTTCCGTCAAAATAGGTTCAGTCGTTTCAGAAACAACAAAAACAAACAGGCAAAAAACGTTTTTTTTTAGGTTGCGTAAAAAAAAAACAATGAAAATAACGTCCAATGAAAAGCTATTAAATTAAACTTGTAATTGACACTTCGATTTCATTTATGAGTCTATATTTATAAAGCTTACTTTACTGTCATGTTAACATCAGCTATAAAAGCACAGCTTCTATAAGACATTTATAGCTTGACTGAAGCATAGGATACCTATATGTATATCAAGATCTAAATTACATTATATATGTGTGAACTGTACCAATTTCAATAAGTTATAGGATTTAAAGGATAAACCAATTTTATAATAATAATGAAATTCCTTATATTACTAGTACTAATGGTATTTATAATTCATTAAAAAAAAATTAATATCCTCGCTATAATAAATTAAGGAAGACTTTTATATCCAATGGCCCAGATGTTAAAACAATTTTTTTTTGCAAATGTAAAGATATGTTCATTGTAACACATTGTAAGTGAATGTAAATTCTTATGAGAAATATAATTCTTTATACCTATTTAATAAGTGATGAAGAATTAGATGTGTTCCAAATACATTTACCAATCGAAGTATGAGACGAAACCTCTCAGCATTTCATGGATTCATCCTGCTGGTTTCGGATCCATGTCGTTGCAGGAAGAGGAGCTTCAACAGTGCCTGGGATTTGCGACCCCGGTGTAGGTCTAAGGGGTCCCTATCTAACGCGCGTGAAACACTCCCCTCCACCGTCCAAGCTCCTCTCTCTTCCTCACCAAATTTGAAAAGAACCTACTAGGGCTGCCTTCGACTTCGACGTTCCAAGAATGAACTGATGTTAGTTCTGGACAGGCCTAAGTCTTTTAGCAGGTTGTAGAGAGATTTGAAACTAAATGAAACTTACGTTTCCTTTGTGAACTTAACAAATATAGGTTGAACGTATCGTGAGTGATACTAAAATATTCCGTCTTATGAAATTAAAATTAAAGACTAATTTTAAATTTTAGAGTTTATAAAATATTATAATAAAAGTTATCATTACTTTTTTAATGGAATTATATATGGATGCGTTAAATATGGGCCCCTTAAACCTACACCTGGGTCGCAAGTCCTGGGCACTGTTAAAGCTCCCTGCAACCTGATGGACCCGGCACACGCACGTTGAATTCATGGAATGCTGAGAGGTTTCGTCTCATTGGGGTATGTAATATAATAGGCGATGCCATCATCAAAGGCTTGTAATTTTCGTCTTAAAATATATAAAGGAACTTTTTAATTTGGTTTGAAAACTTTTATTAATCAAGTTATTGTTGTACATCGAGTTATTTTAATTCTTCTGTATTTAGTACAAATCGGAGTTTTTATTCAGACAATTCATTATAATATCTTCTCATACTGATATTATTAAACAAAGAGTTTGTATGCTATTCGTTACACAAAAAATAATAAATATGTTCTTATGAAATAAATTAAGAATCTAATGTCGTTTAAATAACTAATTTCAACATTTTTAAAGCACTCGAAATCTATTATTCATTTAAATATAGGGACAACATTTTCACTTGTTTTCCTTTAACTGAAATCAACCCCCTTACCATCGTTTTTGATTCCAAATATCTATTTGCTTAACAACAACCCAGTAATATTTTAATATTCATATTGTTAATTTAAGATAGTAAATAACACTGAATAATTTGTAAATGAAGCAACAGAAGGTAATGAAACGGTAAATTAATTTATCGTATTCATAATACAGGCTTTTTGTGACAAGTCTGAGTTATGATAGTAATTTTGTTTGAAATAAAATTGTCGCTGTATATTACACCGTCATTTCGCATGCGTTTTTCGTCTTAATAAAGCAAACCAACATATATATTAATGAAAATACAAATAACAATTCCATAATTTTAATAAAATTTTATTTGCAAATAAACTATATATGAAGATGTATTCACAATATAAATCTAAATTCTCAGCCTATCGGATAACTTTTCGTTCATAACTTTATATACATAGTTATAAGTTTGTTCAGGCATTTTATGAAATTACCTATAGCTATGTAAGCTGCACATTCATTTATGGGTCACGCTAAAAAAACGTGTCGTTGAATAATTTGTGAGTCTTCGCCCTAATTCTTTCCTGTTCTCATTATTATGCAAATGAATTTATACGATCCCTGACTTTGTGAAGCGTTCGTGTACTACTGAAGTATAAAGCTCTTCTGAGCAACGCATGTAAGTTTCAGTTTACAGTTGTTGGAAATAAAATCTTATAAGGTAAATGTAGTGTTTAAGGAGAACTTATATCCACTGATTTCTCGATAGAGGTTAAAATGTTACTGTCCTTAACTGAAACCAAATATGACGCAGTCCTTTCTTAAAATGAAGATATATGTAAAAAATTATTTAAAAAAAAGGAAATTTCTTTCAAAATTGTATTTTAACACAATTACTTAGATAATTAAATAAAGTACAATTAAAGGTGAAGTTGTAACTTACGAAAATTTATTGTAACTTAAAAGTACCTTGAAACGAATTCTAATAATAGATCGGGACAAAGGGGATTGCGTTAGTATTGATCGACGTTTGTCACAATGTCAGATACCTTCGGTCGAATCGTCCCTAAAATGAATGATTGATATTGTCTTTATCCGATATAATGTTATAAAAAAAAAATTTGTAAAATTTCAATTGGAAACCCCGAGTTTCATTGATTTGAAGTAATAGAAAGTAAAATGTCTTATACAAAAGAAAAAGACAAATTTGACCCAAGCAACTATACAATAAATAAATTTTAAAAGAGTTTGGTATAAGAAAGAATCTAGTAGGTACATTCATCATCGGCCTATCGGAGCCCACTGCTGAGCAAAGGCCTCTTCTCACATGGAGAAGGTTAGAGCATTAATCACCACGCTTGCTCAAGACGGGTTGGTAATTTCAGTCTTATAATTTGTAATTATAAGACCAGGTTTCCTCACGATGTTTTCCTTCACCGTCCGTCAGTGGTGTCTAAATACTCTTAGAAAGTACATATGACTCGGAACATATCACATTGGTACTTGCCAGGTTACGAACCCGCGCCCTCACGTATGAGAGACGGGCTTTTAATCTCCAGGCCACCAGGACTTATTTTCAAAAATAGTAGGTACATTAAAACACTTAATAAAGGGTTATTTCAAGACTTACAATAATAATTCATAAAAGTATTTGGTTCATTATATTTTTGTATCACATCAAGCGGAATGGCAAAGCGATGGCGTTGTAATGAAAAACGCTTTAAGATAGAATCGATACCAACTAAAGGTCTCCATTTACACGGGCGAATAGTTAGATTCACAAAGACTATTCACTTCTTCTATACAGCGCTTTGAGCACAAATTTTAATATGCCTCACATAAATACATTAAATACAATACATATAACACTAATATCTGGTTTTCAATTTCAACATCCCTATTTACTTTAAATAATGTGCAAAACCCTTTTTTTTATAAAGGGGAAAATCATCATATGTCCTCTTGTCCTGGGTGGGGCAAGAGGGAGCGTCAGACTCTTACTGACTAAAACCCCCCGTACCTTCTCCTGCTCCGAGCCAGGCTGCGGTACATCATTGCGCTTGCACCCGCAACCCGGCTTGGCAACGGCTCTAGGGCCTCATCTGTGGTGGTCTGATGTCTCTTTGAGGCGCGCGCGGTACACTAAGCGCTGTATGCTTAGGTCTGGATCTGATCGGGCGACAAGCTACCCTATGTGCATAACCCTAGATTCTTTAAAATATCAACATAATATATATATCAAGTAATATATTACTACGTAAGAAAATCGTTGACATTCTGAAATATATTCTGATATATAAAGATATGTTTCAGTTACGAGGCCGTTTTATATAAACCACTAGATTTTATGTTTTCCCCAAACTATTCTTTATCTTTTATTATTTTTGTATAAACAAACAATTGTGTCACAAATATTACTAAGAAAAATATACAAGACTTTTGCGAGTATCCATCTAAATAAAACTACATACTCCTTACATGTCAGTTACTTTGCAGCAACCGTGGTCACGGGCAGGCGAGATGAACTTTTTTTTTTAATTTTCGTCTGAAGTCTGTAGTTGAAAGTTATAAAAAACGCTCAGTACATCCAAAAATATAACTTTTATTTACTAGGATAATGTAAGTAAGGTGACATACATTTATTTTATCACTAAAACTAAGATATACAGTAATGATTTCTAAGATAAAGGTGAGTAAAAATTTTAATTAATCTTAATGAACATTATAAATTTTGAAAAGTCGCTGAGTCAAGTTAATTTCCATGCGAGAACGTTTGTGTTTGTCCTATAATTAAATTAAATTTCTAATCTAATTCATTTCAGCGTATCATAATAATCCAATGAAGCCTTTAAGGTTTTAGATTTTATTTCCAGTGAGTGGTTGGACGTCGTGAAATTCTCGTGTGATGTGATGTGTGACACATGTGATTTAGTTTCTTAACATAAGATCGTAAAGTATATATGTATTTAATATAGAACATAGTGTTTATTAAAATAATGTTATAAGTATAGCTTATAGATGTGACGATTCTTATATACATATCGTGAGTAATTAATAAAAATTTTAAGTAATTAAAAATTAAATACAATTTAAATTCACGCTATTAAAAGGTTTTTTTTTTATCTATTTTCGAGTAGAACATTAAATATTTAAGAGTATTAAAATCCCAATTATATTTTTTTTTATTTTAGATAAATAATAAATAAGTACCTAAATTTATAGGAAACCAAATTTAAACATGTCTCGCGTGTGAAAGGTCTATAACTCAAAACGTAATGAGTTCAGGCAATCAACATAAGTACTATTTTGCTTTACTGTTATTTGTTAGCATGCTCTCATTGAATAATCAATAAAAAAAAATCATTTTCAAATAAAATTACGTAACTTAAACGCAAATTACGTTTGGTGTTTGGTTTGATTTTTTTAGTGTTATTAACAAATTTTCCGTTTCGTATTATATACTTTAAAAGTTTCATCACATAGTATATAATGGTAAGTTAGTATAATATTATATGAATAAAATTGTTTCGAATTTGTTCAAAGTTTAAGTTTCAAACGTAACAATTATTTTCAATATTATCCATCCATCCGTTTTCGAATGAAAAACATTCGAAAAATTTTGTTATTTACCACTTATGTATTTAAAATTAATCAATAGTGGTATGTAATAATACTCTCTAATCAATACTTATTAACACAATAGTCTTACGAATAGTACAATTACCTTCAGAATTTTAATCTGCATGATAATACATACAGAAGAGGTTAATAGAAAATACAAGCTATTTTCTAATTCAATCTGAATTTTTAGCAACAAATTCTAAATCTGAAATTAATTAAAAAAAAAACTCTTACTAAAAATTAAAAAAAAAAAACAAAAAAAGAAAATTGTTTGCTACCCCTAGATGTATAAAGAAACTTTTAACCCAAAAAATTATGTATGTACCAAGAAAATATCATAGTTACTCAAGAAAAAGAACAAATACAAAGACTGTACTCGCTTTTCTTACTTAAATCAAGCGAGTATTTTTTTGGTGAGTATTATAAAGCATTCGTGACAGCAATCATAGATGATTTCACTTTTAATAAATGCGAGAGATTTCTTATCATGAAGCCCCATTAGCTGCTTCACGTGTATACACATCCGATCTGATTAATTACAGTACCCTCGCTGTACCCTACCGTAATTAATGTAGGCTATTATAAATTCCCTATCCAATTGTACACAAAATTCCAGCGATATTATTCTTCCTGCTAAAATATCAAGGTTTGCTTTTCTGTTCGTAGGTTTGTGGTGTAATCACAAATGCACTGGTATATCTAAAATTAAGTGTTATAAATTTAATGATATCTAAGACTTTCGCGAGTTTTATTTATTTACACGTCTCGTCTGCCCGTGATCACGGTTGCTGAAAAGTAACCGAAACGTCGGGAGTATGTAGGTTTTAACAAAAATAAAGCGCGCGTAGTTTATACGAAAAATATTAGTTTCATTTAAATGTGATAAATTTGATTTTTTTTATCTTTAAAGATGAAAAACGTGTATACGTAATAACCTATAATCAGACGTATGTTAGTATAAAAAATGTATAAAAAAGAATTGTAGTTTCTTTGGCACAACGTCAAAGTGTATATTACTGCAGAATCCTGTCATTCCAATTCTGCATTTCAGAATTATTCCCCTTTTCCTGGCAGCTTTCCACCTTAGATTTAAATTACGACATTTTCCCCAAATATATGACCGTACTTTTTGGACTGTAAGTCATCATTTTGTATTTCGTTTGATTTGCAAATTCATTAAAATGAAATATTTTAAAAACTCTTTTCAACATTCCTTCAGTTTTTAAAATGAAATGATAGAACCGTTATTAACAAAATTATCATTTATTTAAATATCGTCGTAACGTAAGTCGGTAAAGAGAGTAAAAAAGAGCTTGTGTAGAATTTAGAATTTAGTATATTTTACATTCATGTTTCTTTTACTTCATAACATACTGAGAATAATATTTTGTGTTAAATTATTGATGAGATTCTACATACTATTTGAGTTATTAAGAATATATTTTTTATAATTAACTAAGGTTTAAATTAATATTTACATGATTTCCATACCGGTACTTAAAAAGGTAGGGCGTCGCAAATTTCACTATTGTCATAGAGTTTGATCTAAGTTACTATATCTAAAATTATGCCAAGAAAATTTTTCTTCCTTAGTAGTTATAACCAAAAAAAACATTTATTCTTTGCGACGCACCGATGCTTGCCTACGTATTTCCCCAATACACTCTATTTCATTGTCCTGTTACATCAAGTTTTGTTTAGACTCTCTGACGTCATCAAGCAATAGTGATATTTGATCAATTAATTATAGTCATCCTTTGATCTCTCTGTGAAAGCACTTAGTCGTAGAAATCTGAATATATTATCATCTGGCTCTATATATATCGTGTCTTAATTAACTAATAGGTTTATTTGAACTTAGGCCTTCAGTTTATTTATAGACAAACATCCCTGTAAAGCATATTGTTTCAAAGGTAAAATACAGCGTACAATGTCACAATTAAATAATTTAGTTATCTTAACAATACTGTTACATGTCATTGTACTATAAATTTATGATAAAAAGATAAGTTTATGTAAAATTTTAATTTTTTCCATTACTTTTATTATCTAGTAGTGGCTTTTATAGTAATAATGTAGTCTTGAATTGTGTTTTAAAGTAGCTCCCGAGAGAATACTTGTAGTCTGAGATGTTCTATAACGTCTCCCGAATGCAATAAAAAAGACAATAAAGATGTTTTAACAGACTTTTAATGTTCTATTCAAGGTCCTAGTTGAAGTCGCTTTTGTAATATCTTAATTATAGTTTTTGTTTTATGTGTCTAGTGCAGTCCTGCGGTTTTTCCTTTCGTATAAAAGTGGTATTTTTGATGGATTTTAAAGTAATTAGTGATATAAACAAGATATTAGTTCTCGCTGAATGTTTAAGGACAAAAAAGTGTTGCCTTGTGTTAGTAATATTTTTCTTACAGTAAGTCGTATTTTAAATTTCTAATTTATTTTTACTTCCATCGGAACACAATCCTTTTCGCTGTAATTATAGAGCAAAATAATCGTTACTTATTGTAAAATATTTTTTATTATACTACAGGTATTTAAACGCTACTTCATCTGCGTAAAACTGGAAATTGAATTCAAAGAGACATGTATATATTGTATTAATATAATAAATATGTTAAAAAATCGTCAGCAACATTCATGATCTAACTTTTATGATCCTGTGCTAGTGATACGGAATTACGAGCTAAAATATAAATTAAGTGTTATTGTTCAAACTATAGTTTCATCAAAATCCGCTCAGTAACTTATACTTGAGAGAGCAACACATAGCCTTACATACGTATAAACTTTCTCATTTAAAATATTAGCGCGACAAGGGATATCGTTAATGTAGAAAAAATATAAATACGACTTACACAACTATGACAATCGTACATAGGTTTATAAGACCTTAATGTTATTTTACAAGTATCAGTATGAAAAACGTTCCGTTATAATAAGCTATACCTATAATTATAATATTTTCTTAAAAATTCTATCAATAGTCTAAGTGTGAAATATCCAATATTAATATTTACAAAGCCTCTTCCATTTAAGTATTTATAATTTCAATTGAATTGATAAACAACCAAGGTGTTGCAGGAATAAGTATCTAAAATACTTCAACCTTTTGTTCCGTATCTAGTACTTGGCCTAATTAATACGAAAGAGTAATGTTGGTGCCAAAATATTCCGTTTTTGGTATCCATTTTGCTTTGGAAACATCTTGACAGGCCTTTTTAGGGCTTCATTTACGGAAATGAGTCTTTTGTCGAACGAATACAAGAGCGCCGCTGTTTGAGTCGGCTTAAAGAATATTTTTTATGTACAATTACTTTATGAATGTCAATAAAATTATCAGGTTTGTAGGATTAAGTGATGCGTATATAGCCAATTAGATAAATTTAAAGCTTACCAAAAAATATAACTGTTTTTTGAACAAGTTAATTACGTAAAAAATATATCTCGCATATATTTTATTTCATTTCATCTTTTACATTTAAAATAAAACAAAATAATTCAATTTTCTCGTTGACAATTTTAAATTCGTCGTTTTTTCGGTGGACTTCACTGTGATTTTTCGGAATTTCAATCATAAAATATCTGACTGCAATGTTTGATGACATCGACTAACTATGTTTAATGAATTGTAATATAATAACATTCTGAACTTTATGATTCATACCTATATTTTTACGAATCCATCATCATAACAATTGAAAAGGCATAAGCTGAAATAAAATATATAATTAATTAAGTTTTTAGGATTTTTTTTATATTATTCTTCATACCTTATGAAGTATGATATGAAAAAAGAATTAAACATACAAAAACACCTTCAGCTTTGATAGTAATGGAATAAAATCACATTAACTTTCCAGAGGAGAAACAAAAAGAGACAGCGCAGGAGAGTAAGTCCGAAGAAGAAGCGGCGACGAAGATACAAGCGGCTTTCCGAGGTCACAAGACCAGAAAGTCAATCAGTATGAAGGCTGCCAACAAGAATGATCCCGAGCCGGAGCCAACAAAGGCTGAATTGGAAGCTGAGTTCCGAGCTGATGATAAAGGTAAGGGTGATAGAAACTTCGTAAAGTCTAGCAACAAAATCTCTTTCATGAATTGTCAGTGATTGATTAATGGTAAGTAACCTAATACCCTCTTCAATTCCAATACGTCTGATTCCCATTTCTTTGAATCTGTGAATTAAAATCAGCGTAATTGATTGTGTCCTATAAGGACACCGAAATTGATATGCGTAGTTTTATTTTTATTATTAATATTGAAACTATTCTTGTTTACGTTTTACAATATAAGTGTGATAATATTGTTAAGTTTGATTGTTGTTAGTAACAGTATACAAATATTTTCCCACGTAAATGTTTTTGTCTATTTTTTTTTTATATCTTCTTTATTTGTATGAGGCCAGTATCTTTAGCTCCCGTGTGTTAAACTTATTGGTAGATTTTCGTCAAACGTTTTCCATTCCTTCATTTTAATTAAAAATGTATTTACAACTGATTATAATTAAATATGTTAAACTAAGGAGTAATAGAAGGTTACTATTTGGAGCTTTTGACTAGGTCAATACTTACAAGTTTTGTTCAATAATCCTTTTCATTACATTTGTTTTATTGTATATTACCGGGTGACTATAAATCTAATCTATTGATTTAAAAAAGGCTGAAACACACACATACGCATAATAACACGCGCACACACACACACGCGTGATATAGTCCAGTTCTGGTCAAGCTACTACAGCTCGAACATGGTCTGGCTCGTCCGGGGAAGTACCACCCTCTCACAGAAGATCGGCGTGAAGTAGCCTTTAACGGCTGCGTTTCGTTTCATGACTGAAAGAGCCCGTGGCCCTTTCCCTTTTTCCACCCTTTTCTCCCCCTCTTCCATAATCAAGGTCGGTAATGCATCCGCAACATCTCTTACGTTGCAGATATATATGGGCGACGGTGACTACTGCCCATCATGTAGGGCCTCTACTCGTTTGCCACTTTTCTCATAAAAAAACACACACATACAAGCACACACACAAACACGTACTCAAACACACACGCAAACTTTAGGTGTAAAACAAATGAGTACAAGATTCCGTAGGTTAAATAACACAAATATCGTCCCCGCAAATCTCTCCCTGTTATTTATACGAACGAACGAAAACATGTAATAAAACATTGGCTCAAGGATTCAACATAATTTAAATAAAATTCTAAGAGCACTGATATCCTCACGTCTGATTCTGATTTTTTACAGCCTACGGATTCTTTGCAATTTAAATTGCAAATCCGGAGACTTTCAATGGATAGCTCCGACTACATTCCTTTTACGTTCTAAAAATGTTCTTATTTAAAATGTATTCATTCCCGTCTTCAAATTTTGACTTCCCAATCGTGGCATTAAGGGAATTCGAAATAAAATTTCGTTGCAAACTCTCCTTGTAACTTTCCTCATAATAATGTTGTTTCTGCTTTAAGTTGGATAATAAATGTGTACATTAAGTCTTAGTTCTTAAGGCATAAATGTCTTATAAGAACTATTTCAAATAACACGCGCTGTGTGCATATAATTTTAAGTAAATTAGATGCTAATTCCTTCATATCTTAACGAGTGCATGTACATAACGTATTTAATCCTTATCCACTTCTTTTGGGCGTGTTTTTGTTAATGATTTTCAATTAAGTAAGTCAGTTATTTTTTATATTTTCAATACTCTTATAAAAATCATGTTCACTAAAACTACATTGGAATAATTGTAGACTATAACTAGAGCATTTCTTCTATTAATAATCAACTCTGTTGTTGGTGTTTCGTAATAAATATAATTTACTTAGCATTTGTTATTCATTCCGTTTACATATTAACTGAGTTTCTGAGAGCCGACCATTTTGAATATTTAAAGGTTGTCGACGGAGGAAATGCGAATTTATTTCAAGTTTATATATAACTAGCTGTTTCATACAGTTTAGTTTGTTGTTATTTATATATAAATTATGCAATATATGCATTTGAATTTAGTGTTATTGTGGCAATAGTTTCTACATGCGCCATCACTGAACTACCCGAGAGGTTCGTGTGTAAAAAGTAGTCTGTATCGTTTTAACGACATAACTACGTCCATGGAAAGTAGTTTATGAGTTATTGAGTAACAAACAAACAAACATCGAAACTTTTCACTTGGTACTACTGAGTAACGTTAGTAGGTAGTTGGAAAAAGTAGAAAATATATGTAGTTGTAGGATTAACTGTTACCCTTGTTTCTATTGCTAATATTTTATCAGTTCAATGTTTGCCTATTCAGACTTCAGCTGTTCGTAAATACTACAAATCAATATTTATCAGGCGTTTCGCAGTTCGGTCGATAAAAAAAAGGATTTACGAAAAAACGATTAAATATTTTTTTTTTTATAAAAAAACTTGAAAAGGTTAAAACGATTTTTTTAATAAAACCGATCAAAATAATCTTCGTGAAATGAAACAACGAAATGGACATTTTAAATAAAAAAAAAAAACTAATTCAAAAGTATCAATGAATATAAATGATTTCATATTCGGAAGATAAAAAATGAAGGAGGGCTTCGATTTTAATAAAACTTTCCTTGTTCCTAAATTGTTCGTACGGACTCTTTATTGAAAGTTTCTAATTGAATAATAAATGTGACTAAGTTTGTCAAAGACAGTTTGACGAAAATAAGTTTATGTAGGATCATCATGAGCTTTTGCTTAAATATTTTCCTTTCTCGTCTTATCCAAATTCAAATAGGACGATTTATATAAAGAAATCTGATGTTACATATACGAAAGAAAAAATATAATAAACTTTTTTTTAAATTCAACTGCAAATATTTATATGAGAATTATATGGGGTGGCAACCTGAGGTTCCAGGAAAACTACGAAACTTACTTATATGTAATACATACACAATACATAATATAATATTATAATAAAAATTACATATTAAAACTTATAACCTATACCTAAGACTATGATCGCCCCGATGTTAGGATAGCAATACCATTCCATAGCTTGTGTGGTATCAGGAATCTTCTGGTTCACACGGCTTGGTGTTCGTTCCGCGGAGACAGCAACATCACTCGTTATATGATATTTTGTCCATACAAGGATGTTGCCCCGGCGATGCTCATCTATTTTTGAATATGTATCGCTTACCTAAAATGAAAAACTAAAAAATTCTCAATCTTAAAAGGACGCATTAGGTATTGTGTAATAGATAAAACAAAATAATATTAGTGACATTACAAACTGTATAGCTTTATTTTTAAATGTTCTATATTTTAACTCGTTGATATTAGATTACAATTGAGGTTATAAACTGAAATTTCTTCGGTTTCCTAAATATAATATTAAAAGTAAGACGAGATGAAATGTCATCAGCTAGTTTTGTTATTTGAGAGTATTTGTCCACTATTGCTGACCATTAATGGAAACTTTGTTTATAAACATGTAACCCGATAAATGTCTATATTTTTTTTAGCTTCAGCACTGTAAATTTAGGTTCAGATGATTTAGTAACGTTAAAGGCATCGTAAAGGACACGATATGAGAATCATATCTCAGACAAGGATCTCGTATATCGCAAACCGCAGTGGAGCGTCTAGGATTTATATTTCTACAACGTGAGGATAGCTTTGTACAATGATGCTAAGGTTATGGGGTCTTTACCCTAGTATGAGTCCAGATTATTAAGTCGGTTTTTATAAAATATGTGTAGACTGAAACGATAAAAATGAATTGTTTACGTAACAGGTATAGTGCACCATATAATCGTGTAAAGACTATTTAAATACATTTAAATTTTACTTCATATTTATGATTAAAGATTTAAATGTTGTTGGTGTAATATATTTTGAAATATACATGCTTTTTATAAATCTGATTCAACCATTACCTCGTACGTCACCTGAGACCTATTTCTTGAGGACTAATAACTTGACACACTCCTGATAAATAACTAACTGATACACAATCACCTCTTGACATTTTTCTAAACAAAAAAGCTAATAAAATAACATGGAAAATAATATTAAATTATTTATTTATTATGATATCTGTTTCTAAATTAATGAAAAATCTAAGACTTTAGCGAGTATTTATTTAAATACTGAAAAAATAACTACATACTAGACAAGATGAAAATGTTAGACACTTTAATTTCGTCTGCTCGTGATCACGGTCGCTGCAAAGTAAACGAAACCTAGGGAGTATGTAGTTCAAAATAGTAAAATACTCGTATTAATCCGAAAATATCAGTTTTGTTTTAAAATTATTTTTATTATCATGAATTCTCAAGTTAAGCGTAGAACCTAATTTGTAGTCTGCAGTTAAGTTTCCCCTATAATGTATTGTATAAATTTTACTTCCACGATGTTTTACATATTTCTAAAGAGCATTGGAGTGAATTCTATTATTTTAAGGACTGAACGTGAACAAAGACCTAAATTCTTCGTGCCATCGCTTATCGAATTCTCTTTGTTTCTCCTTCCTTGCCTAAATTTCAATAACTTATACCAAAACTACACTTACAAGTCAAAATAAAACTAATATTATATCTTATTAATAATAGTGTAAGGCACGAAAATATATTTTTGTTAATATAAATGCATTCATGAGGTTACTAACCAACATTTAAATGTGCCATTCAGTTCAGCACGTTCCAATTCTAGCTTATATTCAGAAAATTAAGCTCAGAAGTTACATTTAAAGTTAGTTATATTTGTTTCTCAATAGCGGAGTTGGAATTAGAGCCAACTAAATAAAAATAATGTAATCCCCTTATTACAATGTAGGTAATTCTCTTATAACACTATCGATGACCAATAGTTGTAGTTTGTACAAATGTTTGATAATACATTAATATATATATATATATATACATATAATTGAACCTGTTTATTCTTTACCTTTTTTATAACAGCTGTAATATTTAGAACACCACCAAAATATTCTCAGTTATTTTTTTTTGTCAATAAAAACACAGATACTTGTTTCACAACTTAAATTTGCCTTGAATGTAAGATTAAATTTTTTTTTTTTTTATAGAAAACTGTATTATTTTTGATATGATTGAAAAATCATGTAATTCACATCTTACTTTTATGATACTAGAAGTCTAATGAGATCATGCGTCTAATGAGTCAGACAGTCGAGTATTAATGTAATAAAACTAAGATTTTCGAATTAACTAAGCGTTTTTCATTATTTTAGCATTGCTATATATCGTCTGCCCGTGACAACGGTTGCTGCGAAATAACGGAACGTCGGAGTATGTAGTTTTTAAATTAATAAAATACGTGTAATAATCCGAAAAATATTAGTTTCATTTAAATGAATACTGTCAAATGTCTTAGATCTCATTAACTTAACATTTTCTGTCGTAACATTTGACTTCGTTGGGATCTAAAATTTGTGGTGTAATGTCATAATCCGATGTGCATTACCATATCCGAGAAAATAGACATAACACTACATATTTCAGAACACTAGGGGATACACCGTTTTTGATTGGTAACCTTGAAGTCCAAGAAATTTAACCTCATTAAGGTAAAACGACACGTATCTAGTACGGATAGTATTAATAGTTGTTCTGCCAATATAATTGCTGTATAATTTTATGTAACATAAAGTAAAGGCCAGTCGAAATACAACAGAATCAAATTCAGATCCTTTGTTTACCTAACTTACACCTTTTTATGCTGACAACGTATAATATTGTAGGTAAGTAAATAATTGAGATCTAAGATTTTCGCGAGTTTTATTCATTTAAATGAAACTAGCATTTTTCGGATAAACTACGCGTGTTTTATTTTTGTTAAAAAACTAGACATATCGTCTGCCCGTGATCACGGTTGCTGAAAAGTAACCGAAACGTCGGGAGTATGTAGTTTTTTACAAAAAATAAATCACGCGTAGTTTATCCGAATAATACTAGTTTCATTTAAATGAATAATTAATTTCTTTGTTCTTATATTTTTTCTTATTATGAATAATTTCTCATTACGCGGTTCTCAACTTTTCCATCCACTTGTCCTACTCCATACAATGGTAGATTTAAGAGCGCTCAGAGGTCAATAGGGACTGTCATTATATTAAGATTTTGAATCTTTTGAATCATGTAAGCAGGCTTTCCGGCTTTCCACATTTCCTTCTGACCCTTATTTTATGTTACTTTAGATGACGTAATATAAAAAGGTATACACACGCTAAAGACTCAAGAATTATGTGCCTGTTATTATTTTTATATATAATTTAACGCATTTTATGCGTAAATAAGGATTGAAATAAAAATCTTAATATTGACCTTAAGTTTCAAAGACAAACACTCTTTCAGAATCCTATACTTTTATACACAAAGCACTTATAGCTATTTACGCAACTACTTTTTAAAATGATTTAATGAATATTTACATAAAATTCTATGTTAAAACCTACTTTGTCTTTGAAAATATTATTAGTTCGTTTCTATAAATATAAATTTTAACGAGACTAAGTCGTTCAGCACTTGCTTTTAACAACAATTATTTGATTGAATAATAATACTTTACAAAATTATTGTAAGCCGAAAATATACTTTTAATGTACTAAACATTGAACCTGAATAACTACTTATATTAGTACTTGTTACGTACGCGCTACATATTATAAAATAAATGAACATTGCCGGGGCAACATCGTTGTATGGATAAGATATCATATAACAAGTGACGCCGCAGACTCCGCGGAACGAACACCCAGCCGTGTGAACCAGAAGATTCCTGATACCACACAAGCTATAGAATGGTATTGCTATCCTAACATCGGGGCACTCATGTAGTCTTAGGTATAGGTTATATGTTTTAATATGTAATTTTGATTATAATATACATATAAGTAAGTTTCGTAGTTTTCCTGGAACCTCCGGTTGCTACCTTATATAATTTACTGAATAACAAAAAAGTGTAAACATGTTTCTTATCATTTGAAAATGGTTCAACGCCTTTCCCTTAACTTCCTTTTTTGTTAAGTATTTACTTAATATAAAAAAAATAAGTAAACAAAACAATTTTAGTGTTGCTTCTTGTTGATGAATCATTTAAATGAAATAGCTATAAGTCTTACACATATATATTATCTGTTATTCCAGAAAACAGTAGTAAAAGTATAGTAATGCTCTCTTGAGAGAGACTATTTGATATTATGCCAACAAAAAATATTACTCTGGCTGCGTTCAAAATACATTTTTGTTTCTTATTTGGGTTATAAAAATGATATTGCAAGGATAAAATTATAGCTCAACGTTTTTTTTTACAATGCTGAAAGGAAAATCAATCGCTGGGTAAGATTTATGATCTGTTCCCGGCGGTTCTATCGGTTTTTCGACTTGGAGTTCGTATCCATATATTTATTTGTACAAATTATGTGCTCATCCGGTTAAATGTATTGGCTTTTACTGTTTTAGTTACAAAGAGACTTCAGCGGAATCATTAGCCGTTGAAATTCTGTTGCTGATTGTCTTGAAATAATCTTTTTTTATAGCCTTTAGTCAGATTTTTAAAGTTTTCTCTTGCAAATGGTTAGATATTAAAGTACCAAAATCAGAAAATTTGAATAATTCTTATCTAGTAACTTTTACATATAAATAATCATATTATTTAATTTTGTGATCATTGTTTATAGATTGATGAAATTAAAATTTTGTTTGTTTTTATATATTAAAGGAAAAACTTGTAAATCATTTTAAGAAATTTCAAATATTAGAATTAAGTTAGGGGAAGCATAATACTAATTCCTTAGCATTTACGAAGGAAAAATATAATGTTATGAGTATTAATGGCACCATCTGTATCTGTTGAAAAAAATACAAGAGGATTAGTGATATTTTTTAACGGGAAAAGTAATGAAAGAGCACACAAAAATCAATTTAAATATTAAGTTCATATTCTGATAGCATCATTTATATATTTTTATTGCACCTTGAGATACTGTAACAGTTGATATATTGTGAAGGAAGTGACAAGTTTATGTGCTGACCACTTCGCTACGTCGTGAAAAATTAATATCGAGAATGTGCTTGAAGGAAAAAGGCACGATACGGTACGATAGAACAATAAGATAACAATACTACACAATATCATGATTACTACAATATTTGTAGTAAAATGACTTCAATCATTCATACTGTACGGTGCAAAACTATTCAATAAAATCTGTAATATATATTTGTAGTTTTTACTAAATGGGATTTTCTTTCTTACTTAAAATGTTTTGTAAATAAATGTTTAAGAACGAATCGCGTTAACAAGTTATAGAGTTAAAATGACCCTTAGAGAAATAAAGTGTATTCAACGTCAAACAAAAAGCGTCAAGCCTGATTTATCTGAGCTGTGGTTAAAGGCTTAGAATTCCAGAGCCAGTCAGTAGATTGCTTTGATACAGCACTTACTATGGATAGATGTAATCCATTGTTACTTAAGACTAATCAACGAGGCATAGCTTAAATTGACTATCACTGAGAACTGTACAAAGTGATGTGTGTTTGTACACACATATGTACAAGAGTGCTTGTTCTGTGTATGTTTCCTTACTATTACAAATATGACTATTACTGTTTATCTATAAGTGCTTCACGAACTAAGTCCTATTATCAAAGTTAAACCTATCATTACAAAACTTGAAGTATCATTAAGGTATCAATATTTTCCGGGGGGGAGGGGTTTCTAAGAAGGACAAGTATACTTGTTTTCCTAATGACTGAGATGTTTATATATATATATATATATATATATATATAACATCTTGATGTCAAAATTAGTGCAATCTTAAAAACAAAAATCATATAGTAATTAGATTACCTTGGACTTAATTGATACTATCAAAGCAGTAAAAGCCTTGCATTGTAATAAAATTTTTCTTAACCCAAAATTTTTTGGAGAAGTGAAAGTTATCCTTCATAGTATATAAGTTCTTGAATTTACAACGCGCTAAAACAAGATTCATTCAAGAATAATTTTCTTCCATTCTAGTAAGATTTCTTAAAGAAGATGGATGGTTGTGAGTCCCAAGTGAAATTTTGCTGGTAGACGAACAACAACAATATTTTTTTACAGTACTTTTCTGAATGAAAGAAAAATGTATTATTATGTTAATAGAAAATATTTACGTTATTTTTATGCTTTGACCCGTAAATATTCGTCAGCCAGAAAGTTATAAGTAGGAAGATGAGGCACGGTTATGCAAGTTACGAGAAAAAAAAGAATATATATATATATATATATATATGTATATGTATGTATGTATGTATATACAACTCGTATTAGGTATTTATTAGAATGATTCTCGAAGAGAATATTGTTTCACAATTTGAGAATGAGATTTATGATCTGACTTAAGTAATTTCACAGTCCGACATCGGTTAAGACAAACCAGTGAGACTTGGACTGTGATCGATGGGGCTGAATAACAAGAAAATTTTATAACAATTTGTTATAGCAAGCAAGCTATTTCGTTATTCCTCCTTTGATTGACTTCTATTGTGAAAGTTAATTAAATCTACATATTCCAAATATAACAGAGTTCATTGAAGTTGCAAAATCAAATATTAAATAATAATAAAATGGGTAACACTGAATTTATAATATGAATTTTGGTTTGAAAAGTCACAAAGTTTTTGAATTGTAACAAAGACTGCAGCGGTCCGTAAATTTTACGACACACTTCAAGTGGAGTTCTCAACTGAGAAATGTAACTCACAGAAAGGAGCCTTAAATCAAAGGAAGTTCGTTAGAAATTCAAAGCATCTTATATTAATATAACCTTAAATAAAAAAATATGACTTACCTCAGGAAGTTTACTATGACTTATGACTAAATATTTTGCTCACTAAATCAATGCAGTAACCAAGTTACCCCGTACAGTTCCAATGGAAAGATGCACTGATGTAAAAAATACAGAAAGTAACAATTCAGATATCATTCATCCTAGAGAGACGGCTATATTTTAACATCAAGAGATAAAATGTTTTTATATGACTATAATTATGATAATAAGAAACAAGGCATCTCCACAATCAAGGTCGGCAACGCATCTATAACACCTATGTTGCAATGTCCATACGCGATTATAACTACTCACCATCAAATATTCCGTACGCTCGTTTGCCTCATTGGGACATTAAAAAAATGTTATTAAAATCAACTAAAGAAAAAGGAGATTTTACTATATATCTTGTTTGTTTTATTTTTACTGTATAAATTTACGTTCTAACAACGGCAATTAGAGAAACCTCAACCCATTCCTTTCTTTATTCCCAAAAGAAAAAGTTATAAAAGCTATCCTCAATACTCTGATCCTTTGAGATACATTGTTTTGTATTTATCAAATCATACAGACAATTTACAGGTATACTACGATTAGCAATCTATATTTTGATTCTTATCCTAAAGACATAGGGATTGTATTTCAATGATAATATTAAAGATGAACGTTTTCGATCTTTGTCAATGCAGAGGTAACTAAGATAGATAATGCTACGTTAGATTTCTTACTTTGTAAAAATAGCATTTTATGTGACACGATCACGTCTGTATTTATAATATTAACATTGTATTATGATGTTAAATAAGGCGTAAATTGTTTGGGGGAAATAGTTAATTAAGTTTATATATATATATGTATATATAATTTGTGTGTGTTTGTGTGTGTATATATAGTGTATTTTTTGTACTAATTAAATCATATCCACAAATGCTAAAATAAGTAAATATTCGACAATATTCTAAACGAAATATTCTCGGTCTGTTATTACTGTGAATTAAAATAGCAACATATTTTTAAAAATATCTTATCATATAGAAACATAAAAGCTGAAATCACCTTTCACCAGATTAAAATCTTATAGAATTAATTTGATAGTTTTGTAAATTTATTTAATATTTTTTTATTATTAATGAAATTTCTTAAGGTTTATCTTCTTTTAGTTTTCTTTGAGTATCTCCTGAAGTTGTTTCTAACGGTAAGCTTACTCGACTCTTATTAAATGAGTATAACCTCGTTTAAATCTGCTATAGTTTTTTTTTGTAATTATACTTTTATATTAAATAGAAGGTGTTTTATTAAATATTTTATTCATTACCTTCTTAACATCCTTGTTTTGATATAGCTATTGAATTTCTGTTCGCGTTTAGACTGGATTATTTTTTGTTATTACTGTGACTGAGGCTTACCATAAAAAAGAATCCAGAAGAACGTAAAAAATATAATTTAAGTTGTTTTGTTTTCAGTATCGTGAGATAATGGATGTCTTTTATTATTCTGTATACTTTCTGCCATCCTTTTGAATACTAGCTGGAATGGACTTTATACCTAACCTGTAGGCTACAAAATAGTTAAAAAAGTCAGGCACGGTCACGTATCCATCAAGAAATCTTATATTCCATTAGACTCAAAGCAAAATGGGAATGCATTTGTTTGAAATATACACCGAAATCGGAAATTTCGAGCTTCAGTAAGAACTATTTAATCCGGCTAGATTTACTATACGGCCAATTTGGCTCGAGCCACTTTCAACCGATGCCATCACGTTAGGTTTACAGATTTTTGTTTATTCTGTATTTGAGATCGATTTGAATGAATATTCAGCTGTAGGGATTTCATAACATTTTGAAATCTGATAGGCGAGATTTCAATTTCAACAACTGGGAATGGAAGATCATGAGATAATTTCAGAGGATTTATCTATAATTATGATCAAAAATCGTTCGTTTGTTTTTGTTACAGCTTGAAGCATTCACTTTAAATATATATCACATAATAAAACATATATATTTGATATATACATTCACAAGACTATAGTTAATATAATATTCTTAGAAAAAAGATCAGAATTGACTTCTTTAAAAATAATATTGGATACAATCTCACTATTAATTTATAAAATTTACACGAAACTAAAAAACATTTTAATTTAATAACTATAAACCATCTCGATTTAAACTTTTCGTTAAATGAAATGTGAATAAAGAAGAAACGAAAGATTTAAAAACATTGAAAAATAACTATCGATTGATCTCTCGCACGAACGCGTGTTACGAACGAAATAAAAAGTCCTGATGTCCTCTGACAATTGCTTATACGTCGTTCGAATCTCTCCTACGCTCTCATATTCTTACAATATATATAGTTATCAAGTAATGTTTTTTCACTTACAGCCTGGTAACTTAACCTACCCTCGTGTGAGTTAGTTGTCAGCTAAAAGATCGGTCATAGCTATTTAAGCTTCAATAGTTTATCAGACTGGTTGTTCTAAAGTAGAGGATCCTTGTAAAGTGACTGAGAGTAAGTGAAATTATTCTGATTAGAAATGAAGTTATTAATAAGGATATAGAAATTGATTCTACGTGATAATATAAAATATTTACAAATAATCATCAGTAAGTGTCCGACAATCTTATTCCAATCATGACAAGTTTTTAATCCAATTTAATCGAATTAATTAGTTTTAAACTAAATTTTACGTCGTTATATAAATTTATATCCCATAATACAATTGTTCTTATTGTCATTGGAGCTTGGTTATAAACATATTCTGAACGAAATAGCGTATTTTAGTTACAAGTAATACATAATGTGAAAGTTATTATATTAATTATATTTTCCTCAGAGGACGATATGAATAATGACACCCAAAGCATGTATTATGCAAGGTCAGAGCTCCTCCAATCGCGTGCTAATTAGGAGTTGGGATCTGCTCATCCCAATTCGTCCACTAACATCTCAATGAATTAACGTTATGCCTGTAATGACTTATACGTCCTATATATATATATATATATATCCTTTCAATATTGAAAAATTATTATGCGTACACGTAATAATACAATAAATCATCTAATATCTTATCTAATCTAATCTCATCTAATCTAATCTTTATTAATTTTTTTTCACAGTAATAATCTTTAACTTCCTTATAATAAAAAAAAATTGCTCTATACATCCTTTAAATGTATCAGTGAATGGAATGCGTAGTTTTATTTTCGTTTTGGAGACCCACAAATTAATCTGACAGCACAAAACAAAGCGCTTCCATTTGTATGGAGTTAAACCCTTAGTTTATTGCATAAAATATATATAGATTATAGGCCATCGACAAATCATATTAATTTAGCCAATATACATAACAAGGATACGACATTCCTTTGTTGAACAAAGAGTAACTTTTTGTTTGTTGTTTTAATAAATTTTAATACAAACACCACTTTAATCTATGATCACAATCTGTTACGCCTTAATGTTAACTGAGACACGTGTATGTATATGATGCCCTTCCTTGTAAGCGACCTTTAGACTCAAGGTTGTAGTTATTGTTGCGGTTATTTCACTTAACTGCCGCAGATAAGTTGTTCACGTTCAGCGTAATGTATGACTCTTTAATTCCTTCGCCCCTGACCTATAATATCCGGAAAATTTATCGTACTAATAGCTTCGAGATCGCTTTAATGTTACTGAATATATAATTCTATTTGATGTAAAATTTTGAATAATGAAGATATCAAGAGAAAGAAATCGTTTTTGAAAATTTTATTCCATTCCGACATCACATTTATTTCCATTGATGAAACTGAATTATTTTTAATGTGAGAGAAAAGAGATTGCAGTAATTGTAAAAAAATATATTTTTTTGAAACCCAAAAAAAAAATACTGTTTTTTTTGTGCAATTTTACAAGCAGAAATATTTTTTTATTAAACACATATTCTAACAATAGAAAAAGCAATTTTACGATTCGAATATGTTCATACAGAAAATTTTAAAAGGCCATTATGCGAAGTCATTTTTGTAAATTTCTCTTTTTAGTACAATGGAATTTTGCAGAGCGCTCATAATTTATTCTCGGCTCACAAAGCCGGCCTTCCCTCTAACAGGAATACCAAACAACGTTAAGCTCTTAACAATTTCAACACTTCAAAAGAATAACATTTTGAGAAATGCAATAAACGAAAATGCAATTCATTTTAACAATTACTATTACATAATTTTTTTTCATTTAAATTCACAAAGTTAACGCTAAGGAGCAGTTCCTTAGCGTTAACTTTCAGTTCTATTTATACTAACCTTTTTTTTCGTTTTATATCATAAATTATTTAAATATCTTTATATTTAACAGAGTAATGTGAAATACGTTATTAAAAAAAATACCTAATAATAATTTAAAATGATTACTATGAAAATTGTTAAAAAAAAAGTTAATATAATATTTTTGAAATGATTTTTTTAAATAAATATATCAAACATTTTTAAAATTATAATAAATAATTATAGGACCTGAGTATAATAGAAGATTTTTAAACAAAAACCATTGAAGTTTCCTTGAAATGTTGACATCCTACTGGAAAAAGATCAAAAATTTTAAAAACCTGTACACAGCTTCCCAATTAATGACTATATTTTAAGATAATGAGATCTGACTTTCGCGAATATTTATTGAAATGAAACCTAATATTTTTCGGATTATTATACGTATTTTATTAGTGTAAAAACTACACACTCCCGACGTTTCGGTTACTTTGCAGCAGCCGTGATCACGGGCAGACGAGATGTCAATGACTTATTTTAAGATATTATTTTTTACCAAATACATTTTGTGGCCAAACTTTTGGTTATGACATCAGGTTTTTTTCAAAGTATGATGCTGAACTGTTTCATTACGACTAATAGTGAACCAAGTCTGATAAGAACGATATATAATGGAAATCAATTCAAATATAGTAGTTAGTGGAATAATAAAAAAAAAATCTAAATTTAAACGCTGATATCATTGCCATAACCAAATATTTGATAATTGAGATCCTATAAAAGTATCGTAAGCTGAAAAAAAAGCTAATCAGTAGAACGGAATGTAAATTTGTGTTAGGAATTTAGAAAATTATTTTGCGACACAGCTTCATTACTTAGGATTCCTGACGAAAAATAGGTCAAGTTGTGAGAAGTGACTTTGGAACTGAAATTGTTGAGGTTTGGAGGAAGAGACATTCTCACAACTCAAGCGCATAGTTTGAACAACTAACTTGTGCAAAGTTTAAAGTGGAGCAGAATCTCCTTTTTATTTCATGTTACTTAACTGAAGAACTTCGATAAAAACATTAACCATGTCATTATATATATATATATATATATATATATATATAGAATAAAATATACTATATGAAAGTAATAGGAGAACTATGTATATCTTGTTATATTTATTTGTTTGTCACAATTGGATTTTGTCGCATGGAATTTATTATAAGAAAATAAATTAAAATTATAATATTAACAGCAATAAATTGTTATTTTTCTTTCGGTTCTATAAATTAATGAAAAATCCAAATGAGGCTTATTCTATATATATATAATATAAACATATAAGAGTAATTTAATTTATCAACTTACGTGATACAATGCACACGAGTATAGTTTGAGCCTATTAATCTCAAAGTTGCCATCTAAGTTAACACATTGCACCCAGCTAAGTAACTCTTAGCTTAGACTATATGAGACCAAAGTTTAGGTGCTGTGGCTTTAAATAAAAAAATTATAGAGCAATGTTTGTTTTCTACTATCGTTATAATAATTATTTTTCCTTTATTGAACTGTATATGACTTGGTTATTATCCTACCTGATACAAAGTACGAATATTAGTAGGTGGTAAACGCACTTTTTCAGCTTGCATTAAATACAACGAATTGTAAGTGTGAGAAATCACAGACACAGGAAAGCTGTTCTGATTCTTTGCTGGGTTTATAAGGAAGTAGGAAGTCATTACAATTCCTAACAAAGAATGCTTTCCTGTAGGGAAATTTGAATTATTTAAACCTAATCTTATTTGTGTAAGGTAATACACTAAAACACTTAATATATAATGTTTTTACTCTTGTTTTGAAGAAAACGTTTGTCTTTGATTGTATACTTTTTAGAAACTAATATTATCTTTGTTCGTTATTGTATGAACGATAAAATATTATTTACATATATTTTTTTAATAATTGCATGTATAAGATTAGATAAATCTTAAGTCACTTAATAATAAAAAATATTTTAAGAAAACTAAAAAACACTTTCATAGAAAATTCAACTAAAAAATGGAAAATAAATTTTTATAAATTTGAATTAAAAATAGTGTAAGAAAATAATATTTTAAAAATAGTTTAAAAAGCGTGGGGTGCTTTTCAAGACATTTATAACCATTATTGATAACAAGCACCCCACGCTTTTTAAACTATTTTTAAAATATTATTTTCTTACACTATTTTTAATTCAAATTTAAAAAAAAATATTTTTCATTTTTTAGTTTGATTTTCTATGAAAGCGTATTGTTTTAGTTTTCTTAAAATATTATTAATCTTTCATTTTTTATGTTGAATTTTCTGTAGAAGCCCATTTTTCAGTTTTTTAAAACTATTATTTATTTTTTTAAGTATTATTTTTTAAATCAGTAACTTATGCGTTAGATGAGTAAATTAAGTGCCTGCTGCCTTCCTTGGATAAGATTGGCGGTTCTCAGGTTCCCTCTTCGAAAATTTTATCTTAATTACAGTCGGTAACTTATGCGAGAAATAGGTGATCGGCGCGCGCGGTAATTTTTTCCTTTATTGGTCTTGACGCAGACTCTACCGGGTCCCGGGAAAACAAAAAACACTAATCCTGATTATCCTAGTAAGGATAACGGGTCAAACTGTTTAAAATATTGAATTGTCATCGGCCCTTAATAAGTATGGCAAATTTCGAGTTAAAACGTCGTTTTAAAGGGGGTCAAAATCATGTTCAAAGATTCCGTTACATACTAACATACTTACATACGTCTGAAGCTAATAAAAGAGAATTAAAATCAACATTTTCGACAGCACTCTTGAAACTTATTCAATGTAATTGTTTTGCTGGGGAATGTTTTTTTTCGGGTGTTTAAAATGAATGAGAGTTTCTGTTCAAGATGATTAAGTTATCTTTTGTTTGATTAAATTTCGGCAGAAATTGTTTAAGAAATTGGAAAACCTGAAATTGTGAGAACACTTTCAGAAAATATTAAACTAGCAGTATTAAAAATAATAGGCGTTTTATATTATACAAGAACGTTAATTGGAAGGAATGATTACACTATGCAACAAGGTTTTTTTTGTTTCATTAGATTTACAGTATGTAATTATTTTTGCCACCTTAAACTATGGAAAATATTGAAATAAAATTGTTCTATCACATCAAGTTTAATAGTGAAAAGCACATATTGACGTCACTTAAAATTACCTATATAATCAGATACATAACTTGTTATTCTACATTAAAAATACCTTTTATTGGAACAACAGGCTTTGCTCATATACTCCGTAGTGTTAGTATTCTTCTCGTGTCTCCAGCAGCAATCTACAAGCTTGGCTAGCTCCCCTCTACCCTGGCAACGCCTCTCGTATTCTGCTTTTCTTAATGGAATCTTTCACCGTGTTCCTCACTTACTGAAGCATAGTTATCAGGAATTAACTTAAATGGGAGTGTAAAAAAATAATTTTCAATGACATTGCAACCTAGTTTGCGATAAGCATCAGCATCTGATAAATGTTTTCATTAAAATCGGGTGTTTTGTGAGTGTTGGGATTTTTTTTTGTGACGTCAACAAAAACCAACCGTGCATTTTAATCAAAAAGATTCGAGGATCGATTAAAAAGTAGGATCACTGATAACAAATAAATTTCCTTATATCAGGACCGATGAAAATACCTTCTTTAAATTTGGCTTCATTTAGTATAGGAAATTTTTGTAATTTTTGTTCTGGGACGTGATATGTAAATGTTAATATGTTTTCTGTTGTTTTCTAAACATACCTAATACAAATCACCACCCGGAAGTCAGAGAATTTTTTAACGTTGCATAGTTTCATTTTTGTTGCTGACCAATAAGAGATATTCTAGATATATGTAGAATAACTACCTGACTATAAGATTAGTAATAATTTTTCAAACAATTCTTGGCATCCAAACATAAGATAGGTCAAGACTGTATCGTATTCATTTTAAGCTTATAGTTTATTACAAGTACTTACTGTACGCCATTCTCATTTTCTAGGGACAATTTCTACAAAATAACTTTAAGGCTATATAAAAGTTATAGACTATTGAAGAAGGCAGTAGCTCACAGATTTCGTTTAAGATATTTAAGAAAGAAGAAAGGTTATGACTTCGAATATGCCATTGATCAATGATTGTATGAATGAATGATAAAATCAATGTTACACTAAGAAAATATGTGAAAAGATTAGGATAAGGCTAAAATAATGTCAAGATCAAATACAAAACTGATTAATTGACTCTCTGTTAATAAGTCAAAAGTTTTATTAAATTATCCCAAAGAAAACAAATCCGTAAGCCCCTTACAATATCTATATAAAAGTTATTTGTAACTTGCCGGGTATTTTTTTTCTAAAAACAAAACTGAAAATAGTTTTTTTGCGAAGTTGGAGATGTTTTTTAATTGGTTTTTAGCCACACATGCTCCTGAAACTTCGTGGCTATTAAATTTGTTTAGTTTTGATAAAATAACTACGGAAAATACGAAGAAACATGAACTCATGTGATAAATGTCTGTATGTTTATTTATATGTCACTTTCCTGAGAGAACATATATATATATAAAAGGTGGCAAACGAGCAGACGCCTACTTGGTGGGCAGTAGTGACCTCCGGCCATGGATTACTGTAACATAGATCTTGCGGATGCGTTGCCATCCTTGCTTGTTGAGGAAAAAGGACGGGTGGGAATAGGGAAAGGCCATCCGGCTCTCTCACTCATCGAACGAAACTAAAGGCTACTTCACGCCGATCTTCAGTGAGACGGTTGTAGTTCGGAGTTCGAGCCAGCCCATGTTCGAGCCGTAGTAACTTGACCACAGCTAGGCTCTATCACCTAAAAAATAATATATGTAGTATTAAGTGGTTTAAAACACAACATATGCAGATGAATAGATATGTTTATATGATACATACGTTTATTTCTTCTTGAACGTTCAACGCGCGTTAGATAGGGTCCCCTTAAATCTACACCTGGGTCGCAAGTCCCAGGCGCTGTTGAAGCTCCTCTCCCTGCAACGCGATGGACCCAGCACCCTCAAGGCAAATCCATGGTACGTTGAGAAGTTTCCTCTCTAATCTTTTTACCATAAAATATACATGATTTTTTTAGATTTTTCTGTATAAGCAATTTTTTTTATCAAAATAGTCATTATTTTTTCTATAAAAAGAACTTCTGTTATTTTTATTTATAAAAAAATCTAATTGGCAGACAACAAGAGATCACTAAGACAATCTCTCAGCATTCCATGGATTCACCATGAGGGTGCCGGGTACATCGCGTTGCAGGGAGAGGAACTTCAGCGTTTATATCTTGATTTTTTATATATTCAAATGAATATTTTATTAAGAAATACATTTCAATTACATAAAAATACATTTGAATGTACGAACAAATTCTTACCTTTCTAAGTTAGGTCAATCAAAAAAAATACTATTTACAGTTTTTTTATTTAGTTTTTAAATATATATAAACATATATATAATTTGAAATTATAAATCTAGGTTTCCTCACGATGTTTTCCTACAGCCTCTGTCAGTGGTGTCTACATAATCTTTGACAGTACATTATACTATGAAAAATCACATTGGTAGGTAGGTTTCGAACCCGCTAACTCGTGCACGAGTGGCGGGCCTTTAACCTCTAGGCCACCACGACTTAAAATAATATATGTTATGCATCAAAGTAATAAATGTATCTTATGTTTTATGAAAGATGAAAAGTTTTAACAAATACAGTTAGTTATTTAAATATTAAATAACATTGCAATGTAAGGATCTATGATATAAGAAATCATTTTATTTATCCGTAATCTAAGTATACTTCTATATTATTGATTTTTCAGGATGTATTATGACCTTTAAAAAGAATTTATTCTGTTACTATTTCTATTATTAGAAAGAATTACTACTACTAAGTGTCATTAATTCCAAAAATCTGTTTGTCATTAACAGAAAGACATATAAAAAACCTGTAAAACAGACTTAAAGTTTGCTTTATGAACTCATTAGCATATTTTTTATTAAATATTTTGCTTGTCATTTAAGTAATTAGCAAAATCAGTATGACCCGCTTTTGAACAAATTAAATTTTTTCTCGCTTTTGAACTCGTTTATGGAGTAAAGCCTTTTCAAGCTACAGTAATTTGTAGAATTCTAGACTCCTTATACGAGGTATATCTTGAAGGAGAAGCAAATAAAGGATTTAAAGCGGTTAAGTGCATCGGTGCGTGGATAATACGCGCCTAAGACGTATTACTTAAACTCCCTCTTTCTCTCTCGTATTTGTTTTTACACACACATACATATGTGTAAAAATACATATATGAATTACATTTAAATGCAACTAATATATTTTCGGATATACTACGCTGATTTTATTATTTTAGAACTACATAATCCCGACGTTTCGGTTACTTTTCACCAACCGTGATCACGGGCAGACGAGATGTGAATATCTGTCAGTCGGTCCTTGTTATTTATCACCTACCGCCATCGATTTCTTAATTTTCTGGCGCACCGCTCTGGATGCCGGCAGAATGCGCTTACGGTGTCACGAGGTCCTGCGGTGTGGTCACAGACATGGGATTTTATATTTTTAAGGAGGATCCCAGGTGTTGGATAGATTCAAAATAATAAAATACGCGTAGTATATCCGAAAATATATAAGTTTCATTTAAATGAATAAAACTCGCGAAAGTCTTAGATCTCTAGAAATGATTTATATGGATGACATTGTTGAAATTCTAGTTGATAACTGTTATTGCAGAACAATGTGTATCTGTTATCTAAAAACAACAAAATATCAAAAGGAAATTTATTTTAAATATTGCTACAGCTTTCCATAACCTGCCATCAATCATTTTCTGGAATAATTTCTTGCATGCCCAAACAATCGCACGAAAGTTAAATCGATGTACTCGTATAGTTCGTGTTTAATAAAAAAACTTTTGTTCGTTTTATACAGTATAGAATTTTCTCTGTTAAATTGTTAATATTATAATGAGTGTTATATAGAGTGCGTTTCACAGACAGCTAGAGTGCTAGGAATACTACTATACTTACTTATATGAATATTATAATAAAAATTACATAATTAAAACTTATAGTTTATACCTAATATTAAATGATTGACGCGGTGTTAGGATAGCAATCATTTTCTATCTTATGTTGCGTCAGGAATCTCCTGGTTCAGACGGTCATGTGTTCGTTACGCGGAGTCAGAAATATTCAGTCAGTCAGTCTATTGTCAGTCATACTATTTTGTTGCCCGACGATGTTCGTTTAATTTTTAATACATTGCTCGTACGTAACATGAGTCATATACTTTTATTTCAATGTGTATTTGCTATAATTTTAGACATGTTTAATTATTTTATTTCATTAAAAACGTATTATTTCTCAATATTATCGTTTAACGTGAATACCTCGGGTAGTTTAACAAACATGTGTTTAATAACGTGCCAATATACATACATTAGAAGTTTATTTAGTCAAAATCATTTTCGTGTTTTCAACGATAAGGGCCGTTAAGTAGTACTTAACCTGACACGCCATATTTAACGTGAATAAATAGTTATGGTTACTTGATATAATATATCGATAAAAAAATACTAAAATTTTTTTGTTAGTATTGATAACATTATATTATGAGCAATTCGTTTAATAAAACTAATTCAAACGGGAAACAAATAATTTCTTTATTTAAATCTTTACTATTTCATTGGTCAAATTAATAATTAAGTAATAGTTACTAGTTGGAAATAAACAGAAAAACATTGTTCTTCTGTCGGAATAGATAATGTTATTGTATATTGATTCATCAAAAACATTGCACAGATGTTTCTTTAAAAATAAATAACTAAAACCCTCATTTAAATCATTTATTTTTGCTCCCTACTACTTTCTCATTTAACTAAAAGAATTCCACTCATCTAGCCAGTGAGTTTGAGTGGGTGACTTAGCGTTTCTATGCATGATTATATTTTTGTTTGAATAAATAAATTGCAATCTCAAGAAGGAAACTATTATTAAAATAAGTCTCCTTATATATAATAATTGCCTTTTACAAATATTAAAGACATATTATCCCATTTTTTAACACGCTTTCAAGTGATTTCAGAACATATTTTCTATTACCATTGCAATTTTCTTTTAACACACAATAATACCAATGTAATATAGGTTTTATTTTATTGGCGATAGGGTTAATATTTCTGTGGACCACTCTCGCGTTACTTGGGTAAATTTTGTATTGAATAGAAATGGTATTGTCGTTTAGAGGATTTCTTTGCGTTTTATTTTAGAATATTTTCATGTTACTAAAGAATATTGTCGTCTCTTCACTCAGTTACTGGTATATTACAAGAAATAAAATAATTTAATATAATATCGTATTGGAACAATCGGACGTCTGATTATAAATTTAGTTACTTTTTGACTTTATTTAAAAGCGATATAGAATATTTAAAACCAATATCAAAATCAATATCAATAGACCGATTAATTAATTAATTTAAAAATTCACATTCCTAACGGGATTTTTTTTAATATGAATATATATATATCTTAAAACAAACAACATTTTCAAAAGATTTCTCTTATTTGTAATTTATAAAGCAAAGCATATTCGTTTTAAAATTGTCCAAAAGGTTTTTATAGATTTATATTAAATTAATTAAAAGTGTTACTGGATATTTAATACAGCGTCTCCAAAGGGAATAAATTTAGAACTTTGGTTCCTTGTTCGATTTAAGGACAAAATGTTGAGATAAGTTTTGTATAAAATAACAGCCCTTTATTTTTATGGCGTGGATTATGAACAATTATGTATTTGAATTGTTCTACTGAAACAAAATATATATGGTTAATTTTTAATACGTAATTCGTTTTAAGAAAAAATTTAAGGAAAAAAAAATCTAATATTTGAATTAACAATTACAACTCCTAATAATTATTTTTCAACTAGCAATCGCGCTAGAGTAAAATTTCTTAGTAATAAATTAAGATCATATAGGTACGGGTAACCATTATTATTTTATTTTATATTAATATCTAGATATCTCAAAACGCTGATAGTATTCATCTTATCTTTCTAAGTAATGAACTATTATATCCCTAACATATTAGTGCTCAGTCTAGACTTATAATACAAGACAGTTGGGCTGAACAAACAATAGGGTAAGCGGTTCAACAGAAATGTTTGCATGACTGGAACGAAGAGGAATTAATATATGCCGTATCATCAAAATTAATTTTAACCAACAAATCATATTAAATTATATATTTATTTCTATACTATATATACTATAAAAATATTTTTATAAGCATATCATATTTTTGTAATTGAATATGACTGAAGAAGAAATATCTTAATTTTTTTTTTTTTTTATAAAATGTCAGTAAAACTATACAATGTTAACGAAACTTGCAAAAATTTTATAACAAAACTAAATTCACCATATGTATATGAATTTTAATGTTAGTTCAATATAATATAACGACAGAATTACGTTTTATATTCATTAATATTTACATGAACTTTGACGTCAAAGCCATTTAAATTTTGGTGACGGGACTGAATTTCATTTAAAACTAATATCAGACAACAAAGGCTGGATATCTATATCGGGGAAAATTATTTTATTATGCAACAAAATTTTGTAAAGTAGGTACGCTGCAGTTAAATTTTTGTTTTATTCCGAGTATAAGAAATATTTTTCGTTGACATGTAACGTAAATTTTATAACATGGTAAAAGTTAAAATCTTGTAAGAATAACGGACCTTCAAAAATTTATTAGGACATTTTTCGTCCAACAAATAAAAAATTTGACATTGTCAGATACACCACAATTCCAGTGCGAATGAAGCCATAGCATAAAAACATTAGAATGTTATGAGAATTTATGATTTAAAGCTTTGAGATTTCTTTTTGAAAACAAAAATGCAATCTATTAAAAGATCACTTCTTCGATCCTACATTGATCTAACATTTTTCTGTCAATAATATACTATTTTTGTATAAAAATGTAATCAAACTATTTATTTTTAATAAAACATTTTTATATATCTTTATGTTATTTAAATTTCTTTTTACAAATCAAAGCATGACGTAAATAAAATTATGAGTATCTTTACGAATTCATTGATGACGGTTTTGAAGAAACGGAGACCTATAGAAGATCCCTTGAGGAACCAAACGTAACTGTTTTAGAAAGAAAGGCATCTCATTTGAATATAAATAGCTGATACCTTTTATATAAACAACCATTCCTCTGTAATACTAAGTTTCTATAAATAAAAACTAATTTTAATTTCTTACTCTGCATTTCATGATGAACTACATCAAATGCTTAGGAGATACAAAAATAGATAGAGAAAATTTACTAACATTTCGCCAACAGCCCACGTGCACGAAGATTGAAAATATTGGTAATGTGGTATCCATTTATATTTTCAAGGCGAAATAAGCAATCCTATGAAGATATTACGCGATATTGAAAATTCATTCAAATATTTATGATAGCGGAATAAATTGCTCTAAAATTTTTCACATTAATATATATAACATGTCATATAAATTTGAAATACTTGTGCAATTTTATAAATTTAAGGAAAGATCTGACTGAAGCGATTTATGGGATATGATTGATGAAATAAAGTATGGCGAATAGTCGCCAGACATGTTTTTAACGATAAGTTGGTATCAGGAGGAGCAGACTTTTATTAAAAGCCAATCCACCTATCTTACGGAGCCTTTGGTAAATTATATTAATTTAAATATATATATATATTATTATATATTATTATTTACAAGGACAATTTAATAGGAGATAACTTTACACCTAATATATGTAGGTATAAAGCTGATCGAAAAAATGGACATCAAAATAATTAATCTTCAAAACTCCTGACAAACATTTCAGAGGTTATAAATAGGATAGATTGTCGTAAATTATTGTTTGTTTGTGTGCAAGATTAGGACGTTGACCTTTTTGGTAGTACCTAATGAAATCTTATAAATATTTTAAGGAATCTTTAAGTGTTGAATCAGTAAATTTAATGAAGATAATGTAGGTTTTATCAATAGATTATTCTCCTTTCTGTGAAGAAAAATACTCTGGCTAGGGTTTTCGTAAATGCAACGAAGACAGTGGTATATTTTTTGTTTTCAACGTGAATTATTATCGTTATTCGTTTTAGAGAAGCAAAATTTTTCTATAAAAAGAGTTGACGCTTTTTCAGATAGTGGTTGATATGTGATATTTTTTTCTAAACTGCATTGGAAATTTTCAATGCTCATTGCGTCTTATTGGCGTGTCCTTTTTTTCCTAGCTTTAATTTCGTATATTTGATATTAAAATAATCATATCTGTTTAGTTTAAAGGAAAAACGAAGAGTCAATAAACGCTTATTACAATACATTATACCTAATTTTAATGAATTAAACTCGTCGTTATAAAAGGAATGTGTAAATTAAAATCGAAAAAAAAAATGAAAAAGAAATTCTTTGGAATATTAATTTTAGTTATTTCAGAAAATAGTACCAAGAAACATTGTAATATTTTAAACAAATTCTTTCACTGCATTTTATATTTAAATTAACCTTTATGACCCGGTTATTCCCACCTTATCCTACTAAGCATTATGCATTAGAAGTTAGCTCCAATATTGCGCAATTTCCTTCAATATTACCTTTATTCAGGTTATATTATACAAGCATATCTGAATTTAAAATATAAATTTATTCCTTAAAATATTGAATTTTAAATACTGGATAGCATTTTCGTTAACTTCACTTCTACGTAATCAATTAAAATTTTACGCATACGAAAATAAAGGTACGATTTTTTTGATTCAATATTTATATAATTCTTGGTTGAATAAAATAAAAATGAAACATTGGTAAAAATGTCAAAATATACATTATTAATTCAATGTTCACGTAAAAAAATACGTACAAGCTAATGTCATGCAACATTGTATGTGAATAGGTTCAGCCTGTTTTTATATTCATGGAATAACATATGAAAATTAAAATTTCAGATTCCTCGTAACTAGAAGCTTCGAATTTATAACAATATAAATAAACACAATGAAAATATATACTTATATATTTAGAGGGATATTTTTGATGCTGTAATCGTCTCAACTTAAACTTAGATACAAATTATGTGACATTTTACGAAATAAAGATGTATGAATTCATATAAAATTTATCTCACTAAGATAGTCATTCGAACGACTGATAAATAAGCAAATATTTTATTCTGTTCCTCACGTTATGTACGCTAGGCCCCAGTCACATATGTTACCCGCTCTAAAGGGACATGTGCTATTTATACAGAAAGGAAATTTATATACACCTTTCAGAAGCGAAATATGTTTCAATTAAATATATTTTATTCAGTTAGGTTCAGCATCTCATCTGTAGTTAAGAGGTAGGAATAAATCATAATCATCACATACATTTTGTATTTAAATGAAACTAGTATTTTTCGGATGAACTACGCGTGATTTATTTTTGTAAAAAAAAACTACATACTCCCGACGTTTCGGTTACTTTTCAGCAACCGTGATCAAAATACTAGTTTCATTTAAATGAATACTCGCGAAAATCTTAGATCTCATCATTTTGTATTTAATTTTTTAAGTAATATAAATAAACTGAAAATAGGGAAAATTATACGACAAATGGCAACACATATACATTTTCTAATGACACTATGAGGTTAATATACTTGAATAATAATTGAAATATTATTTTTTTTATTTAATTGTAGGAAAACAAATTCGAAGCTTAATTTAAATATAATTTCTGAAATTGAAAGACGAAATATGATATTTGTCATATAAATGATAAATATAAATTTATAATTAAAATTCATAGCTATGAGAATAAAACGAAGCAGTAGAATTAATTACTTCCCTGTTAGCTGATCTGTAGACAATTACTGGAACGCTGTTATTAGTTCAAAACTTCAAAGTGAATTTCTAGTAACTGGATGCTTGGTAATAAAGCCTTAGTGCGCTCAGGCTACACGTCTAAACAAGTAGAAAATAATTTTTGTATGAAAAGTAAGAAATTAAAATATAAGACTTTAAATAGTAGATAATATAATACTTTTTTTTGTAAGTAAATTTTTCTTTTCATTAATGTATTATACCGATGACTTTGATGACTTTGATTAAGTCTCAAAATATTACCAAAAAAATGTACAAATTGATCCATGTACAAATTGATCCATATATTTATGTGTAAATTTACTTATATGTGCGGTTTATTCAGTGAGAAAAACATTAACTATAACTTATAGAATAATAATATATAATTAAAAATATAACTTTTAAAATTATTACGACCTTCACAATCGCCTACATTCTATACACGTGTGGCATTTATAGGAATATATGCCAGTTGTTCATAAGCCTGAGTACACAAAGGGGCTATTTCAGTATTTTCCTATAACCCTGCCAGTTGAACTGGAATGTATTCAATAGAAACAATCTAAGAGCTAACAGAGCATCGATGAAAATTGAATTTAGCTTTGCGACAAAGCAAGATGAACGTTCGAAATTGATAGATTTTAAAAACCATAGCGTAGAAAAGAGATTCGAAAAACACGTATAATATCAACGAAATAGAACACAATCTAGTACTGTAATAATAAATTACCTCAAGAAGAACCTTGAACTGTAAAAGTACATCAAAAGAATCGAAATGATTATCTATTCTGCCTGAGTTCACTCAATGGGTTCAAATTACAGAGAAGTGTAGCCTCAAGGTTCTTCTACAATTATCACTGAACAGAAAATTACAGCCGTAGAATTCTTGAATTTCAAATTTAATGCTATCATTTTATAACTACACATATATACACATATTCTTCACTGTATTTATTCAGACTAAATTATTGAATTATTTAATACATACGAGTATACTTCGGATGGGTATTTTATCTAATTCATTATTTATTTTCCTATGCTTAATCGTATCATATACATGTTTAGATCGAAAACTTATTTTAAAAACTGTTGCTGTGGACCAAATTTATTTTAATTACTGAACAATATAGAGTGACTGTCATATTTTTTTATAATAAAGGGGGGGAAAACGAACAGACGGCCTACGTCATGGAGGTAGTACCGTCGCCCATGGACATCCGCAAAATAATTTTGCGGATGCATCGCCACCCTCGTTTGGGAAGAGAGAGAAGAAAGGTTGGGAAAAGGGTGGGAAAAAGGAAAAGGCAACCGGCTCTCTCACTTATCGGACGAAACGCGGCCATTAAAGACTGCTTCACGCTGACCTTCTGTTTGAGGGTGGTACTTCCCCGGTTGAGCCAGCCCATGTTCGGGCTGCAGCAATTTGACCACAGCTAGGCTCTACCACAACAAAATATACTTTATACTACAAATTAGTTATGAGTGAATTGTGTATAACTGTAAATCAATGAAGTACACTCTTGGAATCATGTTTGTGTAAGTAATAAATGTATTTTCCTTAATGACTTTACACAACTTCAAGTTCTATGTAGATGAAAATGTAAGTTTGTTTGTTTTAATTGTAAGGACCTATAAATAAGTCGACCATTATAGTGTCGTATTTCCATAATAGCCTTCATAAAACATAAAATATCTATTCTTTGGCTGACAAGGTTTGCTTACAAAATATATTAAAAGCAAACTTCCATGGAAAATAAACAAAACAAATCCATATATTAAACAATCGGAACAGATAAACTATAAATAGGATTAATATTTTAGATTCAGATATACGAATTAATCTTACTTCCTATTCCTTGTTACTTTCATAAAATGATTCAAGGTAAAAATAAGATATTTACTTCCACCTCTAAATATTTCGAATACAAACTTTAATGCAACTTGAAAGGGGAAATATTAAATTATATTTCCTTTGAAACTTCAGTATAGTGAGTTGTGACAAGTTTGAAAGAGACTTCGGTACGATTGTATTGCATACATTTGCTTTTTGGTCGTGTTTATGCAGGATGAGGCATCTACTGAATTGTGTTAACATTCTATTCTATATAAATATATATCATATTTATAATTGTATGTATATTATGTTTTTTAAATAATAATCGATCATGCAAAGTGCGGAAAAATGTTAGTTTTTCTTCATTATCTCCTAGAAATCATCCATTATATCCCAGCTCATTATTCCCGTGAAACACGGAGTATAAGAAAATCTATATGTAGAAAATTTACATCCCAGAAACATATCTGCCTCGCCCAAGATTATAAGATTATTTATAAATTTATTCCTATTAATCTATATAAATTATCGTTTTGGACTAATTTATACGTGATTGTAGTAAATATTGTCTCCTATATAAAATTATTTAAAGGATTTTTTTTGTATATCATATCCATATAATGAATAATGCTACTTCCGTTCGAGTCTTGGCACGTTCCTATCAGAAGCGTCGATTAAGCGTTCATCTCAAGAGAGGCACTCGTTGAATTTTAACCAATGCTAAATCTAGAAGAAACTAAAGTCTCAAAATCTTGAAATATATTTTAATTTGTGTTCGACGGAAATGAGAACTTGGATTCCTTTGTAAGAAAATGCATTATGACATGAAGTATGAAAGAAAATTCTGGTTTGATATTCACAGAACGAGCTGACTGTGAAGTGGGTAAGCAAAACTACGTTAAAGTGTGTTACGTTACATATTATAACTGAAATGTTACCTTGATATAATTATTTTAACATAAAAACGTAATTTACTAACATTTCGTTACTTCCAAGTTCTTGTGTAACAAATTATTTAAATTAAATCTGAATTATATCAGTACGTTAGCTGCACTGCTTCATAGTTTTATAAAATCATTAAGTAATTGAATATTCATAATGTGCATTCCTTAGTGACGCAACGCAAGATATTAATATTGCATTACTTTTGCTTCTTTCACGTCGAATATGTGATAAAATTTTTAAAAATATAAAAAAATTTTATATTTTTTTATAAAGAAATTATGTTTAAGGAATATCTGGTATTTTAAAACAAAAAGCCTTGAAACAAAAATGCTTTATAGACTCGAGTAAACCTTCGCGAGGAAAGTTTTCCAATAATAGTTGGTGGGCCGCTCTTCATAGCGGTAACAAGCAAGTTCATGGAAGAATAGCTTTGTTGTGGTTATTTTGTTAGCATAGTATAAAAGGTTTAAAATTTTTTTAAATTTTATTTATTTTAGGAATATAACAAGATTTTTAAGGTTTCAAGTAATAACTACGCCGTTCGATAAAAAAAATTCCCGCCAATGTGGACAGTTTAGTGTAAGTGAAATATTTGATAAGCTTTAAATAGTTAAAATTCTATAAATAATGTTATTATAAATATAAAAAGCCTTATGCCGGAATTGTCTACAAAAAAAAAAATTTCGGTATTTTTTTCCCACAAAAAGCAAATCATTTGCTTCCGACCTTCCTCGACGGGAATTTATGAATTTGGGAGATAAAAAATAATGAAACGGAATTTATTCGACGAAGAGGTACGAAATATATATATTTTTTACCAAAATAAATGTTTATACTTAATAGTATTTCAAGAGTAAGTATGTATAAATTATACACGTAAGCACTACTAATGAATTATATGAAACTTCACTTATAAGTCAGGCTGAAAATGTTCATATTTTTCATAAAAAAAAACATAGAGCAGTATATATTAATTTATTATATTTTAATTTAAAATGTTTATTTTTCTTATCACAAATTACATTATTAAGGTAGTTTGTTAAAGATTAGATTATACTTAGTTCTTAAATGTCACTTAAAGAAAATAGTTTTATCCATTAATATGTCTTTCTAAAAGAATTTTTTATTTATATATTAGTTTTATTTCTCATATTAAAATCATATATGCTATTGACATTACTTCCATGAGTTATATTTTTATTGTTCTTATTCCAAAAATACCCAATGTCTACGTTTATACCTAAGCATCAAAATATAGAAGACTAGTGGAAAATTAATCAAATCTTATAATTTTTAAATAACGCCCTGTCATCTTAGTCCTAACTCCTTCAACAATGTAACCCACAAATGGATCGACTTTCAAACTTACCTTTTTTATAAAAGACTTAAGATTTTGCTACCATTTTGTTTTTTGAAAACAATAGACTGAGCCTGATGTTGTGTTTAGAAGAGAACGATCTGTTATTAATTTTAGAAGTACTATGATAAATTGTTTATATTAAGAGCTATACACAGCCAGCGTTTTGATCTAGAGTATTAGTCACTTTGACGCCTCGAAAATTGTTACGTTGTTTCAAATTTTTATAATAAAATAGAGCTGTGTCGTTTAGTTAATGATAATGTCAGTATGAATGTACCGATTTATTAACAGAATTTATTAATAAATACAATGAAAGTGCTGTCAATGATAGATTTATACAAACCTAAATATACGGGTTCCCTCACGCAAATCCACTCACACATGCACGATAGTTAGCGCACGCACGCACACACATACGTACACCGTGTCTATGTGTTTGGATCATTACAACATAGATAAATGGCTTCTTTAAAATTATCGTTTGTCATAAACTATAAAAGTCAAACAATATAAAATAACTAAGCTAAAACAATAAACCAATGAAATCTAGATGAACATGAAGGTTTTTACGCTAAATAATGTTTAAATTTGGAAGCCTTTTATATCCAATGGCCCAGATGTTAAAACTATTTTTTTGCAAATGTATAGAAATGTTCATTGTATCTCATTGTAAGTGAATGTTAAATTCTTATAAAAAATAAAGTTCTTTATACCTAAATATGTCAAATAATTCTACCAAAACATTTAAATAATTCATTCGCATTACTGTTTAAAATAAGTAAAGCTCATTTGTTTGGGCACATAAGCTGTGGTACTAAATGATGGATTTATTTGAGTATTAATTTGAGGAAAATTAAAAAAAAAACCTGTAATAAATTATTCCTTGTAACTGATGGTGAAATCAAAAAAGTTATTTGTTTAGAATGTATAGTTATAAAAAAAATTGTGTTCAAATGACCGTTCCTCTTTCTAAGGCACGTTAACCAAAATTGTAAGTTTGTACACCGATCAATGTTAAAGATTTATAAAAATGTACTGATTTTTGCTACTCTTTGGTATAAAAACTATTGAACAAATTTTAATCAAACTTGCCAATGATGTAGCTTGGACGTGAGAATAACATATAGGGTCAATTTATCCAAAAATACCCTAAAGAACATTTCATACAGTTCTATGTCGTTTGAAGTCAAGAATATTTATAGATAATGCTGCCAGTTGGTAAAATATATTTTAGGTATACATTATTAATTTTTCTGTTAATCAAATTCTTAAGTCAATATGGACGAAGTCGAGGTCATAAGCTAGTGAAATATCCCATAAAATAATTCATTAAAACATAAATTTTAATATATCAAGGGAAAAATAATAAAATTATTTGTCTTGGTACTGCTGAAGTGCTTTCGAAAAGTCTTGAGCATTATTGACCTATATTGACCGGTATGGATGATTCGATGGTTAATATGAAAAGCAATTATTTAACCGATATAGGTCATATTGCAGTTTCCTTATCCTTTTTTTATAAAATTACAGCAATTGATGAATATACTCATAAAGTATTACTCGATTTTTTTTGTTTCAACACGAATCCAAGCAGACAAAAACAATTCAATTGATGTTGAGATATTTATCTATTATAATTTTAGTATACCTGGAATTTTTTGTACGTTTGATGTAATAATAAAATGACTTTTGAAATATTCGTCAGTTATTGCAATAAAATATGACACTTGTTAAATGGAATGGAATGTAATACATAGAATTCTCTTATAATAAACTCTGCAAATGCGGTCAGTCAAACAACCCATCTTTATTTTCTCTGAGAAAGAAAGTACATATCTCTATAGTAGAATTTTGTGAATAAAATTACAAAAAAATCTGTTTCATAGTACTCTATGTAGATCAAAATTGTTATTAATAAAGTATTTATTAAGGCATATTTCTGATATATAAAGCTTGAATTACAATCAATTGAATTCTTTATATTTTTTGAACTCCTGTATATAGCACCTATTAATTTGCCACGAATCCGGTTACAACCTACAATCAATCAACCCTATCGCTGTCAGGATTTCCAAAGTCGGAAAATGCCAACCGAAAGGAAAAAAGCGAAACTACATCCAACCATACGTTAACGTGATAAATGGAAATACAACTATTGTGAAATTTAGTAGCATTGTACAATGTGAAGGCATTCTTTTGAAAGGTCGCTTTGACCTGAATCCATGGAAGATATATCGTCCGTGGTGAATACTGTCTTTTTGATGAAGGTACTGTAATTGTTGGACATATAAAATTTAAGCAAATATTTGTAGATTTTTAAGATTAAGAGAACTTCATGAAATATCATTAATAGGAAAAAATATACGATTGTCGTTGAAAGCATAATTTAGTTAGATTTTTTTTATTATTTATTGATTTTTTTTTTCAAATCTAACTCAAATTTAGTTTTAGACTTACCTGAAATTGTAATTTTTCATTTATGTCAGCATAACTTACAATTTTGTATGTTAGCATAGTTACAATTTTGTATGTTAGCATACTTACAATTTTGTATGTTAGCATACTTACAATTAAAGATTCAAGTAAGTAAAAACGTATGTTAAGAAAAGTACAATTACTGACATATAAGAAGTCTGTCAATTTATATATGAAATTATTTTGTACTTAATGAGATCTAAGATTTCCGCGAGTTTTATTCATTTAAATGAAACTAGTATTTTTTCGGATAAACTACGCGTGATTTATTTTTGTAAAAAACTACATACTCCCGACGTTTCGGTTACTTTTCAGCAACCGAAAAAAAGAAAAAATACTCGTTTCATTTAAATTATTTTGAACTTTAAATGACTAATTGTGAAAACTACATATCGCCTTCTGTAATTGATTTATTATTTCAAGTTCAATAGTATAATAGGTGTCACTATGTTTAACATTAAGTGACAACAGACACATCGAGGAATGTATATACTATATGTGTGTGACAATGTCATCGTAGTTTGTTTTTATTACTTAAAAAAAACTAAGATGACATTGTCACATACATAAATATTTTGTAAGACATTTTATACGAGACATCTTTAGGATATAATCATGTGAACACAAACGTTTAAACTCTGACTGTGTTGAATTTCCTCAAAATGTAATACAGTTTTCGCATAACTGAAATATAAAATAAATAAAAATATTTTATTCGTGTGATTTTTTTTAAATTACAAATCATTAAATATTCAACAGGCATTGTTAAGAAACAATTGGAGCCTAAACAAACACTAAACCAAAGAAAATCCGTTGGTATTTTTTAAAACATTTTACCTCGCAGAATTTTTTAAAAGCTTTGCTACGAACAATCATCGGTTTTGTAAAAAAAAAATTTAATAGAATTCGAATGATTTTCGTATCAGCGCTTGTTCACGGGGACCATTGTTTTGGCTACTTTTATGCGGCTTAGTTAATCTCTTTTCCCATTTAATACCGACCTGGAAAAGATGGGTTTAGAGAATCAGATACAACAACGAATAAAAAGACATCTTTTTTTAATTAAAACTCCCTTTAATTTACTCTTCAATTTATCAAGTATTTTTAAACTATACGTCAAAATCATATACCGAAACAAATCCAGCACTTGCTCGGGTAATTTAATACAATTATAAAATAATATATAAATTATGTCTCGTCCATTCTACCCGACACTGGCAGAATATACTATGCACGTCTTTGAACAGACGAAGGACATATTTAAAACAACCAACCAACCAAAATAATATATTTATTAACGCGAAATCTTTGTTTTAGAATTATGCAATGCCGCTACGAAGATTCAGGCTTCATTCCGAGGTCATCAAGCTCGCAAGCAGACTCAGGTCGAGAAAACCCAGGAGCAGCAGGACAAGGTATGAACATTAAGGCCTTGCAGGTGTGAGCATATAATCCAGGCTATTTAAAGACATACATATATACGACAATAATTACTTTATTTTTATAGTCCTGTACTGTAAGTTATCAAAGCACCATTTTTATGTTTATTATATATATAATACATATTATAGGTTATATATATGTATTATGTACACTCAAATAATAGCAAGTTTAATAACAACAGATCATAAAAGTACAAGTACAATTTCTAAACGATAAATTAAACAATTGACCAAGTATTTATTTTTTTAATTTTCCATTAATTTTATTTATAATACTAGCTGTTTTCTAATAATACTTGTTTCGTCCATTAGGATTTTGTTTTATTATTTATATTAAGGAGAAAAAATTTAACTCTAAAATTAATGTAACTTAAGTTACTCCTAATTACATCAGCTATTTGATAGTGGAAATTCCATCTTAACAGACTAGTTCTCTTAGACATTAGTAGAAATAAACAGACAGACTGAAATTGTAAAATATATTCGTTGGTATCCTTACAGTATGCAATTAGTAAATAACGGTAAATTATTTTACTATAACATTGTCATTTATTTAAGGACCACATTTTTTTCACAGGAGGATATAGAAAAGATTGATTTGGCAGACCCTGAACTCAATAAAGCTGCGACCAAGATCCAAGCCTCGTTCCGGGGACACAAGGTTCGCAAGGATACAAACTAGAGTGTCCACGAGATCTTCTCTTAGCAAGAAAACCCTTTGTATTTATGGCTTAGAAAAAGGACCCGTGCACTTATCCGTAAATAATTTGATATTTTCTTCTAAATCATTGTATAATAATAACAGAAATGTTAGTATAAACACTTTAACAACTTTGAATACTTCGCATTCACTGCCAGCCGTTTCGGTTCATACATACAAAAGGTTTTTCATCATTGAGGTATCAGTAATCGAGTATTCTACGTCAATTGTCTACGCAAAATTAAAATCATATCTATAACCGATTATATTAGGTGATGTCAAGATGTGCATTATATAATTCTTTGGAATTACCTTATATAAATTATATGTATGTTATGTATTTGTTTTTTGCGTTTTTTTAATACGATATTGAATCTTGTATATTTAATTATTATGTAATTTTCGCTAAGATGTTTTTTTGTCCTTTTAGTACTCATTAAAATCACCGCGTTACATAACTTATAAATGTAATTCTACCCTCAGTAGTTAATTGACTTGTGATCAGGTTACTGAAGCGTAGAGAAGACGAGAATTGGATGATTATGAATTAATTATATATGTAGGTCAGTACTGTTTTTTCTAATACAGATTTTTTGGTCATCCTCATTAGTGCATTTATAATAATAATCTTGCTTAGAGCATTCCTAATACCAAAGATTTCTACCAAAAATAATTTTTATTTGATTGAATATTTTTCGCTTGACTTTTTTTATTAATATTATTTAAGTATTTTTTTTGTTTTATGTGATAAGTTTAATGATATAAATTTATTGTTATTATGTATAATTCAATAATCGCTTGTTAAAAACGTAGTCATAAGGAAGGTAGATTTAGAATGCTTATTTTGAACACGGTTGTATACTATTGATTTGTTACAGTTACAAAATATAAATTCATTTTGCGTATTTTTTTTTTGGGTACATTGAATTTCTTGTATATTGCCGGTTAAGTAAGTTATTGAATCATTTAAATAAATATATTCGCCTACATTTATATGTGTTTTATTTCATTTTATCCAAAAAAATAGTTATACTTATACATCGAACAAAGTACTATCCATCGCTAGTTCTAAATCACAAATGTATATCACAACGTTAAAAGTATGTCGGAGTTAATTAAATACTATATAATATGAAATTATTAATTATTACAAAAAATCGTGACAAGCACAAAGGTTGGTTTAATTATAAAGTGATGTTGTTCGTTACAATTTAATTCGACCCATGTCAATGTCAAAATGTAACAAAATTAACAGACAATATTAAGCCCGAATCCAACTCGTTATAAATAAACGAAACAAAATAAATTCATATTTATATCAAATTTATGTTGAAAATGTTAAATGTGGTATACCTTTTATATAAAGATTCTATATTATATTTCAAAGGCGACTTTTATAATAATTAATCCCGTTAAATAATTGCACAGAACCAAAATTAATTTAATGAATTTTACATTCGAATTGAGTACTAACTGTATGTTAACTTTTAGTTACGTAAAATTTTATTGTGTCATTAAATGATGAAGGGAAATAAGTAAAAACGAAGATTTATATTCTCTTCATCCATAATTTTTTTATAAAAGGCTTAAGTTTATTTCGCCTGTGAATATTCTTTAATCAATCATAGCTACCAATACCAGAAAAGTTATGTACCACTTATAGCTGTATAATATAATATTTAGGTGTTTGGTAATAACACTAAACAGATATATTACATCACTGTCTAAAGATTTAAAATAATAAAATCCGCTTACTATATCCGAAAAATATTAGTTTCATTTAAATGAATAAAACTCGCGAAAATCTTAGATCTCACACTTTATGCATCTCCTCGAGCGCAACCTTGATGTTCACGCCGACGGAGTCCAAATTAAAAATTACCTTATTTTCGAATTAAACAAAATTTACTAGAATGATATGGTGATCTGTCTGTCTCTGTCTGTCCGTGATCACGGTTGCTTAAAAGTAACCGAAACGTCGCGATAATATAGTTTTTTAAAATAATAAAATCCGCGTACTATATCCGAAAAATATTAGTTTCATTTAAATGTAGTGTGTTAAATATTGGCAGCGCCATCTGCCGGGTTGATTTGTGGATCTAAACCATCTGGGGTGCGTTCCAGACGTATACAAAAAATTACTCATATCGGTCCAGCCGTTAAGGAGTCCAGTGACATACACAAGGAGAGTAAGCAGAACTATACACATAGTCGAATATGCATATAAATATAATGCCATGGAATTATTTATAAAATTTAACCGTGTCTTAACTTTTGAACCCGGCCTTTGCTATTCTAGGCAACAAAAGCTTATTCCTATAACGAGTTCGACGTAAGTAGCGTAATGGGAAAGTTACCTGCATGATTGAATTTTATTAACGGATGTAGTCTCTAATTGACTTTGAACAGAATCACAAAGTTTCTACAGAATGTTTTAAACTGAATATATATTATGATAAATAAAATTACTTTATCGAAATAACTAACACCGTAGATAATACGGCTTGAAGTTATTATGGTTCTAATCTTTATGAAAATATAATTTATTCTTCGGCCTGCGATAATTTAAATGCAATTTGATTTTTCTTGGATTATTTCTGATTATCAAATCGGTGTTCCTTAGAGATTTACAAATTTTTGGATCATATCCATTCATTATTTTGTTCCTTGCGTCAAATAAAGTGAAGGTCTCGTATTTAATAGGAATGTCATAGTATCGATCCCTTTCCGTGTTTGTTACTATTCGATGCCCATTTGCATAATTATCTGCATTAGAAATAGAATTCGTATATTGTTCTGTCACGGAAATTCCATTATCTTGAGCTGATCTTTGTGATGAGGAATCAATATTAGAATTTCCGTTTCCATTATTCATATTTGGAAGTTCATCTTTCAGTGTTGGAGCAGTATTTACGTTGTCTTGCCTATATAACACGACATTGATATCCGGGTCTAAAAGGGTTTTTCATTAATGTAAGAATAAAGAATTAATGAGTAAAGAAAATTATAACAGTGTTATACAAACCATTTATAACGACTTCAATATCCGACGTGCTTTTAGATTCATCAGTGATGTCTTTGGATTCATCACTGTCTTTATCAATGTGGTTTTTTGAGATTTTACCTGCTGCTAATATTATATATTTTATTGTACTTGCTTCTTTAAGTTCACTATATTTTTCTTTATGTGTAGCAGATTTATTACTTTCTTCTTTTATAAGCACATCTACATCTGCTTCTTTATTTGATTTTGAGATTTCCTGTTTGAGATTATCAAATAATATAGAATCGTCTGAATACACACTCCCATTGACATTTATATCTTTATCTGTTGTCACTTCCTCATTTATTGTGTTATTATTTTTCATTTCATTTATATTAAGCTTCTTAGGGCTTTTTAGTTTACTTTGCTCGTAATTTTTATTATTTTCATCCTCAAATTTTATATTTTCGCAAATTCTCTGTTTATCGTCTTTTTGGTTTTTCGATGAAACAACTATAGGTTGGATTTGTTCATTTGGAGTTTTTTCACCAATTATGTTGTCTGTCGTCTCTAATTGTGTCACTATTTGATCCGTTATTGCATTTGGTTGGATGTGTTGATTTTGCGGCAGCGACAAAGACATATTAATTTCATGCTCAGCGTTTTGTGCTTTTGCTTGAGATATTTTTATTGGTGACTCGTAATTTGAAACATAGGGATTCAAAAAATTCTCAGATGGTTTATGGTAATTATTTAGCGCTGGTTTTGGATACTTTTTCCATTCTTTAGGGATTGTTTCTAAAACCTAAAATTACATCAACGTTCATTATAAGTTTTTAGAGAAATTCTCGTTTAAACTAAACAACAAACTTACAACACCGAACACATTTATTTTCGTTAAATGAAAACAAAAGAAAAAAACACAATAAGTCTTCATTATACCGACAAGAAAAGTAAGTGAAACAGTAATGACTGTAAAGTTTGTTTAAAATCTATAGCAGCAAAGCTATACGGTTTAAAAATATTTTATAAACAATAACTAAATTAATTTTATATGCATTATACGATGTTAGCATTATGTCTACAAAAATTATGTTCGACAATATATTTCAAAATTATACGAGTCATTAATATAAAGTTTTTCGTTCAGATTTAAAGATATCACGTTAGGAATCTTCTTACTTTCTATTCCATTAAAAATATTATAAAAAACTATTTAATAAGATTATAAAGTAATATTATCATGGTATAAATACTCCCAGATATATAATTTTATTATTTTGTGCCAACAAACATTTACTGAGGACTGAGTTGTATAGAAACAAAATATCGACTAATTTAAAAACGTTTACAAGTAAGGCGTAAATAAAATTAATTTATTAAGATTTATTGATTGATTGAACGTTTAACGAATATTGTTTTTAAGGGACTAAAACATATGCAATCAAATTTTATAGGGTGTGTTTTACTTCCAGACGAAGTTCCAGGAAAACTTACTTATATATATTATAATAAGAATTAGGTACATTTTAAAAGTTATAACCTATAAGTAAGACCACACAATTGCCCCGATGTGAGTTCAGCAATGTGATTTTGCCAATTGCTTGTGTTGTGTCATGAATAATCTGGTTCGCGAGGTAAGTTGTTCGTTCCGCGGAGCCAGCAACGTCAGTCGTAATATGACAATTTATACATACAACAGTGTTACTATGGCGATGTTCGTTTAATTTCTAATAAGTGTACATAGCACTCAAATGTAAATTAAAACGTAGGAATTTTTAAAGAAATAAACAATTTAAATATAGCAAATTCAATTCAAACAAATAGAATGATAATTTATATTTTTTTGGAAGAAAACTTTATAGAAGACATTTGCAAGATGACAGTGGATTTTAGGTCAACAATGAGAATAATTAATAACTCCATTAAATAAACTTTATAAAAGTGTATTATTTTTAAAAACATATAATTTTTCGTCACTATAAGACATTGCTACCTTGCCTACGGTTGATGTATTACGTCTAAAAGCCGTCAAGAAAATTGATAACTTTTATATCAATGTTATGTTCTTTTAAGTTGTCTGTGAGAATCTATTAACCTACAATTATTACTTCTTTTCAATGCTTTGTAAAATTTTGATGGAATTATTAAATAAATTGATGAAAATTATACCAACAAAAAATATCAGTTGTAGAAGATAATACAAAAATATATGTATAGTTAAATTAATTTTCCATCATAAAATATATTTTTATAATCACTAGAGTGGATCTTTTTAAAGATGTATTCCATTACGCCCACAGAACCGACGAGTTAAGCCGATCGGGTAATTCTGTTGGAAATATTATAAATAAGTTCTTAGGAAAATGTTTTCAAGATTTATTTTCCAGGAAAAATGTATATTTTAAATTCATCAAAGCTTTAATATTTACTAAAATATATAAATTCGTACATTATGTTATATAACTGATAGAAAACTGGATAGAATTCAACAGCAGCTGAGAAAAGTAGCACAAGTAGAGTTACGACTCTACTGATGGCTCTAACTAAATCCAGACGAGAATTAAGAGGTAAAGACTTCCGAAGCGACCTTCCCTCGTAAAGCACATCCTTTGGAGGAACCACCTGTAATCATAAAAACTATTTATATACGTAATATCCATACAAATATATGAATTATAGATAGTTTATTTAGTACCTGGAATACTGTACCATCTTCTATATTAGATGGAGGAATCCCTAAGTATACTTTGAAACAAGGCTGAAATTAAGGATGGCCAAATGTTGCAAAACAATTTCCTTTACTTAAAACAACTTGATGTCAAGAGCTATTTGGTTTATAAGACACAAACGAACTCATTTTTGATGATAAGTATTTGCAAAATTATAAACCGGGGCGTTTCTGGTTAGGTTGGAAACTAGGCAGTAAGTGAATTGAATTTGAGAGCTATTTTATGTTACTAAAGCAAGTCTCTTTAACGTAACATTAAAATGCTCAAACCTCCATTCTGAATATTGAAAGGATTTAAAAAGGAAAGTGTCCTAAGCTTCACGGGTCTTATCCAGTCTAAGATCGACCACGTAGTGCCTACTGTTTTAAATGCTTTTCCTAATAACCTCATCAAATACTTTCAATCGAGCAACAAGATAACTATATAATTTTGTAGTTCAAATTTAAGTACAATGTATGCAGTAAAAAAGCTTCATCAGTTACATGTACATAAGTTAGTTGTTACCTTTTCGTTATCTCCTTTCACATCAGCATGGATGGGTTGTGCATGGTTTGTTAGAATATTAAGTACGCCAGATTCATCGCGTTTCCATCTCGGGACAAGCGCACCCTGGAAACATCTCTTGTATTAATAATGAGAGCTACCTATAACTTACACTAACAATACGCCGTTTAAATTTTAATTTATTATGCAGCTAAGATATTGTTACAAGTGGATCCATCCGTGCCGTACTAATTATAATATACTATAATCCTTAGAATTATTTTTTTATCACTGATTATATTTACTTATAATACAGGACCATTGTTATTTTGTGATGGCAACATTTAAGTATCAACCTATGTGTGAAAACTATAAATACTGGCTTCAGCCATTTTGCAGGGCATTACTGGAAGTAACGCTGAACATTTAAAAACAAATCTGAAACTAACTCTGTAACTCGAACAATATACATCAAGAAAAATATCTGCTCTGGTTTGAATTCATCAATTATTTTTTTCATTAGTTCTAAAAGGTGTATGGGTAGAGTAATATACTTAACAAAATAAATACAATGAGATATACTTGTATATTTTGAAGTAAGCGACCGGACGTAATTGCTGTATAAAATTAATTTAAAATTTTTAATTTTATTAACGAAATGAAATGAAGCGAAGCATGAGACAGAATTAATGCTAGTTGGGTTTTTTAACACCACTAAAATGATATTAAGCTATTGATATTAAGGATCCAAAAACTTTCAGACAAGTAACGAGTAATGTTAATGAATATTGCGAGTGAAAAGTTTTAATTTCTTCACTCTTGTATTATTCGTGTACCGAATAGTGAAGGCTTTAGCGTTATAGTCTTATACCAAGAATTAGACATAAAAAATTACCATTAATAAATAAAGTAAATAAAATACTTAAATGTTTTTAAATTCATATTATTAATACAATACTTACTCCGTCAATTTGTCCTATTTCAACAAAAAATAGTACACATAAAACTGCCTTAAGCATTTTGTTTCACAACATTGTTGGCAACAAATTAAATGTATAAAAATAGTTTTTATTGCTTGTATAAAAAAAATCAATTTATTTTTTATAACACGTTCTATGAAAGAAATTTACCAAAATGTTGAAAATATTCTCTCTGTTGATACTCTTCGTAGTTGTTAAAAGTCATCAGGGTGTAAGTATTTAAAAAATTATTAATAAAAAACAATTGTACATATTTTCTTATTACTTCTTGTTCAAACTTTTCGTATAAATATATATAAGATTTTTTATATTGAAAAAATTTATATATGTATCTAGAATTATTTAAAAGTTGAAAACAAATGTGAATCTTCAAGACTGAAGACAAATTGTTACATAGCAATTATAAATATTTTTTTATAGCAAAGAGTACTTTACAACGATTATAGCATGTGTCACAAGCATATCAGTGGTTCTGAGAGACGTTTTTATTACTAGTAGATAAAATTTATTATACCAGTGAATTTACTTTACACCAATTTGGCTATAAACAACAAAATACGTGATTGGATCAAAAATCAGTAAAACATTGCCATGCCATACAAAAATTTCGTTGAAATGATTTAGACGCTTCAGAAACTTATTTCATTTGATTGAAAACAAAATTATCTTGATTTGACTTGATCAAAAAAAAAAAATACATTTTATTTAAAAGCTGAAGTTGTAACCAAATATTTAGCTAGGATTATCCTCACATTAATTTAACCTTCCTGTATCGTAATCAGTAATAATAAATCAAATTACCTCGAGCCTTTTCAAAAACTAAATTTCCTTTTAAGTAATCTCTTAATAACCAGAATTTAGATCCTTCTGAGGCTTATAAGTCAACAGGTTTAGGCAATAGCCAAGGAAGCAAGTCTTCAAGGTTGTCTTACGTCTTATTTTTGTTCCAAGAAATAAAAAGATCCATACACTGTAAACATTTAAAAATTTTCTGTTGCATTAATGATTTCTCGTCACGACGATATATTTAAGTTATGTAATTCTTAACACCAACTAAATATATTAAATGCTTTTCATTGCTTTAAATGTGTATTGATTGATGAAAATTAAAAGATTTTGCTTACCGCATAACACGATCAACCAGGTAAATAAAATAGCAATATTTCTTTACTAAGGATAAAACGTATTTTGTGAAATTAGATGTGTTTTTCGAATGATATATTATTCTGCATATCCCCTTATCTCTGTTGGGACAAATTCTATTCAAAATAACGTATGAATATCCATAAATTTACGCTCGTAATACCCCGAAACATCAAACAAATTAGAAGAAAAACTTGTTTATTTTCATAACTTTCTGATTAATTCCTTATACAGTGTTTTATTAAGGCATATGTTAAGACACGACTCGTCTCGTTATTCGTTAATTTGGACAACACTGCTTTAGTTTTGTTACATCAAAACGCATCGGGTATTTCTAGAACGAATGTAGAAAGTCCGTTTTCACATTTGTGAAGTGGAATATCCACGTATAATTTTCATCCAAAGCCTTAATTATTTTATGAAATTTCGTTGTAAATAAGGTCTGTTTTATAATGCACTAGGTTTATACTGACAACTCTGGGCCAATGTATTTATACTAATAAACATAAATTAATTAACTCGCAATGTGTAACACGTTGATGAACGTATACAGAGTAAATTTAAGCTCTGGAGGTCGTGACCTAATTTAATAATAATTTTGATAAACCGACTAGCGGGAAAATGACCGGTTTTTGCTTGCCTTCAGGAGGTATATGCCTTAAACAGAACATATATTGTGTTGTCTAGAATTGTTTCAGCTACCCAAGTTAATGACCCGATCTCGTAAAAGCCAGGAAGGATGATTGAAAGTAATTTGTTTTACTATTTGTAACAAGACAGACATATAATTACTTTACTTTATATTTATATCTCGATCATCAAGTGTCGAGTTTCAATTAAAAGAATGCTTCATAAAACAAACCCGTTAAAATAAAGTTTCGTGGAATTGGTAAAGTTCATGTCGCAGTAACATAATTTGTAATTTTATTAAATGTCCGTAAAATTATATTAAAAGCTTGACTCTGTTCTGACGTCGAAATACATCTGATTATATTGAAGTATGGTTCATGCAAGCTGATTTCTCTTTATTAAGACTTACCAGTTATATTCCAAAATGTCTTATTACTAAGTTGTGTAAGCTACATCTATTTTCTGATATAGCCTGTTGTTTGCACTTTGCTTTTTAATTGATTTACCTAGATTGAGGTCCTCTACATATATATATTTTTTTTAATTAAAGAATAAAACTGAGTAATTTTTTTTTATCGTTATTCGATATTCAAATTGTGTAATCTTTCATGAATAGAATGATTACGAATTCTATGAATTTTTTTTGAAATAATAGTTATTGTTTGTAATATTACACGTACCTGTAGCTGATTTTTTATTATACATATGTATATATTGAAAGGTTTTGAAGTGTAAAATAGTAAATGTCGGAGTGGGGTCCAGGCCGTGGGTTTTAAAACAAGTGACGTCAGCATAACTGACGTCATCAATTACTTTATTCGCGACTGTCGTCAGGCGCTGAGGTATTGAAGGTAGCCTCGTAGACAATTAAAGGAATCTGTTACTTCCTCGCCTCTATTTATTCCAACATACACTCATTATTGTGACTACACTTGCGCTGGTGGCTATGCGGGTGGCACCTGATAATTTCAACTACCCTCAATTATTAGTTATTCAGATAATAAGAATTGCGCCTACATATATTTTTCTATTAGTAAGGATATTATTCTGTAGCTGAACCTATTAATAATACGTAAGTTTTATGATACAAATCGGAGTAAGAAATATGATGGCTTTTACAGAAGATAAAAAATGAAGGAGATGCCCAGACGGCTTTGATGCCACAGGAATTAAATCCAGAGTTTGCGTCGGATAAGGTAAATCATTAATATTAGGAAACTTACTAACCTAACATCAAACTTAGATCATTATCCCCTAAACAAGGTTTTGTTCATCAATGTATAGGAATTATATTATTAATGTATTTTTGTTTTGTTCTTTATTAACGACCACGAAGAATTATGTATGTACTTTCAAACGATCGGTATCAAAGTTAATGATTATAATTACGTATTAAACTTATATTTTTCATATAAGTATAATACGTAATTATATATATATATATACGTATAAAATATACGTATATATACGTATAAAAAATATTAATTACAATGAGTAGTAAAATAATGTAGGCATCGTTATTTTACTACTCATTGTAATTAATATTTTTTTCTTACTCATTAAAATTATAATGCCATTTCTAAGACAAACCACTCTAACTTTTTCGAACTGTCAAACAATCAAGTAAATAAATATAACACTATATACGATTCCGTCAACAATATTATCGTTCAAAATATAATATAATATATTTGAAAAATAAGAAACTGTAAAAATTACAGTTACTAACGTTTAAAAATCATAGTTTTTTTTTTTTATTAAAATAGTATAAAAAAATTTGAAACTTATAAATGAAACTAATATTTTTCGGATAAACTACGCGTGATTTATTTTTGTACAAAACTACATACTCCCGACGTTTCGGTTACTTTTCAACAACCGTGATCACGGACAGACCACAGACGTGGTACAGACGTGGTAGTATCAAAATAAATCACGCGTAGTTTATCCGAAAAATATTAGTGTCATTTAAATGAATAAAACTCGCGAAAATCTTAGATCTCATTAAATTAAAATATTTCCATACAAACTGCGCAGTGAATATCACACAGCACAAGCCCAGTCATTGCACGCCCAACAGTAATTGTTCACAATATAAATGTTGTTCTCATAAAATTCGCTTTGAACTTGATAGTTTTAATTACAACAGTTATTTTATCTTGTCTTATATTCTTTAATTTTAAGTTTACAATACTTTTTTGTTTAGAAATTATAAAGGCATGGGTTAATTTTGTCTTGTTTTTAGGATTCCCCTTGGCGTGCTGTTATTCCTATACGACAAAGACGAGATGTCGAATCGGACACAACATTGTGTAAACTGAAAAAATACAGTCGCGTTATAGCTTGTGTAGTACTAGCTGCCTCGGCTGTAGTCGAGATAGTTGTTTACTTCATTGAAATGTATTCCTTGTAGTTACAAGAATAATATTGATATTATTAATCTGTTTTGATACGTGTTTTATTTCTAACATAACAAAAAAGACTTCCATAACAAAGAAGTCTTTCATTACAGATTAGCTTCTCAACTATTAAGCAAAATACCAATACCTGCTGTTCTATTCTGTAACTTATCGTAAATATAATACGATTAATTTTTAAGTAAAAATTCTGCTATGCATATTCTCTATATAGGGGATGAAAATTATAATTTTGTGCAATAACAATGAGGCTTTTTTTTCAAAAAATTTTTTGAGCATATGATCCACTATTCATATGCTGGATTTAAAACTTCAATATTATCTCTCAAATTAGATAATGGTGTTGATCTTTCATATTCATTACTCGAAACAGTAAAGTTATACCAAACACAGTTCAATAAAACTTGGTGATTAAAATAATTCTTGTCTTACCCCTAAAACCAGTCGGAGCTTATTTTTTCAACTGTCTGGCCGATACAGCGACCTTTTTGTCGTATATCTTATTTTTTCATGAATCCGTTGCCGAAAATACCTGCTCATTAGCTTATTGATTTTACTCTATTTTTATGAACTCTGAACTGTCTGAGAGAACAATAAACTTGGATAGCTTTTTGTAGGTTTTTTAGGGTGGGACTAGTTAGGAAATATTACTTTTAAGTCAGTACTGAAGTTTGCATGATTTAAAATGATAATATTTTATGAAAGACGTGACAACTTATGTATGATGTCTTTAAAAATAAGAAAATAGATGTTTACTGAGCTTGTACAATGATTTTTAACAACATTAATATAATGGTTCCGTGACATAGTGGGTTTTAATTCAATTAGAAAATTGTTTTTATGCATGTGTGAGTTGCAAGCAACGGGAAATATATAAATCAACTTAATATAGTCTTGATTATGTTATTAAATTATAAATATGAAAAGATTAATTTAAAGATGCCTTTTTTTTAATAACTTATGGATTATGAACTTAAGCATTACGATCAAGCATATTTAAATTTATTAAACAATAAAATTTCGTTGTCATTTTAACGGTGTGATAGAGTAATGTATAGCCAGGGAGTGTTGTCTAGTTAGGAACTTTTTTATTACATTGGAAGTAAAAGATTAACTAATTATTACTATATAAATTTAGTTTTTTCCGACCGTTGTAATTGAGTGTATGATTTAGTCTATTGGCTACTACATCATTAACTCAACTTATCAAATTAAATGCTTATATATGACAAGGTTATTAGATGTTGCGGAGACTTTTTCATTCAACACGGATATTTACCAATGAATACATTTTGCAATATTTTTTAAGTAGATCCAAGGAAGGCTGGTATGTTCACATTTTTTTTTGTTTCTCTGATAGTGTAATAAAACAGTGCCAATTTCCAATCACTCGTTTGTGCAATTAAAGTCACAACACACTTAAGCCAACACCTAAGTTTTAAAGTGTATAAAAAACAAAATTTTAATTATCCTTGTAACGTTTTGTTTGAAAATCATATTAAAATATATGTCTTATTGCTTCTAAAACCAGGTATAGTTAAGTTTGTTAATTTTTTTTATCAATTTTCGCCTTTAATTATTTCATACCTACCATCCAAATGAAATCGTAGGCCGTGAAAGCACTATGTCAATAAAAATTAAGATTTTTCACGTAAACTAATGCTAAAATCTTTTTTTTTATTATTTTATTGCTATTCTTTATCTTTTTTAAACATATAAATTGTTTTAAATATTTCTTTTTTGTGTCAACTAACAAAAAACTTTAAAAGATAAGATTTAATTTGTTTGAAAAAACCTGATTCGATAATCCACTAATTTTGGACCGCGACTCTCTTCGAAAATTAATGTATAAATTTGGGTCAAGAGGTGTGTACAGATGAAATTACATTAGGGGTTGTTAGAACGAGAAGTTAAATCGATTCACAATAAGAGTGAAAGGGATGGTGCATGATCAAATACAAAAAGCAGCCTTTTGTGTTAGAATTGTAATAAATTGATGAATATTTTAATAGAAACCTACAGGAAATAAATAAAGGTCTATAGACAATGTTGAGTACGAGTAGACATATCTTGGTATACGTAATCAGTAACATTGCATCAACTCATTGCTAGTGGAAATGGTGTTATACCTAAGATATCTTATAGGGAATAATAAGAAAAAATCTTCATTAGCCACATACTAATTCAAAACACTTTATTTCTCAATGCGTTTCTTTCACTTTACGGCTTTGATGAAGCAATAAATCCTTTGAAAAGGAAATTTAATATAGTATTAATGTTCCATAGATTTAAGCTAGTTTGATTATCATGACTCAGTGCATAGTATTCTTGATATATCATCATTTATTCACACGGACTGTGTATAATCAATCAAATCGTGAATTCGATCACTTAGCGTATTCAATTTGGAGCGTAACAGATGTGCTCTATAAATTATATTAACGTCAAACATTCGATATAAAACGGAATAGTCTTAAGGAGAGTCACATTAGTTTGTCACTGAGATCATGAAGTGGCTGCTGTTCTGCGCGTTCCTTGTACTTGTTGCACATTGCTGGGCGATGGTAAATATATAGTTATAAAATTGTTGGTAATATTTGCTCATCATCGTGGCTAGAGTCTTTGCAGACTCGTCGTGGTCATCACGTATTAGTGATTTTGGGTCTATTTAGACCCCAAGACTTGCTATAGCCTGTTCCAGCCAGTGGTGTTTAAATACTCTTAGAAAGTGCATATGACTCGGAAAATATCACATCGGTACCTGCCAGGTTTCGAACCCGCGCCCTCACGTATGAGAGGCGGGCCTTTAATCTCCAGGCCACCATAACTATACATTTGGTAACGGTTGGTAACAGTATTAGGAATATTTGTCGATAAAAAAAATGGGATTAAGCTCACCAGCTTCGTTCTTATACGATTGTATATTATTACAGCATTAAAAGGCAATAATATCATCTTTAACTTGTTTGGAATAAATATTCCGTGTTAAATAGTGAGGGAAACCATCTAAGTCCTCTTATTTTTGTCAGTATTATGTTTCAAACGAGAAATTCTTTTGAATTTCTTTCATTAGCTCAAAAGTCAGGATTATTTTATCATAAGAACCCTTTTTACCCAATAAAAAGCCCAATTGTAAAAGCTATTTATATGACTTACAACAATTATGGACTTTCTCTATTTTGCGATTCGATTCAAAGTAATATGTTCAAAATTTTTCATTTCTTATAATTACTAATATAAATGAGATTCTCTCTCTCCAGATATAAAAATTTATTAACGAATCCATAAATCCAAAGACCCATATACTGCGATTAATAAGTTTAAAATTTAAATTTGATTTATACCCGTGGAGGTTACTTCCATTTATTTCTGAATTACATTCTAATTCAGAAAATTGGGGAGTGCGATTGTTCAATTAAAGTAAAAATTCACCAACCAAAATATCAGTCGGACCAAATTTAGCTGTTCCTCCATACGAAATTTATGAATTCTCGGTACTCAATTCTAAAAAACTTATATTTTTATCATGTACTTTAGCGCATACAATTATTTTCAATACCACAGTCCTAAAACCGACTCCGAAACATTTTTCACTTTAATACTACACGTCTTCAAGTACTCTTCAAATGCCACGCAGATGCTAACAAGACGCGAAACATTTTCACCTTTTATACATTAAAATATATATGCTTTCCTTCTGAGGTTTACTGCAAGGTAACGCTTAAGATATTTCAGCAAAAAAAAAAACTTTATAAAATAAGATTCGAGTTGAATTTTAACTCCTCCAAATTAAAATCACATGATATGTATTAAGGACATTCTTTGTGTCCTTTTAAAATAGAAATCAATCAAATACAGAGCCATATATTTAGTTTTAAATATTTATGTCATGGATAATTTATATAGACTAATTTAAATATTTAAAAACATCATGAGACTAAGATTAGCGCTTTCTTACTTTGTGATCTGCAAGAAACCTAACCAAATTTAACCGAACTTAGAAATCACTATTAACTTATTTTTTCTTAATACCTTCCGTCTACTTGTGTATTTTATCAACTAGAATGTTTAAAAATATAATATTAAATCAGCGGAAATGACACGTTCATGTATTATGTATAAACACATTGTGACATTGTAAGTGCAACGTGGCATAAACGTCGTGTAAAGTAAATAGTACATAATATATGGTCCCGGTATACCGTGTCTGCATATTATATTTCTAATCATTCAGCGAGAAAATCTCATGAATAGCATGAATATTTAACTTTAAATATTCATCGAAATTAATATATAAAAATTAAACAGATCATCGCAAAGATGTGTTGAAATAGCTGACAAATAGAAGTTATATACATACTATATATATATAACAATTATATATTTGTTCTGTTACAGAACCAGGATGAGTACAACGTAGACTATACTGGCAGATACGCCGAACTCGCCTCTCCCGTACCGTCTCATGTCAACGTAGACGAGCTTGTAGCAAGTCTGCGAGCAGCAAGCGGCCCTAACTAGTTCATATTTATCATTAAGATTATCCCACTTATATTTAAGTACAATGTAATTTTTATACCTATTATAATAAAGTGAAGCGTGCTATTGTCTGAATTATGATTTATTCATTTTTATAGCCAACGAAAGAAGATAGAAGCTGTAAATAAACTGTTGATATAGCCTATAACAATCATAAAAAGTTATTGACAATACATATTGCTCAAACCTTTGAGCAATAGAACACTCATGACATCGACAAGAACATAGGCAGCTTTGGAAAACCAAATCCGAGACTGGTTTGACGATTTCCGCCTCTCTCGTAGGAGGACCGACTTAGTTGGATAGTTTTACCAAAGTAAACATATTTGGCAACAACTATGAGAACAGAACCTCCGTTGGCAATTGAAACAGGCCTAATATATATATGTATGTATAGGCCAATGAATATAATCTTAGTTGTTACCACGTTTGTTTTCCAGTGGACTCGTTGAGGAACTGTGAATTTATCCCTTAACATAGGATCAGATCACCTAAAATTTCGACCATAATTATGACATATTGACTAACCAAAATTAAGTAAGGTTATTAATAAATTGAATGTTCTTAATACCTAGAAAAAATTAAGGTTTCACTTGAGTAATAAATAAAAAACCGGCAAATGAATACAAACATCATATTTTTTTAATCGTCAACAACAATGATTGATATTAAATTACTTTAAAAAATAATACAACTGTAACCTTATCTACCTATTGTGATTTTAAAACGAAATTTTATTTTGTTTATAACACGAACATATAAATAAATATAATGAAACTTAGTAACATTTTGCTGCATCGAGTTGTAATACTGACGTGTTATGCATTAAATTGGGGCAAATATAATAGAACTAATCAAAGCCTTCGCGTCGCATAGGGAAAAGCCTCTCATAATTTAGATTAATATCGGAAGGATGAGGTTGCTGGCGGTCCCTACGAGCTTGTCGACCCAAAGGTATGTAGTCATACGGAACCTGAAATAATAATCTTCATTAAACAATAACGACATTAATAACTTTCTTATAAAGGATTTCTCAGCTTTAAATATTACAATACGATATTAAATATAATAATATTTTATAAAAAAGTTATAACTCCTAAATCTATAAGAAGTAAAACGTGTAAAATGAAACGCTGTATCCAACCAGTTTATAAGTTTTATATAAAATATACAATAAATCCAAAGAACAAAATAACAAATCCCTAAATAACACAATACTATTTTTATTTATTCAAAAGACGATTGTATGGATTCTGTTCAGTAAATATGAATGAAAGTATCACAAAACACTTCCTGGAATAAGGAGATTGCAATCCTATTTCTGGTAACATCAAAGGCAGCAATATGAGACCATATTTTATACCTATAGTTTGTTTGAATACATAAATAGAATATTTGAGTTACTTTATTTTTATATATAAATAACAGTTATATTTATTTATTTATTTATTTATTTATTTATTACAGTACAGTAATTACAAAACTAACCTGCGCAAATACCTCCACTACAAAAATTATGCCCAGAATTAAAAACGACAGCAAATTCATTTTAGTGCACTAAATTAAAATTTGTCTTGACTTCTTCGAGTTAACGCCCAAGAATCCTATTAATGTCTAGACGTAGGTAAATGCGTGATACTTTTTAGATTAGTGAAATTAGATTTTAATTAGCAATTACGGTTTCGTTATTTTCTACCTAATAACTTAAATAAACAACAGGTTCCGAATATAACTATAGACAAAGTAACCGATAAAATGAAATCGCAAATTGCATTTACACTCCTTATACGAAATAAATATATTGGCTGCGAGATTATAAATGTATTTATGATATGTAAAAAAATAAAAAAATAAAAATTGTACCAAATGTTTATTACAGTTCTCAATATAAATAAGCATTGTTACTTGCTACAAACGACTTTTACAATAACAAATGTAAAATTTACCGTATCGTATATAGAATATGGAATTATATATAAAAATTATCCTATTCCTTTTGAGTTATGCTCGAGGTGTAAGTATTAAGATAATTGTATGATATAAAAGAATCTGTATGTATGATATTTAGTCGTATATAATTTACATCGCATATATTGTAGACAGAGGAAATTAACTTTACAAAAGCAAACGATCATCCAGACACATTCAATGAAAGTCGGGTTACATATAATAAATCAGAGAAATCGAACATTATTGACGTTCACAGCGATGCGATAGAAGAGATAGATGAAGCTAATCTCACTGATGTAACGCAAGAGCAAAACCCAATAAAGAGTTTTTATGACATTCTCAAACTGCCAGTGGAAAAAATTCTATCATCGCAAAAAGTAAATACAGTCCTTCATAATATAGGTACGTGCATGGTCAATGGGGTCATGGAAATAGTAGCGTACTATCTGCCAGCTCCACTAATACCACTGATAGCTACCGCTGCGGGAATGGTGATACCGTTTGAACCTGTCGTGATGCTGAGACGAAGAATGCCGGTAACCAGTTACAGGCGAGCGTTCAAAACTGCGGTCAATGGATTCCTGAACACATTCGATACTTACAAAGTCGATAATTACTACGAAGATCCATATATGACAAGGAGATTTAATAGAAGATTCATGAATGAAGGCTCAAAGGAAATCAAAAAAGATGACACTTGATCTATTTATTATTGTTTTTGATTCTGTTATTTATAAATTAAAGTTATAAGTTCCTATCGTTTTCCTTCTAATTCTAAGAAGAAATAAAACTTCTTTTTTTTTTGTTATTGTCATACAAAGATTATACGAATTCTTTGATTTCTTCGTAATTGGTCACATGGGTGGTCATCCTCACGACTCCGAAGAAAGGGCAGTAGAATGTGGTTCTTACAGCAACAGAACCTTCTCTCAAATCAGGTTTTGGGGGTACATATTTCTCTTCTATTCTTTTTTTCCTTCTGGGTTTATCTTTAACTACATTAATTGTTTCCTTAGTCACGTTTGTTTTTAAATCAGTTTTTCTCAAACTTTTAGCTTCAGGAATTTCCATGTGACGCCAAGTGTGTCGAAATCCATTTTTATCCAAAAATATTTTCTGATCTCCAATATTGCTGCTTCTTTTAAGAATAAAATCTTTAAAATGATCTCGAACCTCATGTATCGTTGGCTTTAAAATGTTGTATTTCTCATTTCTGAAAATAATTTCGGAAATTTTCTGGAAATCTACGTGGTTTTCAAACTGGGCTTGAGTTGGATATATCTGAAACACGTTTATGTATTAACAGAATAAGTATTAAGGCATTGAGAAAAAGAAACCCACACTATTCCCTATACTCTTGAATCAAAATTTAAAGAAATAAAAATAGTGATACTATAAAAAGAGACAAATTTATAGATCACTTTCGATAATTATAGAACATTATAGATACGGAAATAATAGATTTAAGAGTAAAACGATAAATTATAAATACTCAGTTGCTTCTGTAAGCAATACTCTCTGCTTTAGTATTATAAAGTGTTGAATTTTTGAAACGTCATAATAATTGGGAGGGTTGTAACTATTAAAACCGATTTCTCGAGTTCAATTATCCTAAGCATACCAATCCCTTTCCTTAGTTAACAGTGTGTTAATAGGTAATTATAGTTTGTATCTCGTCCAAGGGCAAAATATCGTAAATATCTATGTCAGTGGTAATTAGGAGGTTAGTATTTTCAAATATATTGACAACTGGATCCAGAAAAATAAGTTTTATGGCTTCAGTTGTCTCTGGGTTACGGGTGTGTGGTGACAGTTGCTCAACGTCATTGTCAATGTCACCCAGTTGACAGATTAGTTTGCTTCGTGGCCAATCAGTATGTAAAATAATTGGAATTTAAACGAAATCTATATAAAATCAATAATGATATGATTTTTCATGTATCTATTGAGTGTTCTTTAGAAATGTTTTTATATTATATATACGATATATAATATTCAAATGATATATTTCATTATATAACGACTCTGTTGCAGAGTCCAAAACTTTTTGTGAATCTACTAATTAAATCGTCAGTCAGACAGACAGCGAAATTTATCTTTAAATTTTCTCAGCTTTCAGATTGACAATTGAGTCGATTTTTTGATATTTCAAACCAGAAAAAAAAATCTCGACTATATCATATTGGGGCCAATTTTGTGTCTTCTTTCAATGCTATGTTCTCCTCTTATTAACTTCCTCACAAAAATGTATTCAAACTTATATGGGATTTAAATATAATTTTATAAAAAACATTATAAAAATATTACGTAAGACATATTAAAATATTTCTAGACTTACATACGTAAATGTTAGGTAAATAAAAGTTATCGTGTGTATCCAATCGCTAAGAAATTCTGTTACGCTGCGTTTAAACATGATTGTCATATGAGTAAAGCACAGTTTTTTAATTAAAAAAACCATAATATATTTTATGGTCACCGCAGATTGCATTTTTACGCTGCAAGATTATTAATACTCCGTACGGGAATTGAATACACAATAACTTTCTAACGCCAGAAGAAATATTATTATGCGTAGGGAAATAAGTAAATTCTCAATTAATTAAATATAATGTATGGAAAATTAAAAAAAAAAAACAAGTATAAAGCTTATCTAATGGTGACTCTTTTATAATCATACATTGAAGATAATCGCGTCACAAAACTGAAATATTTTAATGTTAAAAAACTTTATATTCGATTTAAAAATGTCAGCAAAAAACTAGATAGGTATTTTCACTTGAAATGTTGTTTTATATAAAATTTGGACTTAATTTTTGATTCTCGTGTGTAAACATATATATATATTTATATATACATATTTAGTTTATATAGCCCCTATAAGCCTGAGTTATATTGACATTCGCAAAATATTCAACAATTCCAGTGTTAAGTATGGATTCAGAAGCAATAGCATAATGTAATAATAATTAATAAATAGGCCAAGGTTTGAGATATGTCAGTGTCATTCTAAGTTTTTGTGTTATGACAAGGCATAGCATAGAAAAAAAATAGGAATATTGTTTAAAAATATTTAATGTAATAAAATTGCCATGGCTTTTATTTCATATTTTTGCGGTTTTAAAATATATACGTAGCATAATATCACAGGGTACACTCAAAATAATGCATCGACTGTCAGTTAGATTAATATTATCATATGGCAACATTATATGGAAGTTGGTAGGAGGTGAGCGTTTAACGCAATGCTAATGAGGCCATACAATAAAAAAAAAGAAAAAAAGTCTTACAAGTTCCAAAGACAGGTCATCGATTTATGATTTAACTAATTAGATATAACAGTTCTATGGCAAATTTTCCATATTTTTGTTTTGTGAATCTTAATTTCCTAAAATTTTAAATATTTATAACTGTTATTCGGTTTTAAAATAAAAATAAAAATATATCGTATATGCGTTTAAAGGGCTTTAGGTGAAATTGGTACTAAAAATTAAATAATTTCAAACACATATATCTTTGTTGTGATTAGATTACATATGGATGAGAAAATGTTGGGGAAAAAATGAAAGTCAGTTATCGATTTACTTAAATATATTTTGAAACATATCTTTAAAGCGTAAAACAAGTCTAGCCTCCCGATTATTTAAGCCAAAGGAAATAAAGTGTCTCAGCTATAGAATGACGTAATTACATGATCCACCGTTGTTGCCATATACAGAAAAGTCAATAAACATTGTTGCTATATGATAAAATATTATAATAAATTACAGTTTATATATTATTAAGTTGAAAGTGATAAATATGTGACGAAAAAAAATAACATATTGAAATTGTCTGTTACGCATATATGTAATATAATTTATATTTTAATTATGATATTCAGTATTTTTTTACTCAAACAGAGCTTCAAGGTTGAATGAGTTTTGGAAGTTCTAAAGCGTCACTAGTTCTTGTTATTTAGATCACGAAGTAGAACAGCACTTTAGGAATATCTTTTTTTAATTATTATTATTATTAATAATTTAATATAATTTAATAATCGAAAAATTCTAAAAATTTTTTTTTTTGAATTTTATAACCGTTAATATCTTATAATTTATAAGAAAAGAAACAAAAAATATACCGAATGTGTTAGGGCAGAATTTTAATCTAGTTGGAAAACTTCACTCATTCCTTTCACCGTCTACAGTGTGCACTTATCTTAAATCCCCTCACAATTGTCGCCCGTCATTTTGTTTCAAAACTTCCGAACGACAATCGCATAGCTGGTGGATATGTCCTCATCTAGTATTAGTTATTGTTATATTTATAACAAATCATAAAGCGAAATTAAGACTAGCCGTATTAAAATCTATCCATCAGTCAAACATTCACGCAATATTTAACAAATCCATTAGAAAAATATCATGAAAAGATCAAATACAAAGACCTAAGCTCAGTAAATTACCAGTTCTATATACAATTAATTAAATTTAGTATTGCGTATCATAAGTCATTGTCGAGATTAATCGGCATAGAAAAAATATATTTGACATATTATATAATATGAAATAATTATGACGATACATATCATATATATATTTACATTACAAAAATACTGAGAGCACTGGAAATTATTACATAGCGAATAAATATATAGCTCGTTATTAAACTATAATACTATACGTTTATCGTCGACGTGAAAAAAAAATATTTACAAAAGATTCGATTGTCAAAAAAATTTTACTAATTTTTTTTTTTATATAGAATATAAAACTACCCGCGGATTTTTATATCTTGTGTTGGGTTTTCGAACCGAACTCGTGGAGTATGTCGCAGGCCATCTCCAGATCGTTCCTGGTGATTCCTAGCGCCCTGACCACTATGTCCTTGGGGTATCCTTCACCCACCAGACGAGCTATGTAGTCCAGATTAATGTTCTCATAGGAAACATTGTCCAGATATTTTCTTCCGTGCTTGTCGTGGGTTAGGGGGTTAATTTTTTTCGCTGTAATAAAAAATTTTACTTATTATTATTGCTTCATATATATATGATGTTGACTGTGATATGAATAGAAAAATTTAAGATTACATTGTAGAATTCATGGTGTTATGTGATTTTCATTCGGAAAGAAGCAAATTTCGCTTACAGATTTAAATATAAACTTATACTAATTTCATAATATTTTGTCCTTTGAGGTTTTCGATACATTTTAAGTCATAACCTATGGTTATGAATTTGAAATATTTTAATTTTCTATTATTCTACTTACGTGCAACCGCTAATTCGTTTTCCACTGCAACATTCTCGTACGGTGGATTCTTTACGTCTTCAGGTGGAAATTTTGGCATTGTTGTGGATTTGGTGGGCTGGTCTATGCTACCACTCGTTGTAGACGGCAAGGACCTCTGTCTTGGCGGTGCCTTATCCAATCTAGTCTCTCTATCAAAGCTGGATCTATCAGAATTCTGCATGCGATCCTGTCTGTCAGGCCTGTCAGGTCTTTCTGGTGGATTCCTGAAGTCTATATGCCTATCGTGGACGTATCTGTCTGGATATCGATCCAGTAATCTGTTCTCGGAGTTGGATCGTTCGTTTCTGTCCACTATTTCAGTTCTTTCGTGTTTGTCTTTGTCCAGTCTGTCGTGAACTCTGTCTGTTTGTCTGTCAGGAGGTGGTGCGGGGAGAGGACGACTGTTTGATTGTGGAGTGCAAGCTCTTCTGGGTTTCTCAAACGCCCTTGGATCTGGTGGCACCTGGATATTAAAATGGAATTGTCTCAACGATTACAATCTATTTACAACAAAACAGTTTAATGAATAGATTTACTATAAAAATTCTAACAGCTTCGTAACATTTATCAATATATCAATTTTTTTTATAATTTTCATATATTTCTTATATTATTATCTTAACTTCCTCCATGTAACAAAACTATAATTTAAACCGGTCACCATTTAATTTATGTAGTCGAGATCTCTTAATATTTTATTTACAGAGTAAAAAAAAATATTCTATAAAATTGAGTGCAATTAAACACTTTAATTAAAATCTCACGTAAAAGGTATGTAAGATATTTATAGTCAATGCTTATGTATGTGTGTCCGTCTGAGGCATAATACCTCTCAAACAGAATCACCTATTCCGATACTGTTTTTTCACATGAACTCAAATGTTTCCTGTTAAGAATATAAAAATATATGACCATGTTTTGGTTAATATCAGTCCAGCAGTGTAGGAGTACCTAGTCCTTTCCAAAATGATGTAATCATTTTTTAATTTTTTACGTGGGATTATTTAAGTGGGTAATTTACGCGTGCTAGTATTATTAAAAGCTCTCAAGTATTTTCAATTTAAACATTAAATTGCTTGATTGTGTTACCTCGTGTCTGGTGTCGATCAGGCCGGTGATAGTTTCGGTGGAGCCGGTGATGACAGACGTGAGATGGTGACGTGAATCCGGTTCCGGTTCAAGCGATGAACGACGACGTGGTTCTACACAACATACTCATATTGAATATTGAATTAAAACTGATATTATTGGGATATATACGCGTTTATAATTGTTTTTAACAGCACCCTCCCGACGTATCAGTTACCTTGCAGCAACTATGGTTACTGTTGACTAAAGATAATAAATCCGAAAAATATTGGTTTGATTTCGATGAATATTCGGGAAAATCTTTGATCTCATTATAGCAATGTCTGAGCGAATGCGTTTTTTGCTCTATGAAAATCTTGATGTTAAAATATATATGTCTTTTTTCTGTTTGGCAATCGATCAGCTAGCGTTATAAGCTGGTATTGGCTCTTATTTGATTGTAATATTTAATGTATTCTTAGGCTGAGATTGATTTAGGATTTTCTTTTAGCTGAACACGTTTACTCACCCATAATACTAGCCGAGGCTATATCTTGAACACTTGAAGCGGCAATACTTTCTGCGGGCGAGAGGCTTTTCCGTGGCGGTAAAGGGGGCGCCAATTCTCCATAGGCGTTTTCCGCACTGGGGGCCTTGCGAGGTGCCCGCGGTGAGTGGCGGGGCGAGGCCCCCGCTGAACGGGCCCCCGGTCGAAGGGCATCGATTGTTGATGTAGCAGCGTTGAACTCAGCCCAATCCTGTTTGTTTGGGGGCCTTGTAATTTGTGGGTTTCATAGCTAAGTGTTGCTTTTTTGCTTTTAGTCATTGCAGTCTCGATTTCTAGGATGGAATGGTTTTGAGATTTTTCGGTAATTTAGTGAGTTTGCTAAACATTCTTGAGTACTTAGTGTACGTTTGAACAAAAACCTTTGGGGGTTTGAGATATAACCTTTCGTTAAAACAAAATTTCTTAGCGAGAAATTTGCTCTGTATGGGCAAGATATATTGAGGTATTATAGGCGAGATATATTACTAAAAGTACATATTTGATTGTAGGTGTTTTTATTATATAAATACTTCCGCAATTTTAGGAGTATTTGATAGCAAAATAATTGGGAAAACAAAACTAAAATGGGGTTGTATACAGCGTGTTCACAAAAAATAGTTTAAAATTTAAGCAAAGGATTAAAAACTATGGTAACTATGTATCAGACCTAACCTATTTGTTGGTAATTATGTAACCTGACCTAACGCTTATAATCTCTGGGTTTCGCAACCCGTGTGCATTTAATTAGTTACATTTACGGACTATATTTAATGTACCGGCCTAGTTAGCTTTGGATGGTAAATTTTTTGTACTATGAATTTGCTCGATGCATTTTATATCTACATTTATTTGAATATTATTTTTTCTTCAATTATAATAAAATTTTAAGAATAAGCGACTATTGATTTTGATTTAACTAAATTTAATTTTTCAAAGAAAATTGTTTGAAAAAAACAATCTTACTACTCTTATGGACTAACATAGATCATTTTCAAAAAATGTTATAAAACTTATATATGGTTTGTATTTATGTAGATTAATAAAAAGGGATAAATTTTACTTATTATAAATTTATTGAGGGAATAATTTTATTAAATGTGAATTAAATATTGAACTCTCTATTACACAAAGAAGTTATTGAATTTTTATGCTCAAGTTAAAATCATATTTTACAGATACTCATAGATTTTTTATACTATATATCCGTTTAATTTGTTAACTTTGTTCATGTTTCAGAGTATATCTGAAATTTATATAATGGTAGATGAAATTTAAATTTTAATTCTTGAAAGATTTTTCATATTGTTTTTTTTTTTTAATATTCTAAAAAAATATATATATTCAAAAGTAAAAATTAACGCCATGCACGATACCCAAAAATGATTTAATGTAATTAGGACCTTAACACTCGGACTAAACAACAGAAAATAGAACAATACAGTACTTAACAAAACAAAAATATATATATTTTTTGTTTCTCGCTGATGATGAATGACAAAACGTGCAAGATTAAAAAAAAATAACCCAATTCTTTTTTTACCAAAGCAAGGAACACGATGCAAAAGAAAACACAAAAAGCGAATTCATCCAAGCATATATTCAGCGATACACTTAGTAATAAATAATGATATATATATATATTAAAAAAAAAAAACAAAAATATTCCATGTAACATAGAAAATGTGATGCTACGTCTAAAAACACGATAATATAAGTCCACAGATACACAAACAACGCAGCACAAAATATCGATACTGACAAAAAAAAAAAAAACTAACTAATAATTTAAATTATAATATAAAAACTTAATTAACAATTATATCATCACAATAAATTCATTTAAATTCACTGGCAAATAAAATGAAATATATAAAGCATATCGTAATAAAAAAAAAACATGGGATTTAAAAAAAAAAATACAGAAGAAACAATTTTTTTTTTGGTAAAAAAAATATTACACTGGCAACAAAAAATTAAAGGCAGGTGTATTAAAAAGTCGTTTCGATAAAAACATACTCCTATCATATATAATTTAAATGGAGTCTAAAATTTCAGTTTTGACTTTTAAATAATAATAATCTATATTTAATTAAAAATTATAATGTATTGTTTGTCTAATATATGTATATATATATTTAAAAAAGTAGATCTTTGTGACAAAAACATTATGATTTTTTTATAACATATATTAAACCAACATATATATCAAAGCGTGTAATGTCGTCGTACAAGCTAAGCATGCTGATTTCTCGACCCCTGAAATAAACATTCTCGTGATAATTCAATTGCATTTTATTATTGAATTAATTCTATATACACTGAGACATTTAGATATTTAAAGATCTGAGCAGAATATTTTAAATTTGAGCTCAGTTTAAAAAAAATATTTTTTCATGTAAAAAAAAAATATTTTTTAAATCTATATCCTTTATATATACATATGGAAAGGTATGCAAGACCCACACAATTAATCTGACTTTTAACAAAGAACTAGCAAATATTTTTTTTTTTTCATCTATTACAAATTATAATAAAAAAATTATCACTCAATTTGGATAAGAATAAAATGCAATTAATTCTCATTACTATAACTATAACAATGTTTACGAAACGAGACAAACATCATGCATTCAAAAAATGCATAAACATAAAACATGCACACTAAACATTCCAGATGAATTAACGGACAAACAAAAAAAGATAAGCTCGAAAGATAACTCCTTAAAGGATATAAAAGATAACTGGTGAAAAATATGATTAAATAATAAAAAAAAAAAACTATCGAGTACTGACATTTATTATGAAGAAATTGAAACCGGTCAACAATATAAAGCCAAGATCATTTTTTATTTCATATAAATAATTTTCTCTGAAAATTGCCAATATCGAGGAACTCTTAATAATTCCATATATAATGATGAATATTTTATATATAATTTACAAAAATTAAGTATAATATTCATAATATAATTAATCTAATAGTTTTCTAATTACCTTTTAATTGTGAAATTATGTATATATATATATAGTTTTTTTTTGTACTGTATTTCTCTTTATAATATAATTACCTCAGAATCATCTATGTCATCCGTCAGGCCGTTGAAAGTATTCCTTGACCATCCGTTGGAATGACTTGATGACGTCACCTCCGACCCTGGAACAACCATCACACATATATATAGACACAAACACACACACACATATATATTTATTAAGATTGTTAAAATAATAGATATGTTTACGAATCATAAGCAATACACAAAACAACTTTCATTCTATTTCCCTAACAGCATTCTATTAACAAACTATCAAAGAAACTAAGGAACCAATTAAGCTGTTTTCTCATACAATAAAATAATTAAACCCATACATAATAAATCCTATTAAAAATATAAAGCATACTGTTATTATAAATTTCCTTGTCATATAATATATATGTATACCAGAGGTCTAGACAAAGTGGTTTAAAAAATTTTGTATGGAAAATCGTTTATTACCATTACAACCGGATGAACCGGAAGAACCGGATGAATTAGACGACACAGGCTTCACAACCGTCTTAGTGTTTGGTATTCTGAAATTGAAATTAATAACAATATAATATCACATAAAAACGTCGAAACGTCCAATGAGTCAAGATAGAAAACGTAAACAGGATACACAAATGTATAAATTATGACATCTTTGATTGGTTGTAAAATATCTTTATGAGTGTTAGCGAACAATTATGGAATTTTATATTATAAATAAGAAATACACGAAATGTTACTGTTCCTTTACAATAAGAAACATATTTAATTTAATATATATATATATAATATCTCTCGTTGATTATTCCGCCAAATCTTATTTTTAATATTAACAAAGTATTTCTTTTCACGTTAATTTAATTTTCACAAATCTGTATGGCATTCCTTTCGAGACGGTCCCACAATTAATAATCAAGCCTCATGACCTTTTGTCCGTAGACAGTAACAGCGCTAAGCGATTCGAAATTGAAATTAAAGAAATAGAAATTTCTTTTACACACACACAGACACACGCACGCACGCACGCACGCACACACACACACACACATATATATTATACAGACTCACTTGGATTCATTTGGTGGTCGTGGTGGTACAAACGCGTCCACCACCACTTGCTCTGTTCCTTTGATTTCAGCCCTACAGAAAGGACAACCCTGGCCCTCGGAATCCTGAAGCAACATAGTATAAATATAATAAAATAAAATTTAAATAAGCAATAGTATGAGTAGATTATTTGTAGTTATTACAATAAAAAGGGATTTTTATATTATGAAAAACTTCATTTATATATAAATCTATACAAATTTAATAGATTTAAACAAAACTTATAGTAGTGTTTGTTCGAAATATATAGCGATTAGTAGAACATCACTAACTAGCAAGGGAATGCGCGAGAGAGATAGCAATAGTAATCACATTTACGTGCGACAGAGATAGAGATAGTAACAATCAATTCTAAACCAGTATATCTGTGAGAGAGATGGCAATAGCGACAATCATTTCCTTATAAGTGTGCGTGATAGAGATAGCAATACTCACAATCTGCCAGGCTGTAAGGCATGGTGTACACAATAGATGTCCGCATGGTTCTATTCTAATGTCCTTGTCGTTTTCCGCACATATCTTGCACAGTTGAAATGTACTGCCTGAAATAAAAAAAAATCATTACAAAAAACCTGTTTTATTTAATATAAAACAAAGCAGTGTACAGATAGCAAAATACTTCATACAATAAGCATAAATCATTCAATTATATATATATATATATATATATATACATATACATATACATATACATATACATATACATATACATATACATATACATATATATATGTATATGTGTACGATTATTCTCATATACAATTTCTATTATGAAATTTTGTAAGCACTTAATACTATAGGATAATAAATAATGCACTTTACCCATTTCACAATAGAGTTCATATTGCTCCTGTGTCACTGTTATGTGATCCTCAGCCGGTGATATTATAGCACTACTGAGATCTGGGTTCGCGTCACGGCCGTCGGGATATAAGTAACTGGAAATTATATTATTAATACAAGTCTCTTCTTTAATGAAACTATTGAATAAAATGAGACCGTATACATTTCCTGGTGAAACACCCAATAATTTATTTCCCATTAAAAACTTAAAATATAAGTAATTTTAAATTGATCATAATGTTTGAGTTGAATGAAAATGGGACAGTTTTGATTAATAGGAAATTATTTAAGACTTTGTCATGTTTTTGATGTGAAAAGCTATGTTGTTGTGTGCTGACGTTGCTCTCTTAAATGCCTTAGTGAGACTTAAGTTAGCTATTCTTATGCCATGTTAGTGGACAGTTTTTTTGATATGAAGAAGATTATTATAATTTATTTATAAAATATTAGCAATATGTACTAAAGTATCCATAGAATGGAATTATGAGATTACATTGAGTTCTCTATGTGTGTATGTATGTGTATATATATATATATATATATTTAACTTACAATCCTTCTCTATAACCGTCCAGTAAAGCCTGAACCAGACTCTTGTTCTGTGGTATGGTCTGCAAGATCTCACCATCAACGGTCACATAACCTATGGCCCATTGACCCAATCTCGTACAAGATAATCTGAAAATATTTAATTTACATTAATTATCATGCTCTGTGTGTACAAGGAGAAAAAATAATAAAATCAACCTAGTTTTTCCAGGGTATATGTCTATTTTTTTTAATATATACACTTTTTGGTCAAGCAACGATATTTGCCCAAAGCTAAAATCGCTATTATGACAGTGAGATTCAGACACACAACTCCAAGTAGGTTTTATATTTTATTTACTTAAATGATAAAAAAAAATATCATCGTTTATCAAACATTTTACCAGCTATTTCAATTTTTATTAGACGAAATTTATTTTTTATATAACACAAAAGTAATTGAACCATTTTTCACCTAAAGACGTAGCTGCCGGCTTTATGTATGTATTTCTGCAGTCTAGCTTTGACTTCGTCGTACGTTAGGAACGCGACATAACCAGGATGGGTGACCGCTAATAGCTGCCAATTACGAAGAAGTGTGCTCCATGGCTGGAATAATCTGGAATCATGGAAATTATATTGAATTATTACTTACCTAATATATATATATATATATATTTCCTTCGGTAACATTGAAAATGAAACCAATTTTTTTTGGACGAAAGGAGAAAAATTACGTAAAAGATAATTTGTTAATTATAACAGTAAAATTAATTTCTTTAAACGAACAATAGTCAATAAAACTAAATTAAACAATGATATCAAAACAACCAGTCTCATGTATACAAAAAAATATATATATATATTTTTTTAATTAAAGATAACCGCTGCAGGTCGAAAAATATAAAGAGAGATTTAAATTTTGTATGCAGACATTTCCCTTTTGTTAGAACCTAAATGCGTGCGTCGTTGTGATAAAAATATTTTCAATGGGACACAGCGCCCCAAAAGAAAAGTTTAATAGCTGGCTGAGACTACAATACGCAGACAGTACAAATATACAAAAAATAACCAAAAAATGTCCAGGAAATATACAGAACTTTAAACAGTATCAAGGAGTTCGGAAACATGTTCTTGTAGTCGGCATTACATATATAATCCAACACTTAAAAGTTAAATCAAATATTTTCCTGCATACAAAACTCAAACTACTATTAGAAGTCAATAGAAAAGTTTTCTCAATAACTTTTTCAGAACTAAGTCTGAAGCGAGCGAAGAATCTTTCGTTATATAGGACTTCCTTCGTCTCAAACTTTACGTTCGTCTGCTTATTTTAAGCGATTTATATATGTAACAAAATATTAGCAATACACTCTACAAAAACTGTGATAGAAAATTTATAGACTTTTATTTAATTTAGTATAAATATCGTACAGGTAAACAATCTGGATTTATAGAAGCACTATCATTAAATTAGCGCACTAGCAGCGATGAATCAATTTGTATGAAAAATAGTGGCCATGAGACGATTATTTTTGTCAGCCACATTTAATTCTAGCAGATTGTCGTACGAATTGTACCTAGTTTCTAGTCTCTTGATTTTAGAACTAATGTTATGTGAGGGCATCAAATATAGTTGAAGGTTTAATCATTTTTATCCCACTCTCCCCTGAACTGACGGATCAGTTACCGCCATATAAGACGAAGCTAAGATATAACAAAGAAAAATTACAAAAATGTTGTTAGCATTTTTTTTGGACATGATTCTCCTTACCTCGTGAACACGTCAAATTCGAAGTTGGATATAAAATCGTTGCACGTGAGATCGATGGTTGTTTTCAACGCCATCGTCTCCAAGCCTGATGATAACGGATGGACATTGTTCAACTCCTCGCGGAACAGCTTCCACGGTACAAGGGTACTGTGAAGAAATATTAAATTATAACTAAAATGTACCAAGCAATATTAACTAAAATCACTTTCATATTACGTAAATTAAAGTCGTGGGTGGAGAGAAATTATAACTTACACTAGATTTGCTACATCCAAATCTTCCCCACCACGATAAATTCAGAAAAAAAAATCAAATAAATGTTTAAAAAAAATATGTAACTAAAGGCCTAAATAGGACAGAATAAAAACAAAACAATAGAAATGGTAAACAGGGAGCTTTGTGCTTGGAAACTTTTGTCTGGCAATGAAATGTTAACTTCAGTCCATTGTTGTTGAAGCGTAATGAGTTATAGAATATTAAATATATATGATATTAATATGTAGACGAAATTCAAATCAACCGACTTGAGACTGATTTTATTAATTTCACCATAATATATTAATATACATCATCATCAGCCTATCGGAGCCCACTCATGAGCAAAGGCCTCTTCTCACACGGAGAAGGTTAGAGCATTAATCACCACGCTTGCTCAAGACGGGTTGGCGATTTCAATCTTATAATTTGAAATTATAAGACCAGGTTTCCTGACGATGTTTTCCTTCACCGTCCGTCAGTGGTGTCTAAATACTCATAGAAAGTACATATGACTCGTAAAAGATCACATTGGTACTTGCCAGGTTTCGAACCCGCGCCCTCACGTATGAGAGACGGGCCTTTAACCTCCAGGCCACCACGACTTCTAATATATATCTCAGACATATTTCTTATACGAATCCTGTTAGAAAGAAATCTGTGCTTAATGTAAATATCTTTCTAAATTCCTTCATGTAACTAAAGTTATATTCAAACTACATAAAAAGTATAAGGTTCTCAAGCTCTCGGCGTAGGTTGGTGAGGCAGGATAAAAAAGCAATTTAATTTAATTTACACCGAATAGAAAGTATTTACACTTGTCAAGGTGAGACCTTAATTGGTTGTATTACGGTGTAAGGTTTCGCTGACATTATCACGATAATATGAAAGATCATGAAATATTTTGATCTATACACAGTTTATATATATTTATTTGACAGTAAAAATACTTATTTTGAAAAAGATTTTCGCATTTGAAAAATTTCGTTAGCGTCATATAAAATATTTTAAGATAGATTCTGAAATTTTCAAATCTAAACAGATTTAGATAATTCTTGATTGTTATTCTAATTCTAATGTTATAAGTTTATTTGTTATGAAAATGAAATGAAAATTTTCTTTAGTAAATCAAATATCACGTAAGTTATTTATTCTCTTGATATTAAGATTTTAGATATCAAAATTTCAAATAATCAAATCCAAAGTAACCACAATATACTGGATTATAATTAATCTATAACATTTCCTCTGTTTTGCTAAGTTTTGTTAAAAAAAAATCATATTTTTTTTTTTTAGAGCTGTGTGAAAAAACCAAGCTTTTCCCTAGATCATTAAGGATTAGGTACTATATATTGTAATAAAGAAAAAAAATTAATAGCTATACATTGAATTCGTCAATAGTAATGTCAAAGCTAGAATCTGATTAACAATTTTTTAATATATTTTTGTCCTGTCAGTTATCTATATTACTACCTTTGAAAAAATGAGTCATTGGAATGATTCAGTTCAAAAGAAATGATAGTAACAATTATTATAATGAAAATAAACGTAAAAAATACTGGATCGATTAATTAAATTTGATCACTAGACTCGCATCGGAATAATGAAAGGACATTTTGATTATTTTTTGTTTTGTTACCATTCTTGTTAATAAATATCTCTTTATATGATATTGTACTTAAATTCATTTATTAGTTACATTAAAGTTTTTATATACATAAATATATATATCAAGTTTCGCATATAATAATCAAACGATAAGTTTACAAACATTGCTTATATAAACATATATAGATGGATTGAAATAGGCTGTAGGTATTTTTATGCAAATTTTAATTTGGTTGCATTCAAGGCCAGACTGGATAGACTGTTAGTGAGATAGTGCGTTCACTACACACACACATAGACATACACACACACACACATGCATACATACACACACACTCGCATGCATACATATATATATATATATACGTCTAAATATGCTGCATAGAGACACTAAGACACTCATAAACTCTAGCAATACTTAACCATAATATCGTTTAGTTCACGCTGCCAATGAAAAGGCACTTGTGCGGAAACAAAAGGTATCAGATAACAATAGCTGAACCTCGCTGGTGAGTATGTACAGTGTGAAAATCGTATACATCCGTACACGATTTAGGTGAAGGGAAACTTACTGAGACATTGAGACGCAGAGTAGGAAACGACTGTGAAATGCGGTGAGGACAAAAAACTGAATAAAATAATATTAATTTTAAATCTGATATTGCAGCTATATTTTTATATCAAAGTATAAGTATAGGACTGAATTTGAAAAAAATATCTAATATACCTTAATTATACCTTCTATATACCTTAATTATATATATACTACATGTCAGATTTATGCATCTTCCGCCTCTTACAATAATGTATCTTATCATTTTTGATTTTCTTGTTTAAACTAACTATCCCATAAGACAACCTTTTGTATACTTTTTTTTTTTTATTTATTGTAAAAAACATTTTCATTATTATCTTAATAAGACTAGATAGATCAACCTAATATTTCAGCTAATCGTTTGACTGAGAAAAAAAATATATAAATATCTAGGCTGACATGATAAATAAGGATTTTCGTTAATATTATTCAATTTTCTTCATAAAATTTTAATTTTATTTTCGTCTAATTATTACTTAGACTATAAAAAAAAACTATTATAATCTTTTAAGTAAAGATACCATAATTTTAATTAACGCTATATCCCTTTATCTTCAATATATTGTTCAACACTTATTTTAACCCCGATTAAGTTATCGTAATTCAAAGAAATGATGCTTTGATATTTTATGTTGAGGCTATTAAAAAAATAAATATTATAAACTGAATATAATTCTAATAAAGACACTTGAATGAGAATACATTTAACAATAATTTCGACCGTGTCAGAGGTCGGATATAAGCCACCGCTTGCTTTCAAATTAGCTAGCATATATACTCGTATACCCACTTAAGACGCAAACACCATTAACCTATATGGGAAATGTTGGTGAAGATGAAATTGTAGGTCAATTATATTTATATAAGAACATTGTCATTAGAGTATATTGTTACGTTTTATATATAAGGTTAATTTCTTTTCAATGTACAGAATTAAGTAAGGCGTTGTTTCTAGACCTCGCTCGCGACGACCTAGTTAGACATTTGGAGCCCGAGTTAGTTTTGAACTTTGTCTTCTCGTACGAAAGTTTCATGTTGTCACTACAACCTCACCTTTGTCTTACTGATACTGTTGCGAGCCAATTAATTTGTTACATTACAGTTTGTTTACTTTGTCATATAAATTTTAGATATTTTCAAATTAAATTTCAAATTAACTGAAACTTTTATTATAATCCTAACTGATTTTGAGGCCGAGACATTTTTTAGATTACAGAGCTTTAAAAAGCGGACTGTTAGAAGGCTTACAGGAGCCACGTGACAAACGGAACCCCAAGTTTATTGCCAGTATTAAAATTCAAACTAATCCACCTATACATAAACCACAAAATATATTTAAAATACATAATGTACACTGTCCAAATGTGGTATGGTTTTGCGAAACTCTTTTGTTGTTATATATATGGACGTTCGATATGACTGTTTGTCACGATTCTAATACGTTTATGGTGTTGGTTCGGATTGCTTTAGCGAGTGAGTTAGTCACACTATTCAGAATGCAGATACCTTCAACGTTAATATTAGTGGTTGGATAATAATTACAGAATACTGAATAAAACAAATATTTTTCTGTTTTACTAAGATTTTTTCTTATTACTATGATTACTGTTGATGATAAGAACCGAAACGTCTAAAAATACAAAAAAAAAAGCGTAGTAAATACGAAAATATTAGTTTAATTTAAATGAACACTCGCGAAAATCTTAAATCTCATTACAGAATACTACTTCTATACTAATAATATTATAAAAGAGATAAGTTATTGTCCGATTCAATATAGATGTCTTTAGTGAGATGTATCTTAATATCAGAATAACATACGGGTTATAGTTTAACCCGCAATCCTGAATTCCAGTTGAAACTAAGGTCAAAATTGTGTTTTGTATGAAGTCACGTCAAACAGACATTAGATGTCGCTGGTGGTTGGTTAAAATATTTAATTTTTAGACCCAATTACAAAATCCTCGCAGATAAAAACGAGGATAAAAATTAATATCTATTATGTAAGTAGTGTAATGGGGTGATAAAAAAATAAGAGGATTTCTTAATTAATATTGTAAAAAAGCTCAGTTTTGAAATGAGAAAAAAACAATTTCTGGTTTGAGAGTTTTTTCCTGGTCAATTCAATTGAAATATCGTATGGCTAAAAATCGATATAAAAAATCATAGGGCCGGTGGCCCTTACCCCGTTCCCAACCTTTCCTCCCTTACTCCCTTTCCTCAACAATCAAGGTCGGCAACGCACCCGCAACATCTACGTTACGGATGTCCATGGGCGATTGTCACTACTGCCCATCAAGTAGGCCGTCTGCTCGTTTGCCACGTTTCACATAAAAAAAATATTCAAACAAGCTTTTATCCTACGCGTTTCCTCCGTCTTGTTCATTGGGAAGTCATTAACACGTGCTAGTGAGTACTTAGTAGTGGTTTTGGAAGTTTGTTTGTCATCATTCCATACCATACCTGTTTGTTTAAAATGTATGAAGTATTTTAAAACATCACTCATATGACTATATTTTGGAATCGCGACTTCACTCGCATGTTTAAATATAACATAGTATATTAAAGTTTTTCAGACAAAAAAACTATTTTATTTCTATACTAACTACAAATACAGACATTAATTTAGCGTAGTTTTGGCAATATTTAACAAGTTCAAGGTTTAGAACGAAGGCAGTTGGATGCCATTGATGAATTTGTTTCCTTACAACTATATAGATAAAGAAAAACAAAGATATCTGAATACGATACTTAAAGAAAATGTTGAGCAAACTCCATGGAAAATTTTCCATATTTTAACAGTAAATCTGTATAGTTCCTAAGATAATGGCTTTAACCTCTAATATTATAGAATATCCAAGTCTAGTTTGGTACCAAAATTTTTATTTATTTATGTTTGTGCCTCCAGATAACCCTATAGAAAATAAGCTCTTACTTCACGAATGACTCTTCTAATATTTCAATATTAAACTCGGTAAGTTATATCAACAACAATAACAATACAACCACCGTGATCATACAGAAGCGAAACAACAGAATTAATTTCGACCAAATATAACTTATAGGGGTGTACAACAATTATTTAGATTTACATATTAAAAACTGAAGTTATACTAAGAAAAAACTTCTTTACAATGACTGAAACTAAGTTCGTATACTATGCGTTTTTTAGTATTTTATATCTATATAGTCCCGACGTTTTTTTCCCGACGTTCCTTTACATCAACCGTGATCACGGGTACATGGGTTGAAAGTGTATGTACAATACCCCTTAAAAACATCCACAATTTCCTCCAAAAATACAAATATATGTACGAATTATGTTTATATTTCAAGGAATTGAAATATAAGGAATTCTTCGACTGGAGCAGGTTTCAAACGGTAAGTTAGCTACATTTATATACTATAATACATATCAATTATTCATTAAGCCTTGAAATTCAATATAACTACAATAAACATATAGAAATTAATATATAAATTCGATATATGTTAACCTATGATGAAACTAGTGTTATTCGGATTGACGAGGTGACCTCGTCTGCCCGTGATCACGGTTGCTGCAAAGTAACCGAAACGTCGGGATTATGTAGTTTTTAAATAATAAAATCCGCGTAGTAAATCCGAATAACACTAGTTTCATTTAAATGAATACTCGCGAAAATCTTAGATCTCATTATGTTAACCTATGACAAAAACTAGTTCTGTATATAGATTTACAATTTACATACACAAAATCTTATCACGCATTCATTCACTAAGTACTTAATAAAATATTTAACATATAAAATAGTCGAACTTATGACTAAAGAAAACAAATTTTTCATCATCAAATCAGATTGGAATTAAACAAATCTGTTTAATTTGAAAAAAAAAAAATATTAAGTGCTACAAGTATCCGGTGACCCAATTTCATCAAAAGCCTCCTACTGAACCCTCAGGCCACAATAGTACGATTCAATTAGATCTTTAATTAACTAACTTTATTTTTAGATAGGTTTTGTATTCTGTGACCTAGCTTCTTGTTTACTTGACATTTATAAATTTATTAAATTTAATGTCAAATGCAGAAATCTGTATATATATTTATCTATTACTCATTATTAATACGAAAACGACGTACAAAAGAATGTAACAGGAAATGATTCAATTTTACAATGTATTGCCTCAGTGTATAAAACAGAAGGCTTTCATAGAACGTATGTATGTACGAAAAACATGACTTAAATTAAAAAAAAAAGTATAGATATGTCTGAATAATATTAAACTATTGCGTTTAATTGAACGTCATAAAAATTTTATACTGTCATAAATAATTACAATTTTAATCTTTTTACAATTAAAAATATATTTATTCAAAATTCTGTTATGATGTTTAATTCATTTTTATATACATATATATTAATCGATATATATATATATATATATGTTCACTTTTAATAATGTCAACACTGCGCTGTAATTTTTTTCATACACTTCGACATATCCTTTGACTGACATGTTTTTATAGATCACATCGAGACTGTCCATTTTGTTGTATGATTAATTTTAATATCAAATATATAACAAATTGTGAATATGTCATGACTATAAATGAGCGTCTGAATGACATGAAAATCCGAGTGACAAAATCTGTTAGGTTTATATGTTCACCATGTTACAAATTTTTACTAAAGGAAAAAAATAAACATTAAAAGAGCAGAATTTTGAAATACATTTTATATATACAAACATACACATGTATATGTATGTATATATATATGAGAGTAAAAAAAAACACAAAACTACTTCATAAATACTAATAAGTTTATTGTAAATTTCATTAATCTGGGTCTGTATGTTAATAGGCAGAGCCACCAAACGTAATCAACATTGCTTAATGAGATCACGGAAGACAATTACTTTTGAGTGACATTCAATTACTATAGCTATTGTAATTATTTTATTTCGTATTCAATTCAATTCAATACAATCCAATCAATTTATTTATATGACATAAAAAAATTGCATTATTCGATTATATATAAAACATTATTTAATGTTATTCATATTAAGGGAATAAATAATTTAGAATATGCCTGGGATATATGCTTTGTTACTAAGCTTATATGTATTTGATTTTTTTGTGACAATTTTTTATTTAAATATTTATTTTTCGCATGTGCACATCGCAACAGAAAAGATTAATTTTAAATTTCAATGGTTATTACGTTTACAATCTATATAAGTTTGTCCACAAACACATTTACCTAGCTATTATTTCTATATATACTAGGAAACAGGAAACTATTTATTTTTACAAAGAGTAATATATATATGAAGTAGAAAAGATCCACTAAAAAAATAACTTCTTTAGAAATCAAAGACATTTCCTCAAAAATTTCACAATGAAAAAAATAAACATCCAAAATCTAATTTTAAGGACTGTTAAAAAATATTTCAGTACCAAAAAATAAAATAAAACTTCCTATCGAGAGATAAAATTTCTTAATATAAAACTATTATCAGCTAACCCACTGCTCTGTTGGAGGTAGTTTTAAATTTCTCATGATGTGACATCCGAACACTTGCAACCAGAGACCCTATACAACGAAACGCCAAACATCATTAGACTGTTACACGAATCACCATGCAGCTTGAGTCTTATGTAGTTTTTTGATAGCATAGATGGAATTTACCACCTTTATTACCTATTAACAAGCGTAGTTAAACTGAAAACGAGTAGTTAGCAGTTTAAAATTTATATAAAAACGTTGATTACAACGTGAAATAAAATCTTATTTAGAAACAGAAACTGCAAACTCGGAGTAAGGTTTGATGAGTTTAGAGAAATTGATTTCTTAAATATAATACAATTGTTTGTTTTTGAAGATCTATTTAGGCTATTTTAAAGTCTCATATACGTAATTTATTGTCTACCTGTATTGACAATTTGCGATAGTTACTGGGAGCTCGTTAAAAATATTGGCCAGGTTAAATTTCACTCATAATTATCCGTTCGAATAGACTTAAATGTAATCGTATTGACCTAGAGTTTTATATAAAAAAAGCTATTTCGTTTGTTGAGATAATTTGTAAACTAGTAATAAAATCGAAATCTAAAATAGCAGCAAATGCGATAATTGTCGTAAACATGACAGTGCCATCAATTTTCCTTTAACTTTAGTACGAGTTATCGTCAAATAAAATAGCTGTAGTATCAAAGTTGGTAATATAAACTTCTGAAATAAGATTATGTGTCAACGAAAAACTACCAAACTGTCCGTATTTAACGTTACAATATATCGTTGATTGAAACTGTATCTAAAAGAAGCTTTAATATCGTCTTTATGTTAAGTGAGTAGTATATGTATATAATATATACAGTTGAAACCTTTGCATTATATTTACTTATATTTTAATTCTAATTTCTATATATTATATAATGTGAACACCATGTATATATGAATCTGAACATAAAATGTGCACTAAGGTCATTGCACCTGTGACTTTTGTATAGTGCTGTATAACGGCTTAGCTATTAATTGATCCGGCTCTGCTAGCTTCTTTATAACTGTACTCAGCTATGTTTTATGTATGTGTGTCTGTTGCACTAGCTTGTATAGTTGTTACGAAAACTTTCTTATAAATTATATGACACTGAGAAATATTTACTTGTAACCTAATCTAACCAATCCGGTACAAAAAATAAGGTATGAACTACAATAACTACATTAGTGACCAAATTATATCAATCTGTTTCGTAGGTTGTATGAAATAGAAACAAACACACATCAACTGTTTATGTCGTAGCACAGCACACTTAATAGGAGTTTTGTATCGTCAATCGACTAACTGACAGTTTCAACGTTTCTCACAATAAAAACATTCGTAAAAAGCATTCACTTGGTTACATACATTTGAAAATGACAAGTTATGTCAATAGTCCTACGTCTTGAAAAACTATATTCTCTGTTACGACTCACAGGATTCATGTAAAAATAAGTTTTGACATTTTACTGTAATTAATAAACAAACACACAACAGAAATCCAATCGAAATAATACCTTCCTTCCTTCTAATACTAAATATATGATATATTAAACAGAAAACATAGCACTATTTACATTAACTGCAATCTGAATTACTTTATTAAAAAAAATATATATTACGGAACAAATAATTCCATGTGGCTATTGTTGTCTGCACTGCGGAACCCCAAAATAATGATCTCCTTTGAAAAAGCTATATCAATGTGCAGCGCCGCTGGGGGAAAGGACTGCACTTACACAGCAATTATTGAACCTCAATTGTTTCCGCGTACATAGTTAGGGTTTGAATGTTTTAGCACCCTAAATAACTCCGTTACGTCTGAATTGTTCTAGAATATATATATTTTTCATTTATTCCTTCACTTATAAAACTTACTCTATTTTTTTGTAAACATCAAAGGCTATTAAGAGACGACAATAAGATTATGGAAAACGATTTTTTTTTAGATGAATAAAATTTTAATATACCATTTTAAAATGACAACCAAAAAGACACAAATAAGATTTATTTAATATGTCACTCATATAACTTTAAACATTATAGTATCAACGTAGGTTATTGAATGTGGGACAACAAACGCTTCGTATGTATTGTGACAATACGGTCGCGTGGTAAACTTACTAACCCGATCAGAATTCGCAGTAAAATATTTTATAAATTTAAATATTAACAGTACTTTTTTTATGTTTACAATAAATTGGGCGATGCTACACGAAGACGGTGAAAAATCAGGTTTCGAGATCGTGAAATCAAAATGCCAACAAAAAAAAAAGTCTACCATTATTTGTATAAAAAATGGTGTCCAGACTTCATTACTATACTTGGGAGGTCATTAAACTAATTAAATTCGAAAATATTTTAGTTTAATCCATAACCTTGATATATATATATATATAGGTACTTATGAATATTTACTCATATAGGAACTTATTGAAACTTGAACTCTGATTATTTACAAATTATAATCACCTAAATCATATCAAAAATTTTGTGTTAATATAATTAAAGCGAACGAATGCACTTTTTAATTCCACTAATATAACAAACGCAAAATATATCTGTCTATAGATTGATTTGTGACAGTTTTAGAAACAAAAGTTTCTAGGAAAAAATACCATTGGAATATTTACAACTGTCTGACTAACAATTGCCTTAAATTCGGCATTTTAATTAACAACATCATTTTAATTATTGTTGTCGTATTTCGCTTCACAGACAACACTCTTTACAATTCAGAATTCAAACTCGACCTTTAGGATAAATGGCATGTTATGAAAAAAGTTACAAGATAAAAATAATCATGAAATAAAAATACCGAATAGGGGAAAACTGATCGCCTTTTGTTTCGACGCAATCGGTTAAAATTTCAATTCCAACTGGAAAATTCCTAAGTGCTAACAAAAATATGTGTATCTAAAATAGTTTATAGTACATAGTACTTATTATTTATTAATTTATAATATATACACAACGAAATATGTACTTTAAATGAAATTATTAAATATGTTGTAAAAGAATATATTGATGAAGACATTATTTCTGTTACTTGTAGGATACAAATGTCTTTGTTAATTCAAAAAGATATATTTAATAATTAACAATATCTGTCTATAGAGAGACGAAACTTCTCAGCATCCCATGGATTCACCGTGCGGGTGCCGGGTCCATCGTTGCAGGGACAGAAGCTTCAACAGTGCCTGGGAATTGCGACTCAGGTGTTAGTTTAAGAGGCCTACCTAACTTGAGTTAAACTCCCACCTCCACTGTCCAAAAAAATCTCACTACTTAACCAAATTTGAAACGAAATTTACTTTTTACATTCCAAATTTCGTATCTGCTTTAACGAAACCTGGTTGGTACCTTAGTACAACGTTTTATAACCGAACTGGACATCGATTGTTTTGAGTTAATTAAAATTTGAACTATCCGTGTTGAGTTGAGGGTAATACATTAAGGACTAAGGTTAAATATATTAAATTAAGATTTTGATTAAGTTTATCTTTTATTTCTTGTTATTACGTAGTGAAATGTTTGATAGTATTTCTTATTTATTCCACCAAAAGTTCGGACCTTTCTCTTTTACAAGGCGATCGAATAAAGATATTTTTTAAACCGTTTATAATAATCGTTATATTTTAAAGAACAGAAAGATTATTACAATTTTAACTATAGGGGTCGACCGCTTTCCACTGCTTTGACACTGGAATGTTGTATTAATGCCTTACATTATATTGTATTTAATATAGATACATATTTGTTAAACGAAATTCCATAAAACCATTAACAATCAAATTTCGGTTTAAATCATTGAAAACACATATATATTTTCAATATTAATCAAATATGTATTTTATGAAAAATAAATTAAAATGCTCGCGGTATATTTCGTGTTCAAAAAAAATAAAATTTTTAAGTGAAAATTATAAACCCTTATTATATATATATAATATTTTTTCCTCGAACATATTGTATTCAATTAAAAAAAACCCGCAAAACACGAAATCAATTTCATCCCCTACATTTTCAATTCTAGACAATGGCCCTAATGCGTTTCGCGACGATTGACGGTAATTAAAATGAGAGCGTGTAGTTTCTTTGTACAAGTTATTTATGAACAGCCAGTGGGATAGTAATTATCTAATGGAAAAAAATATATATATATACATATATATATAAAATTGGTTTCCTCATAAATTTTCCAAATAATAGCAAAATGGTTTCACGAAAGCTTCATGATTTAAACGGACGACTCGAAACCTTCTGGGAAAATTTCTTATTTTCGTACCAACAGAGCCACAAACATGTGCCGCAATTACGCCAAAGAAATATTTGGTGGAAACAAAATTTAGCCTGGGGCTATACGTAATTTTAACAAGCGATTACGTGTATAATAAATTATATTATTTAGGTTAATTCGTTCAAAAAATCCTACGTACTTTGTAATTTTGGAGAAGAATAAATTCATAAAACAATTGGCCTGATGTATTGAGAGAATCCGAGAGAGAGCAAATCAAATCTTCGCCATCGCTACAGTTAGAAATCAGTGATATTCTTTGTACTTGACCTTTCAAATCCACTCCACACAAATGGAATTCCCAAAGGATGAAATTCTCAAAAGAATGACTTTGTACCTCACTGATTTAATTTTAATATCAATTATAATGCAATGATCACTTTACTCAGTTTTGGCCTAAAATCTCAATAAATTTTAAGTATTCGACGTAATAGTATACTATAGAAAATATAAAATAAAAATCTCGTCACATAGCCAAGCATCATATAAGAGAAAAATAGTGATAAAAATAATAAAATGATAAAAAAAAAATTTAAATCACAAATGATTATTTATTAAGATAAACAATTATACGTTTCTATAAAATTTCAAAAATTCACATTTACATATTGTTAGTTGTTTGGTGCTTCGTTATCTTATAAAAATATTTTAATATTAAGTAATGAAATTATTTAATAAATATGCAATTATATATTAAAATAATTTTTGGCACATTTGTGTGTATGTTAGTCCGAAAGTGTCCGTTCAGCTCCATCAACGTCTCTAAATTCTTGGGCTTCGGTTAACAAATGATGTATCTATTTAATTGAATAATCAAAATAGCGATTAAAAAGAAATCTTTGAAATATAATATCCATATAGTTCGTTTTTATTCGATCCATAATGTTATATCCCTGATTAAATTCCATGTTAAAATAAGAAGGTGGTAGAGCCTAGCTGCGGTCAAGTTACTACAGCATAGGCTGGCTCGACAGGGATAGTACCCTCTTACAGTAGATCGGCGTGAAATTGCCTTTAATGGCTGCGTTTCGTCCGATAAGTGAGAGAGCCGGCTGCCCTTTCCCTGTTCTCACCCCTCCCTTTCCCTCAACAATCAAGGTTGGCAACGCATCCGCAACAGAGATGTTGCGCTAGTCCAAGGGCGACGTTGACTACTGCCCATCAAGTAAGTCATCCGCTCGTTTGGCACCTACCCCATAAAAAAAAAATTGGCTTGGATATTTTCTACAATAAAAATTCATATGGATAGCTTTATTTACCGAATCGAATCCAGTAAAAGCACTGTTATAATTGGAGAAGCAAAAGATATTATACATTACGAAGGTTGTACATGCCAATCTTTGTCGCGTTTTTATTTTATTTTCTATTTGAAATCAAATTAGTGTATAACATGAACGTTGCTATTATCTCAAAACCATAAGAATTCGAACATTCAATTCGCAAAAATGTTATATTTATTTTTAAACACATTTCAGTTGTTTTTCTGATAAAAATATTTTCAATCAACTCGTATGAAGATATTATACCCTCCTAGGAAACAATCTTTTCAGATCTGTTTCGTTCAACGTAGGTGTGATTTGAGAAACAACGTAATTATAACAGCTATGCAAAATAAATTTTATACTGCTCTAGATATTTAAATACTCCGGTTAAACTAATATATGTATGCCTTAAAGAAGTATTTATATAGTAGGTACAATAATAATAAAAAAGTGGTTAAAATTACCCTGAGGAACACTAGAAGTTTGTATGACCAACAATTATATGAGGTTGCAAATTTTTTTAGACGTATAGTTAACATATTAATTGCGGTTTTTCTTACACTTAGAATTAACTGTTACGACTACGGCTTTTGGTAGATATAAAATGATTTAATGATTTTTTGTAGCGTTAAATCGTTTTAGAAGTAATGAGGTTATTACTTAAAAAAACATATACATGCATATATATTACTAGCAATTGTGTGATTTGCTCTAAATCTCATTAGCTTCATAAAATTAATAACATAAAATTATATAAGGTTTTACGAGTATCGTAATACAGTTTTACTTTTCACTTAGAATTATTTTGTTTGACGAGTAGTTTGAAGGCAAACAAAATTATTTAGAAAGTTTGAAAATCAGCATTAAAGTTTTACCACTCGAGATCTTTCCTGGAAGGAAGTTTGTAAATTTTAGTAAAATTTGTATTAGAGGTCTTGTTATATACTATTTTTATTCTGAGTCTGAAAATAATTCAAGTATTTTTTTATTTTTAATAGCAGTATATTTAATAAGAATATATGTATAATATATATATCGATAAAGGTATTTATGAATTTTGGTTACTTTAGTGTAACCTAACTAAACCTAACCTAACATTCAAAGCGAGTCCACAGGACTGCGGGTAGTTTCGTAAAAGAAAAACTATTTGGAGGATTAAAATTTGAACATACCTTTTAAAGGTTCACATAATGATTTTTGGTCTCAAAAGCAACACTTTTTTACAACGACATTCAACATACACTTGAAATTAACATAACATTTTACGCCAAAAAATCCTAAAGTATAAATTCCTTTAACAAAAAAAAAAATATATTTAATTGAATTTTTTGTTAATAGTATTTTCTATGTGGTGTTTTATTTCAAAATCTAAATAGAAATGGTTTGTTACAAAAATGTATCTTTATAAGAAAAAAAAAACTATTCTACCTACATAATTTACATGTAGATGGTGCTATATGAGAATATTTTAATACGAATTCCATAATCGCTCATATATTAAATTTTGTCATTCCTTTAATCAGGGTATCTGTGCAGTAATTTTATATCAATGTGATGCAATTTACTCATGCATAGTATCAAGAGACAGCACAGTTATATATTTTTTTAAATTTTCCTCATTTTGCCCATAAAATGACTATATTACACTCTTCAGATCTTCCCCTATCCGATCCCAAAAATTATAAAGAGAATTAAATAACGTCCTCAAAAAAAAACAAACGTGGCAAAATAATGACCATTGACTAAGACAAATACATAAAATCAAAAAAATCTGTCCCGTTTTTTGAAACGTACTCTCGTCATGTCTCATTGAAAGTAGTTTTTTTACATCAAAGAGGAACAGAAATTTAATCAAACAATCAATTATAATATAATTAATAAAAGACATTAAAAGAAAAAACATCACAAAAATCTTTAACTCAATGTATTTTTAAAACTTTCGATAGAAATACTATAACAGTTTATCGCTTACAATTTTTTTGTTTAAATCTATCGGAATAAAACGATCGATGTAAATATTTTGCACCACAATAGGTAAACATAGTTTTAATGATACCAACTCGACAAATGTTCATAAAAAGTTAGCTATTCTCCCGTAAAAGATATAAAATGTATGGATTGAAAAGGCAAACTGAGTCCCATTATAAAACATGATTGCTTACTAATGAATTATTCATTAAAGAGTTCTGCAATTACAAAGAAATAACATCAAAGGTTTATGAGTAGCGATTTTTAATTCGATAACATGAAAAGAAAGATGATAAATATATAATGATAAAATTTTCCATATCGAGATAGCTCGAGAATTAAAAAGGATCTTTAAATAAAAAAACTGTTTTAATTTATATAGAGTATGATAATATAAACGAAGTAAATTTATCTGCGTGTTGCTAATATATGGTGAAAATAATTTCTCCTCAGAATACCATATGCAGGAAGAGTGAGATGTGAGTAAGAAAAAGAGTGGAACTGGAACAATATATATATATATATAAACTTTGTAGAAATTCAGCATTAAAAAAAAAATATTATCGCATATAAAGACACTAACAGGTTACTTATATAGGAAAGTATATATTTTTTAAAAAGTATTTGTTATAGTATATAGTATTGAAATGTAATGTTTATGTTCAAACGTTTAAAATAAAGATATTATTGTCTCCTTACTAACTTAAAACTACACATCCTTATTGAGTTCATAGATAACTTAACATACAAACTAATTAGGATCAACTACCGATGAGGCAGTTCAAAAACTATTAGACATTAAATACGGAACGTGCAAAGGATGCGATGGGATATAGCAATTTTATTTGATTATTTATTAACTCGCAACACTGACATACGGTTTGAAGGGAGCTCGTCCCGTTCGCCGACACAAAAGAAAAAAATCCACCGGTAATGACCGGCGTCATCTGGACCAGAGATCTTACTGTTTCCGTTCGTGATCACGAGATCTGAACGTCTATGTGAATGAAGGTGAATCTCACAGCTTTGATGCATAGATTTAAATATGTCAGATCAATGCGAAAAAAATCCATTACCTAGGACCAAATATATCCAAAATGTAAGAATATATGTCTGTTAGACGAAAAAATAATCGTCTAAAATTTTGTTAGGATAATATTTGAGGAATTTATATTCTCCAGCGCAATTCAGAAATGTTTATAAGAAAACATTTCTTTAAAAATCAAATTGATCGTATGTCTTAGTCATACAGGGAGTAAGATTAGAAAAAAAAAGTTGTGACAAAATTTAATGACAGGGGAGAGATATTTTTCTTTGCATATACATTCCCTGAACCAATTACTAAAGTAACGATCGAGGCGCGGCGTCGTTAAGCCTCAACATTAAGGTAATGCAAAATTACATTTGCGTGCCGGCCAAATAAATATTTAGACCACAGATCTGTCTACGAATCAAGTTAAATCAGACAGTACTAACTGTCATCAAAACTGGAGCTAGTTCTAAAATTGTGGATATCGTTGTTGCTTTTTTAAACAAAAATTTAAACAAAAAAAAAACCGCTTAAAATATATACAATATTAATATATTACCAACAAAGCAATATGACCAATTTAAGCAAATAAGAGTAAAATCGCATTTTATTTTAAAATTACGTGCGACAGTAGAATAATCTTTATTACCAATTCGACAGAACTCTATAAAGATAGAAAAATTTTATAAACAACATACCATAATGGCTACACAAAAAAAAATCTCTAATAACATTAAATAATTACATCAAGTAAGGCTTCTACCACCATAAACGGCAGGAATGAGAGCCACACATGAGACATATCCTGGTTACCATTCAATTATGGTAGATTTATACAGACTGGTTTAATGGTGCCCATATATTTTTTTGTTATATACTATACTTGCTTTCGCTCATTACATCCTTCATTTTCAGAATTTAATTCAGGGAAATGAAAGTGTAATACAAAATTTGATCAGCTAACTAATATCTATAGACTGTGTCACGAGACTATAAACTGTTATGATTATTCTATGACACTAAGCAGAAGCGAAATACATTATAACCTGTATGTTTAATCTAATACCGAAGCTATATTTATTCTTTTACTTATTTCGATTTCTTGGTTTATTTTCTTGCGTGGGGATTAACAAACATACAACAAACAAACACAAGCTCTTGATATTTATTTTTTTACAATACATTGCATCTCATAAAAGACAAGAAAAAATCATTATACCTATCTCTTTCCTTGTTCTTTGTTATTGAATTGAGAAATTCATTAAGTACTTAACACGTCACAGACAAAAAATACAAAAAATAAATAAATAAAGAACACGAATGAAGTCACGGAAAAGAACACGTAGTTATTTATAAGTATAGGTAGTTTTATGCCAATAACATTAACAATATCCTAACATCTGTTCCGATCCAGGTAAGTACATAATACATCCTTATTTACATAACTTATATAGAGTTCAATGACCTCTTGAACTTTAGCGATTGGCAGAGCAACAAGGTCGAGCTAAGCCTGAGGCCATTGATAGATTCATTCAGTTTAGCGTGTGACTCAGATAACCTCAGAGCCATACAGACAGATTGACGTATTGAATTGTTTTCATTTATCATAATTTATATACAAAAATATATACTTAATATTTACAATGCATTATAAAATTTTATTCATCATATCCTGTGATATTATATATATATATATATATATATTTGTACGATTAAAACTTCAAGGTTCTTTGTAAAAAGCGTTCGTGCAACATTAGTCTTGTTTTATACGTTAAATAAGTTTACGTTAAGTCTCTATTGTGTTAATAAAACATTATATATTAAAGTGTCTTCGTATATGTAGCAGCATAAAGTATTTGTTTTAGACTCAATGGATACTTGCATGCAATACGCGTTACATTTCAGACGTAATAGCTTCCTACACTGACGTCGACCTCAAAAACAAATACGTACAAAGTCATTAACGTCGTGCTGGTGAACATTTTAGACGAATGAAAACAATATATCAAGGAAACCGGTCATTCATGGTGATTGGTTTATATTCATTCATTCGTGAATGATGTATCTCAAACTCCCACGTTAAGACAAAACTGTGAACAAATCTCTGTGGAATAATTTATTACGATTCTCTTCCATTCCACAGAATACGAGCTTACTGAGGTATTGACTTAATCGAAACAAAAAAAAATCTGTATACAAATTTTATATGAAAATTTTCAATATATGTACCTATTTATATGCGTGTGTTTTAACGATGGCAACGTTTTACCGTTACCCACTTATTCAAGGGAATAAGTGAGTAACGGTATCAACCTAAATAATAAAATCCTTTTGATGAAGCCCCATAAATCACGCTCTGGTTACACTATACTAACTCCGTACCATATTCTCCCGTCCGTCCTTAATTTATGATTTAACATTTTATTCAATGAAATCAGTCGTCACTTATATTAATTTAAAAGACAAAACAAACGAAACATTTTAATATATTTAAAATCTTAAATATATAGCAATTTAATGTACATACATATATAAATAAAAAGTTTTTTTCATCAGTTCCTATCGATGTCATTATCGATTACAATTCCACTGTATATTTTTCTTAATATAGTAAGCCTTCCAAATTTTTTACAAGTGTAAAGTACCTATATGATAAAAAATACAAGTCCTTATATACGATTATTATTTAATAAGTATCTTATTAGTTGTTACGTTTTAATGAAACATAGATGATACCGAACCGAACATATTAGCTAAGTAAAAAACAAACATACATGCGACGTACGAAGGTCGCGATATATTTTAAGCAGGTCACAAATTACACTAACACTGTCCTATATGTGAGGTTAACTTTCGTTTATAAATAGCTTGGACACGCCCATGCAGCACGTCTATGAAGCCATACTCATTCATAAATTGGCGTACGTGATCCAAGGTTGAAAATATTCCAAGCGGTACCACTGTCCACCACCGAATATTACCACGGTAATAATATTTAATTTTCGTAATATTTACATACATATTTATATAACGGCGTTATCTATTGAATATTTGCTATGAAAGCTAATATTTGCTGTGACGATTGAAAAGATAATATTATTCATAATGCCCACGATATGCAATAATATTTATTGGATAATACAAGGGATGATAAACGTCTGGAAAGGTACAGTATTGAGTATATCATATCAATTTTAAAAAATACTCCATAAACTAGACAATTTGTAGTCATTCAGCTTTAGTTACTAGAAGAAAATTAACGGAGGTATGTATATTAATAAAAAAAAAATTACCAGAGTATTTCATCGTAAAACGAGATAAAGTTAAACGGATTGTGATGGAAAGTGAGAATAATATAAATATAAATATATAATCGTATAGACATTGAATAACCAAAAAGCCCTTGGCATACATCCAGAGTCAAACATTTAAAAGTAGCCACACAGGGAACAAAAATAAATCCATTCAAGAATATGTGACTACCAATAGCAGCGTATGGATGTCACTGCCAAAGGAAATAGCACTCAATGGGGATGACATAGAGCTGTTTCTCACACAACCAACACACTTAATGGTGTTTCCATTGAGAAGTTTGTATGCGAAATGCTATATGCAATTTTCAACAGCGCTGACCCTTCATATCAAGTCGTGGTACGAAGGCACTCAATATTTTGGGTTCGTGAGGTCAAATCGATGTATCAATTAGTTACATAACTGTATAATGCTCATAATGTACAGTGGGCAATTTTATTGGTGCCATTTATAGTATTACTACGTCATATCTTTAATGTTTTAGACATTATTATTAGACGTACATATATAGCGATGTGTATTTCATGTATGGAGATATGTTATTTCTGATATCTATATATAATGAACATATTTTTATAATGAACACCGTAATTATAACTTATGTCTGCTACGGTTGATTCTTAACACCTATAAATTAATTTAACGAAATCGAGTGACGTCATTTTGTTGTCTTTACCTTTACAGAGGCCTCTTGCATATCGTAAAATTAAAATCATTGCACACAAAGAAAGCTGTAATATTTCTTTTTGGAATACCTTGACATAGTCGAGTCGAAATGCAAAATTTGACAAAAATTCAGCGTGTAACACACCGACAATGGGCTTATTTCTGTGGGAATCTCAGACCTTTGTTATTATCCCAAAACACGAACACATAGTTTTGTTCAAAACATTTTATGCATAATTTCTTAAAAATGCATAACGAAAACTTTAATTGGACAATCGTCTGGGAATTTACGAAGGAAGTTTAGTAAGAAAAAACTTAGATAACTTAGGCATATCACATCAAACGCAAGTCACACTATAATATTATATGTAATACAACATATCTTTATCTTAATATGATCAGTACATCATTTATCTTAAATTTATCAGACATAAAACCGTGTAAATCCATTGAACGTAACCGACGGGCATCCAATGCAATTCACCTTGAGAGTTTATTGATCTCTTCGGATTACGTGAAGTACATGCTGTGTCCTTTTATTGACAGAACTTGTCTTACGTTCATACAAAGCTGTGTAGCCTCATTCCTAACTTATATACACATATAACTTCACTTTGACTAGTTATTTATTACGTTATACACTTATAGTTATTGTAAACAGGGTATAGAGCATGGAATTCCATACGATTTTATGGATAATAGCTTCAATTATATGCCATTTATAGTTTAGATTTGCTTAAATTTATTTCAAATGTCAAATACGTAATATGACATTTAACCGATCACGAAGCAGATCCGCTTTTATCAAGGTTTTGCGTAACTTTTACTATTGTTGAATATAATTTCAATGTTTACAATATTTTTTTGTAACATTTAATTGATGTGAAATTTTTTTTTATTTGTTTCGGAAAGTTTTTATGGAATCTCTCACGTTAAATATAAGATTAAATTAATTGTTTGAGATTTTTAATTTTTCAGTGTTGATTATAATTTTATGTGTATCAAATGTTTTGAAAATACAAATAGATAGCTATTTCACATTTTTAGATATAAATGGAGAGTAATAATAATAATTTTACTTGCAAAAAAAATACAGAATTAAAGTTAACAGATTAATCGTGTTATATCAGGAACAAGATATGCTCTTCAAAAATATAAGATTTGATTACTTTGAAATATAAAATTTTGGTAAATTTAAAACTGTGACTGATCATAACGAAAACACTCACTACTTAGTCCCAATATCGCGACCGATATTACGTAAATTTATTATTTACTTTATATATTTACATTAGATTCTCATCAAATTTTTATAAAAATTTATACAAAAAAAAACAAAATTAATAACACTACAATGCTTTGAAGTAAATCACGACATAACTGTTCACAAATCAAACGACAAAACCCCGCCCAATCTTCCAGGGAGGTCTTATATTTTACACGTCAGAATTCTATTATAGGCTGTATTTAAAAATAAGCCAACTCCCCGTAATAATAACATTATATCTGTCGTTAGGAAGAAAGAAAAAAAATTGTCTGCCCGTCATCAACATCAGGAACTACATCCGCTGAACATCCGGGTGATTGAAGCCACATGACATCACTAGTTGGATGTTTAATGTCACATCTAGCAGCACATCTGTAGTATCTACAATCTAAACACATCTATATCTAATCTATCTTTTAGAGGATATTAAATTTTTTAAAATAATGATACCCTCGTATCTATCATCTATTTTAGTTACGGAATTATTAAGACGAAATATTTCCACGTTACCAATTAATGTATAGATAAATTTTATATTGCGATTTTATAAGAATAAGTATCAGACTATTACGAAAATTTACCTAAAATTATTCAAGGTTTAAAGGGATACAGATGTTATATAACCTGCGACTTTTTTAACGTATCTTATTGTTAGTATTTTTAGGATACAAAAACATTAAATTTATTAAAATTAAACTCTTTACAATGATATAATGATACGGACAATAAATACGAGGTTTTTTTTCCATATAAACATCTATACTGAATGGTCTTTGTAATGTTCCTTGGTTTCGTTAGACGCTGACACGATTCTATAGAAGCCTTTGATGATTTCAATTTCATAGTGGCTTCTGGAAGACTAATTATATCAGTGCTAATGTGATGCACGAGTACTGTTTTGCTTTGAAGAGTTATCAATGCAATATTTCTAAGAAAAAAATTGAAAAAAAAAATTGTTTCTATTTTGGTTGGGAATCCCCGTATAATTTGGACGCGCATTCCGCTGTTGTGCTGCTAACTATGTCTTAAAGCCCCATACCTATGACCTGGAATTTCTTATACTACATGTAACAGTAATGTAAACATGTAACAGCCTTAAACACACTAACAACGATCTATAAAAGATAAATAATTAAATTCTTATCCAACGACCTTTTAACCTTTCACAAACAAGTCATGTAATTTTTTGTAACAACAACGCCCTATTATTTACACCCGATTCCCTAATTACTTGGCCTGTTTTAGTTACGAATATTTTTATTTGTATATGAATTAAATAGCGCTGTTTAGAACTTAAAAATTTTACGTAGAATTCATTTTAATCTATCACTAATAAGTAAACTTTTAAACTGAATGTCGGTAGATTATATGTTATTGTGTACAAATGAAGCGAAATTTAATTAACCGAAAAAATAAAGATTTCTTTAAATCAACCTAAATTTAAACATACAAACGAACCTAGAATTTTTATATACGGTTATGTTTGAATTGAAATAATTGTCTATTGAACAAAATTCACTTGAGGTATACATAAAAAAAAACATTCAATTGATATTTTGAAACAAAAAACGGTCACTTGATTGTATATGAATAAAAGAGCATACAGACAAGACCATTATTATATAACACAGGGACGAGGAGTCAACAAAGCATGTTAAAACGAATCGAGGGTAGATCTAAAACAACGTCGAGTATATTTAGGACCAAATAATAAAAATATCCGCTTACATGTGCATTTTCATTAATAAAATTGGGTTAAATTTTTTGTGTTTCATAGTTCTTGACCAGGAAACGGTTTGAATATTTGATTCGTGAACAAATTTTGCCCATGTTCTGGATCTATGGGACGCTTCTTAATAACTCATGCCCATCATCTTAAATTGTTGATATATTGATTATATTCTTTCGATTTCCTTATTCGTATTTAAAATATAAATTATAAAAGATAATATAGTAAACTATCTCTTAAATATTAATTGTTAAAGGTAAATGAGATATTTCTAACTAAATTTCATGTAATATTTAGAATTTTTTTTCTTTTTTAACGTTATGCAAATAAAACTCACCTATGTATATTTATGTTTAAAAATATTGAGCTAGTGAGAAAAATAAATAAACAGTTTTTATTAAGTACTATTATAGTACAAAAGTTCGGAAGAAAAACATATAACGATAGGAAATTAAAAAAAAAATCTTGTCATTTCACAAAATAATTATATAGCATATGTTTATTGCAAATAAATTTATATAAAGAGTGTGAAAAAAAAAAAATAATCACCTCACATCTAAGGAATATGATTCACACATGTCACTGTAAAGATAAAATATTAGTACAAACGTACCAATAAATGATATCAGATCGATAAAATATGTTATCAGCAGAGAATGTTATTAACAAACGGAAAACACAATGATATGATAACAAGTTCCTGAATGAAAAGTTCAGATAACATCTATCTGACGATAAATTTATCAATCAAATTTCCTTTTACATATAATTTTAATGATAAAATAGACTATATTAGTTTCAGTGATTAATCTTGTATAGGATTAAATTTTATAAACACATATATATATATATATATATACTAATATAGCTAATTGCATACTAAAACGGTATTACAAAGTAAATAAAGATGTTAACATGTAACAGAAATTATTTTTAATGAAATTTGCAATAAAAATGGCATCCTAATAATTTATCTCGCACCATATTTATAAGAAAAGTATTACGTCCCAACATCTGAAACAGTCATAAGTTTAGACAATTGAAACTACTTCCTTTTACGGTCGGTTAGGAAACAGTTAAACAATAGTGTGACTTATGAATTATCATTCAGTATTATAGCATGGGAATAGTTATCAGTGATCGGTGGGAATTTTTATATAATAAACACAATTACAATAGATACGTTAAAAAAATATAGTTTTCATAACATATGTATATATATAAAACCTACATTGAGTTTTCAAACTAGGTACCTATAAAACATGCTGTATATCATTTTAATATTTTTATAATCTGTGAAGATTTATGAATGAAAAACTGTTAATTATTTATATTTATAAGAACTAAGACTTTCGCGAGTTTTATTCATTTAAATGAAACTAATATTCTTTTCGGATATATGATATGTGCTTCATTTTTTATTAAAACTACATACTCCGTATTTAGTGTGATTATGCTTACTTGAAATATCTATAATATTAATTTAGTTATTACTACTTATTCTTTTTCAACTCTCTAATTATTTGGTTTAAAAATGTATACGAGTAAAAGAGGTAACAAAAGAGTAATGTTTTTTTTTTATTACACTGATTGTATCGTGTAGGAGCATTCAATGGTTTACATAAAACCTTTTTTATTATTGATTTCTCTGTTACTAATTAGGATATTTAAAGAAGAAAATAAAACTATTTGATAATTTATAAGGTCATTGACATCACTTCCTGTTATTAAGAATTAATTTAAAAATTATATATATATATATATATGTTTGATTTATTATTAATCAACATAGATTATTAAAATTGCTACTATTAACAAATATTGGTCACATCATATGCATAATTCAAATTATTTGGTGCAAAAACAAAATGTAGTATGAATTTAATTGAGGAATTAAGTAATTTATGAATTATGAGCAATTTTTTAGAATCCTGTATATATAACTAAAACATAGATATTTAAATTTGTATAAAAATTTGTGAAGGTAACAAGTGAATTTTTTTTTTTTGATTTAGATATTTGTAGTGAAATATTATTGAAAAATTTCTCCAAGCCTGTGTTTATTAAGAGTTTTTGGTTGTTTAACATAAAAAAAAAACATGTTTCGTTTATTTGAACGGTTGTTTTCGTGTTAGCAATCTTACCTGTTACCGAAATTCGCTCTCCAGAATTCGGCGGCATCGCTTTTCGTTATACGGAACTGGTCGCCAGCGAAGGTACCGTTCGGGAACATAGCTTTCAACTCGCTCAACATGTGACTAAAAACAAGGCTCAACTTTGTCAAATTACGTCTGAAATGTGAGTTTTCGTCGAACATCTTTTCCTTGCCCTCCTTGAACAATTTTATAGCTTGCTTACATTTTCTTATTAAATTTATTATAAATATATTAAAATGTTCGTTGCTATTCAACTCCTGCATGTTGTTTTCGTAATTGGAGTAAATAATACGCAACCTCTGATATGTGTCAGGTAAAATATCGAGAATAAACGGCGGACTATTTTTTAAATTCATTTTGTGATGCTGGCATAGTTTTACCACTTTGTCCATCAACTTCCAAGTTTTGTCTAGAGTCCGTTTGTCTGTCGTCAGCTTTGTTTGACACATAGCATCAGAGAAAGCACCATGTAACTTAGAAAATATCGAAGATATATTTTTCTGTTGTGATTTGTGACGGGGAGCCGCCATATTGAAGAGCTCGATGACATACAAAATAAAGTAACTTTTTAACAAAACACTGAACTTAAAACACGTTTATCACTTTATAATTATATAGTCTAACATATGTTTTCTCATTATTACACAAACACACCACATTTACGAAACAAATGTTTTACATCACGTAGCAAAACGATCGCTCACTGACACATCCCCGACGCGTATGACAAGTGACAACCTTATAGTTTGTTTGACAAAATTACAAAATGACAACATGGTCTTTCAGCTTGGGATTAAACGCAAAAGATAGTATTGCCAATAATGAAAAAGTGTTCCAGAGAGAAATATGGTATGTAAAAAACACAGTGTTTCAAAATATTTCCTAAATAATCCAATTTAATTATATATTTCTGAAGATCTGAACATAAGTCTCATTAAATATTTGCTGTATTTTTTTTAATTTTCACAATAATTTGGGAAATAATATTTTTTTCAGATCATGTATTTTATGTCATTAATATTTTGAAAGGATTGGTACAAAATAACTTTATTTGAAACATATAATCGTGCTTAGTAGTAGTTTATAGCCTATAGAAAATGCCTTATTACAGTTTTAAAACTCTTTATTGAAAAAATCCATACTGTTTTAAAATAAAACCGTATAGTTAGTTTAATAATAACAATTGTATAGTAACATTAAAGCTATAATATAAAATAATATTTGGAAAGTTCTCAGTATTTAATATTTATTCTTTGTATCAAAAAGAAATATGACAAGATGATGTTTGATCGGAACTAGACGTTACACACGCCATCTTGTAGATTTATTTGTAATTATGCAAAGAGATCCCTTATAATTTTTTTTATTAGTTAACAATAATACCATTAGATGGCGCAAATCATAATAAGATATTTTTCGAATATACATTAATAATGCAGAGAATATAATAAAATTATTCCTCTTCATCATCAATTCCTAGAAATAGCTCTGATGCAACAGTGGTTGTTGTCGTTAAACGTCGGTGCTTGCGACGCCTGCTGTGACGTTTGCCAACTTTGTTGTGCCTCCTACTAAAATTGTTTATTTGAATACATATTTCTCTTAATTATTGTTTATACTACACACACTGCAAATAGCGTGTCGAAAACAAACACTTGTTTGAAATTGTATGTTTATAGGCCTCTAAATTTTTTACAAATGTCCTTTAAATAAACTAAAATAGGTCTAAACTGAAATTAATTATAGCTATAATTACATTAATAGATATAAATAAAAACGAGATATATGGTTAATGTTCAGATTACAAAAATAATGCTAACTTATATTTTAAATTAGTTTTTTACGAAATCATATTAATTTATTGTTGTAAACTAACCTTTTCCGTGTTGTGGTTGCAAGAGGCATCAAATGAGAGGCGTGTTTTGGCTTGAAACTTCCGGAGAACCTTGATTTAATTATTTATAATTTTAAAAAATAATATTTTATCAGAATATTATAATATAATAAAATATTTTATCAGATTTATCTAATATATGAATAATAATAACCGAATAGCGAAGATTTAGAGTATTTTAAGTACATGTATAAAGTTCAAAGAGGTAAATAATAATAAAATTGTTAATGAAATTAAAATACGTAATAGAGATTTTATTTAGGAACCACTATAATTACTTGTCATAATTCCGGCACGGGTCTTGTTCATATGCATTGAACTTTTGTATACCACCTCTGACTCCGATAAGAACATTATCAGCCGAGTCCATAGCGAATGTGTTTACGCCGCTTATATTGAAAGTGCCCAAATGTCTTGCGTTAGCATTCTCCGCGTCTATACTGTATAAGTTGCTGTTCTCGTCCATAGCGTAAATCTCGTCTGATCTACTGACAAATACACCGGTGATTCTCTCGCTCGGTAAGCCTTTTATTTTGATTGGTATGTTGTGACCATTCTTTAGTACGTGCGAAGTCTGTGTCGCCACGAAGAATATATTATTTCTGGTGTCCACAGTAATCCCGTGTCCGTTTGGTATGGCTGGGAACATTTCCTGTTTCTGTCCCTCGTTCGTTATTTTGTGTACCCTATTCTGTGGCCATGTTGCTATGTACATGACTGAGCCGTCATTGGAGACGGTTACATACATTACGTCTTCGCCCAACGCTGCATAAAGTTCTATAGAGCCGTCCTCTTTGTATTTGTAGACTCCGTTATCGGTTGCCAAATATACGACATCGTTGAGGTTATCTACAGTAGTAGATTGACCTAGACCAGCCACTTTGATAGTCTCAGCGTCACCACTGGGATGCAGAACTTGGAGGCTCATTTTCATATTATCATTTATCAGCGTGTAAAAAACGTTACCAGTCTTCCAATGCACGCTCATGTCAGCGGGGATACCTGTTACTTTTTTAGTTTCATCGAACGAATAGTACAAATTGTTAATATTTATAAGATTTTCACAGAACTGTGCTCTTTGGGCCTCCTTCAAGAGATCCTGTCTCGTCATCACTGGTGTCGCGAGGACCCTTGTGACCAATGTAATTAATATTATCCTTATCATCTGAAAATTTGATTTGTCATGAGTATTCTAACCAACATTTCCAAAACAATTTCGTCACTATACTACCTTTGATTCAATTATACTTTTATGAAAGCGTGTACAACATCACAACTACACAACTCAGCCCCTTATAAGTTAATTAACTGAGTTATCACTTATATATACAAATGAGTGATGATTCATTGCAATCGACAGTTATTGCAATACAAACCTTATTTGGTTAAACATAGAGCATTATTTTGCACGACACCGTCGAGATGAAATGTCAATTCCAGATAGTAAACAATATTTGTAAACAGCATTTCAAATGAAAATAATCACGATACGTTGTCTCAAATGGAATTCTGTTTTATTATTGATAGTATTATCCGCATCTTTTGGAATTCGCGGAAATAATAAAACTATGGAATTATTTTTTTTTTTGGGTTATTTTTCCTTTTTTTTTAATAATAACATAGTTCTTGTTAAGAAGTTTTAGTTTGTTGATTGAAGTCACTGAATATGGATCGTCAGGTTATTTCGTTGTATTTGTTGCGCGGTGAGGTGGTTAAGTGGAATTTGAGCATCGTGAATACATCTGGGACTGATGGAACCGATTCTGTGACCTTCGGAATTCCGTATTATTTGGAATCTTACGTTTAACCTTACGTTTGGAATGCATAGTAAATATATAAGGTTTGCTCTGAAACCCAACGTTGTGTTGTCAGAGGACAAGCCCTTAAGTTTCTTAATCTTTCTAAATCTACCCTCGGTACTAAAAGGAAGTTACAGGAAGAGATAAAAGGACTTTGATGTAATAAATGCTTATGAAGGATCTATTTTCAGGGTATTTCAGAACATATGGTCAAATTATAAATAAAAACGTAAAGAATACAAATACTTTTTTGTTGAATAAATTTGACAAAACATAAAATCGATTGGAAGATGAAAAATATATTTAGGTACTGCGAATAATGATTTTTTTGTTTCTAAAGCAACGATAATTTTTTGAGTCTCTTGAATTTAACTACGCTATATTAAAAACTAATGAACGAATGTTTGTAAGAATTTTCATTCTAACATTAACTTTAGTTCTAAACATGTTTTTCTTATCAGCTCTTGAACCGCATCCAGTCTGTGATATCTAAGACTTAGACTGAGTCTTTATCTTATACTGAAAGTTAATTAAGGTCTTCTCATAAGTTTTTGCAGCTTAAGTCTTTGTTAAAACCTCAAAACACTAATGAAAATAGAGTAAAATTTTGTATTTATTTAAATTCCTAAATGGAATCCTTTAATACATCCATATATACATGCGTATGTGTGTGTGTGCGCGTGTGTGTGTGTATGTGTGTGTGTTTTTTAATCATAATATTTGTCTACTTGAAATATTTTCAACATGACAGTAAGTTCAACTTGTAGAAAGCAATTTAAGAAGTTCGAGTGTTCGCGGACGGCCAAATAACCTGATTTATGAGCTCATATAAGCATAGCTGTCGTTACATTTAAGAAATTTTCGGTTAGGTTGGTTGAGACATCATTTTTCACAAACCTTCGTACGTCATGGCATATAATAAATGAAACTGCCTTCTTTATAAACAATTTTATCAAATAAATAAAAATCCGCTCTTATATCCTTGTAATAAATGTGAATGGAATGTAATTTTGTTGCAAGTATAAATTTGTTGCCAAGATCCGACGACTAATCTGGACGGACCTGTGTTAATGTGGTCACTTCATTGCATTGGAGGTTCTGTATAGATCAAGTTATATTGGACATCTTAATTTGAGTATTATGGAAATTTCTTGATGGTATTATCGCGTAAGGAAGTGTAGCAATTTTGCCATTGAAATGTTTCCATCCCTTTTTTAACTTTCCCTGAAATGTTGATCCTATTGGCGTTTGAATGTTTTATACTCTGTCATGCCTTTTAATTGCTGGGAATCGAAATTTTATACGTTAAATGGCGTAACCATAACAACAAATCGGCGTTATTACGAAAAAAATACTCGAGGTTGTTAATGTTCTTAATAAAAAAAATTTAAAGAAATGACGAAAAATCATTTACACGAAGAGGATTTGAACCCTTGATTTTTGGAATTTTAATTTCCATTATACATTTTATCCATACTTTAATTTTATATGGATTTTAATTCAGGTATTTAGGTCAACTCTTTACTGTTAAAAATACTTATTGGAAATTTTGATATTGATTTTTGCAATGTGTATAGACTCTTTGCGTTCAATGGATTCACCGTGCGGGTGCCGGGTCCATCGGACTTGTGACTGTGTTTTAAGAGGCCCCTATCTAACGCGCGTTACCTCCACCGTACAAGCTCCACTCTCTACCTAACCAAATTTGAAAAGAACCTTCTAGGACTGACTTCGAAGTACGTTCCAATAATGAATTGATATTAGTTCTGGATTATAGATTTAGCCGTTATACCTCTCGCTCCCACTTCTACCGCGTACAAATCCACGACGAACCTATTTCTTGTGAATTCGTTAGTGTGCTCGTAATATTTATTGGCCTTGATGGTTTCAGAATATATGAAAAGTAAGATCCTATTACAATTTCTTGGCAGTGGCTACATACAAGACTTGCCTTTAGTGTATTATTTTTTATTTCGTAGCAATTGCTAATAACGTTGTTATTGATATTAATATTTTATAAGGCGTTAAAAGATAATAAACATGAATATTTTTACAAAATTACTTCCCTTCCTTTCTGCTCTTTACTCTTCGAAGGAAATTTTGAGTTGAGTTTGAGTCATCATGTTGGGAAGGCGTAGCTGTGGTCAGTCAACTGCAGTTAATTTTTGGACTGGGTTGTACAAAGTAATGTATGTAATGTAATTATTCTTTTTTGAATTAGAAAAGTGGCAAACGAGCAGACGGCCTACTGGATGGGCAGTAGTCACTGTCTCCCATGGACATACTCATCATCTGTTAAGTGGCAGATGCTTTGACAAACATCATTGTTGAGGAAGAGGGACCTTTTACACAAGATTTGAGTAAAGTAGAGTTTTCATCTGCGTTTTATTCGTAGAGTGAGAGATCCCACCGTCTATTTCTGTCCTTTATCCTACTCTGTTTTTCTAGATGTTTTTGTATGCAGTGGTCATTGTTCTGTATCAGCCTAGGTCAGTTTTAGCTACTGACCGTGTCTCGTTGACATGGGATAAATGGTGACCCAATGGAACGGTGTTCTACTGGCCACTCATTGGTCCTTAATAGTCCCCAACCTAGGCTGTCTCAGTTCAGTGAGGTTAAAAAAGCCTGTCGATTGTTTGCTATGCCGAAGAATGAGATCGAAGGGAAACTCAGTCTGCAATATCGGTTCGTATTGGGAGCTATAGAGTTCCCCAAGTCTGCCACACAAAACTCAACACTGAGTTCGGACCAAGGGTAATTCGTTTTAACAGAAATATCGTGATGCCAGTGACATCTTCCTTTTTCAGGCATAAAAATATAAACATCAACGTCAACATGGAAGTTAGAAATAAGAAATGGGTTTATAAAGTACCTATGTCTTTAATGAGATTTTGTGCCAAATGGAGACCTATTTACTGTCCGAGCACATGTAGTCTATATTCGATACACTAGAATCTATGCGTGTTTTTCAGGTGGGCGTGTTTGTCTTAGGTCTTATCGCGTTAATACTGAAGTAGGTCATTTGTACCGATATGTTCAAATGGCTAAAAACTTTGCACTTCAGCCGTGTCCCAACTCAAGTTTCTAATCTTAGGTCCTCGATCTCAAAGCCCATAACAGCGATAAGCATGGATCATGTATCATAGGCTTCCCAGTGTCCCAGTGGAAACGGCGTAAAACTTTGATCTGACCTATGATCAGCTTCAATTAATTTCAGAATTACTTCAATTAATTTCCTTGTGATTCCCCAAGTTCAACACCATAATTTCTCTTAAAGGACCTTCTGCTGACTGAACGTTCATATGGTGACTAGTTAACTGTTCTAGCCATTGCATGGCCATTCCTGGGTACATAGAGGACCTGATAGTGCATATAAATACCCTCCGGGTCCATCCGGAACGAGCAAATGTGGCACTATAAGTTGGCAGTTAGGGATGCATTACTAGAGTTTTACGTATTTTATCTTGAGCTTGAGGTTAGGCTCGAGCTTAGTCAGCTTGTCTATTGTCTGTCTAAAGGTGAATGTTCCTCGCAATTATCAATTTTTAATCATCTTTTTGGTTGGTCCGACATCTTTCGTATCTACTGGACGTTCTTAATAGGAGAACAGAATGTGCGACTATGTCGTTCGTTTACCGCACGTGCAAAAAATATGCTCCCTTCTGAGCTTTTCTCTGAAAGCTTTCAGCAGCATCGGATTTTTTAAGGATGTTCAGGTTTCTCTTACAAAAACGAACTAACGTGTCTACAAATCTCCTCATGTTTTAGAAGTGAGAGACTCAACATTTGGGACGAGATCGTCCGTTTGCTCGATTACCACTTTATCTACAAAAAAAGTATTAAAAAAAAACATTCAGTGTATATTTTGCCTTATTCCTCACCTGTTACATTGTGGAACTAAATTATTAAAATTATACCATTAGAAGAAACCAATAACTTAATTGCTAATAAATATAGAGTAAGAAAAATACATTCTTCGACAAAGACATTTTGGGCAGAGATATTATAAAAGTTTTTATTTTATCACAGCTTAAAAAAAAAATCTATAAATCAAGAGTTAAGACGTGAACTTTTTTAATAATGGCCGTTTAAAAGAGGTTTAATTTCGGAATGGATTTCCAATCGGACAGTTCGATTTCTTTGAAACTATTCTAATATTAAAAAACTTTGTAAATTAAATACTTTCAGTTGTTTTGCTTATGCTTTGAGAACTTGTTCACTCTAAAATATTATAAGCACATACAGTACGTACGTTTCTAATGAAAGCATTTGTATTCTATGTGTCTGTACAGTTATAATTAAACAGATAAAAACAAGAAAAGACACTGAGCTAATATTGTTTTAAAATAATCTTAATTCTAAACACGCTGCTTATTGGATATACGCAAAGAGGTTGTATTTGGTACAGCGTAATTTCGCTCAAGACTATACTCATCTGCGATAAAGAAGTTAAAATATTTAATAGTAAATAATGTCTGTATACTAGTTTATGGACACGCTGGTTTCACTTTTGTGATGCAATGTATTAAAAAACAGACTCGAAGTAGTTTTTTATCGTGTCGTACCTGTAAATATATTACCATATTAATAATTTAAATCCCTTCATATTATTGTTTTATGTATGTTAGAAATAAATCCCGTAAATACAACTATGCACTGAAAATTATACCGTTATTTAACTTAACAATGATAGTACTAATTTATAAAATTATTTAACTCATATCTAATTTACTTCGATTTTAAATTGATAGCTATTTTAAAGAACTGTAAACTAAAATTTGTAATCAATTTAGTTATCACTTTATTATAGTGAAAAATACTATGAATTACCTATGTTATTTTTTTAAATACACGATTTTTAATTTAAAAACACACATAAAAACTATTTGTATATAATAGTTGTCTAAAGCTGAAGGAGCCACATTAAGATTTAAATATTAAGAAAAAATCTGGTAATGTCATTGTAATTTGATACTTATTGGTAATGTTTTAAGTTTTAGAATTGCTAAGAGAAATTACTTAAGTCTTATCTATAAATAATACGTAGTACTCGATGCTCAGTATCTGAGTTTTAGCGGTTTCAATTAAGATTAAGTTTTGTTTGGCTTATAGTTTCAGTTTGAGATAAATTTGTATAATTATATTTATATGTAGTTATAAATTTTCTTGCGATTTCACTCGTTTTTGATGTATACATTTTCAGTACTAATGCGACAAAAATCCAATGTCTTATTGCCAATACAGATACTTATGTGTCAGTACAAAATTGTAAATTTTCATTGATCGACAAAAAGATAGTCATAAACTATCCAAAGAAATTTTCGTTACATCTAAGATATAGTGTACTAAACTAGTCATTATTTATCGGAGGCGTGCAAAGAGATTTGGGGTGGAGTTAGCGGAAAATACGATGGAAAATTCTTGATAGTTTTCAGCACAATTTCAGTACCATCTAATCAGTTCAAGCTCTTGACGGTTTGATGTTTGGGCCCTCATTAATATCGAAATAAATGATCGTCAATATGTACCTAATAATCGAATGATTTTATTGAGATAGAACTTTGCATGTTTAACATTCGCAGACGGTCTAACGGGTCTAAAGCCAACATTCTAAGACACTGCGGTTTGGCATATGTTAGGTATATGTTATGCCATAGCTATGCTCTGCGGCTTTGCTTGATCCGTTACACCGCGGTATGTAGTCCACGGAAACGTTTTAACTTATCTATGGATTCTTAGTTAATATATCATTAATTAATTGTAGCACTTTACAAATGTATTCCTTATATAATAAAAATACAGAAAATATGCTTTTTATTCTTTTGTGACTTCAGTATTGTCGATGTTTCGTTATATATATTTTTTGTATATAATAGGTAGGTCAAGGACACTTAATTAACATATAATATGACACGAGATCTGACACACGGTAGTGCAGTCTAAACATTATCATTTTTTACGATCATAATAGCCGGATGCTGCACCGAAAGTCAGATGAAAAGATAAATATGTGTGGAGATGGATTTTATTTTTTTAAATACATTTTTTGTATGAATTTATTACATTTCGTTTATTATTTGGAATGTGTTATTTATGACAATAGGTTGTATCTATATGAAATCTATTTAAGCCATTCCCTGGGAGTCATTCAAGAAAAGTGTGAATTTTCTTTCACTGAAACACTGAGCTTACATATGTGGCTACATTTTCAAGTTAAATAAGTATTATATATAGTAATAATTTATATGTACCCATATACAATTATAATAAAAGTACTTAATAATTCTTCTAACATTATAAATTCAATGTTTCGTATTCAAAAAGCAACAAAATGATGTAGATATATCATTTGTAGCTAGGTTAGTCATGTAGGGTTCACTAACTAATACTAACGTAATCAAAATTAATTTTAAACCAGCTAGAAATATCGAGGATCGAATATAGTAATTTATATAACATAAAGATTTTTTTAAAATTAACATTAATATTAATTTATTAATAAAAAAAAATTATCGTCAAATAAATATGCGCTTATTATCTTTAATTTAAAAAACTTCCTCCATAACTTCTTAATACGTGTGGTCGTTATACCTAAATAATAAGAATAAGATGTAAAAAAAATGGGACTCATTTTAGCATCCGGTTGAAATTTACCAGTCGGAGGTATCACAGGTAACGCGGTAATTCCATAATAGGTAAGTAATAGCTAGTACGTTTACTCACGTAATGATATTTGTCCTATCATTATTATAATCATTTGCCGAAACGAAGAGGTGAAAAGTATACTTCTGAATATTTCTTTTCATTTAATTACAATTAAAAGTTACGAGTAAAAATAGTGACTGCTTAAATTATAAAAATCTTGTAACAATAGAGATCGTGTGAATTAAAAAAGTATTAATTTTTAAACGTGAAACGCATGAAAGTAACAAAATCATAAAAATTTTAATTTTCATTTAATTAAAATGAAAGCTTGAGTTAAACGATTTTTTAATCAACGATATTTTAATATCGGCGTATTTTGTATGATTTAAATTAACGGAATTTAATGAATTAATGAAAGTAATTTATTACGCGGATAAGTCTTTAGCTTGCTGGTTGGAGATTTCGTCTCATATACCACGTCATGTCTTGGTTCTGTCATAGCTTTTTAAAGAGTTATATCATATTTACGTTTCAATCGATTATATTGTTATTTAATTTATGGTAATACAATATTGTATGTGTTCTTAGTCCGAGTTCGCATATTCAAATTACAAACGGAACGTTAACAGGTATAAGCTTTTCATTTACAATACTTTGCGTATTATTGAAAGAAAAAACGGGAAACGCTTCGTTTACCGTATTACGGTGGAAGCGGACTAAACAAACAATTAGCGCTAATGTATTATTGTATTGTTTTAATTACCTAACTTAAGTATTATTTACTTATAGCTAAGGAAACTCAGTTCTCAAAAAAATTGATTTTGACGACACAGAATAATAGATTACGTCTTAATTTGGTCCTAATACGTGTGTTCTATGCCGCTTACGCTAACAATATCCGTACTCATATATAAATAAATCAAAGTGGCTTCAATTTGAACGCAAAATAATAAATCAGTTCAATTAATACCAAAACTAACAACCACTGCAAAATTTTAAGTCAACTGTATATATCGCTTTCATCAATTAGGCCTAATAGTTGGCTAGCTAGGGTTGTCACAATTTAAATTTCAAAATTAATTGAAAAGCCTAAAAAGTCAATCGATTCATGAAGACGAACGTGTTTAGTTGGTCTTTGTGATACATTTTAAACATATTGTTTATAATTTTTTTGTAAACAATATTAAATTTTATTTTAAGCCGTTATAAAAATATCATCATATTTAATTATTGATTGGGCACGCTTAAAAATTTAAGTTAAATATCTCATATGTTTATTGGAACAATTAAAATAAGTCGCCAACCCTAAACAGTACTTAATTCTAATAAAATTGCAACGTAGCATTATTTCATTATGAACGGATCATTTGGAATAGATTTTAATTGTAAATACATTTATTAGTATATTGTTTATCCTTTATAATCGATATATATTTACATATAAACATTTTTTCTGTATTTTCGTGTGTATTATCTCATTGATAATAACTGTTATTTTCAACATTAAAATAATTAAAATAGATTTGAACTAATATTAAGCCAGACTTTGAATCCGCGTGAAAATAACTGTTATAATAGGGTGTGCAATGAAAACTGTATGTTCCAAAAATTCTTATCTATGATATCAAGGTTGTAGGACTAGAAATATATATATATATATATTAAAAATATTTGTAATATTCATTTAAATGAAACTAATATTTTCGGTTCCTTAAGCTCATGCAAAGTTACATATTATATCCTGAAATAAGGCAAGTGAAGAGGCATGTAAAACTAGTACACTATTTGGCGAACCGAACAAGAGATATTTCAAATGCTGTATTTTATATTAGAGATTCAAATCACGCGTTCCGACCATCTTCTGTCTCTTATTTCAATCGATGGCTACTTTATTTGTCTTTGTGTTTATAGATAAGTCCTTCCATACGCCTTATCACTAAATTGAATTGCCGAGACACGGGCAAGATGGGGTCGTCCCAAATTTAGGGTTGCAACTTTTTGTTCGAGAGTTATGAATATAGTTTTATTTACCACTCAGGTGAGTACTACAGTGTAAATAATTATATCAGTATTGGAATTGATAGCGTATTTTTGGACCTATTTATTCATTACTAGTTTTTACCAGGGGTTTCATAGCACGGCTATGCGAAACACTATAAGTTTTCAATTATAACAATTATCTACGGTAAAGGTTTCACTGAAAAAGTTTTAGTGATTTGTGATTGAAGGATTAGAATTTTAAATATATATTTTCATAGTAAAAATTTATTACAATAATTACGTCTATGATTAGAAAGATTTTTATACGGTTTGAAGCTGCACTTAATTTTAAGGCTTATTTGGATATAAAATTAACTTCGTGATACACTGTCACTGTTGAAGCATGTATGTATGTATGTATGTATGTATGTATGTATGTATGTATGTATGTATGTATGTATTTATGTATGTATGTATAACTGGTAATGTGAGATAACATTATAATAATACTAATTTTGCAGCTCATTAATGAACTTTTGCATATAAACCAAGTCGCGAATGGAAGCCATACTAGTTTATACATATATATTTATGTTAAGGTTCTACATTTACAATTTTTAATTCTTAACTCATCCTTAGATGCATAGCATGTATTAGTTTCTGATATAAATATTGAATTGTTTGTAGTTTTTCAAATTTCTACAAGATTGTCGTTCATGACCGGTTTGTATACGTTCATTTACGTTTGACATTTGTCACTCGATTAGAAATAATTTCACCAGCACAATGAACTAATGAATTAAATTTAGATACTTTTAAGGTAAAATTTCGTAACGGATCGTTATAGAAATTTTCGTGAATGTAACTTGTTTATTCAAAATTTAATTTTAAACTATAAGCAATAAGTATCAATTTCGGCTGCAACGGATTTATAATAATATATATTACTTTGTTTAACTCGTGTATAAAAACGTTATATTAAGGCTATAATTTCAAACGGAGAACCTCATGTACAATTATGTTTTCGGGTATTAGATAAATATTTCGCATATGGGACAAATTCCTTAATCTCGAAAGCAGCATCCCTAGCTTATCTAGCGCATGATTAAACTCTCGTGCAACTCCTTGCAGATAATACAGGAAGTTTCCACTTTTCTTTCACAATTTTTTTTTTATCCCAACCACTGTACGGACAACAGAATAATGTTTGAATTATAATTAATAACACCAGTCACGGAACGTGCAAAGAAATGTCGGAGACGTAATTAGGCAGTCGTAAAAATAACTCAAAGAATTTAACTATGCAAACATAGTAATTATAATACTGTCATAAGGCGCGTGCTAGTTTACAGTTAGACGTTATAAAGCAGACAAACATAGAAGTTAAACTTTAAATAGTTTTTTGTGAACGGTATATTTTACATTTTCATGGCAGTGGAATAGCGTCTGCTAGATAGGCGTTCTCACAATGGACTCGCGTACCTGCATCAAAGAATTTTATTCTATACCATCAAGTCTCGAACAAAGGCTTTACATACGACTTTCTTTACTGAAATAGGGATCTGATAGAAATTTTCACTTTACTTAGATCATACCCATACATTTCTTAACTTTATTTTTGTTAGAAAAATTGTTAGCTTCTCAACGCTAGAGCAGACTGCTGAATTTTTAAATATATATCTTGTACTGAATATCAGTTTGCTGTAATAAAAGACATAGCATGAGGAGATTGTGAATACTTTTGTTAACAGCAATGCATTATAAAATTTTATAAGAATATGTATCTTTTATGCGACATTTGTAAGATAATATAAAGGTCAAATAACATATTATGATGAGATGAAATGCCAAAAGCTCAGATCTAATGAGAGGCTGTGTCTGGACCGCATTGTAACGTATAGGATGGTTATTGCTATATCCGACAAAGTAATTGGTCGAATATGATTATACCCTATTGATGGTCAATATGGCTGCAGAGTTGGGTTATAAGTCATAAGTTTTAAGCGTTTTAAGGAAAGTTATAACAAATATGAAGAGTTTGTCTGTTTGAGTTAATATGATAATAAAAATATACGTAAGAATTGAAAAGGCTTATTGTGTTAGATAGTCCATTTATTGGTGTAGGTTATAGGATAAACAATTTGACTTACAGCTGAAGTATATCGTATACGTAAGAACGCTGTAAGAATGAGGAAGGTAGGTGGGTAGTTGTTAAATTAAGTGTATCTGTCAGTATTGACGTTGACATTTTATCCGGACAATGTCGGGGGCTTACAATTAAATATTAAGTAATATTTATATTGTTTTTTGCAAGTAATATTCGTATATTTTTTTTGTACATTTGGACAAGTTGAAGATATTGTTCGATAGTTTGTGGGAATATTAAAAAAATTGATATAATTGGACTAAATTGTCATATGTTATAAATATAATAATTTAGATGCCAAATCTTGCAGACCTTACACACATATATAACCAAACCTTACATATATATATATAATACCTATGTACTTGATAGTTTATATTGGGTAAAATATATAAGTAATATTTAAAAAACAAAATATAATTTCACTTTATAACCTATTGATATGTTTTTGACGGCTAAGTAGTATATCATATATTATAAAGAAATATTATTCAAATATATACTATTAAAATACACGTAACATTCATTGTTGTTATCACAGAGATCTTTTTGTACGCTATACAATTTTTGTGTATATAAACTATTTTTTCTTGGTCGTAACACTTTTGTCAGAGTGATCGTAATCATCACTTGATTTTATTGGGGCAGATGTTAGCCACCTTACAAGAATACGCCATTTCTCTTTGCTTGCAGATAGTCTGGTGCAGCAGATTTGATTTGGTCGACCCATTGCATGGGTGGCCTGCCACGCGCTCGGTTGCCTTCCACTTATCCTTGCATTATATGATGCTTTATGGATTGACTATCTCCTCGCCGGGAGACGTGCCCGAAGAATTTTAATATACGACTTTGCACTAACGTTGAAAGACATTGCTTGACATTGAGTTCTTGGAGTAATAGTATGATGATCGGTCCACGAGATTCTTAACATACGTCTGCAGTACTACATCTCCAGAGCATCAAATTTTCCTTTTCGATTTTTCGCAAGGTCCATTTCTCCGCAGCGTTTAAGAATTTGGAGTAAACAAGAGTTTGTACGAGTCGGATCTTAGTGGCTTTGGTGATGTTTTTGTTGGTCCATACATTCTTTAGCCTGTCCATAGCATTACTTCCTATCACCATACGTCGCTTGACTTCATCTACGCAACCGCCACTGTTCGAAATTAAAGTACCAAGGTATATGTAGGATTGAACGACCTCACAGCTCGCAATCTTAGTAACTTCTGGCGAATTGTTATTGGCACGGTCTATAACCATTACCTTGGTTTTACTGAGGTAAATCTTTAATTAGTTGAATCTCTCTTTTAGGGACTTTAGATATTATAGTGTTCAGTTTAGAATAGAACTTCTCTATTATTTCGTCACTTGCAGTGGTAGTGGGAGCTTATATCTGCACGATGTTCAAAGTCTCTGAAGATTCTTTAAATTTGACGCTAACTATTCGGTCATTTACTGCTTCATAGCCGATCACACAGTTCCTCTGGCGCAAAGGTAATAATAGAGCAACTTCGTCTTTGCTACTGTTGTTATTTCCAGAAAAGTGTATGGCATAAAAGTCGGTAAGAAATGCCCATTACCTCTCCAGTGAGTTTCACAAATTCCACAAATGTTCAGACCATATCTAATGATTTCTTTCTCTAAGATCTTAAGTTTCCCTGGACTAATTACGCCACGCACATTCCAAGTTCCTATCTTTTGAATTTGGCGTAGTTTAGAAGGCATTCCAGTAGCTAAATTTCCATGGGGGGCCTGGTTTCCTGCAACCTTACGATGGTAGCACATTTATCACCGTCTGCCCCGGAAGCAGAGCGGCGCCGGTTGCTAAGCGGTTTACATGGCGATCGTGATCTATAGTTGTACTTTCATAATGATGATTTTCTTGGGAATATAGTCGCAGTGGTTTGTCCTTGCCTTCTGCACCAGGTTTTTTCCCCAGGCTTCTGAAAGCCTCTTCTGACAGGTTGTACAGTCAGGTTTTAGTGGTTATACCGCCACAGCTCGGTTTCGGCCTATGGACATTGGCAACTTAATAGATGCTGCCAATGCGTTGCCGACCTTGATTTTTGAGGAGAAAGAAAGCGTGGGAATAGGAAGAAGTCAGGAAAGGGTGAGAATAAGGAAGAAACAATCGGCTCTCTCACTCATCGGACGAAACGCAAATAAAGACTACTTCACGCCGATCTTCTGTGAGTATAAATAATAGTATGAGTTCGTCTAAGTTGCCATTTATCCGCTATCGCTTCTATTTACACCGAGTACTTATATAATCTCCTCATCTAGTCATTTGATTTGAAATCGTTAGATTTTTTTTATCTAATTCAATAAGTACATTGCGAGATTGAAGACCAATTAAGTTGCGTAATAAAGGGGGAATCTAAAGTAATGTGTAAGTAATAATTGGATTGGATGGTGGACTAATGATGACGTAAGGATTTCTTTACTTTGTCTTATCTATGATATGGCTTGTTTAAGTTATCTTGTTGTTCATTTAACTTCAATGTGTGTAGGTGAAGAAAAAATATTCTTTTTTTTATATTTTCTGTAATAAATGAATTTTAAATAAACTTTTTAATAACTAATAAGAAACTATAATTTAATTGATAGACAGATTATAATTTTCTTATTATTAATAAAATAATAATATTAACCTTGGAGTTTCAAATCTTTAAAGATATGTCAAAGTTGAGCATAAAATTCGTGTTGGCATATAAGATTAGGGCCCATGTTGTGTATTTAATGTAGAAACAAACGCAAGTGAATCCGCGGGCATAATATAAGCTACCAAACACTAACCAATGATTCCGTAACACATTGTATCTTTGGATAAATGCTAATCCTCAATAGAATATGCATAGGAAATTGTCGTCGTATTACCTGGGCCCGTGCCAGACCCAGGTATTACTTGCTCCGGCTGAATTTAAACGTCTATATTAACTTGGATATATATTATATATATGTGAATTATATGCTGTCCTTATAATATAAATATATGTAAAAGTTTTTGCATAGTTGTATTGGACGTAAAGGAGACATCTTTATATTTAATTCTGCATCATGAAGTAGTTGGTATATTGCTTATGTTATGGACTGTATATCGTACTTTTGATAAATATTTTTTTCTGTCACAGATTATACAATATAAAGATGGATGTGTTATGGTTAACCAGTCAGAGGTTTCAGAAACGTACGAAAGTTATTATATAATAATAAAAAACACAGAATAACAACTTATAGCCTATAACAAAGACTACACGATTTTTCCTATGTTAGGATAGCAATGCCGTCACATAGCTTGTGTGGTATCAGGAATCTTCTGGTTCACACGGCCAGGCGTTGGTTCCGCGGAGGCAGCAACGTCACTCGTTATAATCTTATCCATACAACGGTATCACCCCGGCGATATTGTTTAAATTTTTTATTATACGTTTTTGTTTACAAAAGTCTTATTTAAATGGTTAGTACTGTTTTAGTAAACACTATAATTATTATTTTTTTATCTAAACTTTCACAGAACATTGAAAATAATTGTGTTAAATATGTTGTTTTTTTTACGAAATCGACATTCTTAGGTCGGAAAATTAATGTTTGTTTGTTGGTTTCTATTTATGAAAAACTTATTCCATACATACAGATAGTTTCAGCGCCTTATATTATACCTTATAGAGTTTTATTATAACCGATTGATAGAGTTTCGAAGAGTATCTTTCTAAAAATTATTTCATGATACACTTAAGCCACAAATCCTAATATATATGGTTCATGGGTAATCGCGATTTCCGATTAAAAACTAACCCTCCTTAAAATAGTATTATAATACTTACACAGAAATTTCCTTGGACTCACATACTGTTTGTGCCAAAAGTGTGATGGTACAATGTTTACTTTAATTAACTTGATATATTAATATGCAATTCTTTATATATAAAATTTGGAAATAAATATAAACTTATAGCTTCATGTTTATACAGCAACAGTAATTTAACGGCTGGTTGAAATTAATCATATTAAAATAAACGTCTGAGACATTGAATAATATTTAAAATATGCAGCTTACTGGATTAGAGAGCTCTTTAAACCATCAAATTCAGTAACAATCCCAAGTTATTTACTCAAAATTTCAACTTCAACAATAACATCGTACTGCGGTTTTCGATAGTACTAAACTTAACCTTGAGTCAATAAGATTTACAGTTTCGTACTGAGATTAAAACGGACTAAGCTTTGGAAGAGCCCATTGTTTATATTGAGATTAATTATCGGGTTTATGACCCATTCCATGGTGTATAGTTCAGCACTTATTGCATTGTGATATCTGGTATATGTAATCCAAGCTACCCATTCTAGTTAACACACTAAAGTCATTATGCATGTTTGAATAATTTACTAAATTACTCAGAATATATCGAACATTTTTCCAACATACACGTTTTTAGGGTTACGTAGCCGAATGGCAAAAAAGGGACCCTTATAGATTCGTCATGTCTGTCGGTCCGTCCGTATGTCACAGCCATTTATTTTCGAAACTGTTGGGCTTGAATAGTTGAAACTTTGTAAGTTGATGTATTCCGGCAACTGCTATTCGAATTTTGAATAAAAATTAATAAATTTAAAAATTAAAGGGGGGCTCCATACATGGAGCTAATGCAAAAAATATTTTTTTTCAACTAACCTATACGCTATGGGTGTCTATGGATAGGGCTTTAAAAAGACATCAAGGTTCCTAAAACCATTTTTCGTAAAAAATAATTGTTTAAAAGATAGACGTTTCTAAAGTGGAAAAATTAGTGTCCTCCCCCCTCTCACTTTTAAAATAAGAGAGAAAACTAAATAAATAAATGCTGTAGATTTTCAATGGAAAATTTTAAACGAAAATTGGTTTGAATGGGATATCATTATCATTTTTTAAGAAATAATACATTTTCAAAAAAACGCATATGCAACTTCGCCGTTCGTACAAACACTATGTAAAACCAAGGTTTTTTTTTTATACACTACAGTAACTTTTATATTACGTCATCTACTTGCTGCTACGGAACCCTCCATGGGCGAGTCCGACTCGCGCTTATTACAATTTTTTTATATCTCGTCACCAATAACACCAAGATAAACACAATAATAGCACTCTTGTTATTACCTTATTTTCTTCATTTAAATACAACCGATCAATGCTAATTAAAAAATAGTTTTATTTTCGGATGGCACTAATCAGTTTGGAAAGCGTTAAAGATTGTTTTATTCACACTTTACTACTTAATGAATTTCCAAAGCAGTGAAAATCTTCACAATTTTTATTTTATATTCCTTCTCTTTTACAAGTATTATAACAATAAAAAATACTTCGTATTTATACACGAATATTATAGCAAATAGATACAAAGGTCGCAAACTATACGTCGTCTAATACAGCCGTGGTAACAACAGCGACATTTTAATATATTTAGTTTAATCTAACTTGGGTTCTCTTGAAGGTCAGATTGAGATTAATTAAGCAAGCAGATAAATTAAATATCTGAATAGTTTCGTTGTCACTTCCAAAAGTAAACGTACCTCATTTTACTCGACGTTAGATTTTTAAATGAAAGAAGGTCACTTAAATATCCTTTGATGTATATTTCACTTGTGAGATGTGGTTTAATCAGCATTAATTTATATAAAATTATTTGTTTAACATTTAACATATAAATTAAACTAATATATCACGGATTATATTAGGCGTATTTTATTATTAAAAAAAAATTGTAAAATGACATTCACATCACGGCTGCTGCAAAGTAACCGAAACGTCGGGAGTATGCAGTTTATAATAATAAAAACGCGTAGTAAATCCGAAAAATATCAGTTTTATTTTAATGAATACTCGCGAGAGTCTTAGATCTCATTAGCACCTATAATTTTTTTTATGTATTAGAAACACATTTATTTTACAATGTTTCGAAAAATAGCTATCATAATTTTTCATTATTTAAACTTTTTAAGACGTTTTTCATAAGAATCTGTTAATATTATAAAAACTTCTTTACAACCGTAATACGGTGCAATAATTTCGTAATGATATAAAAAGATAAAAGGTAAAAGTAAAAGTCATACGTAATTATACATTTACTATACATTTCATATGACATAATATTGATTACTTAATACACCAATTTACGAATATAAATATAAATATATATGTCGGCTCGCGATTGGAGTATGGGCGAGCTAGGTGGCTCTGAAGTCTCACGGTTGAGAGAATTATCCTCCATTTATAGTACTTATTAAAATAAGTAGATAATTCAGGCGGATCCCTTGACCACAATTATGAGTTGTGAACAGGACGGCTGCCGAACCACCACTGGCTCATCGACGATTAGCCCTTCTTATATAGGAGCCGTCCCCTCCCTTCACAACTCACCTGATTCACTGATTGGTGGATGAAGTCTGAGGCGTTTTACTTCTAAATAAAACTAAAATTATTATTTACAATCAAAAGTTATTTAACGAAACCAACAAATCAATTGAGTAATAATTAGTATTATTTTAATTATTACATATTTATCATTAACGCCGACACGGCCATTCTGCACAAAGGTCGCCCTCGACCTATTAAAAAATCTATTCAACAAAATTTGGAGGTTCCTCTGCTCAGCTGTTCAACTTTGCTTCTAAAATCTTGAAACCGGCTTTCCTCAGTAAAATTTATTTAAGTCATATTGTTGGAGGTCCCTGTCCTCAAAAAAAATCTATTTAACCCATAATTTTGGAGGCCCCTGTCCTCAACAAAATTTATATAACCCATGATTTAAATTTATACAACCCATGATTTTGGAGGCCCCTGTCCTCAACAAAATCTATACAAAACATTATTTTGGAGGCCCCTGTCCTCAACAAAATCTATACAAAACATTATTTTGGAGGCCCCTGTCCTCAACAAAATCTATACAAAACATTATTTTGGAGGCCCCTGTCCTCAACAAAATCTATACAACCAATGATTTTGGAGGCCCCTGTCCTCAACAAAATCTATACAACCCATTATTTTGGAGGCCCCTGTCCTCAACAAAATCTATACAACCCATTATTTTGGAGGCCCCTGTCCTCAACAAAATTTATACAACTCATGATTTTGGAGGACCCTGTCCTCAACAAAATTTAAAAGCGTAAAACTGCAAACTTTTTATCTTTTGATGAATTGATAGAATTAGTATTTTGTGTGAAACTTTGATCACCAACTTCTACGCAACTTCTACTCGAGTTAAGCTTGATCCAACAACTGACAAACCTTCCAACGCCGACACGGAACCCTGTAATTATCGCATTTTCATCTGGTATTGGAGCTAACCGCAGTTGTTCGTGAGAAACCCCTTTTTTTTCTATTCCAACTATCTCAATTTGATATTGATCGTTAGGCAATATATTTTTTTTTGATTTCATATGCATCAGGGTATTTAAGATCTAATCCAATTTCACCCTTTTCCAATGTTATAACTTTAACCTTTCCTTTACTTTAGCCTTTCCTTTGTCCAACCTTAATTTATCTTGAGTTCTCCTAACGTTAATTTTCTTCTTAATGTAATCATCGAGTTGACTTCAATTTACTATCCTTTCATCTTCGTTTATTAACGTAAGTAGTTCTACAGGTACTGCGCACTGTCTTCCAGTTAAAGCTTTTATAGGACATACATTCGTAGTTTTGTGCTTAGTGCAATTAATTGCTAGTAATTGCTAGTTCGAGAGAATTCAAACCTTTCTTCCAATCCTTAGTTCCGTAGTTTCGTATAATCGTTAACCCATTTTTGATTACTGCCATTACACGTTCAATTTGTCCATTATTGCGACTTACGCCAGGAGCTATGTAATGTTGATAAATACCATGAAATTTACAAAATTCAAATTCGACTTTAAAAGCTGTATCTTGATCATTAATTATTTGTCTAGGTGTCCTAAATAACGAAACCACGTATTCCAGTGCACGAAGCGCCCTGGTTGCTGTCTTATTAGTTGCGTAAGTCAAGGTTACATATTTTGTATAAGCATCGATTATTACGATTACATATTCATTTTTATCATGTTTCTTAGTGAGGACGCCCCGTCGCATCTATGTGAATCGTATCAAATGGGATAGATTTCTTCTCAATAGGATACATTTGTATCTGGTTGGCTCCTGATCATCTTTTGCTCGTTTTGCAAATGGCACAATTATCAATAAATCGCCTTACGGTTGTGGACATTTCAAGAAACCAATAAATTTCACGAATTTTTGACAAGTTTTCTCCTACCCGAAGTGTTCCAGAGCAGTATGATAGCAATTTATAATGCTCCACTGATATTATTTGGGAACTACATGCTTCCATTTTTTGGATCCTGGTTCTTCATTCTGGTATTTACGCTCCAAAACAAGGTCATGAAGACGTTAAGCGGTCATCGTGTCGCCACTTCCAAATTTTTTTAATTAACACGGCAAGATCAGCATCACGTCGCTGTTCGACCTTAAGTCATGGATCTATGTTTTGAATTAAGTTAATACACATAATACGATTTCTGCTGAAAAATCTTGTCGATATTCAATTTTGAAATTGTAATGTTTTAAAAATAACCACCACCTGTGAATTCTTGGTAAAAGTTCATGAGATAAAGATTATATGGCATTACAGTCAGTGACTATACTAAAATATCTTCCATAAAGGTACTGTCTGAAGTGTTTTACGGCGTGTACTATTGCAAGAGCTTCTAATTCATAAGCATGGTAGTAACTTTCTAGAATCGTTATTCTCATACTCGTATATGCTATTTGATGTTGCTTACCCTCGTTTATTTGGATAAGGATAGCGCCAAGACCTGTACTGCTTGCATCCGTATATAGTTCGTTTAGTCAATCTTCAAAATGGTTAGTATTGGTGCCAAGGTTAGACGCCAAACTACGTCAAGTCTGGTATTTCCACATTCAGCTGTCATTTCGAATTTATCATCCTTCTTGGTCAAATTATAAAGTGGTAATACACGTTCGGAAAATGATGGTATAAAACGTATAAAGTAACCTACTAATCCACAAAATTGACGTACTTACCTAACACGGGCTGGCACAGGAGACCTCTAGAGCGCTTCGACCCCTCTCGGACCCGGGCGCACAGCACCATTTGATATCAGGTCACCGAGACAATTAATTGCTGTTCTGAAGAAGGAACACCTTCCCGCGTTTTATTTTGAAAATCCAACCTCTGTCAAAGCAGCCAAAACCCCTTCAAGAGCTTGCAAACCCTCTGACATTTTATCAAGACGTCATCCATATAGACCAAAATATTATCCAGTAACAACCGCAGAGCAGTCATGACTGCCCGTTGGAACACTTCCGGAGCGCCAGTTAGTCCAAAAGGCATTCCCGTATATTCGTAGAGTCCATCCAGGGCAATGAAAGCTTGATAGAAATAGTGTTTACATTAAGTTCACGGTTACCCGTGCACATCCTATCCTCGCCACTCCCCTTCCTGACGAGAACCACAGGACTTGCGAAATTAGAAGCACTTTCACGGATCACACCACTGGCAATTAAATCTACAATAATAGTTTCAACCCTCCTTCGCTCCATTGGTGTCATCCTATAAGGTCGTCTTGAAACCACTCCAAGTGGGTCCCTGAGTTGTATGTGTCAATCTCCTGTCCCCACTTTGGCTTTTGGTATTCCGGTAGCAAATGTAGCACAGTATTTGGCCAAAAGACCCTTCAACTCCCTAATCTCCGCCTCGCTGGCCAAATCGGTGTCAATATCTGGAAAGGGTATTTCAAAAGTTAACGCTGTATCAATAGTAGAATGTCTTACCACAGCAGCACCCTCCTCCGCAATGAGCACAGTCAGTCCTGTTCCTACAACCAAATCTGCACCAATTAAAACGTCACAAAGAGTTTCATGATCTTCAACAATTGCACAAAGTCTTAACCCGTTGACACGACAATATTGGAACGCTCCCCCTACCCACCCCTTGAACATCAATAGACATTACTCTCGTTTTTGTGGAAAGGAAGAGCCCAGAGACCGTCTTACCAAAAACCGGGAAGCACCGCTGTCGTAGAATGCCACGCAGTTAAAGTTGCCCACGCTTATATTCATTGGAGTCAACATTCCGCCATATTCCCTCAATAAGTCGACCTTGTTTAAAACTTCACTAACCTTTTCCGAAACATATAGATTCTACATACCCAATTTTGCCATGGTAATTGCACGTGGTTTTGGATCCTTCCGCTCTGTCGAAACTAGAACTCAACAATGGTTGAGAATCACTCACAATATCAGTTATTATGTTACAGTTTGTCTGAATATGCCCCGCTTTTCCACACCTCAAACAAACCACAGACTCTTCACGATTTGTTCGTAATCTGGGACGCTTTATTGGTGGTTCACTTGATCTAAATTCTCGAGGTCTTATAGTAGATGGTTGTATATTTACTTGACAAAAGACGAAGCCGCAAGTATTCATTATCTACACCGCCAATTACTGCTTCAACACCATCCTTCTCCTTATCGCTGTTTATTACACGTTTCCAGATCTGCCACGCCTTTTTTTATGGGTTTGACTGGATGCGCTGTGTCCAACCTGAAATCCTTAGTTTTAATGTCATTAGAGTATCTCGCTTCAGGTTCAAATGTTTATATTAAAGCTTCTCGCGTGTCTTTTCACACTGATGACTTGACAGGCCATGTATCCCCAATGGTTTTAGCTCAGCCTTCTAACAATCTAGCTATTTTAGTACAAATTTCAGAGTCACTTATATTCCAGTGATTTTTTGCTTGGTCAACATGGAGCACCAGTCCCTTGATGCGATATAGATGTCACTTAACCTTGGCCTTTGTGTTGTTGAAATCAAATTGAAAAGTAAACCTGCAAGGAAATCGTCATTTGCTTGCATACTGGCCTGTTGTTGTTTAGATAATGTTTCCAGAAAGCTGGCCAGTGCCAGAAGGGTATCCGAGTTCTTTGGCACATTTCCTCCTTTTGCGTGAGCCGATGGACCTGTTGGACTGCTGGATCCATCCCGCTTCTGATGTCGGCTCGCGATTGGAGTATGGGCGAGCTAGGTGGCTCTGAAGTCTCACGGTTGAGAGAATTATCCTCCATTTATAGTACTTATTAAAATAAGTAGATAATTCAGGCGGATCCCTTGACCACAATTATGAGTTGTGAACAGGACGGCTGCCGAACCACCACTGGCTCATCGACGATTAGACCTGCTTATATAGGAGCCGTCCCCTCCCTTCACAACTCACCTGATTCACTGATTGGTGGATGAAGTCTGAGGCGTTTTACTTCTAAATAAAACTAAAATTATTATTTACAATCAAAAGTTATTTAACGAAACCAACAAATCAATTGAGTAATAATTAGTATTATTTTAATTATTACATATTTATCATTAATATATATATATATATATTAACATATAAATATAAATAGGATAACATATACATATATTATTGGTTAAAAGTATTTATAAGGTGTGCTTATTTTTTTAATAATTCAACAAGCATTTTTTGTTTTATTTCTCTCTCTTCCGTCGCGTCCTCATAGCTAAGTGATCAATGTCGATTACTCTTGCTACTACAGCTCTCCAGGCAGCTCGATTATGAGCCAGGTTGTGGTCCACATACGGACAGGTACCTCAATGGTAACTCACACCACCACCCTATCCAGTTCGCTACCGTTGGCAAATCTTTGTTACAGAGAGCCCAATATCTTTGTCAGGCTGACCAACTATAGGCCGAGCTGCAGCATGTAAAACATGCTCTCACCATCAACAACCTGCCCGTGCCTCGCCAGCATCGCAAGAACCACTCGAAGCCACCCAGTTGAACGACAAGCTGCGATACTACCATATGTGAAGGGAGTTACTGACAGAATAGGCAACATTTTGAAGAAGGTTTCCATGAAAACTATTTACAAACCACATAAGAAAGTGAGCCAATTCTTGAGACCAATCAAGAGTAACATTCCTTTACAACAAGCGGGTGTATACAAACTCGATTGTGACTGTGGCTTGTCGTACATTGGACAGACGAAGAGGAGAGGAGCATCGGTACAAGGGTTAAAGAACACATCTCATTTATTTAAATAATAAAAAGCCGCGTAGTTTATCCGAAAAATATTAGTTTCATTTAAATAAATAAAACTCGCGAAAATCGTAGATCTCATTAAATTCGTTTTAGGTTTAAAAGCTCGCTCCTTATCTTAGGTTTTCGTTTGACTTTAATTTTTGTGTAGTTCAAAACTAAATGCATCAAAATACTTCTACACAGAAAGGGACGAATATTTGTGATATAGCTGTCATCGTTACTTTGCATTTAAATAATATTGCCAATTATTTCAGACTAGATTAATTCAATTTGCGATATATATAAATATGTTGGAGTACTTAAAAGATAACAAAACTATATAATTGTTTTTGTATGAATTAAAATAATTATATATTTATTTAATATAAAGAATTTCTTAATTGAATTAGAACGCTGAACAACTTATTGCAGTTGAATGTTATGTTTAAATTTATTATTTTATAGTTACAAAGGAAAATATTACATTTGGTACGTTGATATAGAAATGTTTTAAAAATTGGACCTTTTAATAAATGTAGCAACTTACGAATTTTATTTACTCAAAGGAACAGAATGTTTTGGCTTCAGTCATGTGTATTAGTTGTTCACTTTTACGGAAAATTAAATGTAAAAATTTACATTCTCTATGATAAACCTAGTTTTAAGCTTGTGATTATTATTTAAAAGCATTTTCATAGTAAATTCTTTATAATTTTATTTCGCTTTTTTGATCTATTTCTTATTGACGTGCAATAAATTACAAGATAGATAAAAAAAACAACCCTTTTTCTGATATCGTAGTATTTGTTACACGTAACCTTCATTAACAATTTTTTTATCCTATTTATAAATGTGGACACATATAATCGGAATTTAAGTACTTATTGCGGGTTCAAATTAATTAAACATTCGGTCCTTTTGAGAATATTATTTAAATAACTTATCAACACTAGTTTCGTGTCACAACTATGGTCGTGATTTAGAATTTAAAAAAGCAAAATATGTATGTGTCATATTTATTCATATAAAAAGGTAGTTTAATATAACACTTTGTTTAAAATTTCGCAAGATTAAAAGACAAGTCATTAGTTTTTGCTATTACTGCCATTGGTAAATTCTCATACACTACTTATATTTTTACACTAAAACTGTACTCTAGGAAACAGAGAAGATTTGGACTTAAGTATCTTTGTAAATAAGTTAACATTGTCACAAGATCAATTGCTTACTTATTATCGAAACAACTTCAACTTGATCCATCATAATGTCATAAAAAGTAATTTTATGTACGAGCAATAAGTTATTTATTTGAAAACATATTATTTATGTTATAATTTTTTTATAGGTTTTCGTTTATGTCGTATATTGTATGAAATTAAGATGCCAAAGACCGTTCAAAGTGAAGGAGTTTAAGCAGGAAGGAAGACCCTGGCTAAAGCTGGGACAATGTCCAGGAAGAAGATTGTATGAAATTAAAATTTAATGTTTAAAAATAAATTCATATATATTGTTATTTTTTTATGGTAAAGTTTATATATATTGACGTAGTATTTAATTATTTTTTTAATTATGGTCAATTAAATATTTTAATTATATTTTATTATATATTTCAGCTAAAGTTTATAGCAAATATGTTATAATTAATGTTTAGTTTAATAAATTTAATAAATTACGGTCATTTATTACCTTCATCATCATTCATCATCAGCCTATAGGAGCTCACTGCTGAGCAAAAGCCTCTTCTCACATGGAGAAGGTTAGAGCATTAATCACCACGCTTGCTCAAGACGGGTTGGTGATTTCAATCTTATAATTTGAAATTATAAAACCTAATAATAAGAATAATTATAAATAATATTATATGATTATTTGAGATTACAATTATAATAAGATTTATTTCATATATTTTACTGTTCCTTATTGGGTATTTATAAAAAAAAATATTGGCATAACTATAGAATCAATATATTTGATTATTTTAGAGTTTACTGCCTCTGCTTGAAGTAAATGTAATAAAAGTTTTGTTTTCACAGTTGTTAAAGTAAGTTTACGAAATCAAGGCTATTAGAAAATTTTATAGTGCCACGGAAATCTCAGAATCCGTCGCTAGGTACAAATACCTTTCGTTTATTTAGTTTTACAGCTAGAACTTTTGGAACATGTAAATTTTTTTTTACTTATAACAAACAGACGTCAGAAAAATAGGGACTGTGGACTTGTTATTCGTTTTAGAATCATACAAAGCCATGCTTCATACATTAGCATAAAAAGAGTCATACTTGCCTGTTAGACGTCATAAAATGATAAAACAGCCGGATGTAGTCGTGATATAATAATGTCAGATTTTAGGAAGTTGCATACATTTAAATAAGTTGTGGTGGCCTGGAGGTTAAAAGGCCCGCCTCTCATACGTGAGGGCGCGGGTTCGAAACCTGGCAGGTACTAATGTGATATTTTCCGAGTCATATGTACTTTCCAAGAGTATTTAGACACAATTGGCTGGAACAGGCTATAGCAAGCCTTGGGGGCTAAATAGGCCCCAATAAAAAGTGCTGGTGTAGAAGGCAAGGGGAAACCACTGCAACTATCTACCCATGACTCATAATGTATACGGATCAATGATACGTGATGACCACGACGAGTCTGCAAAGACTCTGGCGACGATGATGATGATGAAATAAGTCTTTTATAGACATGTAGAGAAGAAGTATTTTTAATTATCGTATTTAAAGTTTCGATTGATTAGTTACTGTATCGGGAAAACAAGATAAAATAGCCGTCAGTTAGTCATGCTACTTTACTTCGAAAATTATTTTTGTAGCAGTAATTATTTTAACCCAAGCCAATGCAATGTATTTTTTGTAAATATTGTCAAACTCTGGTTAGCTTAAACAATGAGTAACTGAAGCAAAACTGTGAAAATCACTGGAGCTTGATACGCAAATTGATTATTCGATCCAACCGGAATTAACGCTTGATTCGATTAAAATTACTGTGATAATGGATTTGGTGAGAAAAGATATTGTGTTGGATTCCTTAATTGTTTACTTAAAGCTCTCTAAACTTTAGCGTTAATGTATTTAATTAATGAAAATTAAAAGTTTGTTTTAAGCTCATAATCAAATTGTAACCAAAATTTATTGTAACAAGCAAGTGGTGTTGGAGTCGATTTCTATTAAGTTAACTAACAGTCATACGTTCCATGTGAAGAATAGTGTAGAAGTTATAGGGCATTGCATATATATAGCATTGAAAAAGTTAATATCTGGTGTAAATCACTCGTGCAATGTCATTAAAGTTATTCTTCCTTTCAAAGTTTATCCACTTTTTTTTCAGGGATGAAATTACTTTTGCAAATATATGTACAGGAAGCCACGAGGTTTAGACCGGCAATCATAAGACATCAGATAGAGAGGCCTCTTATTCGTCACCTTGTAGCGTACAAAACTAGTTATACTGACTTTTGTTTAAAGTATAAAGAACTGTTTCGCATTGTTAAAATCTTTGTAGCATGAATTCTCGACATGAAAAATAAAAAGGGGTTATTAACGGAGTGAACGCGAACATCATGAGACCTCAAAGCTAATACACTTAAGTAAATGATCCCATAAGCCGAAATAAACAGGCAATTCCTTTACAATGCGGTCAGGAAAATGGCTTACATGATTATGACATGAATAGAAATAAGTTCTTAAATATTATATGCTACAAGGCTGTGTACCATTCATCTGTGCACTTTCTTGTTCTTTAACATATTTCAAGTCTGATATGAACATTAAAAGAGAGTTTGTTTCGCTGTCAAAATTAACTAGTTTCCGTAATTTTTCTTTCCAAATATTTTTGCACATTCAATTTTACTTGTACGTTTATTTACCCAAAACTTATTTAGTAAGATTTTCATGTAATCATTATTTGTTTTACTATGATAGAGATTTTTTTTTCATATATGTACATTTATTTTGTCCCATGTTGTATTGAGTAAGCATTATTTTCATGGCTAGTGTAGGTCGCATAAAATAGCGACACTGCACCCTCACGTATTGTTTAAAAACTTCGATGTATTTCGCTGGAATAATAAGAAAATAATCTTTTTACTTTTCTGTTAGCTAAGTACTAATAAACATTTATATGTTATTAATATCCTAAATGGATAACTTTGTGAGAATGTATGGGTGTATCGATAGATGGAGTATGCGTGTGTGTGTGCGTGCGCGCGCGCGTGTGTGTGTGTGTGTGTGTGAGTGTGTGTGTGTGTGTGTGTGTGTGTGTGTGTGTATGTATGGAGGTACAGAATAAGTCATAAGCTGTAATTGATCCCAAAATTCAACATAGTTCACGCAGAATCCAATCGTCACAGTAATATTGTCCATAACGTGACGTTTCAAGTGATATCTATTGCTTTGACCCATTTAATTAATATTGAACCTTTTATCAGAAAAAAATGCAACGTGGTTCTTTTTTTAGTTTTTATTTATCACAAATTATTTTACTATTTCAATATGTTTTAAATGTATAGGTAATAAAATATTTGTCTGTTAATTTTTTGCCGTGAAAATTATAAACATTGGCTGTACTTTTAGTGCAGGAAGCTGATGTAAAGAGAAGATTAACCTTTTCTATCAAAATATTCCAATTTCTTGTAAGATTATTTTCAATATATTTTCTGATAAACTCACATATTTTTTTACATTGGATTATAAATGATATACTCGTACCATCATCCGTTATTGGGTATAAGTAATTAATTTCCACTAAATACATATCGAAGTCATAATTAATAAATCTATTTACGAGGTTATCCGTCTCTGATGCTGATTATTTACCGAGGGAAAATTCCATTAGTACATATGCCGAAGGTTAAGCGATTTCATACAAATTTAGGGTGGTTTAATTGTGAAAACAAAAACTTTTAATGTCACGAATACGTAATTATAATTATGTCATAATATTCTGTAAAAAACGTTGCGTGTAATCGATATGTTTCTTAAAAAAATTGAACTTTTTTTTTAATTTCTTGAATATTCTTTCTTTCTTTTTAAATCTCTTTAAATGAATATTTAAAGGAATAACAATTGTTCTGTGTAATATCAAAAATCCTGTTAGATTCCTGCAATGATCTGCTATATATAGAAGTTATTATTATAATGTGACTTAAATAATAATTACGTTAACACTAAAGACATTGTTATGTTTAAAAAAGTAATTTGACGGAAATTAAATTAAATAACTATGTGTTAATAATTTTTGTGAAAATTTTGTTTTTTCCTCCGCAACGCCCCTTATATTTCGTTGCATGGGTAATGGTGACTACTTCCTGTCAGGTCGGCTGCTAGTATGCGCCCTCTTAATGGAAAGAACAAAGAATTATATCCTATTAACATTTCTACAATTAGAAAAATATTAACTCAAATAATTCTTATAAAACTATAATGATAAAATTCTATTACTTTAAAATATTTAGTAAGTTTCAATAAAAAAAAAAATACATTAACAATTGAATCTATAATTCAGAAAATACAATATAGAATACAGAAATAAAATCTTAAGTTCTGAATTATCAAATGTCTGTTAAAATTTTAACTCAACTAGATACCTTAGTATACAGATATCATAAAAATAATTACAGATCTAAAGAGATGTACCTCTATAGTTTTATCAAGACGTTGAAACTGTAGGTTTTTTGCATGAAGTAACTAGTACTAAGCACATCACACTAATGCCGATTATATCTCACGTGGATACTCAGGTACAAGATAGGACACAGTTGTTTGTGAATACACTAGCTGTCATTAAAAGTATACAACCAAATTAATTATATAAAATGATTGTTTTAGACCGTCCAAGTTTTATATAGTCAAAATTTTATATAATTGTGTTTATTTAAAAATGTGTTTCGTTATGATAAATTTATATAAACATTAAATTATCTATGGAAAAAATACTGAACAAATAAATATACGTCATATCATGCTTATAAGTAAATTGTACTGTTTGACAATTTTTTTTATACACTATATTCCAAATTGTCTCAACTGATATTTTTTTTGGATAAAGACATTAAATGATAAATAACAAGGACCAACTGACAGACATTCACACCTCGTATGCCCGTGATCACGGTTGCTGCAAAGTAACCGAAACGTCGGGATTATGTAGTTTTTAAATAAAAAAAATCCGCGTAGTAAATCCGAATAATTCTAGTTTCATATAAAGACATTGAATTGTATTGAAATATTTAATATGTATAAAATAAACATCTATTTTAAATTGTTTAACATAAAATGTCAAAGAGATGAAAGATTTTAACTGCTAGCGACGTATTCCTTATTAGCAAGGGTTTGTTTAATTTTGTGTGTGTTGTGCATAGATTTCATTCTTGTTTTATCTCATACAACTATCGGACACAAGGGTTATTTGTACACTATCTGAATTTCCAGTATTCGCTCGCCTGTCACAATAGCTATAAGCTATCCACATTGCATTGTACATTACACGAGACAGGAAATGCTATTTGAGAAAACAATTGTATTCAACTAGTAATTGATAACGTTGTATGTTTAAGCGATAATAACGTCTATGTTATAATAGTTTCGTTCTATATTTCCGTGTACCGATATATAAATTTGAATTCACTTTGTTGAGCATTTCCAGTCGATGCAAAATTCAATGTAGGAAACGCATTAGTTTCCAATACAATAATTTCGTTGTCGATTAGTAGCGTTCTGTTTCTTTTGTTGTTTAACAAACGTTTGTACTGAGTTCTGACGAAATGAATTTTCAGTTGTTCCGAACTTAAAGCACGAATTCGATGTCAGAAATATGAGAATATTATATATTATTAAACCACAATGAACACATAAAATGATAGATGTATTTTAATTCAGTAAAATATTCTTCTTTTCAAAATACAGTTATAATAATTTTTTTTAGTATTTAGTAAACACTATAATGATTACTTTAACTGAGATCAGAATAAAAATTAAGACGTATTATGTGAATGTCCTCCGTCTCTTTCATAAAAATCTCTTCGTTATGCATAAAATTTATTACATATCAATAAAAATCGTCTAAAAATTATACATTTGATATATGTCGTATCAAAGTTCAATCAAAGTGATTATCTTATATAATATTTAAGGTATAATATGTTGTTAAATTATCACGGCCGTCGGTGTAGTTAAGGCGAAGTCAATTTGTCGATGTTAGTTAACACATATCTGTCAATGGTGATCGGAGTTATGAACTGACGTTTCCATCTAAGTAATTGACAGAACCGTGTGTATTGTTCTGTATTGGCATTTGGGAATAATTACTCTACAATATTATAACGTGTAAATTCATGTATAGTTGTAACTAGTTGTTTATATACATTTTTATAAACTAGAAATTCTACAATATTATAACGTGTAAATTCATGTATAGTTGTAACTAGTTGTTTGTATACATTTTTATAAACTAGAAACTTCTACTCAAATTTTATGTCTGTTCGATTCAGTCCTACGAAAAAAAATATTTCTTGTGTTAGACTCTAATTACTTTTTGTATTTTTTGTCTTCAAATTAATCTATTTTGAAGGAAAAAGATTCATTGTGATTTCCAATATCAAATTCAAACACGAATTTCTTCTTACTCGCAAGAAACAAGGGAATATTTTGGAGCGTACGGCATTTATGGTTGACTGGGCGCACCCGAATCGGGAGCCTGATAAGGGTCCATCCCAAATTTAAATGCTTGTAAGAAAAGGTTTTCCTTTAAACTAAATTGGAAGACATGCTCTCCTGATTTTAAGATTTTTTTAACCATTTTATATTTTAGTTATTTATAATATAATTATAACTTCTTATGCATATTTTAAATGGACCTTAAAAGATAGGTTCTATATAACATTATGTAGGTTTGTTTGTTACCGATGAGTTTTTTAAACTACTGAATCGATTTAGCTATTGACTATAAACTTTAGAAGGACTATTAGGACGATTTAACTTTGTAATAAAGTATGCGTTAATAAGAGATTTTCTATGATTGTTAAAATTTTTTTAATATCATTGTTATTTTTTTGAATTTAGTTATATATATTAATATGAAGTAATATTTTAAAATATTAACTTTAATCTCGTTTGAAGGTGAAAATTGCTTGCAACCCTTGAAGGCACATTTAAGTTAAAAAGGTAGCAATGAGGTTTATGAAGTAAATTAATGCTTCGGGTCCCTTTGCCTTTAAATAAAAAACAAAGTAATAACAACATTACGTTAACTTTCTATATATATTTGATATTATAGTCGTTAAAATGTGACAACTAGAACTTTGTTCTCTTTCTTTCATACCTAATATTATATCTGTACTATATATAAAACAATTATTTGTTTGTGTCATAATTTTAATCAAAAAAGCTTATACTTAGTTTAAAGAAATCGAAATTCGTGAATAAATTCTGTTGTTAAATGATGATAATGTTACGATGTCCCTCAGACGTATCTGCACGTGCGAATTCCTGTGGTTTTTAACGGGTTAAAAAAAAACAGAAGCACTTTAACTGCTGGTCAACATACAGAAGCTATTTTTTTGGTTATTGGCTCTACATAAATACGCTTCTTTCTGTCACAAAAATTACAGTGTTTTTTGACGGTTTAAATTACCGAGTTTACAATCATTATTATGAATAAGTTTTAAATTTACTGTTCTTACGTTTAAAAGGTTTAATTGTACTGATTTTGAACCATAAATATAGTCGCAATGAAAAATGAATCATTGAAATTTCACCAGTGAATTCAGCCTTAAGTTATTTTACTGACGGCGATTATTATCTTTTATCCAATTACAACAAAAATTATTAACGATGTTTTATATAGCGAAAGAAAAAATCTGTACCTTATCTTTTCTTTAATAAACTGCTACTAAGTTTAAATTAATAAAGTGAGTTTTCTGTAGCCACAATTGATAGCACCGAAATATTAAAATATTTACATGCAATAAATGTTAGTTTTAAAATTAACGATCTGATTTGCACGAAGCTAAAGCAAAAAAAAAAAAATTTTTGGAACTAATTTTAAGATTACGAATCAATATTTTTCTTATCTTTTAGGTACTTCAAAACAATTTTTTTTACTATTATTACATTAGGATGAAATCATCGCGTTTAAAAAATTTTTGAATTCGCTAATTTCAATAGAATCAACACTTTCGTAAAAGTTATATGGAATGGCAAAACATTTTCAAAGTCAAGGAATTACAGCTGACAATTTTATGTAACTTTATCCCAAGAATTTATTTAAGGATATAATCGCAAATAGCAATCTCGTTAAGTAGGTTTTCCGAGGAATTCAAAGATTTCTCAATTTGCCAAAATGAGGATTTAAATTTCAGATTTACCCTGAATACCGGAGCTGGTTGTATTAAGATGTAAAAAAAATCATTTTAGTCTTTTCATTAACTAGCCCCAGCCGATGACTTTGTCTCCCATAACTCCCGACAAATACTTCCCAGGTGATTTGTGTGCATACAGCCTTAGATTGCACATTTTATTTATAGCAGATTTATAATTTTAATTCAACAAAACATTGGATACGTCTTGTATATTTTTTTTTATTTACCTACATTTATAATAATAACTTTGTATTCGTAAACAATCGATTCTCATTAATATTGAAAGCTTTAGTTCATTTCAATTAAATAGATCTCACTGAACGCATGTGTTTGAAACCTTTCAACAAAGGATTATCAACTCGCCTGAACTTTGGATATACTCGGATAAAACGACTTAGCCCCGGATTATGTTACTAAGACGTTTAAGCCTTTTAAAATTGTCTCACGTAAATGTACTTTTTATAAATATCTTTATGTATAACCAACGTAGGGACGTAAAAAACTTAATAATTATGGTCTGGTATTTAAATATACTATGTCAAGATTTTGAATAGCTATTTTAAATAAAAATAACATGCAGCGCATTATGTAGGTGTATAGGCTTTTTATGCTATGCTGTTTGTTAACGATGTAGTTTTTGTGCGAGATTTAACGTTGATTAAATGAAATTGAGATTATCTGTTCTACAAACGCAAAACTTATTCGTAGGAGAAACATGAGAGTAGACTAAAGAAAATACAAAATGTAATTCTTGTAAGTGCTGCCCTCAGACGGATTAATAGCTGAAGCTTGATTAAATTAATTAATTAATTAATTTATTTATTTATTTATTTATTTATTTATTTATTTATTTATTTATTTATTTATTTATTTATTTATTTATTTATTTATTTATTTATTTATTTATTTATTTATTTATTTATTTATTTATTTATTTATTTATTTATTTATTTATTTATTTAATCGATACACCACAGTATTTGAAATACAGCACTTAAAACAAGAATACGATAAAATGACAGATAAAATTTCAAACACTTAATAGGTATATACAGCATTAATAGTTACGTTAGCCTCCATTAACAATTTTTTTAACAATACTCTATTTAATAAATACTACAGACTGCAATATAACACGCTTTTTAATTATTTAACATTTAAACAATTAGCAAAAAAAAAAAATAAATGAAGTAAAAAAAAAAAATTATATATTCAATAATGATGTAAGCGTTTCATCTTTATGCGATACATACAAATTTTCTTCACAATACAACACAGTGCTGGAGTGCTGACTTAAATAAATTTAATTTTGCACGTCACTATGATATCATAATTAAGTTGAGAGATTAATAACGCATTTTTAAGTGAATTTTTGTGAGATTCAAATTATTATGATTAACACAATTATAAAAAGTACTGTGAGAAAACTCTATATATATATATATATATATATATTAACCATTAAAATAAAAAGCTTTGATAATTTTATGGTCTGTTATATATTCATTGGAAATATTTATCCGTTTTCCGTTTACCTGTTTACCTTCAGACATAATGCTCTTTGAATAGAAAGCCTTCTAATACGTCTTCGTATAAGAGCCTTTGGATTTAAAACATTTTCCAATTCCATTTAAAAATCTATTTTCTATTTAGCTTAATAAAAACTATACGGTCAAAGTTATAGTTAAATTTGTAATTTATGATTTATATTTGTATGAATTTACATGTAAAATGTATGTATTAATATGTGTGTGCAGTTTACTTCTTCCATATAACAAAAAGATTGATCTACTTGTAGTAAGTTGTTTATATCCGTTAATATTTATTCTATACTAATATATATTTCCGTGAAAAATATTTTCAATGTACAGAAGCAAGCATTACGTGCTTTAATAATAATTTACGTTTCAAAAGAATATTTAAAATGTCACGAATTGAGCGTACGTAGTTCTTGTGTCGGCGCTAATGATGCACCCACTCCGTGTGATTTATTGTGGAATTGTATTTCCGAGTCTACTGCTGAATGACAATATAATTGAAGCTTCTGAGAAAATGTGAAATTCATGCTATGCAGCTTATGAAATATTCTGAGATTCTGAGAGAGTTTTACGGAAAAATTTTTGTATCTATGACTTTGCTGAGAAGAGCGGTTGTTTTTCTTCCAAAGGTTTTACCTATATTGAAATATTTTTATATTTTCCGTTAGCTATATCTGTAAGGAATTTTTCAAGTGTTAAAAATTATCTATTATTATTTTTCTGTTTTAAATTATCCTTTCTGGCATACATTTATTGGATTTTTTCAAAAGCTTCACATGTGGAAGTAAAGTGGAATACATTGATAACAAATCGTAGTGAAAAATTTTAGAAGGTTTTTTTGACAGTTCATATAAAATACCATCTAGTTCAAACTCTTGTAGTTTTTGTCCATTAAATAAGAAAAAATATATCAGTTTTACACTAAAAGCGTTTTAACTTCGAAATCAATATCAAATCAAAAAAGCTCAAAAAAGTTTTCATATGTTTAAGAGTTGTTGAAACTATTTTTAATCAGAGATTATCATAGACATTTACCCCTATCTAATCCAGATAAATTATTATATTACCTGCCTTAGAAAAAAAGAAAATAGAGGAACTGAATGGAAAAACTCAATAGTGTCGTTTTGTTTTCTAAATTCATTGTACTATCAACAAAAAAGGTCTTAGACCAGACCCTACTTTGAAATAATATCAACGCTTACTTTTGGACTTTAGAAGAGTTAGCAAAATAATCTTAATCTTAAGATATTAAAAATAACATTTTATTCAAAAAGATGTATATGTAATGTTGTCAAGAATGACTTTGATTTTGACGAAGTGTACCCAAAAAATACATTAACATGAGAGAAAATTCACAGGTTTTATTTACCATTGTAAAAGACTTTAACAAAATTTACTTAAGGTCACTTTAAAAGTTAATATTCAACAGAATTTTATTTGGATAGTTCTAGTCATGAAGGCATGTTTTTTTGCTAGCTGTACCTAACCAGGTATCATAATATGGTAAACACAATAAATGGTGTTCGACCCTTACTGTAAATGAGAATAAAATTGAATATGCTTATCATTTTTGCAATACTTAGATTCTGTATACATATATACATACATACATATATATATATATGTACATATGTATATTTGTGTGTGTATTCATGTTTTATTTTAAGTATTTACTTAAATAATAAAGTATACACATCTAAGATTTAAAAGAGTGTCCTTAGTAATAAATGCAGTTTTTGTATTAGAGTCCGTGCTGATCTTACCCTAAAGTTCTACCTGTAAACTGGAAAAAATGTCTCGATTTATGTCGCGTACTTCAAGAAACCAACATAACGTAAATATAAGTGGTGCCTATATATGTATGTATATTGTATATGTCGAATAATCATGTCCAAGTTGATTATTAAGAGCTGTGACGTCAGCGATGCTATCGTCACTAACACTATTTCCACCTGTCAGGTTATCCATTTTCACCAATAAAGGACTCACACTTACTCGCACCACTTTATTTTCAACTATAACTAACACTTAGTAATTCCTCCTGGATAGCTCTCACACTACTGTGTCCTCGCCACCAACGTCTTCGAATATAAATGGTTTTTGTGGAGTCATTACATTTACTCTTAATTTTAAATAATAAGTTACAATGATTTTTCGTAGTAATTCAAATAATCATTAATTACATAAGTTTTCGTAATCAATTATTAAACCAACTAAACTTTATATTGTCACTTAAAATTTATATTTTAAGTGATCATATTTATATTTGATTACAGTATGATTACTGTTTAAGTTTGTGTTTTACTAAAACTTACAGAATAACTTATCTTTACATATTACAAATCACGATACGAATTGACATTTATTATCCTTCAATACAAAACATACAACGATCTATAAAACAAATAATTTTGTTACAGTAATTACTAACACCTTGACATTGTTTATGTCACATCTACCCTCTAAAGTGAAATACATATGAAACAACTACCCTTTATAAAAGTTTTTAAATGTCGTTGCGCCGAAATAAACAAATATATAGATTTATTTATTTTTAGAATTTATATATATAGGAATACATATTGTATCATTCAATGTTACTTAGTTAAGAAACAAGGTAATCGATTTTGAAAAACCTTTACTTCATACGTTATAGTTTACTCAAATCTTAATTATTTTAAGAAAAAAATTAAAGGATAATTCTTTAAGTATTCCATAGTAAAATTTTTAAATTATTTTATTTTAAGTTCCTTTCAAAAACATTATCGAAATATTAGTTTTAAGCTCATCCCACTTTTAAATTCAATTGTTTAAATAAATAATATTATAAAACATTTAATCTTAACCAGGTAAGACAATTGACACGACAATAGCATTTTCTAGTCGAGTTAATCAGAACTGCTCTCTCCGCAGTCGGTTGAAAGGTGCATTGTTCTTGTATCACAGTAGAGAACTTTGACATCGCCTAACAGGTTACCGTAAAGTTACTACAGCTAACGTTTACGTGAAACATACGAGCGGTTATCCGTAGTATGTTTTAATTCTTTATACTACAAAAAAAAATATACCTATATATATATATATATATATATAGGTATATTTTTTTATATATATATATATATATATATATATATATATATATATATATAGTTTTATTTCAGATACTATTTTCGTTTTTGTTCTCTATGTAATGGTTTATATTGAGAGAATATTATAATAGTTAAGAAACTGTTTCAAGTTTAATATATAAATTTTTATTTATTATTAAGAAGAAAAGTTAGTTTTACGTAAGGCTTTATGTACACAATATTTTTTTTTATTAACATATATATTTATTTCTAATGATTTTTCATACTAATTAAATGACCAAATTCGTGTAACCCATATATTATGCTATGTTTTATGATAAGGCATATATATGTTTTTACACTGAGGTACACAAAAACAAATATTTTTTTTGGCTCCGGAATCCTGATAAAATTTAATCATGTTTTTGAAACTAGTGGATTTTACCTACATATAAAAAAATATTTTATTATTTTAATTAATAATTTAATATATTTTTTATTACTTAACGTAATAACAGTCCGTATGACGACAGTTACTTCAGTACTTAGCGTCACTTCAGCTACAACAATGCTCTTATTACGTGGAGTATTTTCATGTTGAAGCAATAATTTTGTGTATACTTGGTAAATAGTAAGTAGAATTAATTATGTTACTGAGAATGTGCAATTTATGTACAGAGCTCTTGGCTATTTTAATTGGAGATAATGATTAGTTAATAATTATATATACATATGTATATGTCTGTTTGTTACTCAAACATTATAAAAGTATTGCAAAAACTCTTATGGATAATATTAAAGGATGAAATTTAAAACAAAATTATAGATTAAGAAAATAACTGATACAGAAAGTTTTTTTTAACTAATATTAAACTAATTTTATTTAAATTATCTCTACATTTATCCCAACTTCTTCATTTATAGAGCTATGAACATTCTTTCACGCAAATAAACAAGTTAGTGTTCAAACTTCTGACTTCAATACAAATAGGAGTACGTGTGAAGTAAAATAAAAGACAAAAGGCAAAATCTCGTCTAGAAACGGAAGTTTGTTCTTAAGATATATTATTTTCTATGTTACTGCGATTTGTAGCAATTGTTTTTGTTTCAGTCAACTGTTATGCGGTATCAACAAAATTAACACTGATTTAAATTCGTTAGAAAACCAATAGATGGCACCAAAGTTCTAATAGATGGTTGTCAAATATGGTTGAATAAAATGAATGCCTATTTGATCGATTTTCATTTCCGCGACAGGTTAGTGGCCAAAACAATTACAGGATACAGAACAGAAGTTGCGCCTTGGAATCCCATTCGCATCGGTGATTTTTTCATAGTATAGTTTCTATTTAAGTTTTAATTCATATATCAAAATATTGAGTTGAATAATTGTAACTGATATCAGTTCATTCTTGGACTGTGCATCGAAGGCAGCCCTAGCAGGTTCGTTTCAAATTTGGTTAGGTAGAGAGAGGAGCTTGGACAGTGGAGATGAGCGTTTAATGCGCATCTGAAAGGGTTCTTAAACCTACACCTGGGTCGCAAGTCCCAGGCACTGTTGAAGCTCCTGTCCCTGCAACGCAATAGACCCGCACCTACACGGTTGATCCATTGAATGCTGAGAGGTTTCATCACATAGTAATAATTACTTTATAATTTCGAGAATATTTGAAAATTTTTAAAAGAAAAAAATATTGTTTATCTAACGAATAGAATGGATTATATACTTCGAATATTAAAACTTAATTATATGATGATTATTTAATAAACAAAGTGAAAGTTTTATACATTACTTATGAGACACCCACTGTACTATAAGAATAACAAAAATATATCAAAAGTCGTGTTCAACATAATTATATCGCATAATTAAATACGTAATATATTTAAAAATAAATAAAAAGATTATATTAATTTCATTCAATATATAAAAGTCGAAAATATATTCTGAAATTGGCTGTTAAGTAAAAAATATAGGCTTCTTTTTCGTTTAAATCGCTTTAGTTAAGCTAAGGCTGTTTAGTATTGGACGACATTCTGCAGACGTACATTTAAATATAAAAGCTCAGGACTTGAAAAAGATGAGGATACTATTAAATAAAAATGTAATAAATTTATTGATTCATTCTAATTTTAATACATAATATGTTAGGTTTAATTAAAAACATGAGAATAAAATGAAAGAGGATATATAGCAAGACTGACAAACATTCACATCTCGTCTGTCCGTGATTACGGTTGCTGAAAAGTAACCGAAACATCGGGAGTATGTAGTTTTTTACGAAAATAAATCACTCGTAGTTTATACGAAAAATACTAGTTTCATTTAAATGAATAAAACTCGCGAAAATCTTAGATCTCATTATATTAATTTCATTTGAGTATATTTATCAAATTTTTTATCCTTGTTCCAATCGTAAGTTTGCAGGAGACTGAAAAGATCCTGGCATATTTCAAAGAGGTTTACAAAGTCTGGAATTTAAATACATATTAAACGAGCAATTCGAATGATTTGGTTTTCTATCACATATGTATTTATATACGATATGCGATCTGTATTACTTGAAGAGTACGTTCTAGGTCATAAGTTCGTTGCCCAAAATATTCGAGCGAAAAGTTATTGTGGTGAAAGCAAATATCACAATAGAGGTAGAGCTTAGTAGAGCTTGATACTTGATTGAATTTTCGCATACTTAAAAATTTTCTGCTTGAAGTACAGTAGAAAATAGAATATAAGTTAGATTATTTGTTTGTAAAGTTGTTAAAATAAACACTTTTCAGCCTTATTAAGCCTTAATAATATGAAATAATTTTCCTAAGTTATAAAGAAAACGAAGGTTAATTGATAGTTTAGGTTTATAATGTATTGTGATTGATTGTTTAAATGTAATACCTATAGAGTTAATAAATACGGAATAAAAAGGTTTCTGTTGAAAAAACTACAAATTGTAAACCCCGTCGTATAGTATCATATTCGAAGTCTGCGTCGTGACACTACTTATGGCAATCTGTAGTACTTTCAGTTTAGCATTAATAAATCTAATCACATGTATTGAAGAAGTCTATGAAAAAAAAACTGGAAACGTATCGTGTGTAGTGTGTAGTGTGTGTGTGTGTGTAGTGTGTCTACACTTAAGTTAGTGCTACGGACTAGAAGGTGGATTTAGGTTCATTGTTGGAAAATCTTTAGCGTAAGGTCTTGGTAAGTACTTCATACTAAGAAGACGGAATTGAGCAGAATAGTTATTACGAATATTGACGGAAATGTAAAAGATTGAAGAGATGTCTGGAGTGAGATTTAGAAATAGAAGTAGTTAGAATAACCGTGGTGACTGTTCCGGAGAACTGTTTAAATCTTGCGAAATAAATTCTTAAACAAGCTGTATTATTTCCAATAAATAAAAAAATAACTTTAAATGTGACATAACGATAAAAGCGTTGTTTTATTTATACAATAATATACAACAAAAGGATCCATTATAAACTTAACCGGAAGTTGATAAAAATAGTAAGGAAGCCATTATAATACAATAAAGCCTAAGTTTATACGTAGATTACAATGAGCAAGTTTTATACACACAGCGAGTTTGACGTCAGCTAGAGTGACTATGATTTAGTTTTGTAGTAATTAAATTATGTCAATGATTTTATAATCAAATTGAGAATACAGTATATATATAATAATAGTTATAGTTTCAGCTTTTTAAATTAAATGAGTTATTTTAATGTTGTTATTGATTTAACATAAACTTATAGTAAACAAAGTCGGAGGACAGTCTTGTGTTTTTTGTGATAATTGAAATCGTATTATTCGTTTAATTCGTGGTTTTATACAAAAAAAAAAAACAAAAACAAATATTTTCTTTTTTATGGTGGTACAAAAAATATGTATATTAATTTTATATATATTCTGATATTTATTAAAATCTAATATATTTTGATATTTTCTTATATTTTTTTTTACAAAATATACAATAAAAGTTAAAATACTTCACTATCTGATTTAGGAGATATTCGAATACTATTTCACATTAAAGACAAACACACAAACATAGGCAGAAATGTACATAAAGTATGGCCATAAGATACATTAGCGCTGTATCGAGTGGTCGGATTGAAACGAGCGAGTAACACTGTTATTGGATAGTGATGAGAAAACTATCGATATATCGATAACATAAAACTTTGTTTTGCTAATATTATCCTTAAAGGAAATTTTCATTTAATTTTTAATATGAAAATACATAACTGTATAATAATTACTTGATATATTAATTTAGTCGTATCTTGATGTGTTCAAAACTTATTGATAATAAAGCAGAGAACAAACAATAATCTCACACACGCTTAGAAATAAAATAAAGGTTCTTCAAATAAATTTTATTATTTATTCTATTTATATTTTAAGTGACATTTACACAGCTTTAAAAAATGACAGATTACAGTGTCTGTCAAAAATATATTTCCAAAAAAAAAATCTGCATTTCACATCACTGGCAACATTGATTTACACGTATGCCGCTCAATAGCACAGCACTAACCTTACTCGTTAGATATCGATCAGTGCAATTACGAATATATATACGTTAATACGTCACAGCACTATCCACTGACTTGTATCAATTAAAAGCATTCAATTAGTGTATTTTTATTGTAATTTAATCAGATATTAATGTTTTAATCAAATAATATTTTTTTATTTAATATGAATGAATGATAAATAATTCACTTTAGTTGTCTGTTGTTTACGAATTACTGTATGTACAAGTAAAATTTCAGATTTCATTTCCTATATAAATTTGACACAACTATATATCAATATATATATAAATATATAATATTTTAATTAAAATCTTATATTTTATTGTATAAATTTATTAGTATCTTTTAAAGATTAACAATGCTTTTAGATAAAATATAAGATACTAAACTAAGATATAAATAAATGTAGGAATAATCATGTATATCTATGCTAGTGCGAATTGACACTTCTAACGTAAATACATCATACTGTTTGAAAGTTTTCACTTATAAATTATTGTAAATATTTAAATATATTTATGAATTAAAGACATTCTCAAGGATGTTTCAAGGATAATGTAAATTAATACTAGGGATATTGTTTAAGTAAAGAAAAACTATAGAAGTATTGAAGTTATTACTGTTCCTAGAAAAGCCTTGAAAATTTAAGAATTTTTTATGTATTTTCAAATAACACAACTAACAATTTTACCTACTCTCCACAATGATATATTTATTTATTTATTTATCAAGAATGTATTTTACGATCAAACGAATACATTAAATCAGAGCTTAAATTTATAAAAAAAAAATATGGCAGCTTGGTTAAGCGGTTATATTTAAATTTAACTCTTTTTTTAATATTTTAACTGACGAAAATTATATATTTTTTAAATTTAATTTACAAAATTAAAAACCCGTGAGTATATTGTAAACTTGCTTGAAATTATTTAAAAAAAAAAAATATACGTGTATAATAAAAATATTATGAGTGCACGCGGTGTTCCAAATTTAAATGGTAACAAACGCTATCCACAGATTTTATCGGGAGCGTTTTTTTTTTGGTTGACAGGTGCAAGTGAAGTTTCTCAGGCTAAAACAGGTACAAAGATACAGATGTGGAATAAAATAGATTTTTATTGTATGTAGATTTAAAATTTATTTACTTTACTTGATTTCCAGTTTTATTTTGTATTTCTTCTCTATCAATATGTTTGGTTTAAGTAGGTCGGATATATAAAATTTTGCTTGAAATATGTAGCGTATATTAAAACGGTATATTGGAAATCTCGATACAAATCAAAGAAACACACCTGAGTTTCCTACAGTCATTTCAGTTTGTAATTTCTTGTATTGTTCTTGTTTATTTCAATATGAATCATTTTTAATACGGCTTAACAATGAGTGGGTACAGTTATATTTGACCACAGTTATTGTGAGTGAAGATTTAATTCATCCACGGATCATTACGAAATTACGGGTGATAAAAAAAACTATCGTTTCGTGGAAACGAAAATATAAAATCATTCGAATACCACATACAAAGCCATCTGGCACCCTCAGCGGCCATTTTTAAGAAGAAAACTGGTCAAAGAATGTACCAACTTTTGCACCTGTCACTCTCAACCAGTCTTAGCGGATGTCTCGAACGTTCACCTAGAAAGAGATAGATATATAAGTGTGCTGTGAAAGTGACGCACTTATATATAAAATAATAAGTTACAAAGAGACAGCTATAACGTCGCGTGGCGGGAAAGTGGGACGCAAAATAATCCTGCTTTGCTTGTTTTATTTAATAATCCAGTTATGAGAAAACTTGGCTGGCTTCTTAGGAAGTTAATAGCCCTTATTTATATTTGTAATAAGGTCTAAATTAAAGTACTGTTTGTTGACAATGACTACCCAATATGGAGAGAACTGTTAAGTTGCGTGATGCGAATACTTTAAGTGATATAAACAAGTATAAATTGATTTTTTGTTGACAGAAACAATTCATATGAATTATATGAAGGCATCATTTTTAGGTTTTAATGGCCAAAGTAAAAATTATCTAGAATAACTAACTGATCTTTAGGACTCAAGTCTTAACCTCCCGCCAAATAAATAATACGGTTTTGAAATTACATTCCTATTTCCGGTCACGTTCAGAACTAGTGTCATAGACGTGTTATAGGGTTGTAATAGAGAAATTTTAATTTCAAGTCAGACTAAATTAGTTTTAGTGTAAATTAAATAAATAACCCGGTGTAATTTAGTTAAAACGCACCCGTCTTCTTTTGGGTAACAATTCTTGTGTTGTTTACTTAGAAAACAGGCTTATTCGCACACACACGCACACACACACACATACACACTCACACATAAACAACTTAATGATAATTAATATACAAATCAAATCATGTCCAATTCAATTTAAACACTAAATAAACTAGTTTATTGGGTTGATTATAAAAATTAAATCTATTGTCCGCGTTATAACGGGTAACAGCTTTTATATATACTTAGGAATTTCGTCTCTTGCTGTACATAGATAAGGTTCAAATCCGTCTGTACGTATTTTGCGGTTAATGATATGGTGGTGAGAAACATGCCATTTTGATGCTAAGTGGTGGGAAATGGGTGTTCTGTTTATAAGAAAAATGTGCATTGACTTTGTTTATGTCTAGAAAATACGTAATATATAAATCATAATGAGATTTACTTAATAAATAATATATAAACTATTAAAATAAGAATAAAAGCTAGATTCATTGGATAATAAGTTGAGATAGTGTAGTAGCAATACCTCCTTAGTGCTATCTGCAGTAAGCATTTAGTTTTAGCCCTTATAAGTATTTTTGACATTTTTAGGGAGCAAAATTTATATTTTTGATAATATAACGGTTATTTTATATTATCGTATGTCATAAATATTTGGTTAGGTTATTTTAAATCTACATTCTAAAATTATAGAAACTGATATTAAGTGTACTTCGGAATTAAAGGTGTTTTCGAAGCTGTTTAATTGTAATTATTTGAGTTTTTTTTACTACTTTATAATATCCAACAAAATATAAAATTAATATATATATATAATTAAATAAAAATCTCATCTTATTTTTAAACGAAAAAATTATGTCAATGTCAATTTTGACATCTAACGGTTTTAATGATTAATAATATAGAAATATTCAAAAACCGGTCTCTAAAAGCGCTGACAATTAATAAGATAGTATCATTTATGTTTTCTAAACGGAATTTATTTAAAATTATTATAATATATATAACAACATAACCAAATTAAATATAAAAACAACAAATGTAACGTTTAAATTCACAAAGACATTAAGAAATTGTCCGAAATACAAAATTAATATATTCAGAAGGCGTATTTCAAAATAAACCCTTAGAGATAAAAGTTCCACACGTTCATAATATTCGCGGGAATACTGCTAAATGTATTTGCATTTGATTCTCGGTACATTTAAAATTCAGTTTGTTTTGCTTGTCACATAAATTAATGCGCTACATAAAATACACTATTTTATTTTAACACATAATATAACATATGTATGAGAATTTTATAAAAATATTTAATATATACAGAAGAAACAATTAATTGTAATTAATAATTAATTGTAGTTCATCTAATTGAATTAAACTGAATTAACTTGTCAAGTAAGTCAAATCGTAAGTCAAAGTCTCAGTGTTCTATCAGCAGCGTGTGAGTGAAGTCGTGTTGTGAATAACTTTGAGGTACGTTGTTTGTAGACGTTACTTTGTTTCGTGTTTGTTTTTAAAACATACGTACATACATTTTATGAGGTTTTCACTTTTTATGTTATATGGTAAGTTTATTTTTGTTTATTAATAAGAATAATTATAAGATTTATATATTTTTATACTGATTTAGATTTAATGTTTTGGTGTTTAGAAAATTATTTTCTTTTTTTTTATAAATAAAAAAAATGTATTTAAACATATTTAGTAATATATTATTTCATAAACTAAGCAAGCTTCCGGTCGCTATAATATTTTTATATATATTTCCTTTTTCTATTTTAAGTCAATTAGTTAGCAAATTTATCAACAGATGGAGTTGAGGTAATGCTTTTCAAAGCTTTCCCCAAACTAGAAGTACCTTAAAAGTTTTAAAAAGTCACTTCGACCACACTTCATACTATTATACATAAATTAAAAGTTTATAAATTTTGACAAAAAATTTAGAGAGTGCATTTCTATAATATAATTAAATATAAATTAACAAAATACGTCCAATCAATAGAATAAAAAAGCAAAGCACCCAGAAGTCAAATCAGTGAAGTCTTGAAAAAACAAACTTCCAAAAAAAAAAAAAAACTAACACCAACTTGCAACAAAAACCTGATTTACCAGGAGATGAGTATAGTAAATTTTGAATATAGTAGACGATATTCAAGATTATACTTTATTTCATACCAAATAAGGTCTACTTTCATTTCGGTTTATCTTTATTCAAACAAAACTCAACCTTATTTTTAACGGAATACAGTTGAAAATGAATTTAATGTTAGAAATCAAACAGGTTATATTTTGATACTTCCCGTAATTAGGGCAGGTGTTCGATGCTGAGATTTTTTTGCTACTATGATTTATTTTTGGTACATTTTTTTGATAACTACCCTCAAAAGGTTTGGATGTAGATCTGATTATCATAATCAAAAACAGACGGTGAAGGGATTCTTCACAGAACGTATTAATGTTTCCAGATACAAATATTTGTTTAAAAAGTTATTTATTTAGTAGTTTTACTTGATTATCATTTTTTAAGAATAATTGCTTTTATACAACAATTGCTTCTGGGTTTACATGAATCTATTGAATCGATTTCTGCTAAGTTTTGATACGTCGATCTCTGTCAAGAGTGCTCATTCGACGTAATTGTAACTTATTTTACTAAATTCTTCCATAACAAACTTATTCTTTAGTTAAAAAGCTGTGACAATTTAAAATGTTTTATTTTTTCATTGTAATAAGATTATTGAAGTATATTATTTACGTCACTATACTGCGAATGTCTGTATGTCTATTTATAACTTAGTCTTGCAAAAGCTATGAAACCTTAGTACTTTTATAACCTTTGCTGAAAAAAACACTTTGTCATTTATCCAATGAGATCATCTGAATGACTGTTGCTGAGTATAAATTTTCATTATCACACTTAATACGAAGCGCTTCTCGTTTCACATACAATAACCCACCTTAAAGCTATAACGTGCTATATATTGCAAAACTTAACGCTGCGTTTGTAGTAAAACGAAGCAAAACGTGAGGCAACAATAAGTAAGGTAACAAGCAATAAGTTCTTATAACTAACGAACACAACATATGTTGTTGTAATTAATTACAATATTCTTATATGTAATATTAAAAAACAGATAAACTTTTGGACGAGCAAATATCTTGAAAATAAATTCGTTAAATCAATAACCAATTCGGATAACCATATTTGGTGAGGAATGCAGTTTTCTTTACAACCATTTAATTCAAACATATTTCGTAATGGCTATAAATCCCTAACTACGTTAAATTGATTGTTTTGTACATGTAAAAATGAATTTTAATGCCAATGTTTTAGAGTTCAAATTTATATAACTGTAAGTGACATTAACCGTTACTAATCGCCTACGCGAATCTGAACGTAGCATACATATAAAAATGCCATGATATCAACCAATGTAACATGAACCGTAGTTCGCTTGGTGCTTAATGCAAATAATTATACAACAGAGCTCTTTCTGTTTTGATAATTTCGGCTCTTATTCTTACCATACTTGGGATTGGTTTCCATGTATTTGTCAAGGATGATCTTGGAATAAAAAGATAATAGCGTTATAGACAAATATCTATCTATAGCGCATTACTTCTGAATTTCATTATTTAAACATATTCCATTTTCCAATTATTTTACAAAGAAACATGTTTAAACATTGTTCATCTTGAAATTTTATAACAAATTAATTTTATTTTAATCATAATAATCAATTAATTGATATGAATTCACTTGTTATCGTTAACATGAATTAAATATTCATCCAATTAAAGTCCTTTGGATGAATTAATGTTAATTACGTCGTGTCATAAGTCAGCAATAATTTGCCGAAATCTTTTCCACCGGATACGTTTATTGATTCGGATCAATAATGCTGTGAGCTTGGGATTCCTTGTTATTAAAGTATATTAAATAAAAAAGATACAAAAATTTTATACAATTCCTTTACCAAAATGTTAAGGTGGAATTTTTTAAAAAATATTTATCTATCAGAACATCTCAAAACTTATCTCATAAATTACAATAATATAGAACATATTAAAATTCCTTTATTTTTATTATAATTTTAATTTATTAATTAATTTGAATTGTATTCATTGATTTGTTATCTTATTAAATATTAATGGAATTCATATATTTATTGGTGACTACAATCAGATGTTTATTGGACAAATTATAATCAATAGTCCAAAAGAAATAAAATTATCTTAACGAATTCATATCAAAAATTTACTTGTCTACGTTTAAAAGACGTGAAAATAGTGCGGTTTTGTTATGGCTTTTCTGTTGTCAACTCGTTTTGAATGCTTGTATCAAATAGTATGCTGAATGGAGTTGGTTAATTAGGGAACGACGATTATTCATAGTTTAAATGAGTGTTGATTAACAATTCCTGTGAAAACATTTTAATGGAATAGTCCAAGCAAGTCATAAACATATTTTTGTGTTTCATCCGAATACTAGCCTCTTCCACCGGCTTCTCTCGTCCATGAAGGGTCGATGTTTTTTTGACCGAGCATATTGCCGCTAGCAATATGTTGTCTTGTCGATAACCTTTTTGTTTCTTGTTTACTGTCGTTTTTTTGGTAAAAGCTTGTGTAATATTAAATAAAAATGATTGGGGAAATAATAAAGGACATTTGGGAATATTTTTTTTATTTCGACGATTAAAATGGTCTCCTTATATATTTGTTGTACATTTATGTAAGGTCAGTGTTTTTTATGTTAATAATTATCGTAGTATCTATATTTAAGGGTCGTCCGAGCTAGATGTCTAAATGTAATATAGATTGAAAGACCTTAATTTGCATATGAATTATGAATTTGAATAACCCTTCTAACAATGAGATAGTTTGATAGAATTATAGTTTATAGCCCTGTAAATATATGGTAAGTATAGTCCAATAACAAACTAGAATTAAATAAAATCTAAGTATGACAACAATCCAACTCTCGTTGAGCACACAAAGCTATATTATGTATTTTATAAGAAACAGTCGGATATAATAAATGACAATTAATAATAAATCCGATGGCCTTTAAATGTTCGTCAGAATAATTAAATACAGTCACTTTTAACTAACAAGTTGCAATTTTTTTTCACTCTATGATGATATTTTTTTTTTCTAGCAATCTTAAATATATTACGCTGTATTAAATCTCTGATTATTGATATCAAAAGTATCTCAAGAATATTTTTTTTTAATAACGATCTAAATTAATAACTATGTTATTTTTTATTCGTCAATAATAATGTAGAAATTAATTGATGCTTCGGTTTTAATAAACATAAATTTATGATTCATTTAATTTTTAAGTGAGATTTTTTTTTGCTACGCGTTCGATCCAATAAATTTTCAATCTACGTCATAAAGACAAATACATTTTTCTATGTAGTTTTAATAGAAGTTGTAATGTTCGTGTGGGACCAGTACATGTAATTGGTGTATCGTGCTCTAAAACAGTACGCTATTACGTGATTGAGTACGGTTCACACACAGCGAGCAAACAATATGGTTAATTGATATATTTTTTTTGTTAGCTAACGACAAGTTAAATATTGAACTTTCAAATTAAACCACGGCTATTATAAATGAATGTCTTTTGTTCTGCGACAATTTTTTCCAGTTTAATGAAGGTTAAGGCGGGAAAGTTCAGGTTTTGTAATAGTTTTGACTGTATTATATGTTTGAAAGGAAGTAAGTATGACAATAGCGTTATTAAGAAAAAGCTTATCGTTATTTAGTTACGCAAAAACATAATATTTGATTTTCCCATTGACATTCAGACATTTTCGTCTCGTCTGCCCGTGATCACGGTTGCTGCAAAGTAACCGAAACGTCGGGACTATGTGGTTAAAATATTTAAAAAAAAAACGTAATAAATCTCAAAAATATTAGTTTTATTTTAATGAATACTTGCGAAAGTCTTACATATCATTACATGTCATTATATGCTTTTCTCCCACAAAAACATTTCTCGTAAATTTCAAGCGTGAACGAATATAATTTGTTCTTTATATATTTTAAAGTGTATATAATATATATGTACATTAGGATCCGCGTTTACTGCACTGCAACATTTCAAGATTCAAGACAGGGCTTTCAGATGCGAGTTATAGAGACATTAAGTATATCCTTCCAACGTATTTGCTGAAATATAGCATTTAAAAGTCCGTTTCAAATATCGCAGACGCTGCAACGTCTTCATGATACTTATCTCATCCTTTCCTCGGGTACTGGTTACAATTAACAATAAAATATATATATACACACACACACACACACACACACACACACATATATATGTGTGTGTGTGTTCTATATTATAGATAGTATTCAGTATAAAAAAGTCTTCGAAATTCAAAATATTCTGCTCTCGTTTTTTGTATGTGGGACTTTTTGTAGGGTATTAAAAGTTACATCACCTGTTGCGGTTTGATTCAATGTGGCTGCACCTTTATACAATTGTTCCCACGAGTGTGCAAATCGATTACTCTATCAACTTGTATTTCACGTATTGTGTGGAATTTTAAATTACAAGAAATTCATTTTATGCATGTTCCTTTTTAAAATTGTTAAAACGCTTTATGTTTGATGTAAAAAATATATATTATTTTTGTCGTAAATAATAATGCAATATTTGGATAAAATTTTAACATGTTCTATCCGTTACCAAAAAGGTTATTTCGTTTCGAAGTAATAAGAAAAGTATGTGCGGACAATTACTTTGTTTCCTCGCCAATTCTCAGAACGGTCTAATTAATAGTTAATGTAGTCTTAATTAAAATGTCTATATATATAAAACTTTAGGAAATAATTATGATAGTTCATATTATACAGGCCTATTAGGGGAAGAAAAAGGGAAAGCTAGTTTTTAACTATGATTTAACACTATCCGTGCATCTTTTTGAAATCAGCTATCTAACAAAATTATAGATATAGTATATACCCACACAGAGACTAAACATATTAATTGTGAAACAAGTTTGTGGAATCCGAAAGTATTTTACGACTCACGATGGTTTTATTTAAATGAGATACTTATACCATATATAAGTTACTATACCTTGTGTGTTAATCGTTAATTAATAAAGTTTTTGTAACAGCTTCGAACTCGTCTTGCAAGTAGCGGCATGCGGGCTAATACATAGAAGATTTTTTTGCTATTTTCAACTCTTAACTGAACTGTTTATATATTTTTATATTACATATAGAGTCTACGTTTTATTATATATAATGAAATTATTATGATTTGCTTCACATAAATGTGTATTAGTGAAAGCAGATGTTTTTAAGATAGAATATTTTTAATATTCAAGATTTTCGCGTGTACTCATTTGAATGACTATTTAAAAAATTTCTCTGATAATGTTCTTTATTATTATTTTTAATTAAATTAATTAACGTCAGGATTATTTGAAAAAAATAAGAAGATAAAAACGCGTAGTATCCGAAATCCTTTATTTCATTCAGAATATATCTAGTAGTCTTAATCAGTCTTAATTGATTTTTTTGATTATTATTATTGTTCTGTCTTTCATAAAATCATTCAGTTTAAATTCAAAAATTATATATTAAGTGATACCTTATTAATTCTATGTTCTTATTGTGTTGTGTTAATTATAAGATTTTTGTAGCCTCGTCATTCTTGTATAAACCGGTTCCGGTAAAAAGTGACTGACTCTACATTCTTTATCCATATTTGACACAAAATTGGATATGTCCATATCATTCCGATTTTTATTACTTTTATTTTAGTTAAATTTATTATCAATTAAATATTGTATTTCTACTGTTTATTGTGTATATATTAAGTCGTTTGCTCCACAGTTTCTCATAGTCTTGACGAAACAGTAGCTTACGAGTCGTCTTACAATCATTACACATGGGGACGTGTAATTTTCTAAGCCAGTAATAGACTGCGTGAACATTTAATTAGATATAACTATAAAGAAGTCGCATAATATTAGCTAATATAAAGTAATTATTTTAATGACCCACGAGTGGTGTAGCGAGATTTGTTATGCTTTAGAAATAGATGTTTATAGTCAGAAAATTGTCAGCAGCAACTTTTCTTGAGTTATTATATTTTCCTAAAGATTAGGTCTAATTATGTTTTATCATAATAACTTTTAAGTTATTAGTTTACTGAGGTATCGTAGACAAATTGTAAGTAACAAGAGAAAATAATTAAAGCCTTCGATTAATAGTTTTGATGTTTTTTTATAAAAACGAAGATAATATTCCTTCGTATCCTTTTTATTAATTGACTGATAAAAACCTTAAATGCTTTAAAAATAACATTGAAATTGGATCTAAAACTCGGAAATATAGAAATTATGAATACTAGAATTTACATTATTTGTTACTAGCAACATTAGCAACAGGAGAAATGTTGTCAGCGTGAAAAAAAAAATGGACACATAAAATACATGTGTATAGTACGAATACGGAAATGAGGAAAATACCTTGAGTGGGACACACGGTTATAAAGTTCAGATATTAAATATAATAACATTCATAAAAAAATTTAATCGATTTTGTATTGAGATTTCATATACATAAGAATTAGATAGCTCTACAATTTATCTAAAATAGCTAATTTCAAAAAAAATAATTTTAATTAATAGTAATGATGAAAAAAATTAAGTATAATATTTAATTGTTTATACCCTGTGAGTTTAGTACGACTATATTAGTAAGGAATTTATTATTATGTGGCCTTTTTACACCATAATATTATGGTACCCATATTAATATATATAAGTAATTTAAGAAAAGTGATATACAGTCAGAATAATCTGTCATCACCATATTTTAAATTGCATTCTTCTGAACTGTGTGTAACGAAATGTTTTTCTTGAAGCCCGGTATCTATGCAAATTATATTACAAAGACCGCTGAAGCCATTTTGCTTTTACATCCAAATATACATAGAAGTAAAAAGGAAGGAAAATATTAAAAAAAGGCTCTTTGAACTCTTAAGTTTTAATGATAAACATACCGATATTAAAATACATGTGTTATTCGAACGAACAAAACATGAAAAAAAATATCGCTTGAAAAGTTTTATGCTATAGCATAGGAATTTTTCCGTTTCCACGTATCTCAAATACGTAACGTAAATCCTGAACAAAACAAGTTATTTTAATAGTAAAACGCGATATTTTCCACTGAAATCACTCGATATTTAAGAAGCCCTAAATATTTTCAGTACAATCAGATTACTTCCCAAGTACTGAAACCGTAGAAATTTTCTTGGTTTATTTTAAATTAATTATATTTAAGAAAACTTTTCTGATGAATATTATATTTCAATCTAGTTTTATTGAAAACTGATATATCTATGCCTTTATTATTCGAAACGAAAATGATATAACTTTGAACCATGGTTTCGCTCGCGTCAATAAATTTGTATGTAAACCGCATATTATGAAAAAACAATTATATTATATATATGTATGTAATACAAAGTACCATTCACAAATAAAGCTATAATTCCCTCGTTCGAAGAGTTGCATGATAGTATAAATTTAATAGTCATATATTCTGGAGGTTGCAGGTTCGATGCCTGTCAACATTAGTTCTATCGATGTTGACAGCACTATGTCATGTTTCAATTGACAGACATGACAGACACACATATACAAACAGCTACAAAGTCCTCATCAAAAAATTGTATTAATGAAATTATATAAGATGTACTAAAAGGCAAGTATACAAGAAAGCTTTTAAATACAATTTAAAGGTTAGGGTCCCGAATCTGATTGTTTGGAATCTCATAGCACGAAGGGTCAATGAACTTTAAATTTCTTCTTCATACTAATTCATTAATATAACATATACCTTTCCGAGGATAGAATCTAAGAACACTTTTACTCTAAACATTGTAAACGCCAGACGGTTGGACTTGTTTGTATTTATACAGCCTTTTTTCAGCGCGGTTTTTCTTGTTTACAATTCAGACGTATTCTAGTCTTATATGGTTCTCGTTAGCTGACTTGAATGCACAAGTTAGACAAGTGTGGCTTTATTTATGGAATTATTAGCTCATTGCCTCTTCATACCTCGCTCGGGATGTTATTTAAGTATTTTTTATCGTATCTATAGTCTATTGTATGTTATACGGATATGAAATCAATACACTATCCGTGAATATTGTTTACGGATTACGGAAATGTATTATATTTTTGAATTAATTATTTTTGTGACTACCACAATTCTGTTCAGTTTAACCGATTTAATAGGTTACGTGCGGAGAAAAAACTTGTCAATTATTTTTAATGACATATGATTATGTATGTATAAAATACAGAAATATTCTCATGATATGTTCCTTGCTTTTTTCATACCTCAGGGCTCTGTATATTATGGTATTGGTTGGTATTGTGAAAAAAATTTTTGGTTTTCATTTTTATGACAGTGTTAAATATATATTTCGCGAGTCAAAATTACTGCTAATTAGATGTTCCTTCTTTCGAATTATCTTTCATTGCTTGTTACTCGTTTGACTTTAAATAAAATATGTTGGTAATGCATGTCGACATCGGTTAACTAAATTCATCAGATTACGAGAAAATACGGGTTTTTGCGAATTATTTTTTTGTACAGAAAAACATAGAGCGGGAAGTGCTGTTAGTTTATGAAGTAAGATAAGTTAAGTTTCACAGAAAAGTTTTTTACAAACTTAATCCCTCGGCTTCACTTGCACTAGTATTATTTATTTTATACCTTGTAAAAACTCCGTTATTATAAATAAACGTATATATTTTGTGTGTAACAAACATATACATATCTACACTTTTACAATATTTTCACTATTATTAGTGTTGAACTAAGTTTTAAATATTTAAGTGCTCAAATGAAAACTTTTTTAATATTGGTTTATTTATTCACAAACTTAAATCGAGTTAAATACGTTTATTATATTTAGACAAAGATTATTTTCTTTATAATATAAGCTCTTTTATAATTGTAAAGATATAAATGCATTATATGATTAATCATTGCGTGATATTCTTTTAGTCCAACTTCTATACCTGCTAACGGAACTCGGTGATAAAATTTCTTTGATCAACTCGATGAGTGGCTTCCTGAGCTTCTACAATATTAATTATTTAAGTGGGTGAAAAATTCAAAGAATTTTTTATCGATTCAAATATTTCTGTTCACTTCTATATATAAAATTTTTATGATATGATAAAAAAATATACAAGGGATCGTTGTTGATACATTATGTAAATATCATACCATAAATTATTTCAGTTGTTATATGAATTATATTAACTGTTTGGTATTATCGAATAATTTTATGTCATTTAATTTAAATTTAATTTAAAGTTTTCTTCATTTAAATATTTAGTTATTACGAAAGCTATTATGTATATAAATAATTATATATATATACATCCAAAATATATTAATTAATAAAATTTTCGTATGGAATGTGTGTATTTTCGTTGCTCCGAGCTAGAAATCATAGATAAAATATTGTAACATTCACTTTTGTCTCATCTTCCTTAACAAGTTTGATACAAAGTAACCGAAAGGTTGTACAAAATTTAATAAATACGCCTAATGTCTCCGAAAACTGATAGTTTAATTTTAATCTTTTAATTATTTAAAGTAACCAATCCAGGCCTAGAACGAAACAATGTAATAAAAAGCTAAGATTTATCAGTGACATCTTATAAATGTGCAGTTATGACCAAAAGAGTAGAAAACGTTAGTCGGCGCTATTTGCGTTCCCCTCACGTCTAAGTCTGCTTTTAGCTGTCCAAATATATCTTAAGTGTTATACAGATCCACAAACTATATGATTTCACTTAAAACTATTGAAAAATCACAAAATTAAGTAACTAAGGTTAAATTAATTCTTAATACATATTTTTTTTTACCGCCTTTGTATATTTAGTCAATAAATTCTTTCATACAACTAATATCAGTTTGAGTAAACACTATTAAAACTATTGTAAAACTCCAGTCTTCATATTTAATTGCTTCATCCATATATAAATTTGTTCTGGTTCATTTTATCGTCCAATAAAATATATTAATCAGCCATCACATTTCTTCCAACGTTTATTTTAAGATATTAATTGTTTGATTAAAAAATTTAATTTCCCGTTTTATTCTATAATAAGTAATTATTGTTGATATTCTTAGTTAATACAGGAATAAAATCTTTGAGGGATTATTTTAAATTCATAAATCAATCAACAACATTCCCCTAGAAATAACTCCCCTAGAGGTAACACACCTTTTTGTTTTATAATATGCCTATTTTAAAAACTATTTCAGTATAGTGTTTAGATAAAATAAACTATCCCGTACATTTAAATAGCGACAAATTTAGCCTATAAAGTATCCAGACAAATTTAATGCCTTACAGAATTGCATCCAAAGGGATCACTAAAGCACTTCTGCTGAGATATTCTCAAAATGCCAATACAAATTTACCTTTATCGCCCATAAAATAGAGTCAATTTTTCCATATATAACATGCATTTAATGCAAACCAAACCGTAATAACATGATATAGAGCAGCGTTTTCATTGACAGCTAAATGGGGAAATTAAAAAAATATTTTGCAGCAGCGCGGACAAATTAAGCGCTAGACGTGCAAAAAGGTCAGATTCGCGTTTTTTTTTTTTTTTTTTTCGCTTTTTAAGCTAAATATTCCGTGCATCAAGCATAACAGATGTTTATTTTCAGGTTTCTACTTTGTTAATGTATGAAACAAACCCATATTTACTATATATTTAAATCATTTTAGGCCAAAAATATTATTCCTTAAGTTAAAGAATTAACTTTCGCTTGTAACTTTGTCAGCGTTTTTTTTATGTTAGTATAAAATTGGCTTACATTTTTTTTTTAGTTTATGTCATTTCAGTGTTACTTTTTATTATAGTATATCAAATAAATAATTGGGTAGATTTTTTTTTTTTATTAAATCAAATCAATCAATACTTCTATAATTAAAATTTACTGAATATATACTATATTTATATTAATATTTACTATATTAATATTTTCGGATATACTACGCGGATGTTATTATTTTAAAACTACATAATCCCGACGTTTCGGTTATTTTTCAGCAACCGTGATCACGGGCAGACGAGATGTGAATGTCTGTCAGTTGGTCCTTGTTATTTATCACCTACCGCCATCGATTTCAAATAAATAACAAAATATATTAGTTTCATTTAAATGAATAATACCCGCGAAAGCCTTAGATCTCATTATATGGTAATTCTATTTTGTTTTTATGTACGAGTTATTTATATTTGATTTATTTATGAGTACGAATGAGCGCATGGACATTGTTTGATTTCTCAAATGACATTTATAGAATTAATAATATAAGTGGACATTTTTCTGTGTATTTCCAAGGATCAGTTTTAATTTATCTGTAATGATACTGAAGCTGTTATATTGTGCAATACGCTCCAGTTTAAATACGTATGAATCATTAAATTCCTGACGAATTACGTTGTACAGTTTCAACGAAACTGTCTGAGATACTTTTGAGAGTTGAAATTATTATGAAAAAATTAATGAATTTTTAATGAGATCTAAGACACACCTCGTCTGCCCGTGATCACGGTTGCTGCAAAGTAACCGAAACGTCGGGATTATGTAGTTTTTAAATAATAAAATCCGAGTAGTAAATCCGAATAATACTAGTTTCATTTTAATGAATTTTTAACTAAGATCAATACAGATCGAAATACCTTAGTTTGAGATAGAATAGTTTTTCATTTGCAAATATTCTGAATGAATATCCGTACCAGGCGTGAATAAGTTAACAAGTCCAAAATACAAATTTTTCAGCGCGACCATTTTAAAGTTTAATTTTTGTCTGTAAATTCTGGTTTAATGTTTTTGAATAGGTACTTTTTTATTTGAATGTAATTCGTTTGCTCGGAGCTCTCGGATAACATGAGGTTATTTAATTATATTATATATATAACAGTAAAAAATTGACGTATCAAGTTTATATTTGATATACTGGTGTCGAGAAAAAATAAAATGAAATACACAGTTATTTAACTAGTTACGTAATCCTGGTTTGTCTTTGATATAATGTATATAATAATATAATAATGTATTTCAAACTATAAATTGTTACATTGAAGATATAAACATACATCAAAAGTAGGTGCCACTGGCTTATAAACATCTTTTTTGTATGAATATGTATGAAGCTATGTTTGTTTTAATTATAACTTGTTTTACGAAATGTTTTAAGTATTTAAACTTGAATTTTACTACTAACATTAATTTTATATTACGTGAAATCTGTATGCTTTGTATAATAAGGATTAAGCCATTTTATTGTTATTAGCCATTTTAACTCAACAATACTTGAGGTAAAATTTTTTTATTAAAAGTTTTCATTAAATTAACCATAAATTTGGTATTATCTTATAGCATTTATGATTTTTATATCAAAAACGTAATTTATCAATGCAAAAATTATTTTTTTACATGAAATATTTAGTAATATAATCTTAAACGATGATTAAAAGATTTTTTTTATATGATTACCTTGAGAGTAATATTACTAAAGTAATAAGAGCCTCCGCTCACATTTGATGTTTTTGTTAATTTTAATGTGTAGTGAAAATATACAAAATTGGAGAATTCCGTCACGTCTAAAAATTTACAAAAAAAAAAAAAAAAATTACATCAGTTTGACGTTTAAAAAAATCCGTGTTTTTTTTCAATTATTTACAAAGACATAAAAAAAAATCTTAAAATTATAGACTAGTTTTGGGGCTAGGGTTTGTGTGTATACTAAATAAAAATCAACATCTACCCCTAACGGAAAACACGTGTTAACCCTCGGGGGCGTCTATAAATACATGCGTACTGTGGAATTGTGCTTTCGTTCAGTTGAAGATACGCGCTCGTCCAAATGTGACCATTGCTGTGCTTTATGGTATTAACGGTATGTGACATTCTGTTCATTTTAAATTTAAAACATTTAAAATTTAAACCAACCTAATTTTAGAGCATGGAGATTATTATGAAAAAAAAAAAAAACTAAAATTAACTCATAACTTGCACGTATGTAATTAAAACGTTTTTAGTACGCAAGAATTTATTATTAAATAAATGATTATCAGTCTTTTCATACTAGTATATTTGGTTGATAATAAAAGTATTTTTAATTATATAGCGAAAAGCGGACGTCATAAGATTATGAGGTGAGCTCAGTCGGATATAAAGAGCGGAATTTTAAAACGCTGACTCAAAAATATAAAAATAACATGTGCTCAATACGTTTGTTTGTGCGTACTTTAGGTTTAACAAAAAATAATACCAAAAGTTCATGAAGAACCAGTAAACATGTCTGCTTTTATAAATTTATATAAAACCCCTTCTAAACCTTAAAATTTTGTAAGTGGTTTTATACTCGTAGGTGTGAATTAATTTAGGTCTACGTCAAAGTTTTTAAGATCTGTATTCCATTTTTTTGTGTTCTAAACGAAAGCTTTTCAAGAATGGATCAATCAGGTATTATGATCATACGACATGGCAATGGATTTGCAAAAAAAAAAAAAATATTTTTTACATTTTTTCTCATTTATTTAAACTTATCACGTTTTTAATGTAGTCTACACATGCAAAAACAATTATAACAACTAACATTTACAAAGTAACAATATCCACAGTTTTATTATTGTATTTTTGTAAGAAAAAAATATATATTTTTTTAATAAAAGCGTTCGCGGAATGTTATCTAAATACTTGTTCAACTTCAAGAAAACCCGACGTTAGCAAGTATTTGTAGAATGTACAATATGTTACTTGCTTTATTTGTTATAAGAAATTTTGTTGTTTTATTTTTATCGTTGATATGTTATTTTTCTATTTTAATATTCTGAGATTCCATATTTAAAATTTTTATAATAATTTTAGTATTACCTACCTACTATCCATTTGTTCACCAGGAAACAGAACAATCGCATTCAGCTTCAGAAAGAAACCGTTATCATATACGTTTTCAAATATAGACAGAAAAACAAACATAAGCATTTTTTCTTTTACAATATTCCATATTATAACAACAAAATAAAATACATATATCCGAAAATATTCAGACAGAGTTCAATGATCTTATAAATATAGACAAGAATGGGAAACAAAAGTAAGACAACAGAACGGCCGTTCTCTAATGCGAGTTAGGAGGCAATTAGGAGTCCCTTGGATGAGGATATAGGGAATATCAAAGAAATTAAATAAAATATAACACATGAAAAAGTATTACATATTGCAAACAGATACTCGCAAGCTGCTTTATATAGTTTTATACCGTATCGTTATTATTTGCCTTATTTAATACAATTTGTACATTCATAAGACACAAGCTAGACTAACGTCAGTATTCATGACATTCCGTCTTGATGTTAGGGAAAAACTTAAGAAAGGTTCATGTTAATAGGATATCCTAAACCGACATTGAAACATATAATATGTAAACATATCGAACTTAATTTGCCTTACTTCCGTCTTTGGATTAATATTGATTGATGCGTCATTTTAGAGCGATTTTGCGGTAATACATACAGACATTAATATTTAACAACTAATTATGAATGTTTGATAATAGTTGTAATATTTTTTTCAAACTAGCGCACAGTCCTGTAATACGATATTTTTTGCGACCACACGTTGTGGGTGGCTATTATGTACATGTGCGACAATTTTTGTTTTAAAATATGCTAACTGCAATGTCCACTATTATATTCTGCGGTTTTTGTTATAATGGAATAGTTTGGATAAAACATTAATCATCCAACTTGGATTGGAATTTCTGTGTAATTTTTTAGAAAAATCAGTGGACAGAGAAAAACAATTATTAATTTATTTATGTACCAGAAAAAACAATTACAATATTTTGACAGAAGTGTAACGTACATGCGATAAATTATCTCTTAATAGAGATGTCTGCTAGAAATCTTTTTAATAAACGAAACAACGCATCAAACAGAGAAGGGAAAAATATGTGGTATTGTCCAACACTGTTCATGGGTTGTTGAACGGTAATCTAAATATTTTTATATAAGCCCCATTAGCCAATCATAGGAAATTCATGGGAAACCATCTTGGGTGCAGCCGTAATTAAGTTGAGTACACATTTATAAAAAGTATGCGTAAAAATAATATTTGTGTTGACCACATGGGCTGTAAGATTTCTAGAAGAGTCTTTGTGAGGAAGACGTTGAGGACGTTAATAGATTTTTTGTGATCAGTTATTGTGGTTTTATTAAATAATTTTAGTCACGTATATAAATTCAAATAAACTTAAACATATGACTACATAAATGAAGGATTGCTTGGAGTTGTACAAGAAGATAAAAGTACTAAAACTTTTGATAATATTTTCTTTTAAAAAATATCAAAAATTTATCCCTAATAGATTTCCAGATGAAATGTATGAATTATGAGAATTATTTTATTGTGTCGCAACACATCTAGTGTATAGTTTCCGGTGACACCACATGGCCGACACATGCGACGAATTATCAATTCATAAAGCCCAGATAATACACTCCACAAAATACACTTGGTTAAAAAAAAAACCACTTAGAGTGCCCTTAAATTTGTTGTAGAATTATCTTGAGTGTTAACCAACTTTTCATATCTTTTTTTTTGTCAATAGTTCAACGCAATGTTTTTCGGGTAATTATTTCGCCCACCCTCGATTTTCAATATTTTATGCGATTATTCTCATAAAATATATGTCTAATAAATGTTGTTATTTATCTTGTTTGTATATAAGTAAATTAGTTAATTGTTACCCGCAACCTTTTTTTACTTTCATTGGGAGTTAAAAAAATCCCTTGAGTATAACTTCGAAATTATAAAAATACGAATATTTAACATTTTCTCGAAATTACTACGGTAGATTTTACATTACATAATAAAAATAATGGTATACAAATATTCACTATCATGACAATTAAATATTATATTCTTTACAGATGAAACTCGCTAGATGAGTAAACTAAGATTGGGATTTCGACAATGAAACGGTCATATAAGCCGATATGGCGGAATTCGGTCTAAAGCTGCGCGTGCGCAGGGATGATTCGGGATACAGAAATAGAACGCTAACACGCCGGAAGCTCGGATGTATTGGGCAGGATGTTACCATTTGGATCCTGTCTGCATTATTTTTTGTCGGTTGTCATGGTTACCAGGAACAAAGATTCGCGATGGAACCACAAGACCAGGTCAGTGAAAATAGTTTTATAGTATTTTTTTACTCATAAATATTTTTATGTATATAACAACGAGAAGTGTTCGAATGCTTGATTTCTATATATCTAATATAAATGTATTATGAAATATTTCTTAGAAAATGATTCTCTCGTTGAGTTTGTATTTCATCAATATATTTTATGTGCTTCTAAAATAACTTAACTATTTATAGTAATTTCAAAATAAAAAAATCGGAGCTTAGATTTCGGTTGTTACATATAAATATATAACATTGAAATATATAATATGTAGAAGTTGATGAATATTAATTAATCACAAAGAATATCGAATTTCTAAAAAATGTATATAACTTTTATAAATTTCACCGCAAATTAATTCAAACTACCAAGTAGTATGAATATGTATTTATAATAAATTTACGGTATTTATGCTAATTAAAATCAGTGACTTTGTATACTTGGAAGCGGTTTGAGGGTAGTTGAGTTATAAGATATAGCGATTTGGATAAGTTTGGTTTTGGCGGAGCGATTATTACACTACTCTCCTTAGGCACAAGTCATAAAGTTCTTGGGAGCAAATAGTAGAATAATGCATACTTAAAGTGTCCAGTAACTATGAGCAAATTATAAGTTGTAACCCACAAAATCGCTTAAAATAAAATCGGTTAATGTTGGTGGATAGACTAGATTATGTATATATTAATAATTATATACTATTAGTAGTATTTACATTGTGTTCTAAACAAAATCGTTTTGTTTATCTTCAAAGATATTTATCTATAAACATTTAAGTAGTTTTTTTATGTCAGTCGATTCTCACATTTAGGTCATTGTTTTTATTTCAATAATTATTTTTATATACATTCTAACACATTTGCATAGATATTTGTTAACTGATATGTTTTATATTCGATTTTATACTGTTTTAATGAGTTTATGATTGTGTTACAACTAAAAATGTGTACATATATCTAAGATTAAAATTGTTTTTCGTACATTAGAAGTTACTTATGAGTTTCTGTGTTTTATCGAATAATATGACATGACTGACAAATATAATATTGCTTTATGTGGTAACGATCACGTCATACGTTAAGTAACTATGTAAAGTGCGTAACTAAGTCTCCTGTTTTGCTTAAAACTTATACGCAATTTATTTGTCCTTGATAATATATGAAAGTAGAATGGTAATTACCCTGTTACCCGTCGGATGAAGTCGGATAACGTCCGATTAATAACCAAAAGTGGAATACATAGTAATATAATTTTTATCAAATTTAATTTCTCGTAACATATAGTTTGAAATATACATATTTGTTTTATATTTCTTAGTCTCAAATAGAAATTTTTTTCTTGTTATCATTTTATGTGAAAGTAATGACTTATATATTCTAATTTTATACTCAATATTTATATTATACCTACTTATATTATACTTAAAAATTATATAGCTTATGTAAACCTATATATTATTCGTATGTATGTATATAATATATTGGAATTTTTTTATATAGATTATTTTCATTATTTTGTTCCGAAACTCCGTTTAATGATATTTTTTAACGAATGTTTATTTTTTATTGTGATTCGTTCTATCGTTTTTCAGAAAAACAAAATATTAGAATTTATTTTTAGTAATTGAAAAAATATGTATTTTTCAGTTAACTGTTATCTACTACTATCAAAACATTTGTCTGTTAAATCTTTAGAATTCGAATATAGTGTTTAAGTCCAGATAATTTATAAAATAAAATACTTCGTGATAGTTTACCAAAATTAAATAAAATTTGATTTCGATATTTGTTAAATATTTTTATTATAATATATAACCGATAAAACAAGTAAATTTTATTACTATAGTAACTTAAAATATCTTCATTTCACTGATATTTACTTCATAGAGAGGAAAATTATCACTTTCAAACTTCGTGATAAGTAAATGAATTGTACACGAAATCTGACATCCGTGTTCAAAAAAAACGAGGAATGTCCGCAGCAAATAAAGATTGTATAGCCTTGAAAAATATTAAATCTAGATTGTTTCTACTTGATTGATTAAAATCGGTGATCGGAGGGCCTATCATAAAATACTTTCGAAACTATAACACAGGCAAATTATTGTGATCTGGTTTAAAAACAAAGAGATTCTTTTTAATTCATATAACATCAAATCAAAGATAGTTATATCTCGAATGTTTCAGCATTCGGTAAAAATATTTATTTTGTAATAGTAACAAAATATCATCGTTTAAATAAACAGATGATTCTGAACGGAATATGCTTTGGGTGTATCAAAGAAAAATATTAAAAGTCGCATTACCGAACAGTTCTACTTCACGCGGTCGGAAGTGGTTCTGGAGCTGTTTTCAGACTCAAAAATTCACTAGCAATAACTGCTGGATTCCAACTTATAATGACTTGGATGAGTTTAAAATTTGTTCTTGTATACGAAATTTTATAAAACAGTATTCAGGAACATAAAATTTCAATTATACAAAATAGAATACGCTTTCTAGATGCATGTACGAATAGTTTTCCATTTCACAATATATAAGCGATTTTTATTGTCATGCCTTTGTTATTTAACAAATTCTCTTTCAAAAAGACAAAATTATATATAGGTACATATTTTTCTATAGCATTGCATACATAACAGTGTAAATGTTTAAAAGTTAAAGAAAATATCATCATTTATTCGTATTATTATAGACTTATAAGTAAATATGTCCCATTATTTTGATAATAAAATGCAATCAGATAAGAGATTTTAATAAATTTTACTAATAAAAATAATATCCGCAGAGCGCTATCGTCGGATCACGCGTTACTCTGCCGTGTAGAGTAGAAAATAAAATTGGAAGCCTCCAATGGACGAAGGATGACTTCGGTCTGGGTACACACAGAAACCTTAGCGGGTACGAAAGATATTCCATGATAGGAAGCGACGAAGAAGGTAAGAAATTTGAAACAAACAAACACACACACATATGTATATACATACACATATATACCCGTACATAACCTACTTTCCCTCCCTATTGCTAGTTCTATATTTATATTGAATAATTTTATATTTGCGAATGAAAATACAGCTACATTTATTTTATATTTTATCGTTGACCTACCTACATATTTTTACATCACATACATATTTACATATCTATGTGAAATATATATTTATATAAGAAATTATTATTTTATATTATATTAATAGTGAACAGTAAAGACTGCTTATGAAAAAAGGAAATCGTATAAATATACATTTTATATCCGAGCCAAACCGCTGACAGTAACTAGTATTTAAATTTAAATAAATTAATTGTAAGCCATTCGTTATAAAATTAATGATATTTCAACATAAAATATCTAAGGAAAGAGTTTTTGATTATATATACAAATAAATAATCTATTTCAAAGTGTTAAATAATAAAATTATATTGCGTGCCTTCACTGTATGAGAATACAAGTTTAAGATAAATTTGTATCACCTATAACAACTATAGCTGTTCTAATTTAACTGTCTCACGTATTTGTTTTTATATAAAACTGGTAATGATTGTTCTCAGAATATCTGTTTGTATGATGGCTTTACGCATGATTTCTTATTTTCATTACGTTTTTGTTTACTTGCGCCATAATATTTCTGTAAGTGATAGTGGGGTCTAGTTAATGGATACTTTTTGACTGACGTTACGTAAAAACCATTTTGGTATTGACATTAAAAATAGGCTTTGGTTGAATTAGAGAGATAGTTATTTTAGTTTTGTTTCAAAAATTTTCTTTCTGTCTGGTTTTTGGGACTAAAACTCTGCCGTAAAATATTTTTTTTTAAATTTTATAATCTTTATAGACTCGATAAGTATCATTTCTTGTATTATTTGGCGAGTGAGTGAGTGAGTGTAGAAGTCAAAAAATATGAAAAACTAGATGAAACGTTTGTACAAATTAAAAAAATACATAGTAACAGAGATCTAAAGATTATTAGAGAATTACGAACAAATATATTTCCATACCATTAATAAATCATCGTATATTCAAAACAGTTTTCTTTGAACCAAAATCTAACCTTGAAAGCAGTGGGTAATGCGTCAAACAATAATTTATTTTTCAAATCCGAATTAGTTCAGTGACCTCTGCGTATATTCTAATTATATATTCCTCTTCATATGAACAACGCATTGAAAATATTATGCTATCGTTATATATATTTTTAATTTGAACTTTATTTATGTGCTAATAAGACCTATAACTGAATTATTTCATTCGCTCAGTCAATAATGATGATTTTACTAATATATCAAATATATTTTTAACCAAAATATCTTTTGAACACCCTGTAGTTTTTATAAGAGCACCTTAGTTTTTCAATAAAATATATCAGTGTTTAGTATGAGATTAGATTATTAAGTTAACCGTCACTTCCATGTTTCGCATCTATGTATTAAAGTATACCGAAACATTTATCGAATGGCTCACAGTAAAACTGTTCGTGAAACTTTCAAACGCGTTCACACATTTATACGTCAAAAAATGTAAATAACATTGCTCTAATTTGTAACGTAATGTGAAATTATTAATAATAAGACTAATAGCTATTATATTTTTTAAAGATTATTGTAGAAATAAAAATCAGTATATATATATATAATAAATTCAGTCAATAAACATCAAGAGTCAGCTAAAAGACATTAGTATAGAATTAAATTAGTGCTAGCCTCAGTTGTTGTGTTGGCAGATGCTATATTCGTGAATAGTGTAAGAGAATGTGTTTTATTTTAAGTATTTTGAATTAAGGTTACTATTTTCTGTGTACTGTGTAATATCTTTCGTCGACCTTTTTACGCTTTTCATTAGTTACGTGATTTCGGTGTTCTTAATACGTGTTTGTAGTTTCAACCTATAAACCTTAAGTTTGGTGGTTACGTAATGTTAGTACAATTCAGTTATGTAGTATGGATTTAGTATTGAAATTTTAATTTTAATGTTACAACAGTGATGTTATATTAAAATAAGGATAATGTTTTTATTTCTTTTATCCCATTCTTAATTACATTTCACTAAGATTGTTTTTGTTGTCTGAATTATATATTGTATCATATAAATACGTCCTATAGAGCAATTGGTGATATTTTTTTTTATTAAACTTTATGGTTCTTCAATTTAATTAAATATCTTTACTCCATTCAACAAACTCCTTAGTTTTTTCTCCACATAATGCTCAAGATTATAATACGTCCAACAATTAAAATTTTGACGTTGGCAAAATGTTCCACGATTCCAGTGAGAATGACGCTATATAAACTAGTTTTTTTAAAAAGCTTCTTCAATATTTTGGACGAAAGTCTTGTCAAAAGAGTACCTAGAAAGAAAGAGGACTTAGAACTTGTCAAAAGAGAACGAATTGATATGCGGAGGAGTTTAAGATACATTAAAAATATTTTGATAAGCCTTGTCATAGTCAAATACATCTAAATAGTTTATTATCTCAGACGTTTAATAACCTGTAGGGTATTGCCGTTTCAAAGGCTTTGTTTTTATTCATATAAAGTTGTTACAAAAAATTATGCAATATAATTAATGCCATTAAAAATTTAAAGAAAGATCGAACGCAAATGCTCTATCATATCAAGAGTAAATAATAAGTAATTTTATAAGTAAATAAGTAATTGATTATTTTTTTATAATTTATAGAAGATATAACTAACTAAGGTTAACTTTCAGGTTTATTATGTAAAGTGGAGCAAAACACACCTCATCCAAAATAATATTTTCTTTTGAATGCCTTCGATCGATCTTTTAAGACAGCTATATGACAGGAAGGTCATTAATTTAAATTTTATGTTAATAAATCTTTAATATTAATTTGCATAAAATGTTTATTATGAAAAAAGCGTATTAAAAATACAGATTTTTGAGGTTATAAGGTTAAGAGTTAATGAAAGATCAGATATTAAAAGACTATTAATAAGAATAAAACGTCTCGTGGAATATTATCAAGATGTTATCTATTAAATTTATGACTGTCATACGAAATTTTATTATTTTTTTATAAAATTAATGTGATTTTTATATATACCTTATTTTGGTTTCTTTATTTGTGTTTAACGAAATATGTTTTTGAAGTAAATAGTACAAAATATATAGAAACGAGAGAAAAAAAAAACTATAAGTGGATTTTGCTAAAATGTGTTAAATTTATACAAAGTGGTTTTTTTTAACCTACGTCCATTATTGAATAGGTAATAATTTTGGGGCAATTTGAATGTGTGTATTGTTTTAAGTCACTGAATTAGTTACGCATTCAGACTTCCCCGTGACATTTACTATTCAAATGAGAGATTTATCATAAATTTATTTTTGCATATAAACATGTCATTTTATATAACTGTATTTTTGTTTTAGGAGATTACTCTTTAGATATACGAGACGTTTCGTTGGAAGACGATGGTCTATATCAATGTCAAGTTAGCTCTGGACTTAACGGTGAGTTGTTGTATTTAATATTAAGACCGAAAAATATTTTCAAGATATAAAAACGTGCTATTTATATGTAATAAAATTTTGTTTTTAATCATTAAGCACTTATTACGATGGAGTAAGATTCATTTTCAAGTGTATTTTTCACAAATGTTACTAATATGTAACTGTATAAGGTGTAAAATGATGCAAAATTCATACTTCATTTGAATTAAAATTTAGGACATTTGAAGGAAAAAATACAAAATTTTAATGTCTTTGTATCGTCGTACATTGTCCAAAGTAAACTTAAAATGATAAAATGATAGCAACATTGTCATTTATCACATCATAAAAGTGTAATTCTGCATTTATTTTATACTAAAAACTTATATTTCTTGACTTAGGTGAACCGCCGATACGTTCAAGATACGCTCATTTGACAGTACTGATAGCTCCTCAACCGCCCAAAATACTACAGGGTGCGTTTATAGATGCCACTGAAGGCGAACCAGTTGACATTGAATGTGTGTCTGAAGGGGGAAAGCCGGCTGCTGAAGTAAGTTAAATCTCTTGTATCAATTTACCAAAAACATCCCATAATTCTTGTTTCAACTATAACTAAGATCGTTAAAATGTATGCATAAATATATAATGTGTTTATGTATAGGAGAGTTTACTAAATCATAATTATTAAAGAACTATTTTGTTGGTAACTTGTTTATCATCTATTATAATACTGATTCGTAATTAATGTCACAGATAACTTGGGTCGACGGTAATCAAGTGGTGATTAAAGACAATGTCAGGAGCAGAATCGATGAATTACCAGACGGACAAAGATACAAAACGAGGTTAGTTTAATAATAATAATTTAAATCTATAAATTATTAGAGATAGATTATTATTTAGGGATACGTAGAAGCAAATCTATATATAAAAATTAGCATGACAATATTAGAACGACTCTGTGGTACAAGTTTGATAATCCTTCAGATTCAAATTAAGCTATGATTGTTATTATCACCAAAATAAAACAATACGGTCAGTTATATTAAAAAAACTATTACATAATAATAAAACCATAGATATACAATAACATAAATATTAATCGAATCCTAAGATGAAAACATTTTTTTACTTGTTAATAGTATGTTTTAATGTAACGTGTCATAATGATCTATCAATACCAATAGCTCGGTGCTGCGGTTAATACCAAGTTCGTCCCACCATGAGCAGCATATCACATGTCAAGCCCAGAATACAGCAGATCGGGCGTACAGGATGGCTACAGTATTGATAGAGGTAATATATAAAAATACGTACCAGCTCAGTGAACAAAATAACTATCTTGAAATGTAGTTTAAATAGTTTTATCATCGACATATTCAAAAATAATAAAAAGTTATGAAGTGAAAGAGAGGGTGAGGTAAGAGATGTAATTGAGGAATAAAGCAATCGGGACGCTATATGCCACGGCGTCCCGTTCGCTTTTTCGCTAATTGTGTATGACCCATTTGATTTATGGGTATAATAAACCATTTTATACGATTTATTTATTTGTCTCTTAAATAAAAAATACATCAAATAAACAGTTTTTAAGCTGAAGGTAAGGGAACAACATGAAAGTTTCAAGAACTATTATAAGTGATTATGTATTTATGCTCACTAATTGACCGAGCAAAGTTTAACACGATTAAGCCACTACTCGCCTGTCTAAAGCTGATAAGATGAGATAATTTTACGTGAAATTTGATAAATCATACTAATTGTATTTGCAAGTAAGCGTTGTATTATTTTTTTTTTTGTGTTAAATCCGTTCTATAATTAAATATATAAAAAAAACTACTAATGTATTTAAGACATTCGCGAATATTCATTTAAATGAAACTAATATTTTCGGATTACTACGCATTATCTTATTATTTTTAAAAAAGAAAAAATACAACTTGATAAAATAAAAAAGTAGCAGTGCATTTTTAAGAGACTTCAAAACCAGAGGAATGGATAATTTTGCCACCTAGTTGTTGTTCTTATTTAATATCACAAATAAGCAACCTCTAATGTTTCCTCTTAGCAGCATAATTTAAATAGATTTTTATTATTAAAAAATATAAAGTAATCCTTCAGTTTAAACTTACCTATATAGTCTGTGATGGGAAGGTTCATAATTTGAATAAAATCTCATTGAACCCGCAATTAATAATTAATTGATTCTGAGACTCGATATAATTGCTTAATCTAGACTGGTCTCAGTTATATTCAACTTTCAAACGGACGTTATTAATGCAGTGAAATCAGTCTAGGCTTTTTACGTACAGAGATCCGACGTTCATATAATATTATTAACTTGCTTTCCGCAGTTTCATTTAAAATATCTCTTGAGTCTGAGAGTACGAGATTATTTCTTAATTAGCTTTCACTTTGCATAAACTTTTAGTTCCTTTGAAGATTAATACGTTATACGTTTTATGTGTTCCATTTTCTTCCAGATTAAACAATTTTTTCTATATAATTTATTATATAATACTTTAGAATAATATAAATTTTAATGAATATTATATATATATATATATATTAGTACCATTTACATAAATACTCGTATACTACCATAACGTATACTACCATAACGTAAAATGTAACATTTTATTTATATAGGTTAAAATTTGCAGGTAAAGTACGCTCCCAAGATCAACATCACGATGTCTACGGGTGTCGTGTCTGAAGGTGGTGAGGTACGGGTTCGGTGTTCCGCAGACGCTAACCCGCCACCCCAAATATATAGATGGTACTTAAACAACAAGCTCCTTGTTGGAGATTACAATGAGGAATTGGTAAGTCCTACTTAATTATACCCAAAATTCTTTTTAAGTTTATTAGTTTTTTTAAATAATTATATATATTTCAATGTAATAAATTTTTATATACGTGTATATGAAATTATTTACGTTTTGTCTTTTATTTATTTTGTATTATTTTTTAACTCAAAGTACTTAACAAAATAATATCTCATTATTTTGTTTCATCAAGTTCATTTCACTTTATTATTCAAAAAGATCGGATTTAACTTACAAATTTTTTTAAAATCTTTTCCAATTTTAAACTTACCTGTACTTTAGCTTGAAACGAATCACTATAAGACGTAGATAATTTTCCCAGAGCTAATATATTATACGAGTACATTCTCTGGAAATTTTTAATGAAAATATATGTTGGTTGTACCTACTTGCTTCTAGAAGTTTATTATTAAGATTAAATTTATATATATTGGTCTTTGAAATAAATTATAATGCACTTGTTTTATATAGCGTGAATTTAAAAAGTAAAAACGTGGTATACATCCTGCTTGGTTACATCAAAAAAATTAGAAATTAGCGTCAGCGTATCAGTAAACTCATAAAATGCACTCAATCGAGTGCAGTTTATTGTCTGTCACAAATTTTACAAAATGCATTAAAGATAATTTATAAATATAAGTATCTTTTAACATATTTCCTTGCATTTTATATTCAATTTAAAAGTTATTTTCAGAAAAAATATCTTATATTATTTTAAAATCTAAATTCTAAAATTGACAAATATTTATATTATTTAAGAATTATAAATTCGTTTCACCTTATTCCTTTTTAATTGTTAAATTATTGAAAATGAATATTTTTGTATTATTCTCTTGATTATTCGGATTATACTTAGCGTGGTCGATTTCATTCGGTCCGAGTACATTTTTATTTTATCTTTTATATTTAGCTTGTATATAAAAGGTAACAGTGGTATACTTACCGCTTTATGGTATAATTACGGTACTGTTAAATGTTTTCTTTATGTTATTGCGAACAAAGACTGAGGTAAATATATAGTATTCGTTTAAATGAAACTAATATATTTCGGATATACTACGAGGATTTTATTATTTTAAAACTACATAATCCCGACGTTTCGGTTACTTTTCAGCAACCGTGATCACGGGCAGACGGACAGACGACATCTCGTATATATATTTTACTCATGGTATATATCACACATGTATAGGCTTTAGGCTTAACCTGAATTATTAGTAGTACGAAATAATTTTAGAAGGAACAAATAAAGCGTTTTAAATTGTATTTATATTATGTCGATCAAATAATAAATTTATCTCTACGGGTAATTAGATAGAAAACATTATTTTATTACATATAAATGTATTTAATACAAGCCACGTAAGAACACACTCGGGGAATTGTATGCAATTTAACACAAAATGCGTCAAAGTGCTTTCATATGAATGACATCGGAGAAACTTGACAACGTAACTAACTCGTATTATACAGGAAATTTAACCTTTTAATAGAGTTCTTGTTCCTCATTATAAACTTTATCAACCGAGTTCGCGATAATTTGAATGGAACGTCAAAATTTCATGTTATTAAATACCTTATATGCGAAAATTTCAAATCCCAGATGCCTTTATTTCAAGCTGTATCGACTAGTGCAGCAAAATGTTTCGCATACTAACGCGACATCCTTCATAATTTCTGTTACTAACAAATATTCAGTGAAACATCTCTGTTAATAGTCTGAGAGCTCGCTTTAAGACGCGAGCTTCATAGAAACGATTCATATTTAACCGGGCTGCATCTGTTAGGCTCTTAGAGTATTGGAAGCTATCAGATAATGATAGAAATCTGATTTATAATTATTTATTTATAATTAATGAAATGAAATTATTAATATTATCTTAAAGTAAACCATGTTTTATCTATATATAAATTATAATTTAATTATAGTGGAAATGGTAGAGACTCTGATGTAGATTAATTAATTTTATTATTTTATAAAATCTGAGCGCTTTTGATATATTTTATATTTGATGCTATTATAAGCGATACACTGTGCTACAGTCTTTATGAGATGGAAGCAAGCTATGTAGGAATGCGTCAGCATTAATGCAAAATGAAGACGGGGGAGTTTAAATGAGGGTAGCTTGCAAATAGTCCAATGAATCTTGTTTAAACAAACATTATGTTGCGCATCAAATGGCGTGAAAATGAGAGCACTCGCTTCATAGAAATCGTTTTTTTCTGACGATTGCATTCTAATGTAGAAGTTACTAGTAATTTATTTATATGGGGATGAATCATGTATTTTGTTTTAGGTAATATTCAACGTGTCCCGCAAGCATAATAATGCGGTTGTAAAATGTGAAGTTAGCAACGCAGCCGGCAAGAGCGAAGCAACTATTACTTTGAACGTCACTTGTAAGTCACTTATGATAATATGCATAAAGCTCATACAAGACGTTTTGTAAATAAATTAACTGAGTAACTAAATGAAATGACGTATTGAAGAGCTTTACCTTAGTTTAAGATGTATTTTTATATATACATATATATATAAACATTGATATTAAGGAAGGTTTCCTATATATTTTCCTTTAGTCATTACTAAATTATCAAAAGGCCTGAAACTATTTTTTTTTATATTTGGTTTAAATGATACTTAAACTTTTTTCATTCACCATCGGTTTTCTATCAAAGAAACTAACTAAAATTAAAATATTTTTTTATATTTTAATTCTTAGATAATTTAGCGGTGGAAAAATATAAAACAAATTTTTAATACAATAAGTTTTTAGTTACAGTAAAAAATACACAAGTCGTTAGATTATTTCTTTGAATATGGTAGAAGTCTAAGCAAAAAGAATAACAGCTAAATCTCTCTACAACCTACTAAAACACTTGGGCCTGTCCAGAACTAACATCAATTCACTCTTAGAACGTACTTCGAAGGCAGCCCTAGTAGAGTCGTTTCAAATTTGGTTAGGTAGAGAGAGGAACTTTGACGGTGGATGTGAGCGTTTAACACGCGCCAGATAGAGACCCCTTAAACTTACACCGGGGTCGCAAATCCCAGGCACTGTTGAAGCTCCTCTCCTTGCAACGCAAGGACCCTGTACCCGCACAGTGAATCCATGGAATGCTGAGAAGTTTCGTCTTTAAAATATTTACTATTCTACAGATCCACCATCGTTCAGATCTCGACCCCAGAATATTGAATCCACAGTCGGGTCCAATGTTACTTTGATTTGCGACGTCGATGGTCATCCAAAGCCGAAGATACGCTGGCTGTTCCACGAGCCCGGAAAAATCGGGGTAAGTGAATACCATGTTGGAAAGGTTTACTTTATCAAGAAATGAGCATATATTTACTAGACAGTATTACTCTGAGAATAGGCTAAATAAATATAGATTTATTAGACACTATTACCCTGAGCCTATATTTAATAGACAATAGACGGTATGAGGTTTGTTGCATTGAAGGTATTATGATCTCTTATCAATGGTGTTTTCCTTAGCGACAAAAATAAGATCAAAATGTTGAAGAATGTCTTCTTGAAATAAGATATTTATTTATTTTCACGTATTTAATATCTTTTAATATAATATGTAAAAATAGATTTGTTGAAGTGTGATTGTTTTTTTCTTAATTGCGTGAAAACTGACAAACCAGTTGTTTGAATATATAGAGCTAGAATAGTATAAGTTCCTCTCGATCACATAAATATTTTAGTGTCTAACCAGATAGTGAACATCAGTCATGTGCGTTTAATGTAAGTTATATAAAATATCTATGTTTATATTATGTGAGTATACGCTCGTAATACGCTTAGTCTCTGGTACGCGACAGTTTTACGGGAAAGTGCAATAATTCCAGCAGGTCAAAGGAAAAGCTGCTAAATTTAGTGTCGTGGTCAATGAGAATACAGCTGGAAGGTACATATGCAAGGCTACGGTTGATGGTTACCCAGATATTGAGAGTGAGGCCATAATATTCATAAAAGGTAATATTTTACTGATGATTTTTTTTATTAAATTTATTATTATCTAATAAATTTTTGTGGACGTTTTCACTGTAACCCAGATGATTTTGACAGTTTTTTTTAATTAAAATTGATCTGTAAGTTATTAGATTGTATAAGAAATTGTTGTCGTCGTAATCCTATGTCGCCGATATTTAACAGACAAAACTCTAAAATCAAACTAACAATTTTTTTTCTGGTAAATTATTATATTCAATATAAATTTAATCATATAATTATCTTTTCGATCTAAAATATATTAAAATTATAATAGTAAAGTAATATTTACCAGAACTATTTCATTCAGGTCCACCAAAAATATTATCAAACAGAACACAGTCAGGTATCGAAGGGGAAACCGTGCGAGTGGAATGTTCCTCCCTTTGTGTCCCGAAACCCGACGACATTAGATGGTATTTCGAAGGAAGGGAAATTAGCGCCATTCTTGACCCGGTAAGAATAATTTAGTTGTATGCTAATCGTTACTACCAACAACTTTGTCAATTAGAACTCACTCGGTGATCTTCGGGTGCAAAAAAATACGTTACAAATCGTACGGGTATTATTTTGGTCATGAAACAATTTCTTGAATACAATGTCGAAAATAAAAATGCATATTTTCAAAAGGATTTACATGCATATTCGTTTACGCACGCTACTACCACTTATTACAAAGTTTTAAGGAGACTTATATTAGCTTATATTATTTATCTGAAGTATATTTGTTAAATTAATGTTCGTGTCCTTTTGATGTGAAATTTACTATATGTTTAATAATCAATGTCAATTTATTGTCATCGACTGTGCCCCCAACAAGCCTTTTTACTCTCAGCTGGTCTTCTAATAACAAACGAACAGGACAATATAAGGCACTCCTACAATAAAACAACATGACGTCACAGACTAACCCCTTATCATAAAATTAATTGGAACATATTGTTTAACCCCCAGAGTTCCATGGGGCTCATAGAACTTGTTACAGGTCACTGACCTGTATTTATTATTTTGGCCCTTATATAAAGTAAATTACAGTAAGAATAATTGTAAACAAATTTATGGAACTACTACTTTTTTTCAAGTCTATCTGTTTGTTTGATACTTATTCTATATAAGGTTTTATGAAGTCAAGGGCAAGATCTAGTTAAATTAATTGGTTTACTATATAAAATGTAATTTGTTCCTTTAAAGTAATTTACTTGTTTGTATTTATTGGCTATAATGCAAGTGAAAAACCAGTTCTCGTAGAACCGCCACTTGAATAGAAGTACAAAAAATAAGCTTAATGCTTCAATATTAAAGGAGCTGTTACATTTGATTGCGCTTGGAGTAAAAACTACCATTACCAGAGTCAAGAAATTTTGAAGAATATTTACTAGGGAATAAAAGACAATAGTGTTTTTTCTTTTAAGGAATTCTAAGTAATATTTTGTGTTATAATAATAATAATTTAAAATATTCTTTAAGTTTACAAAAAAATGTTGTCGTAGTTGAATTACGTTTCAATACTTTAAAAAAATATTATTCGAAGTATTTTTTTTTTTATATTTACCTAGAATCCTTTGTAATATTTTTAAAATGCAATATCGTTTAACAAAAGGAATTTTCTATCAGGATTAACGATTTAAGGCTTATAGATTTAACATAAAATAAAAAAATGGCTTTCATTTGTTATAAATATTTTAATTTTGTCTATTTTTATAAACTATTCATTTTCAGCGGATAATGGATTGAGTGATCTTAAAATTAATCCACAAAAATTGGATCCCCATCATTTTTTCCCAGTATTTTTTGATATCCTATCATCAATCAGTCCTCAGCTGCATATAAATTCTTAATTAATTGATTTTTAAATTTTCTAATTAATGTTCTTTTATAAGGATTACGCGACGTTACTGGAGACGTTACCTGATGGTATTACTAAGTCTAGTTTAGTGATACGTTCCAGCCAGTCAAAACATTATGGCGTGTACAACTGTAGCGTTACTAACGAATACGGAAACGCTAATGCTGCTATCAGCTTAAAGCCTTTAAGTAAGTATATTATCATTAAAACTTATACATGTACATAGGAATTGCAAAGATTATCTCGGCGAAAAAAATATTCGTATTAAATGCAAACTAAAAAAAATATACTGCCAAGACACAGATTCCAACAAGAAAAAATGAGTTTATTTTAAAACATGAACTTAAGGTTTCTTGTTGGTGAACCTGAAAAACAGAGAATTGAATTATATATGGTAATATTTTTTCTCAACAGAAACCCTGCCGCTAGTTATAATACTCATAGGATCGACGTCTGGTATAATAGTTTTCTCTGCTTTCGTCATACTTCTTGTTCTCTGTCATCGACGTAGAAGGAAGGGCGGTCGGATCAACGAGAAGCCAGACGTTACCGTGACTACTAGCGACATGTATAAAGAAAGTGACAGGAGCTCAAACATCAGCGACCTCAAATTGCAGCTGCCTCAGAGCGATGGCAGCTATGATTTGGTGAGCATTATTTGTAATGGTCTTAAAAGTTCGATCGATTTTTTTTTTATTAATAATTATAAGGAGTTTTGGAAAGCGATTATAGAAAGGCATATAAAAATGAAATATATACATATGTCATCAAGAAACGTTTTTAAATTTGCATAACAAAGTGATTGTGGTTTCCGAACGCATAGACGATAAACGAAAAAAAAATATATAATTTTATTTACATAGACTATTTATATATCAGTTTAAACTAATTAATCAAATTTAATTTTTTGTTTTATTGAGTTTCACTGTACTTAATTATAGTACGCAAAGCTGCGGTCAAAAGTTATAAATACTTTCACAGAATAGAGTTCCATTCAGTTAAATGCCATTACATGTTATCACATTAAGGAAATGTTGCCACATGTAACGCTAAAAGCGTTGATCTTGTGTTGACTAAATGGAAATTGTGTTCAATTTAATTGATATCACTATTGCTGGGTAAATAATATGCATTAGTGATGACTATATTTATGCCTGCGAATACATTCAAATGTTTGTATGTTTGTCAATAGTGTCCGAAACAATTGACATCGGAATAATTAAATTTTGGAAAATATACGCGATTCCGAGGCTTCTGGCCAATAGAAAACACATGCCTACTTTTCCAATTTTCAAAAAGATCAATCCGCCGTTTACTCGGTTCGAACCATAGACAAAAGTTGGTTTAGTTTCAAAAAGATTTATATGCATCTAAGTTCAATTAAAGATGACTAAAGTATTATGTTCCTAATTTTCAGATATAAATATTGTATAATACAAGAATATACCGATAAAGCATTTGATCCACAGACAAATCCTCAATAAAATATTTTAACTAATGAATTTTAAATAATTCCGTGATTTTTTTATAGTGTTTCATTAATAAAGTAAAATTTTAAGATTCGCTCAACGGTTTCTTTTTCAAAATATTAATTGAAGTTTCGATAACAATATAAATTAATGCGAACATCACAATTAATGTAAAATGTATGAGAAATAATAAAATTGACTTACCTTTAAAATTAACTCCAAACAGGAATACACTAGTTCAGATAGATCCGACGCAAAGCCTCAAGCAGGTTTACCACTCGCGGGTCCGGTCTTACCAAACATACACTCTGATAGTATGTTACAGTTCAGATACAGCAATGACTATTCTGACCCAGCATATAATGACCCCTACTTTAAGGTAAGTTTATTACAGGTAACTAAAAACTTACCTGATTTTTCGCATTCAAAAAAGACTACTTGCTTTCTGGATATTTACTTAAAATAATGTGAAATAACTTATACCATAATTAAAAGTTTTAGAATAAGTTTGGTAATTACACATGCAAGTATTTACCTAAATTAAATAATTGTTATGTACTTTTATATAAAACAATGTTTTTCCTATATTTGTATGAGCAACATATAATTATTATAATAAAATAAATCTAAAACAACTTTTTTTTTATCTAGAATCCGAACGCGTATGTTTACGACTACCCTCAAGGTTATCCTCCGCCTGCACATTTGAGGGTACAGTCACCAACCTTAGAAGTTCCTTCTTCAAGGTACTCATTATATACATATATGACACGTGTTTATTATTTAGTTATTTATAATCAAATATATTGAACAAGCAAATTATATTTAATTACATTTTAATCTATAATTATTTTATTCTATTCATGATTAAATAAGTAAGATTTTTTAATATTCATAAAAACTATATTAAATATTCTATACAGATCGCTTCAAGGGTCACTAACCCGGAGTATAGACACATCTTCAACTCTACCATTGTCAGCTGGCAATGGTTCCCAAAATAATTCGCTACAACGAACGAAACACGACGAAACTGATGCCATTAATAACTTGGGTTTACCTGTCGGCGGGGAAGGTAATTTTAAAGATATCTGTGGATTTTACTATACATGTAATAATTTGTATGTTGAAAAATTTCTCATAAAACACTCCTTGCTAAGTGAGATCTAAGACTTTCTCGAGTATTCATTTAAATGAAACTAATTTTATTCGAATTACTACGCGTATTTTATTTTATTATTTTGATACCGTTGATACCGTGATCACAGTTGCTGCAAAGTAAAAAGAAGGTCGGGAGTATGTAGTTTTAAAAAATAATAAAATACGCGTAGTAATCCGAATAATTTTAGCTTCATTTTAACTTCTTGCTCAGTTTTAACATTATTAAATACGAATCTTTTATGTGAAAACTTAATTAATTAATTTCCATTAAAAAAATACAAAAAAAAAATAATAAAATATGTAGTAATCAAATAATTTTCAGGTCCTCAAGTACCAGTTTACGCACAAACTGGTCCGAAAAATAATCCTAGCGTTGATGTGCGCTACGCCGCTACATACGGCAATCCTTACCTTAGAAATAGTTCTGTGGGTAAGTAAAAAGAAACTTATTTATGTTGCATTAGTTCTCCAAATTTCAATACATAATTATTTAAAACTTAATCACATAAATATATTTTTAAAAAATTCTTATTAAATTTTGTAAATAAAAAAAATTATTAAAGCGCTTTATAATTTTTTATAAGAATATTGGAATTTAAAAGAAATCAAGTTTGTGATTTAAATTTACTTCTCATATTGTAATTTAAGGTAAGTCACCTGTATATAATTCATACTTACCTGTTAGGTTACCAAACAGTGCACACGGCGAGGCCGGCGGCCACTCCCGCCCCACCGCCTTACTCACGTAACCAGCCAGGTACCTAGTACGTATATTTAAAATCTAGGCACGGTGTAGGGTTTGCATTATCTTAATCTTTTGGATTTAATAACTTTTAATATATCTTGCATGAATTTCTGACTGACATTATTATTTTTAATGCATTACCTCTTTAATCTATCTTCTTGTTTGTTATTCTGTTGACTATCTTGGATAGTACTAATATTGTTTTATTTTGCTTTCTACCTTTTTAAGCAGATAATCCGTTACCGTATAGAATATCGACCTTGGTTATTGTGAGACGGAGGAGTAAGTTGGCGTTTGGATCTTAAGATATAGCTAGTTTTGAATTTGTTATTTGTTGAGTCCAGGCTTCATTTATTTCCATAACGTTTCTATAACATATTGTAGCACATGAAGTCATATTCCTAAATTCTTTGGTGCATCAAAACCAAAGGACAAGCCTAATTGTCTATTGACTTTAGACACCAACATTTTTTAAGTTAAGTTTCTTTATTCACGCTTGGCTTGGGGAGTGAGCTAGTAAATGCGTGACGACAGCGTTACCAAAAATGTGATTGAGAAAGGCCATAGACGTACCTGATAAGTTTAAAATAAAATTTGGCTTTAATAAAAAAGGAATTCTCATAATTTATTAAAATAACAATCTTTGGGGTGAATCAATGAAATATCTTGTACATATAATATATTTTGTTGTAAAAATTTATTTGGGAGTCTGTTTGTCAGCTTATTGACTTCAAGGAGTACACGTGGTCCGCCGTTCTCAGAAGTCCATCACAAAGGTTTTAACTCAACATATTGCAGACAATAAAACATAAAGAAATTCAATGTACCCGTTGCAAGTCTAATGCATTTTAAAATTAGTTTTTTTTTGGCTTTGGTATTGCTTATTTGTACGCTCTTACCCATAGATGATTTTCAAATATGCATTGTATTTTTTTTTATGTGTGCACTTAAAAAAAAATCCATAGATAATAAGGTAATGACATAACGTAATAAATATTTTAATAATATTCTCATTATTAATATTTATGACAATCTTTTTCTTTTAGGTAAAGGCAACGAGATTACCCACGCGACGCACGTGTAACGACAGTGTGAAATGAGACTTATGTGAAGTGTTTAAAAACTATTTTGCAATTCACAGTGTAATATATGTTCCTAAATAATAATTACGACTGACATGTAAATAGTAGTGTAGTTGTAAATATGAACGCATGAGCAAGATTCACAAAATAAATGGCTTTTGTTGTATTTATAAATTTTTTGCATGATAAATGTATTACATATAAAGCTCATTTGTTTTTTATTATTCGTCTTTTTTTTTTGAATGAAAAATTCGTATTGCTCAAAGTGAAGGCTATAGATAAAAACATATGTTCATGTATATATATTACCCAAATACATTTTTATGTGCCATGCCATTATATTAACTTTGTAAAGTACCTAATCCGCTCTAGTAAAGAACATTAGACTAAATAATCAGACTGATCTTCGATATTGAATAACAAATGTTTAAAGATATAGATAATTTAGAAAAGTCATCTGTATTTTAGATAGAGAACTGTGATAATTATAGATATCGAAATCAAATTCATCTCTATGCAATTTTTTTTATATCCTCGTGTGTTTTACCTGAACATGTAGAGAATTTTTTTTTATCAAATGTATTTGATAATATTTGTATTATAGCGTTTTCAGTTTCCTGCATGCGAATATATTTTTTATTTTGTTCCGAAAATAAATATTTGAGATGCAAAATTTTTCGATTTTATTATTACCTTTTCCCCTTCAGACATTAGGTTACCAATAGTTGAAACAACATATTGTCACGTTGTTGCATTTTATACAACAACTCCGCGTATTTATTTCAAAATCGCAGTTATTAATCTTATATACTTAATTTACACATAGACTTCATTAATACGATTTATTTTCCATACAATTAGAAGGTAAAGTTGAAAAACAAAGTCATGTTATACTTAGATAAATATTTATTGCAGTGCTATAATATTATATAATAAATATGTATATCTTTAAATGTCATTTCAGAAACAACTGTTTTTAGATCTTTATCCATCAATGTAATTCCCTTTTTACCCTCATTTGAGATGTTTTTAGTGTGTAAGCCCTAATGGCTTTATGATGGGTACCTTTGATGTATATTTTTCTTCATACTTTAATTTCTCTAGCTTGGTTACTGTTAGGTACAATCCGATGAAAAAGCGTAGTTGTTAGTATTTAAATAAAACTAAGGTTTTTGGATACTATGTGGTTTTTGCAATTTTTATCTAACTAATATAAAAACTAATATTTTTCCGATTACTACGCGTATTTTATTATTTTGAAAACTACTTTCGACGTTTCGGTTACTTTGCAGCAACCGTGATCACGGACAGACGGCATGTGAATGTCTGTCAGTTGGTCTCGTTATTATGGTCTTTGATTTCGTCTGTCCGTGAGCACGGTTGGTGCAAAGGAAACGAGACGTCGGGATTATTTGGTTAAAAAAATTATAAAAACGAGTAGTATCCGAAAACTTTATATTAATTCAAATGAAGAGTTGCGAAAATCATAAGTAGTATTTTATAAACAAATTGAAAGGGAGTACAATTTCTTTCTCTTAAAAAAATATTATTTTTATTTTTGTATAATGAAAGTTAAACTTTAAAACGGTTCTGTTGTTGATTAAATCTTAATATAAGATAAAGATATCAAGAAATAACTAAAATAAATTAATCGTCGTCTTTATATCTTTACCTGTAACAACAAGAAGTGTGGGTTTGATTTGTACCAACAAAATATTATATTAGAAAATAGACTTTATACGAACTGTTTAGAGTTTGGAATCCTTTGTTTATTTAAACGTGTGACAAAACGAGTTTGTCGACGCAACATTGAGTTCAGTCTTGCGATAATAAAAATAATAAGGAATGTTAGATCTTCATGCTTTTTAATTAATAAATAGTATCTATGATATTAATTAACATATATATCAGAGATAACTTAAGGAATAAACACTTTGAAAAAATAATTCAAAATTATTCAAAAAAATTAAGGGTAACTCATGGTTTTGTGTCGTTAGATATAGTTACAATTTCTTGCGAATATTTTTTTCTTTTACGTGCATGCATATATCATCCCTGAAAGCCTTCTAAATCTATTTGATAAACAGTTTGAATGTACAAAGTCTCTCTCCTATATAGTAAGTAGGATTTGATTAAGACAGCATCTCCGGCATTTGATTTTTCATAGATAAAACGCTATAGATTGTAACATATTACACATAATATATACCCTACATAAAAACATGTGTTCACAAAAACTATAATATAATTATACGCAGACGTCATAAATAGAAACATTCCAAGTATTATAATAATATAACAACAATTAAATGCACTTGTGGAGTTGATTTATTGTGCAAAACGTTAACTCAAAACAATTTTGGTAAGTCGGAGTATAGTTTACCAGCTTTGCTATACTGGTGCTGAACATTTCGCTCTATTTACTCCCTAACCCTGTAGACTGGATATACATCATTCAAATACAAGACAACTAAACGTTTAAAAGACCAAATTTAAAGCGGAACATTCACGTTCACACTTTATATCCCGACAACATGGTCGTTGGAGATGGACAAATATTTGTGTCATACGTACCTTTTATGGCCGCTATATAGTATTACACTCAGCTGTGTTATAGTCCTGAATTTTGTTACACGAAATACTGCATTATGTCGTAAAGTATGAAACATATTGACGTGTCGTATAGTTTATGTCATCGTAAAGCAAACGTTACAAGCTATTACTTAAGTGATATCCATGTTATTAATTGTCTTGTAAATTATATTTCTTACATTTATTATGACAACAATTGTTTAAGACAAATAATTTTATAACTTTATTCATTTTTCGCTACTATCACGTTATACGAAGTCGACTAAACAGTAAAATTACCTTATAACGAGTTTGCGTCGTTAAACAAAACTAACAGTTACTATGTTTCTCGTTATTAAAAATAATATAATATAAAAAACGTGCAAATCCTTTGTATTTAGTTTGACTATTTCTTGCTATGGATACAAATAGGCATACATCCATTATATTATATCACGCGATTATATGACAGAAGAGATTTATTTGTCCAGATGTGTTAACCCATTTCAAGGAACGCACATTTTGGTTGAATATTTTTACATCTTTATTGTATTATTTTTATCTAATTTTATCGCTGAAATACAATTCATAGTAATTTAATGTTGAATTAATTTTTTGTATAATTTAATTTTTAAATTCACCAATTCTAGTGATTGGAAATTTAATGACCGAATTGTAGCTTTTTCACTTGGCATTTAAATGCAGAGCGTAGATGTTCAGAGTGGAGGTGCATCCGAAATTTCACAACAGACATTTGATCAACTGTTCCATTTATCAGCAGTACCAAAATTTTAATACAAAAACTATTAGTTAGTTAGTATTTGTAATAAGAAATTTATCGTTTTTATTGACATATTAAGAAATTACCTGTCAATATGTTCAGGTTTTTGTTATTTTTGAATTAATCTTTACTTCGTATTACTGATATTAGGTTGTATGTATAGTGAAAGGTGTTGTTAAAATATGGACTAAGTTTTTTAGGATATGTGCTCTAAAATGCACAACAATTCATTTAGGTTAATATATAAAGGAATGTTAAAAATACGAATATAAATTGTCCGATTCAAAGGACACGAAAATTTATGTTGTGTTAGGAATTTCCTTTTTCATAATTTCATTGATGGAATTTATAATGTCATTCGCAGTGTCACGTAAGGCCACGCCTTGCTTGATGCTAACATTAATTTGTCACAGTTGTTAATTGAGATAACGTTATGCGAGAGTGCAGCACGATGTTATATTATGAACCACATATAATGCCGAATAGAAAATTTGTCAGTTACAAACAGAATTTATCTCCGATGTGCTGTATATCAAGATATATTTTCAAATAAGCATATAGATTTTGTTAAGCTTAAAAAAGCGAGGCACCAGGTAGGATCCAAAGAATATTTTTATCATATAAGAGACGAAACCTCTCAGCATTCCATGGATTCACCGTGCGGGTGCCGGGTCCATCGCGTTGCGGGAGAGGAGCTTCAACAGTGCCTGGGACTTGCGACCCAGGTGAAGGTAATATGATGACTGTAATTTACGAAATTTAAGATAATCAAACACACAAGTGAGTAGAATATTACATTTTAATAGTTTTTCTTTTATTTCGATGGAAAGATTACAAAATAATAATGGTTTCATTATTAAAATAATGAGAATTAATCGCATGTTAAACAGTGTTAAATTTTTTCGTTCTTAGAATTTCATAGAACTAAATTTAGCTTTAAGACAATAGTTTCGTTAGACTATTCTGTAAATATTCTGGTGGAGCGACAAACTTAAAATAGATTCCCGTCCGTATTGTAACGCCACCCGATAGTCTAGACTGGTCTTAAATTGCTACCAAATATTTAATGATCACAAAAAACAATTTTAAGTTTACGCATAAATCTAGTTAAATTATTTTTATACGTATTTAAATTAATTTATAAGCAGGGATAGTATTAACGTAGAATGTCGGAAACATGTTAAATTCTGATTTCTTTGGCTGGTAATTATTTTATGCTATGTCTTCGCATTTCGCTATTCGCATTTGAGCCGTTGAATATTTTTCTCATTTCAGGCTGGCAAGTCGTTTCAAAGTTATAAGCTTATAGTGAAATCGTTTCTAAGTTGGATGCGTCGTTTATTTCCGGTTAAATTTTTTAAAATATCGTTACATTTTTTGTACGCACAATCTAGCTGATAAAATTATTTTATCTATTTAATCGTATATGTATTAAGTATAGACATATTTTTAGCCATGTTCAATACTCTGTTATAGGGCTTTAGCCTACAGCCGTTATTGTTACTCGGCTTTTGATATTGAAGGATCTTTTCTGTCTTCAATCTTCATTCATCACCTATATATCCTTAAAACTAATCCCATACTCCCTTTTATATAACGTCAGAGTTAATAAAGCATTAGTGTATTTTAAGATGCGACATATTTTATTAAAGAATTTAATGTTTAAAGTACGTTTTATATTTAGTTATCCCAATATACTATCAAAATTATTATTTTTTCATATGTTTGATCTCATTTTAATCTAAAACCATATTTGTATTTTATCTATATGTTTTTCCATCCTTTTAAATAATTAGGATTTAAACTATTATAATAATTGATGTATCATCGGAACATTTTTTTAAAAATATCTGTAACAATTTTATAATATTTTCATAATTTCAACGAGTAAATTAAATTTCTAAATTAAAATGCTCCAAGGATCTTTAAATTTAAAAACAAAAATTATAAATCATCTCGCTATCAGTTAATTCGAAGTTATTTTTATTAAAAGTGCAAAATTCCTTAACAAGTCTGAATTATTATTATTGCTGTGCTGTGAGATAAAAGTAATTAATTAAAAGCCCAGAGTCTAGAATAGATTATAATTAACTTAAACAGAATTTCCACAGTCTGCAATATTGTTATGGTCTAGACTGAGGTAGAATGTATTGTACATTTATGTGCTGGTAATGTACCAGTAGAAAAATCTCATTTGTATTTGATTATAATTCAAAATTGTATGTGTATATGGGAATATGTGCATATGCATTTTGCTCAATTATAAAACAAGTAATTAAATTTTATGTGTATACAATTGTAAATCTACTACGGGATGAACAATGAGTACTGTCACTGGATATAAATGCAATTATGCAATGATTTTTGTATTGGAATTGTGAAAGGTAATAGATATGGATGCTTCAAACAAGAAATTTAACTTAAATTAGTGTAATTTTGTCGTGCTGAAATAAATATTCTTTAATTCTTTCCATATTTATAAAACTTGTTTATTGTTATATCTCAAACACATTACAAAAAATTTGAACTCATTTTCAAAGACTAAGAATTTTATTTATTTCGCATATATACCGAAAAATGGTATTGAGCTGTGTAGTAAAATATAAGGAAATTCGTCACAAACGTTCTCAACCGTCTCGCGTCGTTTGGATTTGATCCAAAGGTACTGCATTCGCTTTACAGTTTTCAAATGGTCTTAATGTGAAGTTCGGACTATTGAGGCAAATATATGTTTGTATGACATGATATTACGTATTTAAATCTAACCATGCTTTTAAATGAAACTAGTATTTTCCGGATAAACTACGCGTGATTTATTTTTGTAAAAAACTACATACTCCCGATGAGATCTCGTCTGCCCGTGATCACGGTTGCCGAAAAGTAACCGAAACGTCGGCAGTATGTAGTTTTTTACAAAAATAAATCACGCGTAGTTTATCCGAAAAATACTAGGTTTCATTTAAATGAATAAAACTCGCGAAAATCTTAGATCTCGCTAACTATGCTTTTCATATTTACTACGCCATTTTTTATGCTATATTTTAATCACCATTTCAACAAGGAACACAGACGACAAGGATATTTATCACACTTAATTAATCCAAACACCTTTATTATTTTTCAAAAAACCATTATAATAATTATAAATTAAGTGCGAGTTGTTTAAACTTTAATTAAGAAGTAAGTTTATATGATAATTCAGAAAACTGTAAATTATTTCATATTCTTTTGTAAGTTAAATTCTATTTATAATTTCATTAACTAAGTATATAATAATATAATGATATTAAAGAAGGCTTTCCGCAACAACCTTAAGACATCAATACGTCATAATGTTTTGTATGTAGATTTAAAGGCTGTATGGCAGGTTAGCTTGATTTGTTGATTTGAACTTGGACTCCATCCAACGATATGTCATCGTTGTCGGGATTAATTTTCACATTCTGTAGAGCATTTACTGTGTTTCGATTTTATGATGAAATTGTTATATTCTGAATTTGCTTCTTTATAAGTTAATAAAAGTAGAAGTTGTCTTTGACTGAATTTATTGACGATTATTGAATAAGAAATGTATATATATACATGTGTTAAGCAATACATATTCTATGTTTCATAAATTCTTTTCAAGCAAGTTACATTTTAGATATTAAAGGCAATCATATATATATATACAGATATAAGCAACAGGACGACGTTGACAATATATATATATATATATTTAAAATAGTTTTCCTCGAGTGACTGTTTAACTGACTATATGTGGAGAGTTAACTTAATTGTTACCAAAAAATTCATGATTTTAAATTTTATACATTTTTAAAATAAGTGCAATGCAATATATCTTATCAATCTTATTAAAAACTAAGTATAAAAACGTTAGATAGGTATCTTATCTATATTTATGTTCAATCATATAAAAGAATAGAAAAGACTATAGGATTATTATACTTTTTCAGTACATTTTACTTAGTTTTGTAATTAAATAGCAGAAATCGCAGTCAGATAAGATAAGCTTTTATTCTGCTATAAAGTGCTGTGAGATCTAAAACATTTAATTACAATATTGACTTATAAAAACAAATTAAATATCAATTAAATGTATTTACCCTTATATCAGGTGAAAGTGAAAGATTTCGTGAAGGCTTCTTTCTTTTTTCTTCATTACAACAAACGTGTTTAAAGTTAATTTGTAGATAATTCTTAAAGTATATCAAAACTGTTCCGTGTGATAATAGCTTTGAACATTCAATTATTGAGGTCAGCTATGACATGAGTGATGGTGGATGGTATTTGAGTGTATGTATCAGAGACGTAGAGTGATAGAGATCTTTTGGAAGGTCATTTTTAATTGTTATCGTTGAAAAAATATATAATTAGTAGGTAAGTTACATGAGTATCTGACTTTTTCATATAAAAATTAAATGTTCTATGTTTAATTTTTTTTTAATTGTTTGATATAAATCGTTCGTATCTTTCTACTTGAACATTATTTTTTTGTTTTTGGAATGATTAACATAGTTTTTTATGTTGTCTCGGCATTTATAAATGAAAAAAAAATATAGCCTGGTAATAGAAGATACAATATAAATTAATCAAATGTTTTTTATCAGGAAGTAACTAACTGGTACGGGTATTTATCGTCCGTATCACGTGACACGCACAATACAACTATTACGTCGTAATTCCGTGAGTACTAAATTGAATTCTGGGGTAAATTGATCTTAAGTCTAATTTACTGTAATTTTTAATAATAATCCGTTTATTTAGCTTTACATAAAAGAGCAAAACTGGTACACACGCTCATAGATTAGCATTTATTATATCAGTAGGATTATTCTTTATTTGCACATATTTAAAAAATAATTAATATATATAAAAAATATATATCCACGAATTGTTTTCTGTATTTTTGAAAGAAGTATACATTTAAAATAAGGATAGGTAAATTTATTATGAATATGTTAAATGTATGCATAATATTACGTTATATACATACATATTAAAATAATATGAACTTAGTAAATAATAAAGTTTATATATGTCACGATCAAAGATAGAAAACGCTCAATGACTGGAAAATAGCTCCCAACTCATTGTGGTCACAGTAAAAAATCCGTAAGGCGAAATTTCGTGTATTGGCTCTAATAAAACGCGCATGACGCGTTGTGGCAATCACAGAAAGACCAAATAGTGATATTCGTGTCGTGGCTGACCAAAATGCAACTCACAATGCCCCACAACAGGCGTTCCTAAAAAAATTAATAGCAATCAAATACTTATTGTTCGCAACTATGTATAATATGTTTGTGTTAAATATATTTATTACTTGAAGGAATTCTAATTATCACAAAAAATACATCTTTGGTTATTTTAAATGGATGCTAGATAATTCATAAATTAATAATACTTTGCGTTCGGTAATTTTATTAATTTCAGTGATATTGTAAAATAAAAATAATTCCTAAGGACATTTACCAAAACGTTTCCAGTCTAAGCCTAGTAGGATCAATATCGGAGAGAAGTGTGTGTCGTAATAAAATAATATTACATACGCTTCATGGCCTTTCTTCATTGCCACAACGCGATCAGATTGAATAGCATGTAAGGCACGACACGAATATCACTATTTGGTCTTTCTGTGATTGCCCCAACGCTTCGTGGGCGTTTTCATTAGAGCCATAACACGAATTTCGCCTTAAGGATTTTTTACTGTGCCCATAAATAAGTATAGCATGTAAATATCTATGAAAATAATTCTTGAATAAAAGAAAATTCACTATTTAGTTGACGCGTTTTTTTATAATGAATTGGCAGTTATTCGAAAAAATTTTTTTAGATAAGATAACTTCTTATCTTCACTTTTTTTTAATAATTACTTAGACAATTCATCGATATTTGACAGTATATTTTATATCTAACAAGATCAAACCACTTTCTAACTAATGTTTTCGACGTGGGTAGCCCCGAAGAGTTTGTGATCATATATATTTTTATCTTTTTGGTCAGAAACCTTCTATGTATTAACAGGACTAAATGCGAGGTAGATTTTCTTTTACAAATAAACTATGATTTCAAAAGATTTATACTATAAATCAGATCTTTACTAGTAATATTTGAAATACCTGAACTAGTTCCACTGGCAGTAGCAGAAGATTTGAAAGTATTGCAAATATAAAAGATAGAATAATGAATATTGGAAAAGAGAGAAATATTATTCTACTTAGCTGAACTCCAGCGGTTATCAGAAGTCAATTATAGTATGAATTTAATACTCTCTGTCACGAGTCACATAAGTTCAAATGAAACCAATAATTCCAGGAGATATGTCAATAGAAAGACCAAGGTACATCAGAGTGACAATATTAAATTTGTTAGTTAGGCTTGATTGCGTTAATGTAGAAAAGTCATTTGTAGTTTTTAACCCAGAAGATGTATTCAATCTAAGATATTGAGAAAAATTAAGGCTTTGTATGGATAGATTAGGATGTTTTTAGGGAATCGAAGGATTTGATCCCATCTGGAAGGGCACATAAAGTTCATAATCCCTAATACTATTTTAAGGTGAGTAACGTCAAAAAAAATCCTACATTACTTTCAGTAAACTGAAAATAAACTGTAGGTAAGAGAATATTATCTCAATCAGATATGAGATCCTAAATAGTTTGATTTGGATGTAGCGCAACTTTGCCGACATTCAGACTTTTGAGTAAGTTTTTGACTTTCAACGAGTTAGCTTCCCAACTGACAGTTTTATAAATAAATTAACTCTATATATATGATGAAAATAATTCGTAGCAAAGACATTTTTCAAAAACTTATAGTCACAAAATTGTTATTTTCATATTCTTACGTTATTGCAAGTTTTCTATATTTTTAGTACATAAATTTTGCTGCTGTGTAGAATTGTCGCTTGAAGAGGTTTATAGCATATAATAATTGATCCATTTATTTTGCATGTATCCATTTTGAGCCGTTTTCGATACGCCGCCATGATTGTGTTTATTAATAATAAATTTATTAATTTTCTACCACTCCTATGCTGTAATCACTAATTAAAACCTAATATTGTGACTATAAAAGTAACAAATAATGTTATTATAATTATAATGCTACAATATTTATTACTTAAAGCATATATTACATAATACTATCCATGGCATATTAATTGAAACACGGAGGCTATTTCCTTGTACGTCATTTTGTATTATGTCATCCCTGAGCTAATTATTATTAATCACTTATGAGGTGGTTTTAGTGAAAATCCGCTTACAAGATGTATACGTATATATAGATTGTAACGAGTTATCCATAAATAACCTTTTATTAATAGAAACATAGGTAAATTTGCCAATGATATAGAAAAAAGAAATGTATATTTTAATTTCTTTAATATTATCTAAGACTACTATGTATGTGTGTAAAGTACGGTGTAATAAAATGTGGGTACATTTGGGAAACGTTCTAAACTGACATGACTCGCTTGGATTTGATCCAAAGGCACTTGAACAACTACAGCTTTCAAATGGTCTGAAAGTGGAATATGAACTAGTGTGTCAATATTCGTTTACGAGTTTAAGGCTAGTTGGAGTGTAAACATATTTTAATGTACAAGTTATGTATATAATATCTCTATCTATATCTGTCTATAATAATATATACATTCAAGGTAAGTTCAAAATATTATTAAGTGAAAAGTATCATTTCCTTTGATTTCATTTACAGGGTGTTATAAAAAAATGAAAAGACTGAAAAAAATATTTATATTAAATTATTTACATATGTTACTGAATGGAAACACTATTTATGAATAAAGAAACTATTAGGGATGATCCTCACTGCGTTACTTTACTTACTTCGTTACTTCGTTAATAATAATTTCAAAAGATTAGATTAAAAAAACTTTTCTAAATAATAAAACCATTGACGAATATGTTCAATAAAGTGCACGTTTTAATGGGAATATGTCCGTTCCTTCATTTTATAGCTTGCTCGAGTATATCAGATAACCTTTCTCTATAGATTTTAACCTGGACTCTATCCAAGTTAACATCAACATCGACAGGAATAATTATTACTAGTAAAACTGTGAGTTTTCTGGAATAAAAATTACTCTTCCCATCACTCCAGAGACTATGTGTCAAAATTAATGCAAATTCAGCCGTGCCATCATTCAGTTGAAGCATGCAATCGAAAGCTATAAATAGAACAAAATCTCTGTTAAATTAAAATGGCGTAGATTATATGAAAGAGTAAATAAATAGGCTCAAAAATATAAGCATACATCCGGATTTGATTTAACCACATATCAAGGAAAGGGAATAGGAAAAAAGTAGGATATTATTATTATAATACTTGGAACGACGTAATTATCTCATTTTACAAAGACGTATCCAGATGGTCATAACACGACAAACATATTAGTTCTGCAGAGTGCATGAAAAATCACCGACGCCTGCTACATTTTTCACCTCCCTCTCTAAGACGTTCAGAAACACTACAAAGATAGTAACGACTGGAATTGCTTATTTATGCTTTTTTTTTGAATAACTGTTAAAAGCAATAGCAGTAATAGGAATATTTAATTTTCATTTTATTTGCTTTTATAGATGTGTGGGGATAAATTAAAATTAACCACAATAATATTATAATTAAAAATATAATAATTATAATTAAAATAATAATTTTATATATATATATATATTTGTAAACAAATTACAGTGTGTTTCGTCTTCATAAATGGCTAAACAAGACGGCTTGAGCAGCAAATTTCTTTATTAATAAAAATATAAACTAAACATATTATAATAACGAGCTCAAAATGCATGAATGTATTAGGTATGATTACTCATGAACGAAGATCAATAAACATCTGATCTCATAACACATGTAAATATATTATATGTTATAATCATCAACAGCCTATCTGAGCCCATTGCTGAGCAAAGGCCTCTTTTCACATGGAGAAGGTTAGAGCATTAATCACCATGCTTGCTCAAAATGGGTTGGCGATTTCTATCTTATAATTTGAAATTATAAGACCAGGTTTCCTCGCGATGTTTTCCTTCACCGTCATAATGTTATACATATATGTTATTATAAATTTAAATAATGTCCGTCCTTTATGTTTTAAGTCATTGTATGAGTATATAAAATTAAATTCAAATCTCTTCAGTTTTGGTGTCTGAAGGGCCAGAGACCCTAATATTCAATTCGCGTTTATTCCATTTCCATTACATCTTGTTCTTGACGACAGTGTACCTGAAACAGAACCTTCCAGATGTATTATAACTATCCTTTAACATAGACAAAGAACTTAATGTAAACTTTAATAATATATAATTTAAATAAAAATATATTTCTGTACAAACCATCAATATCAGATCAAACGTCCTCCACTTCTTTACATCCTTGTTTAGTGATTTATGAAACTAGCGCCTGGAACATTTCAATTAGAAACCTTACGAGTCAATACAGTATTGATTTATTTCGCTTTCGCTTATCGTCTAATAACCGCGTCTATTCATTGATATATTTGGATTTACCGTTTCAATATGATGACCTTGATTTTGTTTTTACCTCATATTACATATGTACATACATGAGAGTTGTATTTTTATTCTTTTGTTACAGTCTATACGTTCATATAATGTAATTTCTTTGTTTGATTTGTGTATGTACATATATGTATAAAAAATATTAAAGTTTTGAATCTATGTGGAAAATCTGAAACCTTATAATCACTGTGAATTAAACCGAGAGGCTTCAACGTCGTCATAGATCGAAAATAGCTTTATAACCTGCTTTCATAAGCTTCAATAGATTTAACATAATGAAAAGTTAATATTTTCTATTAATGTAATATAAAAAAATTGTAATTTTTTTAAGGTATAGAATGAAAAGAATAAGAAAAAACACATTTGTTTTCAACCAAATTCAATCACATTCAACAATTTTTTTTATTAAATACATAATAACTATTTGCTTACAACTATAAAGATATCTATTTTTTTTAAATAATTTCTAATGAGAAACGGGAAATGTTTCGTATTTAGTGTGGCGATCAAAGCTTGTGGTAACTAATAACTATTCGTTATGTAGTAGTTACTATAAACTATTCGTTTTATTAAATATTTACAGTAACAACTGAGGAACAAACTTTATTGACTGCAAGAACTTGGTTGACAGCAATGAATATCAAAACACGTCTGATTATGTTGTACATGTTTTATTAAAAATATTGTTATTGAAATGGCTTGGATATTTTAATTAAACAGCAAGAAAAATTTTTATTAATTAAAATCGGTCAACAGGTCACACATTCTGTTGTCAAATACATACCATATTTGTGGTGGGTTTATATAGAGTTTTAAAGAACTAGAAGGGACAGCCGCTTTTATTTTATAAAATACCATAAAAGAATTATTGCCATGTTTAGAATTTAATAAGACCTGTACAATTTAACCTATCAGTTTTTTGCAAGACCTGCATTTTGTGATGTCAATGAATATTGAATGACTGTCAGTAATAAAGACATTACGAACATCAATCTGGCTTATTTCTGAGGTAAAATGAAAATTTCGCTATAACGTGCACGTAAAACTAATTTTCAACAACCGAAATTCCATTTCCAGCTTTGTATTTCGTGAGTTGATTAAAATTAAATATGCATTTATATTTAATATTATAATATTATAATATTTAAAATATATAAGATATTTATTATAAGATTCGATTTTATTTATTAATGCTAGGTATTCGGAGGGTAGATGTTTATTTAAATTACGTAAGGAGGTCATACATTATAAAAAAATACATGATTAATCCAGTTGTAAATAACCTTTCACTTACAAAAGCTTAGCTTTAAAGTGTTTGTCGCTCAATAGGTTATAGATTACAGATTTTAGAGGAAAGAGATGGAATAACGGGCTCGAATAGAAGAGATTTGGAAGTTCTTTGACCCACTCATAATTAATAGGTGGTTGCAATTACTACTTTTTACACACTTTTCATCTTCATTTTCATAGTCTTAGAGAACAAACTTAAATATCATATGTAAAATTTTTCGTTCATTTACATAAAATCAGTCAAAGGTGTAGTTGAAAATAGATTAGACGGTTTGTTGCCTGAGTTTAATTTGTCTATAAATATATTTTTGCCTAAAAATAATTGGGTTATAGTAATTTATCAGGAATATTATTCAGTTGACTAGATCAGTAATCATAGTTCACAGCCCTATCAGCGTGTTGACGTAAAATAATATTAAATTATGTTTTCACTATTCATTTGCTAATTTAAACATTTTTGGCCGTATTTTTGTTTTACTGATAAATTATCGCCATAAAGATTTTCATCACGAAAGCGACAGCTTGTTTTAAATGTTATATTTTTTATAAAAAAAAAACCATTTGATTGAGCACATGCTTTTGCGGGATCGTTATTTTGATGCCGGATTTTTAACTTCGCCCCTTTTTACATATCCGCAGTGTCACTTTTAATTTTTTGTTATTTTTATGATGATGGAAATTTTAAAATAGCAAACACGTGTCAACAAAATTAAATCACGTATGAAATTTATGTTCCATATTAAATAAAAGTATTTAATTTTACTTCCCTTTTATAAAAGACTCACAGCGACGAATAAAGTATTACGACAGCTATATGTATGTGTAGTAAAAATAGTTTTTTTCATATAAAAATATTCAAAAAGGTTGTGTTGGAGTCAATCAGCTGTTCGTTTAGAATTAGCATTCAACGAAGCATAACGAATGTCAGACCGAAAAATGATATGCAGCCTTTGAAAATAGATTTCACTCACCGACATGTCCTAATATTTCGATCTTAATAATCTATAATCCCACGGGTTATAGATTTGTAATCTTAACTATCTGACATGTTTACAGAATATTTATTAATCTTATAAACTATGAGCTGTTTCTTTTACTATTTCCTTATTGTATCCATAATTACAGTATTATATAATAGTATTAAACATATCTGGATTTTAATAATATGGCATAGCTAAATATGTGTACTATGTAAGACATTGCATGTGTACACAACACAAAAACAATTTAAATAGTAAGTGACACAGAAGAAAAAGAGAAGTACAAAAAGCGACCTCATAGCTAATGAGCGGTTTCTCCTAAGTGAAATTTTGGTAGAAGATATACATAAATTGAATGTATTAAAAACTAAGTAGGTAAATAAACATATATATGTATATATGTATATATATATATATATATATCGTTTCGATTTGTATGTTCGCTATTCATAGAAAAGGTGAAGAAATTACCTAGGAAAAAAATAGAAATATTCTAACAGTTTTGTTAAGTAGAAAATAAGACAATAACAACAATAACAACAATAATAAGACAACCTGCGATACTACCATATGTGAAGGGAGTTACTGACAGAATAGGCAACATCTTGAAGAAGGTTTCCATTAAAACTATTTACAAACCACATAAGAAAGTGAGCCAATTCTTGAGACCAATCAAGAGTAACATTCCTTTGCAACAAGCGGGTGTATACAAACTCGATTGTGACTGTGGCTTGTCATACATTGGACAGACGAAGAGGAGCATCGGTACTAGGGTTAAAGAACACATCTCAGACATCAAAAACAGGCGCGCGTCGAAGTCAGCAGTGTGTGAACACACAATGGACAAACCAGGCCACTACATTCGTTTTGATAAACCTCAAATCCTCGCTCGGGAAGACAAGTATATACCGAGATTAATTCGCGAGGCTATTGAAATTAAAAAACATCCCAATTTCAATAGAGAAGATGGCTGGAATCTATCAAACACCTGGGACCCCGTTCTTAAAAATATAAAATCCCATGTCCGAAACCACACCGCAGGACCTCAAGACACCGTGAGCGCATTCTGCCGGCATCCAGAGCGGTACGCTAGAAAATTAAGAAATCGATGGCGGTAGATGATAAATAACAAGGACCGACTGACAGACATTCACACCTTGTCTGCCCGTGATCACGGTTGCTGCAAAGTAACCGAAACGTCGGGATTATGTAGTTTTTAAATAATAAAATCCGCGTAGTAAATCCGAATAATACTAGTTTCATTTAAATGAATACTCCGAAAATCTTAGATCTCATTAAATAAGACAATAATTATTATAAGTACGTCATCTAGAACCTTAGTCACTATGTTTATTGGACATAACCTCACTGATGATAAATAATTAGATCTGTTTTTGTGACTAAACGCAATTTGAGATCATTTCATCTGCGTGACGCTTGATAACAACATATTTTTTGAATATTTTGTTGTTCATTGGTATATCGTGTTTTGGTTGTAAGCTAATCCTTCATAGTCCTTTCGATTAGTAATAGTAATATAAGTGATAGATGCATATATTATTTATCTATATATCACTAGATTTATATTCTATTAAATATACTTTCTAAAAGATTAAAAATACCGAAAAATTCTGTTACATATAAATATGTTTAACAAATTCAATTCTTAATTCATTTTCATTAAGTTTTCTTGGGAATTTTCGATTTTCATGTCTATATTTAGTTTGTATTCAATACAATGACGATGATTTTTGTTCTTTTGTATGATTTTTCTCGCTGTCTAAGTGAAGCAGGTCCACTCATTATTCATAATTACCGCATAATGGGAGACATTCTGCAGGCATTGTTGGACTCAGGCTACATAAGCGGAAGGAGCGGGTAGAATAGCGTTTTGGCATCAAAACTTCAATGTGTTGTAATACATATATATATTTTTGGTAATAATATTATAATTTTCTCAGAATTATGATTTATTATTTTATTCGTATTTGACAAGAATTTTAACAAGCAGCGATTTAATAAAAAAAAAACGCTAATCCCAAGGTTAAGTTTATTAAGTTACGTGGTTTTATTTTAACGATGATTTGTTTCCCAAAATGTACTCGTATGTCATATTTTTTACATATCCAGTTTACGATCCTGGTATGATTATAATTTTTGGGACTTAATTTTAAACGCAATATGTCACAATGTTGTTTGTATTTACGTGGTTGGTAGAAAGGGGTAATTAAATACGATAATTGGTTGTATAAAATTATGGACTAAAGAATAAGAAGGATATTATGGTTTTAGGAACACCGAAAACGCAAGCAATTAGCTACAGTACTTCACCATAATAAATACCGGGTTTGTAATCCAAGAACGTTAATGGGCCAGTTTAATGAATCGTGTTGGGCCAATTTGGCCCATATAGTTGGCGATAAATATATAAGTGTTTTGTTAATCTAACTATTTATATTATTGGATTAGATGAAGTGATTTAACTTAAAGCTATTATATCCTTGATTTTAATGTCAAATACTAGATGTATCTGATAATTTTCCATCGTGAACTATAATGATATAAGTCCAGCTTATACTGGTAGATGTTGTTTCTCTTACTTATGATGAGCGACAAACATTATTGTCAAGCTTAACTAAATTGTATTCCATAGTATTCTTACCCGAGCGAAAAAAATATACATATGTACATTTAATATCAATACGTTGGTTATGCAATTTAATTAGGGTGGTGAAATCTAATAAACATCAAAAAATATATAAAAATAAAAACGTCTTCATATGTAGGTATGCTAAACTAGGTTTAATAATGTAGTAATATTTTTATTTGTAGTAGCAATTGGCTTGTTATCCAGCTACAGTCAAACCTCAATACTTAAAGAAAATGAAAAAGAAAAAATATGATTGGATCATCAATACCTCTAGTGCTGTTTCTAATATTTTCTATCAAAATGAAAATGTCAGTAACTCGATCTTTGTCTTAACCGTGAGTGCTTTTCATTTGATTCTTAAACTTTTTTATTAACATTTCTTATTAATCACTCTTGGAATCCCGGTTTATTTAATTTCTAAAAATATGTTTCTTGCTTCTGAAAATCCATATGTTCAGACAATAATTTAAATTGATTGAAAGCTTGTCGTAGTTGGCGTTTCACATTATAAAATATATTTCCATGACAGAATGTGTTTTAAATTTAAATGTATTAGAATTAAATTGGTTTCCAAATTTATTTATTTTCAAATATTGGTTTTTTATTTAACATATTCTCATATATACAACTGATATGACATCATGTATTGTTAACTATTAAGTCTTACTATTGCTTCATTATTATTATTACAATTATAGTATGGTTATTAAGAAGATATTATTATTATTATTTTAAGTCAAAGGTGGCAAACGAGCCGACAGCCTACTTGATGAGCAGAAGTGACCATCGCCCATGGAGATCTCCAACAAAGACGTTGCGTACCTTGATTGTTGCTGAATAGGGAGGGGTGGGAATAAGGAAATTGCAGGAAAGGGCGTGAACAGGGAAATGACCACCGGGTCTCTCACTCATCGGACTAAATGCAGCCATTAAAGACTACTTCACGACGATCTTCTGTGAGAGGGTGGTACTGCCCCGGTGAGCCGGCCCATGATTGAGCTGTAGTAACTTGACCGCGGCTGGCTATATTATGGGTATATTTACTGTCATTTGATTTTAAATTTAAAAATATTATAATATGTATTAGGATTTTCGAAGTAGATTATTAACAAAAATATATCATAACGTAAACTTCTATTTCGTTAACCATTACCTATAATCATTATTCAATATAAAAAAATATATCTTTTGAAATTAGCACTCATCAATGTAAGTAATTACATGATTAATTACGACATCAAGAAGTATAATGAGGAAAAATATTTTCTTGAGATACAGCTACGGTAAGAGTTTTTGTGTGCAAACAGACTGTTGTATTAATAACTTTTTCATGTCAATAAATCTGCAAATGTGAAACTTTCCATCTAATCGTAAAGGGTTACCATCCCTTACGAATATCAGCAACATAAGGGAATTCGATGATGCGTTGTAGCCTTTAGTTTTGTTGAAAAACACGTACGGTCGTTTTTCAAAAGGCCCCAAGTTTGTGATCTCAGAGAAAACTTCAGAACATTCTATATCCTAAAGTGACTGGAAAATAGGACAGTGAAGGACGTACTGTTGTGCACTTAAAAGCCTTCAAAAAACATGGAATATAACCTATCCTTATAAATAATGACCGACTAACCAACCGGCAGAAGAGTGACGTATGTCAATAATTCTTCTGAACAAACAGACGATAATACACTCAGAGTCAGCTCATATCCACCGTGACAATCGCTCGTCTATAAGATTGGGATCGTCAATGATTCAAATTACTCAACATTTTACTAAGTGAAGTGGATGCAGTTGGTGTTGTTCATCGGACTAGATATTAATATGCCACTCTTGTTTTATATAGTGTAAGCCAATATTCCAGTGTAAAAATACCTTATAATAACAATAAAAATAAATGTTTGTGTTCTATCCAGGAGCTCTAGCTTTTTTGAAGCTAATAAACTTTACTTTCCAAGAAACTCTGAGTATTTAAATAGAAGGAAACAGACGTAAGAAAACTGTGTAAAGGAATGAATTGTTCAATTCCAGCGCCCACTCTCCAAAGAGCTAAATATAAAATATTATGAGAGTGGATCATTTACGCCTCTGAATAAGGTTCACTACATTTTTTTTCAAAACGTGGCAACCAATAAGCTTTTATTCACGCTCTCTCTGGAGATCAAGGCTGTGGGGAAATAATTGGCACCACCTGCCCAAATGTAATCTGCGCTTTATCGTTATATAGAAACTATCTTTATTACCCAAAATTAAAGTTCAAAGACATCGCGATACCTAACAACTGTAAGCGGTGGGGGTATTCCAAGAATAAATTCTGAAAATATCGAGCCGAGTTGAATAGACTCCTCTTGGATATGAAAATAAACGCTTGCGTTTTGGTAGCGTTAAATATGTACTCGTTTTCCTTCAGTCTGCTTTAGTTTTAAGTATTTATAGGTACTAATCACTTAATGATTGTTATAAATTATTGTATATAAAACTATGAATTATGAAAACAAATAGTATAATATATATTGTCTTAGTTGAAAGTCAAGAACCTCGGATGGTGTGAAAATAATTTGAAAGTTTTTTATTTCGTTTTTCGCATCATTCCATGTACATTCATCCATCATGTTGTGACACATTTTGTTGTTGGAAACTGATACTTATCTTGCTATACTATTATCGTTAATATGGTAAATTTGAAATACATACTCGTACATACATAGCTATGGAAAATTTAGGTTCATTTTTAAAAACATTTGAGGATCTAGACAAATATAATTTTGCTAAAATTTATTTTTTATTAAATCTGTACAATAAAACAAGAATAATTATTTAATAAGAAGTATTTCAAGATAGTTTTAAAGAAATGTTATCTTCAAGAGTAGGAATATTACCCTGAAGTTTCGGGACACGTCTCAGTCGCTCTGTCCATTAAGCGATCTTGTCCTTAGCCAAGTGACGAGTGGTTGAATTTAGTTTTCTATAATTAACCACCGTAATTTCTTATTTTCCTACAGTGTTAATTTCATACTGACTATTTTTTGATTACATATATATTGTACATTTAACACTCTATAAATCTGGATTCTATGCATAATTCAAGGTTGAGTATATTTAGTCAACATCAGCCTTTCCTAAAAAACGTCTGAGGACTCATAGAAACAAATTCACACATTATTACATTACTGTTTGCTTGGTAATATATTTTTTCGACAAGACTAAACGATTCACTGACTAAATAACGAGCTTAAAAAAATAACACTTATTAACATTTAGGTGTGTTATTTTAATTCAATATAGAATTATTCAAGGCTTGTGTAACCACTAAATTGTACATAAGCTATGTCTAAAAACTATTTAAGTGAGTAAGTTAATTATAATTTTGCAAGAAGATACAAATTTACAACTAACTAGAATAGCCTGAGAATTTTTTTTGGCTTACATAGTGAATAATAGTTATTTTTTATGATTTGATATAATTGTATTTTATAAAATAAACTTTGTCAACATTACTAACAGATCCTATTTTTTAATGTATACATTGTATTTTACAGGGTTCCTAAAATGTGAGATTTTTATACTAACAATGACGTGTGCGTTCTGCTTGATCACAAGCCAATAGCGCTTTATGGGAGACGTGTTGATAGTACTGTATAGTCGTTTTGTACTATAAATAAGACAATGGAGAAGAAATGAATATAGATTTTAAAAAGTATTCGTGAAAGTTGTAGGTAGGTCAAAAAGTTTGTAGAATAGACGGTATGGTGGGGAAAAAGGGTCACTATTTTACGTGTACTACTTGTCAGGCTCATTAAAGATATAAATATAAAGTTTCATAAACATCAGGTAATTATTCAGTAAGATACAGTTCAATAAACAAGTGAATCCGGAAAAAAAATTTAAACGTGGCCAATATTGAGGTTCGTGCAGTAATTAAATTCCTTACCAAGCAAGGAAAACCTCCTAGTATTATTTTAGAAGAGATGTCTTCTGTTTATGGAGACTTTTGCTCTTACAAAATCATGGTTTGTAGGTGGCACAAGCTCTTCAAGCAAGGCAGAAATTCGATTGAAGATGATCCAAGGCCGGGGTGGCCTGTCGAGGTGACCACAGCAAATAACGTCGAAAAGCTTGAAAACCTCATATTAGAAGATGCCTATTTAAAGAAGAAGCCGCTTGCAGAAATGACAGTAGTGTCTGCTACAACCACTTTGAACATCTTACACGATAATCTTGGCATTTCAAAGGTAGGCGCAAGGTGGGTGCCGATAATGCTCACGCCACACCAGAAAAAGTGGCCATTTGAGTGTTATCACGAGTTTTTGTCTCTTTGTGGTGAAAACAAGAACGAAGTTTTATGCCGGATTGTGACTGGAGATGAATTTTGATTTTATCATTATATACCTTAGTCTAAATAGGACTCCATGCACGGGCACAAAAAGGGCACACCACCCCCAAAAGAAATTCAAAGTGTCTCCGTCGACTGGAAAACTTAAGGCCACTGTTTTCTGGGATACAGAGGGAATTCTTCTTATTGACTACAAAGAAAAGTATACCTCTATATCTGCAGATTAGTACGCTACACTATTAAAATGTCTGCAAGATGCTGTGAGGAAGAAAAGGCTGTTAATATTGATGAAAGGGTGCTCCTTTTGCACGACAATGCACCCGGTGCACAAAGTGCAAGTTGAGATAGCTGCTGTACAAAGATTGGGTTTCGAAATCTTAAAAAATCCTCCCTATACCAGATTTAGCCCCAAGCGATTATTATTTATTCCCAAAATTAAAAGAAGAGCTTCGAAAAAAGAAATTTTCCAGCGGTCAAGAGGTGAAGAGCGCAATTTCGGTCTATTTCGACGACAAAGGCAAAACTTTTTTATTCTAAAGTATAAATAAATTAATTGATCGATCTCATAAATATATTAGAGTAAGAGGAGAATACAAAGAGAAGGAAAAATAATTCTAAGTTATATTTCTTACTTTTTACACACCATTCCGCGAACCTTTTGACCCATCCTGGTATAAGAAAGATTAAAATAAAATACAGAGAAATATTTATTCACAATATGATCAAGTTGCATTTACAACATTATTTTCTGTATAAATACGTATTTTCTGCACATATATCAATAAATTTTATACATAAAATACAATAGATTACATCCAAATATCAGGTCAATACTTTCTTATTGTATTTTAAAAGAATTTCATATAAAATTGAGATCAGGCGATGGAATTGTTTTTTTTTAAGTTCACAAAAGTTTCAACTTGTAACGATAGGTTCAAGCAGTACCTCTCGCGAGAGACAATAATACCCGTAAAATTTTTAAAGCCACTTAACAATTGTGAATATATTTTTTTTGCTTACACCACTCTCTAATAAGATTTATTTTTATTGTAAAACTTGCTTTTCAGCTGGAAAATCTTAAGCATTTTACTAAAAATATAAATTTTAACTTAATTTTATTTCATTTAATATTATCGATCACACTTAATTAATCTGATTAAATTTATTATTATCTTATCTATATTTAAAAAAAAAATTCTTTAGCTTAGCTTACCATACATGCTTATTAAGATCTGTATTTTATTACTATTTATTTAAATTACTTTATATTAAATATTTGTTATCTGTATTGTTCTTTATTACAGAAATTTCTATAATGTTATAAAAATATATATTAATATACCATTTAAAGCATTATAATTCTCTTTTATTTAAATAGGTGTTGGTTTGCACTGTTAGTATTCAAGGCATTATTTCAAGCAGAAAGTGCTTGTTCAGGAACTATAAAAATAATATAGTATGTACAGTGGTACACTGTTTCTAAATCTATTTTAAACAAATAACCAGTGCTTATAAAAAACAAACGTAACTTTAAAGCTGAATTACGAACACAGTCCTAAACGAAATGTGACGTAATTTATCGATGTTGTTTAAAGCATTGAGTGTCGCTTAAACTGTCATTGGAATTGTTATTTACTAAGTACTTATTTTGAACTATTTAAAACGTTTTCATTCTGTTATGTATGACGATTTGACCCGTTAAAAATATGGAAAATACCTCGTTTTGTATATTATTGAATGAATAAAGCGATCGATTACGGTTCATGAATATATAAATTTGAATTGAAAAAGTTATTATATTGTATTAGTAAAATGTAATCATCTCCGCTTTATAAAAACCGATTTCAATGCTAATAAGTTTTGCTTATAGTTTTTATAGTTTATAAGGTATGGATCTTGCCTTATCAAGATATAATATCTTTATTTCTAGAATTTATAATATATATAATATCCTAGAATATATTTTCAATAAATTATTGTAATAATATCAAATATTTAGCAAAGAATAATCTCACTTTGCTATCTGAAGAAGCAGCAGCACTGACTTTACCCTCGAGAGTTGGGAGATCGATTCCATTAGATGTCTCTTACTAAAATTATACAAAAAAAAATATAAAGCCATTTACTTCTAACATTTTATTTAAAAGAAGATAATTATAACAATGGATTTTAATTTGAAGCTTAATTACTTTTGCTTTTCTCATTAAAAAACTCTTAATTTCAAAACAATAAAATATAGAAGTCAGATTATTGTTTATCGCAACAAATTTTAATATAAAAAGTTAACCAGTCGCCATACAGTGTAATTATACAAAATTTGATTTTATCACTTCATTATAGTAGCTATAGTAGCTTTTCTTGATGCCCGCTGTAACTTGCTAATTATGCACTGGGTTATTGGCAAAGAAGTTTTGCTAATCGAATCAGTTTCAATAATCGTGTGTGATAGATTTGTCAATTTTATTCAAACATAGCTAATTTAGCACTACACAATTTCTTAAGAATAAAATCGTGCTTTCCTGTATCTAGCGAAAAGCACAAGGATTCAAAAAAATTCGTTGTTGGTTTTGATTATCAGCTTGACTTACTAACAGACAATTTTTTCTTGTCTTACTACGAATGTGATTATTGAAAACAAATAATTAATACAATAAGGAGTTAAATATACAATACGATTGTATTTAAGGTTTTAAATTTTCCTTATATGTCTCTCAATGTAAAATTATCATAAGCATAAAAGGATTTTCGCTTGCAACTGTCTCACTTATTTTTGTTTTCTTTGAGTTATGATTTCCTAACATTTTCGTCCTCGTTAAATATAACGTTATGTGTCTATTTTCTTTGATACATGGAAAATATAGTTAAGGTATTGATTTAACAAAGAAAAAAATATATTTTTCGGCGACTGAACCCAGGTGAAGATGAAATGTGTTTTACTGTTGAAAAATCTTGACGTTTGTATTTCCGTGTAGCTATTTTATTATTTGCAGAGATTGTAATACATTGGTTTACACTTTAAAATAGTAAGCATTACATCATGACGTAAGTCCGATTCTGCACGAATGACTTATGAATAAACTGAAGATTTTTTTATTATTATTATGGGCCATTTTAATAAGCGTTCAATTATTTTTGCTGTAAAGTTTTCATATGCTAATTTTCAGCCATGAAATCCAAGTTAGGTTGACGTGCTTTGAGCTTACTCCGTAAAAAACTGCAGCGTGTTTGGTTTTATGATCGATTTTTACTGTGATAACTTTGAAACTTTACAGTTTCCTTTTTGTTAAACAAAATTAACTTGCAATCTCTTAGCTAAGGCTATCAGTGTCGCAAGAATATTGAGCTAAGAAATAAATTCTTCAAAATACAATTCATCATATAATTATAACTCTTATAATTGAATTATTAAAAGTGAACTTTGACATGACCTTTTTATAATATTTCTTTTGTGCATAGACATAACATGCACATGTTTACCTACATAAGAATATTTTTTCTTATTTTACACATATTAAAAACGCACAAAATTGTATACATACATTATGTTTCTTTATAATTCACACAAAAATATAAACCCCTTAATCTGTGGAACCAAAAGCCTCTTGAAGACCTGCAAACTCAATACTAGCAGTAAGAATTAATCAGAAAATTTAACAGTAACTTCAAACAAGATAAGAGACCAAGGATAGTTGAAAATAATTCAATAATATTACTAACTCAAAATCGTATTTATATATTGGCATTTATTATACCGATCTCTGTAATATATAAAACATTATTTATATATAATACAATAGAAAACTATACTGTTATTGAAACCGTCATAATTCGTTTATGTTTTAGAAAAACGAAATAGTAAATACAAAAAATGACTGTAAACCAGGAATGAATTTCATCCAGAAATACATTATCAGTTCTCTGCGCCCCAGTTTATACGTGCGACAATATGGAACGACCTTACTGGTACTCAATTGGGAATTTATTGAGAATCGTTTACAAGTGCAGTGTCGTCCATTTTGCTCAAATTTACATTCGCTTTAAATGTATTTTTATAATTTGTTCTGTAATTTATTTTTTAACGTTTATTTATGGCGATTCAATGTTTATACTAGCTGTGTTACACATCGCCCAGCTATAATTAAATATATGTTTACGTTTCAAATCCATACTCGTATGTTACAGTCGTCCCAAATTTTATTTATGACATAGTAATTTTTATTGTAACATTGTCATTTTCACTGCGTTTGGTAATTTTTTTAAAACATTAAGCTAGATAGATAAAACATCACCTGTTTGAGGCAGTTGTTCTCTTTGCAATGTCCTAACTAAAAATTACTATTTCTCAAGACCACTTAAACGGAAAAATCGGAAAATTTAACAACAAGCAATATCATATATTAAAAATAAAATAAAAAATCCAAAGACTATTAAATGATACAATTACTTATGTGTAGTTACGAAGGTTTCGCTTTCTATTTCGACGTACAAAGATAATTGTTTTCTAAAACCAAGTTAGGTTTGTCCCTTGATATTATCGTTATGGTTTGAAAATTGCTTATCATTTTTATCACCTATTATAATTTATCAGCAGATATACTACACTTAAACTTTTTCAATATTGCCTTAATTAATTGCCTTTCAGACTTGCATTTGTTCGGTTTTTGGTGTAGGTCGTAATGCTTTAGCCAATATTTAACTTACCAACTTGTGACTGATTTAAAATACTTTAACAAGATTATTTTTTGATTTTTCATGTAGGAATAATATATAATTTTTGTAATTCCGATATTATAATCTCATGTTTTAAAGTTAAAATGTTGTCAAGTATAGCCGAGGAGCCTCTGTATAGGATAAGAAACCTATTTCAATATGTAAATGCGAACGTATACAAGGATGATAGGCTACAAATTGAATTCTGAATACCGAGAACTAAGATAATGTGTCAGTAGAACACCTATTTTCAGGCAAATATATACACTAGTTACAAGAGATACCTGTTACATTTTAGTTAGTCTTTTTTATGGTATGTAAATTTAAAATAAATACAATATACGTCTTCTTAAGAGCTGTGGTGTAATCGGTATATGAATTTTAATGTCGTCGTTAGGGTTTGTGATATGGTCTAGGGATAATTACGAGCTACAACTCTCAAAACAAAAGGTATTCTTTTCGCAACACGGACTATTTTAGGAAGGAAGGAAGGAAGGTATTATTACTTTGAAATACTAAAAACTCAGCCCTTATTTTAATTTTGTAAGTTTTGCTGAAACCAATGCAAAGAATGGTAGAATAGCTAGTTGTTAAAAAACCTATTTGTTCTAACTCCAAAGCCTGCACTTTCAACAGACGGTTCCTTAGAAGAAACTTTGATTTGTGTGGTCTTATTATACATTAAGAAGTAATATTATAGAATAAATATATAATTCTTATTGCAATTAATAAAGGAACAACCAGCAGCCTTATTGTTACTAAATTATTTAACTGTTAAATATATAAAATTTGTTCTTATTTAGGACAAATCACTGAAAATTTACAATGAACGAAAAGAAATTCAAAAAGTTGCATCTTAATTTTGTAATGATATAACAGAATTAATATTTTTTTTGGTACATTCGTGAAAAAACCCTTGTAAGATTATTTTATATTGAAATCTTTAATGAACTTAATTCATTATTGTTAGTATTTATTTATATACTGACTCAACTGCAATAGCAATCAGTGCTACTGAACACTAACAGTAATCTGAAGCACAAACAAATAATTTGCATATTGATATCGGATATATTAAATGTAGTTCAGCTGGGTGTTATGGAATTGAGAGATTATTAGCAGGCAACAAAACTGATCTATGCTGTTCACTGAATGCAAAACATCAATCACTATTAAATACTGTGTTATGTAATAAATATCAAAATTGCATTCAATTAGAAAAATACTTAGGATTGATTGTTACTTAGCGTTTAAACAAGAGAATCACTTAATCAAGTACTCAGAAAATACCTTATGTAATTTTTTAAATAGATAATACCATTATACCGCTGGAGTGCTTTTAACTAAGCATAGCTAAGAAACACGTATAAAAACTGGATATTAAATAAATGAAAATGTATGGGAATCAGTTGATAGGTTTGTGAGCTATGATGCCGCATACACACACAGACATCTACGTTTAACATAGAACGCTCAATTTTCGTGGTTGGTTTTAAAAAGGTAGTTGTTATATCACATGTCAGTTCAGTGTACTATATTTTTTATTAGTTTATATTTCTCGCAAAAAAAAAAAAAACAATTTGTGGGCAGTAATTCTAACAGATTGTGCTTTAAAATATTTTTTGATACCTCGTTAAAAATACAAAAAAATTAATTGTCAATTGTATAGCAGAAAACAAGTAGAAGGCCAATCTTTCATGGCCCTAGTAATCTGGTGTATCTGAATTCCAAATAAGACTACAATGTATAATGGTTTGAGGATCAATTGGTTGAGGTGGGTCCATAAGTTTATGGTTACTTGTGTCTTCATCATAGGCCTGATTAACGCCTTCTTTGTATAAAGTATATACATAATACGATCAGTCCAGTTTAAATACTCTTACCTGCTTCAGGCTTAATAATCGGAGGTTATATAGAAATGCCATTGTTTATGTGACAAGTCCCTTAGTAGGAGCGCCACAATCGCAGCTGAAGGCTCAGATAAGTCTACTAGGTAGACATACCTAATGGTGTGAGGTAGCTCAAGTTTTTTGCTTACCATACGCTGGGAATCGGCTGGTTTTTGCGATTTGTACAACCTCAAAGAAAAAGGTATACCACAATAGTGGTAGTTCAGCGTAAGTTTTTGCCTGGTATCTGGTGTACGTTACTCAGTCTCTTGGCACATGATGCCAGTAACTGAAAAAACGTCGAAATATCAAAAATTATACAATTTTTACAAAATGTACATCAGAAAAAATAGGTTGACATTGAATATAAAATAAAATTATAAAATCTTGAATGATTTTCTTTTGCAATACCAAAAAGGAATAATCATTATATATAACTAACGCATTATTGATCTATATCAGAAGTAGTGGATTCGATTCGTAGTCATATAGATTAATCTTGCGGTCATATAGAACTAAATTTATTAAACTATGGTTATATTTTACGCATTTACACATCTTAAATATATTAAATATTAATTTCACAATCTTACGTATAATCATACGAAATTATTTGTATCAAAGATATCTTCGCGGTTTTCAGCATGTACCAGAAACATAATATGTAATAAAAAATTCATATCATTACAGAACACAATATGACATTCTGGCCTAAGTGGCCTATATGGGACATTTAAAATATTATTTTTATTAAGTACATACAATTTACCAACATTACCCTAACAGAATTTAAGTCTCTTTTTACTAGGATTAAACTATAATTAAGAATCGCAGGAGCAAGTTAAATCCAATCCTATATAAACAATGTAATTGTTAAGGTTTTAATAAGGTTTGACGTCAAGTAACGTTGTCTATTTATTCAATGCCAACAGCGTTCAAAATCTCTCCGGAGGTCAGTTTAGACAATATTAAATTACAATGTCATTGAGCCATACTATCAGTATTGTTTCAAATAGATTTGAAATCCTTCTCGGAATACTGAATTATTTAAAAGCAAAGTGAGAGGTCAATATTTTTTTTTATGTACGTCTTGTCTTATTATTGAATTATATTATATTAGGTTAAGTGACTTAAGCTTTTAGTCTAGATATGTATTTACAGTTGGTTAAATTGTGGTGAGCTCAATTATAAGGGACACTTATATCTTCAGAGAGATCTTATCAAATTGCTTTGAAAATAAAATCTTTTTGTATGACATAATTTGTGAGTAAAATTCTAAGTATTTCAATTATAAATCAATAAAATCTATTAAATCTTCTATTTACATTATATAAATTAAAAAAATATTTGTTTAACAAAATAAATATAAGGCACAAATAAATTTAAAATGTTTTTAATAAGGGATGTCTATTGAATAGCGGTAAACAAGTGTTAAGGACTGGTTATATATAATTAAATTGTCAAAGGATGCCGCGAGCGTTTGTATTGTGACAAATTAATTGGTTTATTAGTTTCTTGTTAAACATTTCTTCAAGCCTTCACTAAATGGAATAAATTTAAAAAAACTATTCGTTAAAGTGTACGAGCTATTTTAATATGTGCCTGTTTTGAACACACCGAGTGGATTCAGTTGAGCTTTCGTGCATTTACTGAGTAAAAATAGGGAAAATCGAATCTATGTAAGGCTATAGCGAGCCGTCAGTTATTCTGAGTAAATATATCGTGGATTAAAAAAAAGAAATAGCAAGTAGAATTTTATTAATTAAAAATTATTGTACTCAAAAAAAAAAAAGGTTTTAAAATGCATATTATCTATTCTTAAAACCATTAAATTAACCGTTGGAGTACTGTCAAAGTTTACACAAGTTAGATAAGTTGCGAAATTAGCCGATTGCTTAAATTTAACATAATGTTTATTTTTCTTAATTCAGCTTCAGAGAGGTATGAGTGACAGACATATGTTAAATCAAAGTGTCAAAGGATAAGCCCTCTACCAATATTGGTTAAATCGATTTATCAGTTTTTATTTGAATAAAATGAACGAAAGTATCAACATTTTTAAACGTCAACGATTGGCTAATGCGTTCTGGACGCCAATTTTTGTAACTGTTATAGTGTGGAATATAAATATAGCCGTTCTTATGATAGTTATTGATCGGTCAAACTCTACAATAGTTTTCGGAGAAATAATAATTCCGAGCTATGCAAAATATATATAAAAATAATCCCAAGCGTTTATCCCCAATTCATCGTTTTCGCTCACATTTTGCTTGAAAAGACAGATAAAATTTTTATAAGAGGTTTCATGATAACAAATAAGGAAATTGGTTGTTGTGTTTAAATAATCTTGGATAAATATAGGAGGTTAAGAATAATTAAAGGACGGTTCCAGGAGGCGAGGTAATTTTGGTTAATGAAGAAATCTTAGACAAGGTTTGGACCAACAACCGCTATATAGGGATAAAAAAATGATTATATCTTCCTAAATCATCGGATTGTTTCATCAAAAGCCTTTCATAGATGGTATAACACTCATTATAATCAATATAAGTTATACATTAACTTTTTATTGCATATATGAATAACGTACGTGGAATTAGTTTTTAAGTAATTAGAAGAAAATAAAACCTCATCAACAGCTCTCTTCGTGTAAGAGTGACAAATCTGTTTTGGTTCCAAGAAATAACTTGATAGCTCGTTGAATGCATCACGTTTTGTCTTATTTGTCAGCTAACAAATTATATTTCATGCAAAAATATTTTTTTATAACGTTTCAATTGAAATTATTCTTAATGCTATTGGTAAATTTTCAAAAGCCATCTTGTTAGTAGATACTTGTCTGTCTTAACAAAGCCACATATATATATATATATATATATATATGTTATATACCATAAAGTTGATTGTCATTTTTTTCTTTGAGAATTAGTAATTTATTTCAGTTATTATATAAGTTATATTAAATCCCCTAAATTATCTTAGTATATTTGCTATAAAATTACAAATATAAATAAAGAAATTAGAAAGTAGTAAACATAATGAAAACATTAACGGAATTTACAATTGTTTTTTTAATTACAACAATTTTTATTTAATCTTCTATCTAATTTGCGTCTACCTATTTAGTAGATAACTAACGATTTAAAGTTCAACGCAGAGTTTAATTGCATTCTTAATTACAAAACCCAGTTCAGTAAAAGAGCTATTTATTTCCTCATAAAATAAAAGTGGAAGTATACATTTGAGGTTTTAATCTTTTAACATTAAATACGGTTAATTTGGTTTATATTTCAAATGATGTCCTGACTTGTCTCAGGCCAACTTTATTAATATTAATGTTGTAGACAGAAACTCTGTTCATTATATGTATAACTTATATAATGTAACATTTATATATATATAAACATAAACTGTTAATTAATTCTGCTTAGAAATACATTATTATGATTAAAAATCTCTTAGTTACTGTTTTTAATTAAATCATGTTTATGTTACATTTGTTATAAAAGGTGTGGTTTATCACCAGACATACGTTGCGGGAAAACTAAGAAAATGTTAAGACATAATAAAAATACTACTAAAATTTATAGCCTATAACTAAGAATACATGATTGCTTTGATGTTAGGATAGCAATGACGTCACATTGCTTGCGTGGTATCAGGAATCTTCTGGTTCACACGGCCAGGCGTTCGTTCCGCGGAGGCAGCAACGTCACTCGTTATAATCTTATCCATACAACGGTATCATCCCGGCGATGTTCTTCATACGTTCAATATGTTTTGCGTAAGTTAAGGTTTAATAAAGGTTAAAAAATTACATAATAACTATTACAACGGTTCTTATTTCAATATAACAAGAAATAGATATACAGATTTTTATAATTTGTAATTTAAAATATACAATAGTTATATGAATTCATGCAAAATCATTTAAATATAAGAAAATATATTGAGTAATTATTAAAAGTAACGTGGTTTTATCACACGTTTTATATGATAAATATTACTTTTAGATGGGGTATGTCTGAGTCGTTGTTAAAGGGACTACGATGAGCTAAAAATATAAGTCTCATTTCTTAATTTTTTCGTAAGTAAAACCGTTCCTTAATATACAATCAATTAATATGGGTGATCTTTAATACGTAATTTTATTATTCAAACTTACATACCACTGGTAAGTTTATTTAAAATTATCATTTATATATAGAAAGTGATATTGTTACATTTTATTTAAATACATTTTTCAAGACAAGACTTGTCTTTCTCAGTAATACATTTAAATTTATGATTACTTTAAAAGAAATAATGAACCTTTCTAATATTACAGTTTTTTAATACAAAGTAAGATTATATTTTCTAAAACCTTATTCCGTCTTTTGCTATGATGAATTCGGAAAGGTTTTAGAATATAATTTTCTTAAGGCAGTTCGATGAAAGATTTAAATTTACTTAAAACTCAAAAAAACAAACTTTACAAACTCAATCCGGAACAATGTTTCCAAGAATGACAATGACAGTAAAACTCTGAATAAAGTTAATTTAGGTACACAAGTAAATTTATATCCATAAAATTGTTATTTCGAACAATAAAAATAATTTTATTGCATTTTAAATTTATTTGTATAGAATCTTTTCTCATAAAGAGGACAATTTTATTTTCGTGTAAAATAAAATATATATGATTGAAGACAAACTAAACTAAATCGGACTATTTTTAAGAAGAGCATTGTTAATCGAAAAACCATTATACATTTTTATAGTATATGAAAATGTTATTACATCCAATAAAATTTTATATGAATCGAAATAAATTAAATTAACAACATAATTATTCCATTGAAATAACTTCTTTGTTCACCAATATATTCTTTCTAATCTTTATTACGATAATAATAAAAAAAAGTTACGTACATTTCTCGATATAAATCTTGAAATATTAAACTCATATTTAGTTGAACGTAAGACGTCGTAGCGTTAATATTGTTATGTTGTTTTTTTTTTTTTTTTTTTTGTTTTTGGAAGCAGATAAATTATTCTTATTCTTATAAAGACAGCCAAAAGGAGGATGATTTTAAAAGCACTCACGAGACGGTAATAATTAATGAGCCGATATTGGTTTTATTAAAGCGGGGATTACTTGAGTAGAGTCCTCGGTACCGGGGAAACAGGAGCCAAAGATTGAACATATTATATATAAAATATTTGTATGTATGTATGTATAATATTATAATTTAAATATGATTTTTCTTTTCATGAGACGAAATTTCTCAACATTCTATGGATTCATCGTGCGGGTGCCGGATCCATCGCGATTCGGGGAGAGGAGCTTTAACAGTGCCTGGGACTTGCCACCCAGGTGTAGGTTTAAGGGGCCCTTATATTATTTTAATCATAAAATATAAAAAGTAATGTAAAGTTTAATACTACCAATATCTAGAGTGTTGGTACTATTGAATCGTTTTCATAAAATCAGCTTAATCGAGATGATATCAGAGGCTGAATGATGTATTAGGGTATGAAACAAATCTCCAAATGTTTTAGGAATAAGGAAAAACATATGTTATCCAATAGGATATCTGTTAATTTCTTTGTTATCGAAATCCGTAAGCCGTAAATTTGACTAGGCATTGTTGAACTGAAATATGAAATGGAAAAGTTTTATGGGAACATTATTTCTTCATTTTAACTACGCTGTCATTTCAGTTATACGTGTCACGTATTTGAATATGGATTTGCAAATGAATTTTTGATTAAGCTATAAATAAAGTAGTAGCCTCTTAGCTTCGGTAAGCTCATTTTAAAATTTGAATGAAAAGTACGAAAGATTTAATAGAGTAAAGGTGGAATAGAAATGGCAAGTGCTAAAGAACTAATGAGACAAAATTTCTCAGCATTCCATGGATTCACCGTGCGGGTGCCGGGTCCATCGCGTTGCAGGGAGAGGTGCTTCAACAGTACCTGGGACTTGCGACCCAGGTGTAGGATTAAGGGGCCCCTATCTAATGCGCGTTAAACGCTCACCTTCACCGTCCAAGTTCCTCTCTCTACCTAACCAAATTTAAAAAGAACCTACTAGGGCTAGAAGTAGGTTCCAAGAATTAATTGATATTAGTTCTAGACAGGCCCAAGTCTTTTAGTAAATTGAAGAGAGATTTTTCCGTTATACCTCTCTCTCCCACTTCGTTCAAATCCACGACGAACCTATTCTTAGTGAGTTCGTAATATTTGTTGACTTTAATTGCATGATCTTTGGTGATGTTGGTTTCCCAAGGAACCGTTAGCCCTATTATCACAACCCGCTTTAAAATTCGCGATTACAAAAGTATGTTTGGTCTGGAGGATGACGCACAAATTTTCACTCTTTATATGTAAATATTAACTTTGAACATATAATTTTAACATCACATTCGCGCCAAGTCGTTTATGTGGCTCTATGAACATGGACATTCCAAACGATGATGTTGCCAACATTCTCTGTATTGAACATAGGTATGTACTCCTTAGCATACATCTATAAAATATTTAGAATTAGAAGAGATTTTCGTAGAAAACAACAAATAAATTTAAATTGTCACCTATATCTTTACTTACACTTTTATATTTGAATTATATAAGGAAAATACGCGTAGTAATCCCGAAAAATATTAGTTTTATTTAAATGAATACTCGCGGAAGTCTTAGATCTCAGTATATAGGAGGGTCCAAAAACAAGTCGTAGCTTATAAGCAATTTCGATTACAAATGTTTTGCAGTAAAAGGTGAACATGAAGTGTTGTTTTTTTTAAAAGGACACAAATTTACTGAGAGTAATTACATTTATGCTTAAGAATTTCTTCCTATATTATATTATACTTTCTAATAAAGTGTTAAGGAACTACTGTGTTATTTTTCTTTGTTGTCAGAAACCTATGTGAAATGTGAAAGGGTATTAATTTTTGCTCTTATTCCTATCATAATTTATTATACTTTTTGCTTATATTACATTACGTTTTTAATGGAGTGATTGATATAAAAATTTATTGCTATAATAATTCAGTAACCAGCTGCCTACGGTAAAATCTTTGTTAGTACTCAAATCTGCCTTGTATCAAAGCTATATCTTGCTTGTTTAATCAGAGATTATGATTCAAGTCAGCAGCTTAGTTTCTACTGGAAGTTATAGTTAGGATTAATTAGCACAGCATGGAAATGCACCAAATTACTATACTAGTCAATTCGGATCTCGTGTAAGCTTAAGACATTGGCAGCAGTGTTAATTGAACTACGAACGGCTTGAAAACATTTGTTTAGCTTGTAATATAGTGGTGACATCTTTCTTGTTTCATCAGGAACAAAATGCAGGTTACTATATTATAGTATATACAAATATTGATACTAAAGATAACAATACTTATTATCAATTGAGCTAGTGAATCATTGAGGTTTGGGTACTAGGTGTGTCGTGTTTGCTATCTTTTTCCCATCTTCCTGGTATAGAAAATTGAATAAAACCTGACAAGGATTTCGGTCATCTGATGAAGCGCACCGATAGTGTTGTATTTGTAGATTTTTTTCCTTATTCTACATTAAGTCGGTAAACAAGTGTTATGTGTTGTGGATAGACTATACATTTATTTCCTTTTCGCAAATTATCCTAGAGATGTTGTTTTATTGGGACAAAATAGACAAATCTTGAATAGAAAAGCCATGTTGAAATAACTCAAGTAAAAACCCTGAAGAATAATGGCAAGAATTAATTTAAATAAATAATATATTTTACTTTAATAATCCCTAAACTAAATTTTCGAACCACTCCTTTGAAATACCATTAAAAGTAAACCTTTGTTCATTCTTACTCGTCTACTTTCAACACTTATATCAAGTGGAAATTCAACGAACCTTGTAACATTTTTAAACATCCTAATGAAAATTTAAAAATAAATTTTTACATAAACGATACTTATTATTGTACATTTTACGTATATTAAAATTAAATATTCTCATAAATTAATAATCTACTAAATTAAAGATATTAAAATTTTCTAATAAACGGTTGAATTTAATTTATCTCTTGTAAGGCTTTTAACTATTCTTCGGATGTACCAAATATGGAATTAAAAATGTTTTGTTTTCTTAGACCATCTGCGTGGTCTCTGGCTTGTCATCCTTTATTTCCTTCATTTTAGCTGAACTCTTAATTTTCAGATGACCAGTGTTTATTAGGTGTACAAGAAAGACCAAAGTAATATCCCCTACGTCTGTAATTTCGTGACAAATTTTGAGTGTCTTCTTTCACTTTATACTGGAGTAGTAGCTTTTATATGTTTTATTTTTTTTTTTGTTTTTATAGAAATATAATATTCGCATACTTGTATCAAATAATGGTTTTCGGGATTTCATCGTGCTTCAAGTGCTATAAAGACTTGAGACGTCGTGTCCTATTTTAGTAAGAACATTATTCCACGTATGAATTTTTAAAAAATACTATTCGAAAGAAAGTAGTTTTAGACAAGTTATTAAAAGCTGTAGCTACTTATACCTTCTATTAAAATCCGGTTTTTCAATTATATTAAAAAAAAAAATGCAGAGCAATTAATATATTTTAATAAAACAGACCGGTGTTGTATAGATTAAGTACATTTTAAATATTTATTTGGCTTGAGCTTCAAAAAATTGGATCGTGTCAGGGGAATTTAAATTAAATATTATAGTAATAAAGAGGATGAATGTAAAAATTGATGAATAAATAACAAAGCATACTTGTATTTTTTTTATAATGCAATGATTTTTCATAGTATTATGATATATAGTGTTTAATTAAATTTAATTGTGTTATCCTCAACTCAATGAACCGTGATTCTAGATGCTCATTCACGTTTTCATTGCTGTTGTATATACGTATCTTAGTTACTTTACAATATAGATTAAATTATGGAAAACTTAGTAAAATAATTCTGATAGAGATATGTGAACGGATTAAACAGTTCTGTTATAGTGTAAATGTGTTCATATCATTAATTATTTTTTTTATATCTGGCAACTTGCAATCAAATTAAAAAAAAAAAAAATATTTTTGTATGTATGAATGCTTATAACTTTATGTAGATACATCTTGCTAGTGAATAGGTTTCTATTAATCTTATAAATAATATAATTGAATTAAATTATGGCTAAATATTTTAATATCTTTCTATAAAAAATTTTGTAGCTTTAAAATATACTTTTTTATATGTATGTATGAAAAATTTTAAAACCGACAGTATTTAGTTTGGCAATAAACTTCTTATAAGAATAAAAACTTGTTTGTTATTTATTATTAATAAAAATTCTATAAAATTTTTGTCTTAATTACTTCACATAAAACATATTAAGAATATTTTTCCTTATGTCATACAAAATAAACATAAATTTTTGAATTTTATAAAAAAATATATAGTTTTAGAAATATATTAAATTTTTATTCCAGATTAATAACAAGTGCTTTATATATATTTCATGCAACAGAGCTCTCGACATCAATACGAAACAACTGGATTTTGAAACCAATACTGACAAATGGTTGTGGCAATCGCTAACAATTTTTCATGCCAATTAGGTACGGTTCGAAGTAATAACAATATGAAACTTCCTGACCCCATATTTGAAAAATTTAAACCAAATACAGTCGTGCTATATTTTATACGAACATATCATTGTTTGAAGTAAAAAAGAAAGTATGTTTTTTAAATATTTTATGCGAAAGTTATGTAAGCATATACTGATATGGGTAAAAACCCTTGTTCTCATTAGTTTTATGACTGTTTTGAATGACTAAATACATTATATCTATTTATATATCTTTTATACGTATCGTATGACGACATTTCGCTAAGAATCAGTTAATTTTTGAAGGACTATATTTTTTTTATATGAAGAACCCGAATGATACTTATTTTAAACCAAACTAAAGGTTTAAAAGTTTTCGATTAATAAGGTCACAAATGAGTTAATTGTGTAGAAATCTATATACATATATATTTTATTATTTGCTTTATTATCAGATATTGTTAATTAATTTCGTTGCAGTAGGTGAAAGCCACTTTTCTCTTCCATACAACATAGTAAGCAAGCACGTAAGCAGCAAACAGCAATATCATAAGATTATTTTTATTATATTAAGATTTGAGTTACATACACAGGAGGGCATAAAATTTAAATATTAGTAAAATATTTTCCTATTAAAAGTAGCAGTATTTTATTGAATTTTCAGATCCTATTTCAATTATAATTTTCATGTATGCTAGTAAAGTTTTCTATTAAGGTTAAGCCGCTTGATTGGATACGCATTATTTAGTCTGGTAATTATTGTAATTGAAAATATTATATGGCTTTAAACTGAAGTATCTTATATGAATATTTACTTGTTTTTTTGTTCTTTTGGGACTTTTAATTGCTTCTGCATCCGAATGTTCGCTGTGCTTGAGTTTAATTAAAACAAATAAGAGCAGCGATACGTTGTGATGATTTTCGCTACCACTCAACGCGGATTCGTGATTTTTATATAAATAAAAAAAACATTCTAATATATTCTGTTTATACGTTCGTACGTTTATACGTCCTATGTATTCTGTTTCCTCTTTTAATAGTTAGATTTAAATTAAATAAGATGGACTTTAAAAAGCGTTCTCAAATACAAAATTACATTTTTTTCAATTCGATATAGATTTAAAGAATTTCCTTGAGTACTTTGTTATTCTTTTAAAAGACAAATCACGAACTTTTCCTTGTTGTAGGTCGCAACGGTTCTCGACTTAGCACAATAGTTAACGATGCTACTGAATTCTATGCAGCATCCTTGATAATGTTCCTTTTTTTTTGCTCTTGGTTATATTAAGTTACACAGATTAGATTTAAATTTACTTGTATGTATTGTATATTCAAAATATAACTAATTTAATCTATACACCGCTTCCATTTAAGATTTCAAGTGGTAATTGTTTATAAAGGAGTTTTAAATATGGGTTTTTAGAGATACGAAATTATCTTTCGTTTAGTATTTTGAAAGACCAAACCGGATATTTACATAACAATACATACATACATATACATACATAACAATATTTCTAATATATTTAGTGTTCCATCATAAAAAAATTCCTTTTAAGTCATAATTTCTAACTGATACCTAAGTTTCCGAGTACAATTTTCGGTGTTATCCAATAATGAGATCTAAGACTTTCCCGAGTATTCATTGAAATGAAATTAATATTATTCGGATTACTACGCGTATTTTATTATTTTTTAAAAAACTACATACTCCCGACATTTCGGTTACTTTTCAGCAAGCGTGATCACGGTTGTAAATAATGAAATACGCGTAGTAATCTGAAGAATATTAGTTACAGTTATCCAATAACTTTAGAAAAATCTATTTTTTAGAGAAGAACTAAAACTTTACTAGAATTTAGTATCACAATATGAACAGGAGGTTATGGGTTTAAAAAGTTAAGTATTCTTTTATATAACCTACCATTTTTAATCGTTTCAGTAAGCTAGGTCCAATATAATGATATCTAAGATTTTTGCAAGTGCTCGTTTAAATTATTAGTAGTTTTAGATAATACTGCGTTTTTTTATGACAACATAATCTCGACGTTCCTTATGCAGCAATCGTGACCAGTTTCATCTCGTCTGCCAATGATCACTTTGGGAGACATATTTTGGGATTTCACTATTAATTCACTCACGAGATTTTAATTTTTCCGATGTATTATTAAAACATTTCCAACAATGATTATGTGATTATCTAAATTTTTATATACTTTCATATATATTTATAAATAGTATATGAAAAATAATTAAAAAATAATAGTTGGAAATACATTCAACTGTATGTAAAATTCTTTTCATATCAACAAATATATTTGTTTACTAA